>NC_133424.1:55710000-56332500 GCF_049350105.2 Macaca mulatta
ATCATAAAGGTCCTTGTAAGTGAAAGACAGAGGCAGGAAGGTCAGGGTGAGAATGATGCAGCCTGAGAGACTCCACTGGCCATTGCTTGCTGTGAACATGTGTGACAAGACAGAATTACAACTAGTTTAGTTATATATGGAATTGGCTTTTATTTGTCATTTATGATTTGGGACAGCTCTCCCTCTACAGATACAGGGATGACTCCCCCTGGGCAATACAATAACATAACAGTGGGTTTTGTCAAATGCGGATCAGTAAACAAAGCCATAGAAATAAATTGATTGGTTAACATCAGAGTACTTCTGGTCACTTTTTTTGGTAAAAGGTAAAGCAGAGGGGACTTCCTGATTATGCTCACTCAGGTAGACTGGAATCTTTTTTTACAGAAAAATATGATCTGTTTTGAGAGCTATCTGCTTCCTTAAATTTTCAGTGGCAGTGTATAACATGTAGCACGTGTGGTTCTATTTTGGAGTGTCTGTACTCTCACTTAGGTGAGAATATGACGAAAACTTAAAGAATTATCATTAGTCTCAATAACCGTAATTTTGGGCTTCCATCATGTCTTTTCTTTTCTTTTTAATTTTCTTTGGCTTTTTAAAATTTTTTTTATATTTTATGTTCTAGGGTACATGTGCACAACGTGCAGGTTTGTTACATATGTATACATGTGCCATGTTGATGTGCTGCACCCGTTAACTCCTCATTTACATTAGGTATATCTACTAATGCTATTTCTTCCCCTGCACACACCCCACAACAGACCCCAGTGTATGATGTTCGCCGTCATGTGTCCAAGTGATCTCAATGTTCAATTCCCACCTATGAGTAAGAACATGCGGTATTTGGTTTTCTGTTCTTATGATAGTTTGCTGAGAATGATGGTTTCCAACTGCATCCATGTCCCTACAAAGGACAAGAACTCATGCTCTTTTTCATGGCTGCATAGTATTCCATGGTGTATATGTGCCACATTTTCTTAATCCAGTCTGTCATCGATAGACATTTGGGTGGGTTCCAAGTCTTTGCTATAGTGAATAGTGCCGCAGTAACCATATGTGTGCATGTCTCTTTGTAGCAGCATGATTTATAATCCTTTGGGATTATAAATATGTGTGTCTCTGCATGTGAGCTAGGTCTTCTGGATACAGCACGCTGATGGGTCTTAACTCTTTATCCAATTTGCCAGTCTGTGTCTTTTAATTGGACCATATAGCCCATCAACATTTAAGATTAATATTGTTATGTGTGAATTTGATCCTTTCATTATGATGTTAGCTGGTTATTTTGCTCATTAGTTGATGCAGTTTCCTCCTAGCGTCGATGGTCTTTACATTTTGGCATGTTTTTGCAGTACTGGTTGTTCCTTTCCATGTTTAGTGCTTCCTTCAGTAGCTCTTGTAGGGCAGGCCTGTTGGTGACAAAATCTCTCAGCATTTGCTTGTCTGTAAAGGATTTTATTTCTCCTTCACTTATGAAGCTTAGTTTGGTTGGATAAGAAATTTTGGGATGAAAATTCTTTTCTTTAAGAATGTCGAATATTGGACCCCACTCTCTTCTGGCTTGTAGAGTTTCTGCCCAGAGATCCGCTGTCAGTCTGATGGCTTCCTTTTGTGGGTAACCCGAGCTTTCTCTGTGGCTACCCTTAACATTTTTTCCTTCATTTCAACTTTGGTGAATCTGACAATTATGTGTCTTGGAGTTGCTCTTCTCGAGGAGTATCTTTGTGGCATTCTCTGTATTTCCTGAATTTGAATGTTGGTCTGCCTTGCTAGGTTGGGGAAGTTCTTCTGGATAATATCTGGCAGAGTGTTTTCCAACTTGTTCCATTTTACTAGTCACCTTCAGGTACAGGAATCTGATGTAGATTTGGTCTTTTCACATAGTCCCAAATTTTCTGGAGGCTTTGTTCATTTCTTTTTACTCTTTTTTCTCTAAACTTCTCTCCTCACTTCATTTCATTCATTTGACCTTCAATAACTGATACCCTTTCTACCAGTTGATCGAGTTGGTTACTGAAGCTTGTGCATTTGTCACGTAGTTCTCGTTTCATGGTTTTCACTTCTATCAGGTTGTTTAAGGACTTCTCTATATTGGTTATTCTAGTTAGCCGTTCATCAAATCTTTTATCAAGGTTTCTAGTTTCTTTGCGCTGGGTTTGTACTTCCTCCTTTAGCTTGGAGAAGTTTGATTGTCTTAAGCCTTCTCTCAGCTCGTCAAAGTCATTCTCTGTCCAGCTTTGTTCCATTGCTGGCAAGGAGCTGCGTTCCTTTGGAGGGGGAGAGGTGCTCCGAGTTTTAGATTTTCAGCATTTCTGCATTGTTTTTTCCCCATCTTTGTGGTTTTATCTACCATTGGTCTTTGATGATGGTGACATACAGATGGGGTTTTGGTGTGGATGTCCTTTCTGTTTTTGTTAGTTTCCCTTCTAACAGTCAGGACCCTCAGCGACAGGTCTGTTGGAATTTGCATGAGGTCCACTTCAGACCCTTTTTGCCTGGGTATCAGCAGCGGAAGCTACAGTAGAGTCAATACTGCTGAACAGCCAATGTTACAGTCTGATCATTCCTCTGGAAGCTTCATCTCAGAGGTGTATCCGGCCATGTGAGGTGTGGGGTGTCAGTCTGCCCCTAGTGGAGATGTCTCCCAATTAGGCTACTCAGGAGTCAGGGACCCACTTGAGCAGGCAGTCTGTCCATTCTCAGATCCCAAACTCCATGCTGGGAGAACCACTACTCTCTTCAAAGCTGTCAGACAGGGACATTTACATCTGCGGAGGTTTCTGCTGCCTTTTGTTTGGCTATGCCCTGTCCCTGGAGGTGGAGTCTATAGAGGCAGGCAGGCCTCCTTGAGCTGCAGTGGGCTCCATCCACCCAGTTCAAGCTTCCCAGTCACTTTGTTTACCTACTTAAACCTCAGCAATGGCAGGTGCCTCTCGCCCAGCCTTCATGCTGCCTTGCAGTTAGATCTCAGACTGCTGTGCTAGCAATGAGGGAGCCTCCATGGACATGGGACCCTCCAAGCCAGGTGCGGGATATGATCTCCTGATGTGCCATTTGCTAAGACCCTTGGTAAAGCACAGTACTAGGATGGGAGTGACCTGATTTTCCAGGTGCTGTGTGTCATGGTTTCCCTTGGCTAGGAAAGGGAATTCCCTTCTCCCTTGTACTTCCCAAGTAAGGTGATGCCTCACCCTGCTTCCACTCTCATTTGTTGGGCTGCACCCACTGTCCTGCACCCACTGTCCAAGATGCCCCAGTGAGATGAACCTGGTACCTGTGCTGGAAATGCAGAAATCACCCATCTTCTGTGTTGCTCACGCTGGGATCTGGAGGCTGGTGCTGTTCCTATTTGGCCATGTTGGTGCCACCCCCCCCTTTTCTTTTTTTTAAATGGAGTCTCACTCTGTGGCACAAGCTGCATTGCAGCAGCACGATCTCAGCTCACTGCAGCCTCTGTCTTCTGGGTTCAAGTGATTCTCCCATCTCAGCATCTAAAGTAGCTGGGATAAATTGCAGGATCTGGCCAGCAGCCCACAATGCAACAGGTCTCTTTCTTTGTTTCCAGGTGGATTGGCTGGTCAAGAAATAAAACACGCACACATGATAGTGAAAGCTAGGTCCAGGGGGGTCATTGCCTTCTGGTCCTGTGATGCCAACAATACACTGGATATACCGGCATTTATTATTAAATTTAGTGAGGGCAGGGGTAGGTTAGTGAGGGTTTCAGGGTCATTTGATTATGAGGTGAGATGGTCACATGGGGATGAAGTAATTCTTTAACATAACATCAGTATGCAGAAGTACAGAATACAAAGATAAGAATTTACAACACAGTGTGGGCCTCAACAATTTCTAACACAGCTGTAAAACAGAAACACAGTCTATCTATATACTATGATTAGCAAGTTATTAATCAGCAGTAACAGTTGCAGGAAAAGCTGGTTGCAAACAATCAATAGAAACAGGACGTGTAGCTAGACAACCGGTTAAACCAAAAAATTCTCAGAAGGGAGTATGCCTAAACCCTAAAGAGACCTAGAAGAGCCGTGGTAAGATAAGTGCGTTTATAACCCTATCTTATCCATATGAACAGGCGCCCCTCAAGTGTCCATTAATAGGCTCTCCACAAGGGTTGCATTCCATTCCCAGAGGTATGAACATCTGCTTTTCTGGAATAGGAATCTTGGTGATGTGAAACCTCCCTGACTACACGTCCATTTATAGGCTCTCAGCAGGGGGAAGTACATCATGCCCTGTTGGCTCATTCTGGCAGCCCATCCTGGCATTGTCTTTACACAATCCTGCATGCAATTTTGTATTTACAATAATCAGGAGCATTTCATCTTTTATTCCATAGCAATGGTTTCAGGGGGTCTCCCTACAGGACTACAGGTGCGCGCCACCACACCCGGATAATTTTTGTATTTTTAGTAGAGATAGGGTTTCACCATATTGACGCAGCTGGTCTCCACCTCTTGACCTTGTGATCCGCCTGCCTTTTCCTCCTAAAGTGCTGGGCTTACACATGTCAGCCACTGCACCTGGCCCATAAACCACACATTTCCTTGAGTTTTTGAATTCCAGCCCAAGAGAAACAATTTAATATTTGAAGGATGGCTGCACACAAATATTTGCATGCAAATAAAAATGTTTGTAGATTGCACCACATGAGGGAGACTACCAGTATGACTATCAGGATGAAAATATCAAGAGTTTAGAATAGGCACCTTAGGCAAGATGCAAACCAACTGCAATAGAATAGATCAAAGAAGAAGCCAGAAGAGTCTAGTCATTTTAACCAGGCAACACATTTGTTGATTTTTACAACTGAGTCTCTATAATATCCGATGTATTTATCCATGTGCAACAAGAAGTGTCAGAAACTGCACAGGCTTCCACTTGTTAGCAGGTAGAGAGCAATTCTATTTTCTAGCATTGCATGTCTATGTTAAATTAAAACAGGGAGTGAGAAGAATAGGCAAGTATAGAAGTAGTAGCCTAAAAAAAAACTCCATACATTTGAGGAAAGAGTTGAGTTAAAGATGCATCTAAGGGCAGTTTTTGGGTGGGCTAAAGGATCTCTTGTTATGTAAAAATGTGTGGGCCAGGTGTGGTGCCTCACGCCTGTAATCCCAGCACTTTGGGAAGCCAAGGCCTGTGGATCAGCTGAGGTCAGGAGTTCGAGACCAGCCTGACTAACATGTAGAAACCCCGTCTCTACTAAAAATACACAATTAGCCTGGTGTCATGGCGCATGCCTATAATCCCAGCTACTAGGGAGGCTGAAGCAGGAGAATCACTTGAACCCAGGGGGAGGAGGTTATGGTGAGCCAAGATTGTACCATTGCTCTCCAGTGTGGGCAACAAGAGAGGAACTCCATCTTTAAAAAAAAGTGTGTTTGACATGATATATTTGACACTGTTAACTTATTCTTAGAAGCTACTTCTTGTGAAATCCTAAGTACAGCATTATTCTGGAAAGCAAAGGAGACAGGCATAAGCAAGGACAAATTAAGAGAGGTAAGAGTCTCATCATGATTGATAGTCTTGTTCTGATATCTTGAGAAAAGCAGTCCACAGTGTAAAGTCATCAACTTGCTGTCATGGTTTGCAGTTTAAGTGTCTCTAAGTTATGCTGTTGAACATTTGGTGAGCTCTGAAGGGCCCACACCTCAAACACGAGGGTTTTCCCATGAAATTTACATTGAGTTGTCCACCTCTAGCTTATATGGCTTCAGGAACAGAGCTGTTCCCATTCTTAATGATTTCATTGGAGAAAAATGAACTGGAAGAAATAAAAGAATTCAGGGTCCAGTCCAGTCTACCAATGGATTATAAATACTCAAAGATAATGAACAGTGGTTCAATTTGGTAACAGGTGTACTACAGTTTTTCTTTTCAAAATAATTTGCCTCTATATAGGGGTCTCTATTTTTACCAAGGATAATCCCAGTAGGATGAATTTGTTTGCAAAATAGGTTGAGTCTCACCAAACTTGCCTAGATTTTTTACCTAAATGCAGCAAGAGTAGCAAGGGACCACAGAGGCTCTTTTTAAACTTTGCTTTGCTAGAAGTTTTATAAGACTCTCAGATCAAACTTTCAAAAACCTCTTGAGACTAGAAAGCCAAACCAAGGCCAACTTCAGACTTTGCCTGCATTCCCTATGGGTTTATTCTATGTACATTCTCAAACAGAACATCCCAGTCAAAGCCTTAGTAATATAACCAATGTTTTCAAATGTGTTCTGTTTTAAAGAGAGTAGATTCTTACTGAACTTGTGCAAATAACTTTATTACCATAAGCATGTGAATACTGATGAATAGTTTCCCAATTCTGGGGCACTCAGATTCGGATCAAAAGCAAATGTTTCCATTTTTGTTTACAAAAGTATACTTTACCAAATAGCTGTAAAGTATAAATAGCTTAAAAGAGAAAGTTCACAAATGTGGATATTAAAACATTCAAAGAAGCAGCACATTCTCAAATAAAAAATTATGAAAACATTATCATTTTGATTATTTAGTCCAATGAAACTGAAGTTTTTTTCTTCTTTGTCATGAATTTCATGAACGTATCAGACTGTTCATTAAAATTTTGAAAGTTCTCAGAGAGTCCAGTGGTATGATCTTGAAGTTATCAGAAACTTGTATTCAAGAGTCGTTGTCAGAGTCTTTTCCATATATCTCCTCAAAGAAAAAGCAGTTTTGGACTGTAGCTGATTATAAATACTTCAAGGAAGAATCAAAGCAACTGTCTGGGAATGACAAAGATTTAAAATGACTATGGTTAAAAATCTAATGAGGTTTTTATTAGGTTGATTGTGATAAAGACACAGCTCACATAGAAATCTAGTTACCTCTGTGGCATATGACACTATGACTGATAACATATTCAATTTCCAGAAATTTCATATAGTTTTTAGAATACTAATTTTTTTCAATTTTTTCATTTTTATTTTTTTTTTTTGAGATGGAGTCTTGCTCTGTCACCAAGGCTGGAGTGCAGTGGCACGATGTCTGCTCACTGCAAGCTCCAACTCCCAGGTTCACGCCATTTCCTGCCCCAGCCTCCGGAGTAGCTGGGACTACAAGCGCCTGCCACTACGCCCGGTTAATTTTGTTTTTGTATATTTAGTAGAGACGGGGTTTCACCATGTTAGCCAGGATGGTCTCGATCTCCTGACCTCATGATCTGCCGTCTCGGCCTCCCAAAGTGCTGGGATTACAGGCGTGAGCCACCGCGCCCAGCCTAGAATATTCATATTATCAACATTCCCATAAATATTATTTAGAGAAGGTTTAGCATCACTTATCACTCATTTCAAAATGCTTTATATATATTTTAACATATCAAATAAGGTGACTTTTCCATTCAGCTTCTGTTTCCCAACTGGATCACTGAGTTCTTCGTGTAGCCCATTAATAATTAGGGCCAAAAAGTATAGTCTTATGTACATTGAAAAAGGTCCTTAGGTAATTCCTTTTTAAGTATTTTTAATTACTTTTTAACTAATTCCTTTAGAAGTAATTCCTTTTTAATTACTTTTTAACTAATTCCTTTAGAAGTAATTTCAGGTACTTCTACCTGAAAATCATTGATTTACTTTTAAGTTCTACCTATTATAACAAGAGTTCTCCATCCTCTTTACATGTTTGTAGTGTCAGGGAAGACTTAAAAATTACCAGTGCCTGGGTCCCTCGCCAGACCTTTAAACTGGAACTAATGCATGGGGCTCGAGCATCCACTTTTAAAATGTTTTCCAGTGATTCCAATGTGTAGCTATATTTCCCATCAGATTTCTCTGGTTTCTTGTGGCCTTCACTTTTTTTCTATTTTGGTATCATGATTATTTTCAGGTCCCATTTCCTGTCTTAGACTTTATGTCTCCTGGGGTAGGGACTTTGCCTTCTTCATTTCTGTATCTTTTTGGAACACGTGAATTGGTCATAGGAAAAGGTCTCAATCACACATAGGTTTTGTTCTGAGTCTCAGGTTCACAGGCTAATCCTAAAGTCTTCGTTCTGCACGAGGTCAGAGATTACTTGTGATGAAGGGTGTGGTTAAGTCTGTAGTGCAGATGGTGGAGGGGAGTTCACCCTGTTTTTAGACATAGCATTGGAACTAAGAATGTTATATCTATGTGGGTGAAGGGGCAGAGATGTGTAGGAAGACAGTTCTAATTAGGATGGAGGAATTATACTAGGAAGTAGAGGTAAAGGAAGTGAGAAGGATTAGTAAATAGAAGAAATGTGAACTTACCAAATAGGCTAGAGTAGATGCCTGGAGATTCCTGATTAAGTGAATTAACTAGATTTTAGGAAGGTAATGAGGCAGTCCTGTGCAAGAAAGGTTTCAAAGTCTGGAGGCAAAAAGTCAAGCAACACTTTGAGAGTGGTTGAGCTTTATGGGAATGGAGAGAATTACACTATTGAGAGATGTGAAAAATAATGAAGAGGGTTTCATAATGTGAAATTGTGTTTCTCATTTGAAAGAGCAGAGGCTGGAGATAATTATGTCTAAAAGACAGTGGGGTACAGGGAGCATAAAGGCCAGGGAGAAAGGGAACTGCAGGAATTAGTGCTGAGAAGCAGGAGTTTGGTGGAGGAAGGCGGAGATCCAGTCCCAGATACAGGCAAATAAGTCTTCTCCCTCTCCCAAGCATGGCAGTCAGCCCTTCAGGAAACGGGACAAGAGAAAAGGCCATCATACCTGCCAGTCTTCCTGAAATACAGAAATGACATCACGGTTGCTATATCAGATTAAGGCCAGGATGGACGTCCTAATACTGGATGAGCTGTCATGGAAAGAAAAGAAAAGAAGGAATGGAGGTGATGTTATTTTACAGGGGGGAGCCTCAGGAACAAGCATGTAACATGAGGTACTCTATAATTGTTTCTTCAAGGAATACATTATTTCTGTTGGAAATTTGATGGGAGATGATTATATTCTTGCAGTTCTTTTCCCCCTCACCATGTTTCTAGGTTGCTGATCAGTCCTCTGTCAATTCTCTACTGCACTCAGATATTTCAGACTTTCAGATGTGAGAAAGGCTGATTGCTATTTTCTATGTCATTAGAAATGTAGACCTTTCAACCTTTTCATGGTTGCATCTTTTTCTCAGTGTCTCTGTTGTGGCAGCCATGAATCAGACCCTGCCAGGTCTCCATGGCAGGGACCTGATTGACAGAAGGCCCAGGTCAGTGCATTTCAAGTTCACAACCTCCTTTGCACAGAAAGCTTCCTTCCCACAGGCTCCCAGCAAGGGCGTGAAAGCAAACCTAGTTCTCTGAGGCTCTCTTTAACTTTAATGGGTGACTGGTTGGAGGACTCCACATCAGCCATGCGAAAACTCTCTTAGAACTGCATTGATACCTAAAACTTCTTTCTCTTTCTTTAACACAGGAGTCAACTTTGCATAGTGGTCTGTGGGTTCTCCCATACTACCTTCACGCCTGCCCCACATTCCCTCACAGGTGTCTTCCATGATAAATTATCTTATATGTCCAATCCCAACCTGGATGCATCTCAGTTGGTAAAAAGTAACATACCAGGCTTGACTCTTTGCACTTAGCTTTTTTCCTTTCTCTCCCACAAGTAGTCAGTAACCATGTCCTAGTGTTTTATGTGGTATCTCTTTTTCTCTATATATATGGAAATAGGTACTGTTGAGGGGCACGTCCTATGTGCCAGATCCTGTGCTAAATACTTTACCTGCACCTCATTTAATTCACACAGTAACCCTGTCAGGTAGACATTATTCCCATTTTGCCAATGAAAAGACACAAGCTTAGAGTAGTGTAGAATCTCTCCTGGTGTCATATGGCTAGTAATAGGTGGATCTCAGATTTGATTCTAGGACTATTTGACCTCAAGGCTAATGACGATGGTAGTAATATAGCAGCTGACATTGGTTCGTCTGTGTGTGGCATCTTGTTTCATTGACTGCATGAAACCTTTAAAAGAATGGTATGAAACAAGCTCTCTTCTACTTCAGGATATGAAAGAAGAACAAACTAAACCCAAGCACAGTGATTGAAGGAAACAATATGGGTTAGAGTGGATAAAAATAAAATGGAGAATGGAAAAAGAATAGAGGAAATTAATGAAACCAAATTTGATTCTTCAAAGTAAAATCAACAAAATTGAAGACCATTAACTAGACTGACTAAGAAAAAAAGAGAGAAGATTAAAATTACTAAAATCAGAGAAGAGAGTCTGTAGAGACAAATTAGGAGGGTTCAGGAGGAGAATTTAGGATTTGCTTCTGCCCGTGGGGCACAAGCTGGGAATAAAAATGTTTTCCTGACTCTTCTCTGAAAGCCAGATAGACTCCACCTAAAACCCTGTTGATAATGATGCAGGGATCCACTTACCAAAGACTTTGATCCTCTTGAATGTAGAACGTACCCTGCCAGTGGCTGAGTTACGAGCAGAGCAACCATAGAGCCCGCTATGCTCTGTAGTAATTTGGGGGATAGAGAGCTCTTGTCCTGATTGCAGAAACTTCCCATCAATCGTCCAACAATACTCTGCCAGTGGGTTAGAGTCCGCGAAGCAGGACAACTGGAGGGCTTTTCCTGAATGGTAATAGGTACTTGGAGGGAAAATCCTGGGGATGTGTGGACCATCTGGATTAAAGAGAATAAAGCCACAGGTGATGTTGTCTGAGGGAAGGGGATGCTCCTGGTCTCTTAAAGGGACACAGTGTCCCTCTGAGTCAAGACACATCCTCAAGACCCAACCAAACCCCTTCTGTGTTCACTGAGACGAGGCCTGAGGTATTCACCTGTTTCTCCCATTAAAGGCTGTAGACCCCAAGTCTTCCATGACAAGAGCAGCCCCTCCCCTTCTATTCTTGGTTAAGGCTGTGCTTACCCAGGTTTCCCCAGGGCAGGGAGTCATGTTCCGCTCGTGTGTCCAGAAATAAAATGTCTGTACTTGGACCTGAGAGACTGAGATGCCTGGCCTCTGGTTGTTTGAATTTTAGCTGGTGGCCTGGCCCACAGAGGAACCAAAGATACAAAGGACATCCAGGGTGACTGGGTCACTGCACATGCTACCAACTCGGTCCCGTATTTCACATTCATAGGGTCCTGTGTCATTTCTTGTGACATTGGCTACAATGAGGATCCTGTTTTTACCGGGTTGCTTTAGCCTGGGACTGGCCGGGAGGCTCTGACCATTTACCCTCCACAAGTAGATGTAGCCCTGAGTCTTAGGTTCACAGGTTAAGGCTACAACATTCTTATTCTTAATGGGGTTGAAGTTGTTGTTGGTGATGTAGGGCTTGGGCAGCTCCGCTGTGTGGATAAGAGAGAAGATTGTCCTGTGTGGCACCTTTGATTCCTCCACAGGCATGCTTCAATCAGAGTTGGCATCTCCCACCTCTCAGCCCACCCGAGTCCTTGAAACTCAATAGCTGGTGCATGTGTCACAAGACAGATGCATGATGATCTAAGGGCTCAAAGACTGTGAGGCCGCCTGCTCTGTCTTAGGGAAGCACAGACTTTCTCAAGTGTGAATTCATCAGCAGTGTTGGGTCATGGACAGACACATCAGTGGGAGTCACAGCCCCTGGTACCCTCCCAGTCCCTCTCTAATGAACTGACTGGCTGGCTCACCTTGGGTTCCTTACCTGGAATGTGCAACTGCTGGGCCCCTTCCAAATTCCATCCTACTTTGCCCCCCTAGATGTGATTTCTCTGCAGCTTCCATTTCCAAGGACATTCTAGAGATGAGTAATAATGGGACTTCCCATTGTCCTGAAACCCTGAAGATACTGAGTAGCCTGGCCTGGGACTGGATGTTTCAGCAGAAATAAGACAGGGGAGACCAGAGTCAAGCCTGGAGGTCAGTTCAGTCATCAGGCAGTGGAGGCACAAGGTGGGGCAGTTTTTTGCAGGTGTTTCATGCTGACTTACTTGAGCCAGTGACTTCCAAAGATAGAGCAGAGTGCAAGGAATGATCTAGAAAGAGTGAAGGGGACAGACAAGAGCTGGTGGCTTTGGAACAGAACCATGTTCCCTGTTCTGGGTTCTTTAAGTTTCCTCTCCTTCTGCAGAGGGCAGGTGAGGACTATGTGGATCTTTCCAGAAATACATGTGGACATTTGCAAAAGCAGAATTGACTGGTGGAAAGGGTGGGAATGAACTGCTGGAAATCTGGTCCTCATGGACCATGTGTGTTTGATGGATCTGAGACAAATTTGGGGAGAAATTTTGCAAATATTTTCTTCCATTGGACCCTCTACTCTCTGATTCCATGGATTTGACTACTCTAGGGACCTCATGTAAGTGAATTCTAGAGTGAATCTGAGAATAGACTGCTGGTTGCCAGGAGCTGGGAGTGGGGAGAATCAGAAGTTGTTCATGTGTGTGCAGTTTCAGTTATGCAAGATGGGGAGGTTCTAGAGATCTGCTGTACAGCTCGATGCCTACAGTTCACACAGATTGAGTATTTCTTATGCATAAGACTTAGGAAAAAAGTGTTTTGGATTTCTGACATTTCTTGATTCCCACTATTTGTCATATACTTACTGGTTTAGCATCCCAAATCTAAAGGATTCAAAATCTAAAATGCTCCAGTGAGCATTTCTTTTCAACATCAGATTACTACGCCAAAGTGGGAGGTGATAGGCCAAATACATTCTTGCCCTTTTTTTTTTCTCTCACCATGTTTCTAGCTTGGTAATTAGTTTTTGGTCACTTCCATACTGGCCATGCTGCACTCGTATATTTTTGAAGGCTTTGGGATGTGAGAGAGGCTGATTGCTACTTTCTATGTCATCAAAACTTTCCAACTTTTCATGGTTGCATCTTTTTCTCAGTGACTCTGTTGTGGCCATCATTAATAAGAGCCTGTCAAGTCAGATTTAATACAGATTTTTGTAATTCCGCAAAAACTGTTACTGGGATTCTGGTAGGGGGTGCATTGAATCTGCAGCTCACTTTGGGTAGTATTGTCATCCTAACAATATTGATTTTTCCAATCCATGAAAATGAAATGTCTTTCCATATATTGATGTCGTCTTTAATTTCTTTCAGTAATGTTTTGGAGTTATCAGGGTATAACCCTTTGACCTTTTTGGTTAAACTTATTCCAAAATATTTTATTCCTTTTGATGTTAATGTGAATTGAAATTCTTTTCTTAATTTCCTTTCAGATTGTTCACTGTTAGTGTATAGTCTAAAGAATGATCAAGAAAGAGTCAAGGGGACAAGCATAAGCTGGTGGTTTAGAAGCAGAAACATATTCCCTGTCCTGGGTTTTTGATTTTCCCTCACCCTTAGCAGAGGGCAGGTGGCTCTTCCCTGATAGCCAGATAGACTTCACTGGAAAACATATTGCCAGTGCTCCAGGGATCCACTTACAAGGGACTACGATCCTTTTGATTATGAGATTTGTCCCACCAGCGGCTGAGTTATGGATGAAACAGACATAGACCCCTGTATGTTTTAGTGATCTGGGGGATAAAGAACACTTGTGCTGATTGCTGGAACATCCTATCAATCAGCCAAGAAAGCTCTGGCAGTGGGTGAGAGTATGTGAGGCAGGAGAGCTTGGGGACTTCCCCTGCATGCTAATAGGTGTATGAAGAAGAAATGGTGGGGGTATCCAGGCCATCTGGAGCAAAGAGAATAAAGTCACCGGTGATGTTGTCAGAGGGACGGGAAAATCCTGGTCTGTGGAAAGGCCACAGTGACCCTGTGAGCTAAGTCACAACACTGAAGTCCCAGCCAAATCCCTGCTGTGTCACTGATCTGGAGCCTGAGACATTCACCTGCTTTTCCCATCGTAAGCTGTGGACCCTGAGTCTCCCATGACAAGAACAGCCTCTTCTCTCCCATTGGTGATCAAGCCAAAGCCTACTCTTAGTAGTCATGGTCAGCTTTGATATCCAGGGCTAAAGGTCTCTGTACTTGCACCTGACAGGGACTGGGAGGCCTGGCCTCTGGCCATGTGTATTTGGGATGGCAGCCTGGCTCACAGAGGAACAGAAGATACTCACAGAGGAGATTCAGGGTGACTGGGTCACTGCGGCTGGAACTCACTGGGTTCTTCATTTCACATTCATAGGGTCCTGCAGTATCCTTTGTGACATTAAATAGAACGAGGGTCTTGTTGTTTTCCGACAGCTGCAACTTGCCACTGATAGGGAGGCTCTGACCATTTATCCACCACAGGTAGCTTACGTTCTGAGTGTCAGGATCACAGGATAAGATGACAGTCTCCGTGGCCTCCCTGGGGTTTAAGTTGCTGCTGGAGATGGAGGGCTTGGGAATATCCACTGTGCAGATAACACAGAGAAGATTGCCCTGTGTGGCACCTTTGATTCCACCAAAGACATTTTTCAATCAGAGATGGCATTTCCCACCTCTCAGCCCACCCAAGTCCCTAAAAGCCCATAGCAGGAGTGTGTGTTACAAGAGAGATGCATGGCAATCTGAGGGCTCAGAGATTGTGAGGCTGCCTGTTTTACGTGGGAGAAGCACAGACTTTCTCAAGTGTGAATTGAGCAGCAGCATTGGGTCATGGAAAGACACGGGACCAGCAGTCACAGCCCCTGGTGCCTCTCTGAGTCCTTCACTCTCCAACTGCCTGCCTGGTCCACCCTGTGGTCCTCACCTGGAACATGTAGTGCTGGAATGGTCTTAGTTTCAGTCTTACTTTGTCCCCCAAGGTATGTTTTCTCTGTAGCTTCCCTTTCAAGGACATCCTAGAGATGGATGATGGAACTTCCCATTGTCCTTAAACCCTTTGGGTACTGGGAAGCCTGGCCGTGGACTGGGTACTTCAGCAGAAATAACACAGGGGAGACCAGAGTCAAGCCTGGAGGTCTGTTCAGTCATCAGGCAGTGGAGCCACAAGAAGTGCAAGAAGTCTTGCAGATGCTTTCTCTCATTAGACATTCTACTCTCTGATTCTATGAGTTTGACTACTCTATGTACCTCATCTCAGTGGATTCCAGAGTGAATCAGAGAGTAGAATAGTAATTTCCAGGAGCTGTGGTCGGGGAATAGGGCATTGTTCCATGGCTGTGTGGTTTCATTTAGGCAGGTTGAGGATGATCTAGAGATCTCCTGCACAGCTTCATGCCTATAGTTCATGCAGATAAAGTGTTCCTTATGCAGAAAGCCTAAAACCAAGTGTTTTGGATTTCTGACTTTTTTTATTTTGGAATATTTGCAGTAGACGTACTGGGTCAGCATCCCACATCTGAAAAATTTTAAATCCAAAATGCTCCAGTGAGCACTTCTTTTTAGCATCACATCAGCGGTCAGAAGCGTTGGATTTTGGAGCATTTCACATTTTGAATTTCCGGATTTGGGATGCTCAATTTGTAATACTGTAATTTTCCCAAAAAAAGTTATCTGGAGTTTAGACCTCATGTTATGTTCTGACTCTAGTAACAAAAACAAACAAAAAAAAATTTGGAGGAAACATTAAAATGTTGTCATAAGTGGAAATTTTTACTGATGGTCCAAACATCTAAGATCAATTGCTGGTAGTAGTATTTCTCTTGATACCCAATTAAGGTTTAGGTGTGGGGTGAATTCCAGCAGGATCACATTATGCTCAAAGAAAGATACCAACAGTGATTTGAAATTAGCAAGTCCTTAAGTAGAGAGAGTCCCGTTAAAAGGACAGAACTGGTCAGTGTGTCAATTACATAAAGGGAGGAATGATGCCGAATTAAAAGAAGAGATGTGTGTTATGGTAGTAAATATAGAAGGAACTTCCTGTTTCTAATTTCTGTGCAGAGTTAGGAAAAATGGGGAGGAGCCCAGAACAGGTATGTGAAATGCTTTCTTCATTTTCTCTTAACCTCAGGAAATACAACTCGAGTTTCAGTTTGTGTGAATTAGGAAGAGTCTAAGTGAGACGCCAATGGCTCATGTGTCGCCCACAAGAAGAACCCCACCTTATGAAAATGGCATCATCATGAGGAAACAGTTGTATGTGGCACAGGCACTAAAACCACTAGATAGCACCCACATGGCCACCTGCAACAGGTCCCCGAAACCACCAGTATTCCCATTACGTGTATGTTACAGCCTTGGTAGTTGTCCCACAACTACAAAGTTTTAAAATTGCTATAGTCAATACAAAATGTTGAATATGAAGTAGAATATGTTGTTCCACTTTTTTCCCCCACTCTTTTTGAACTTTCCTGTTTCACTTTTGGAAGTTTCTATCGACACATCCTCAAGCTAGGGATTCTTTCCTCAGCTGTGTGGAGTCTACCAGAAAGCATCAAAAGCATTCTTCATTTCTCTAACAGCTCTTTTTTTTTTTTTTTTTTTTTTTTCTGAGACGGAGTCTCACTCTGCTGCCCAGGTTGGAGTGCACTGGCATGATCTTGGCTCACTGAAAGCTCCACCTCCCTGGTTCACGCCATTCTTCTGCCTCAGCCTCCCGAGGAGCTGGGACTACAGGTGCCCGACACCATGCCTGGCTAATTTCTTTGTATGTTTAGTAGAGATGGGGTTTCACCGTGTTAGCCAGGATGGCCTCGATCTCCTGACCTTGTGATCCGCCCACCTCAGACTCCCAAAGTGCTGGGATTACAGGTGTGAGCCACTGTGCCTGGCCATCTCTGAGGGATTTTAACGAGTTGTTGACTTTTGAGTTTGTTCAGCTTTTTACTTACTGTTAGAACCGAGTGACAAATTTCAAGCTTCTTATATGCCTGACAGGAAACCAGAAGTCTCTAGGTAGTGACTGGGAATGTGAACTCCACAGTAGGTTGAGGATGGAGTCACAAGTGAAATGGGTGAAATCAGCCCATGGGCTTTGGAGACGGCAGACCTGTCCAGCCTCTGACACCCTGGTGAGTCAGTGCAAAGATTACAACAGTGACAGCAAACTAGCATGGCTGACTCCATCTGGCATCTAGTCTCAGGCTGGCTGTCCTCACTCATTCCTGGACATAGGCCAGGCTAACCATGGGAGGAATTTAGTTTATGGTTTAACTTTGAAGAAAAAATGATAATAGTTCCTCCATAAGACTAATTCCCTTATTTTGCCAGGGATTGCCTTTGCAAAACTGGTGAAAGACCATGAGACTAAGATTATAGGAGGCAACTGAATTCTGCTAAAATGGAGGCACAGTTTCTATAATCCCTTACTGCTCAAATGTCATTTGGCCAGAGTTTACAAAATTTGTAACTAATTGCTCCTATAGATAACATCACTATTGTAGAAACTGAGATTGGTCTTTTGAGATGTTTCTCATTTCTTGCATTCTGGTAACCCACTGACCTCATCCATACCCATGACTAATGGCTCAGCTAGTCACGTGGTCCCCACCTAGAGTCAGATTCAAGCACAAAAGATCATTTCCCTCTGCCCACATGATTCCATCCCCAAACAATCAGCAGTACCCATCTTTTAGTCCTGTGCCCCTGAAACTATCCTTGAAAATTTCTAACCCCTGATCCACTAGGGAGGCTGATTTGAGTAATAATAAACCTCTGTCCTCCTGTTGGCGGACTTGGAGTCATTAAAATCTTTCTTTACTGAAAATCACCATCGGGATAAATTGGTTTGGTTTGTGCAGGAGGCCAGAAGAACTTGTCTGGGAATTATAAGAGTGGATAGAGGATCTGCCTATCCCTGTCCCATGGTCTTGTCCACAGATCAGCCTCACAAAGGAAAGAGCCCTGGGTGGGGATACAGTGGAAGCTCATTGTCTTAGTGACCTGGGGACATTGGCTTGAGATGAAGCCTGGCAGGAGTGGAAACTCCAGTTGATTTCTGTGCCTTTCCTATTTCCTGGGAGGTGGGCCAGGCCACAGTGTTAGCAGGAAGGGAACAGAACAGTCAGCCTAGTTAGAGGGAGTGTCTGGGGAAGGGCTAGGGATGGAGGAAGAAGCTGTGCAGGACAGGGCTTGCCAGGTAGAATGAAGTGGGAGGAAGATGAGGGACACAGAGAAGCAGAGAGAGGCAGAGGCAGCATGGCAGTGAACAGTGGGGCATACAATGACTTCAGTGACCCCAGGGACCAGGTGCCCCCATTTCCACAGTCCAGGACCAGGGACCCTGAAAACCCTCCAGTGACCAAAGAGCTTCAGAGTTATACATGAGGTGGGGTGGCTTTAGGGGCAAGAGGTAGTGGGGGGATGAAACATGGGTGTCAGCCTCTGAAGGAAAAGGGACAGGTGTGGCTAGAACTTCCTAGGATTCTGCATCCAAGATCCAGTCTCTAAAGAGGTTATGGATCATTCATTCCTTCATTCAATTCCTTCATTTGTTATGTGAGAGCTCCTGAGTGTGTGTCTCTCACTGGGCCTGTGCTGGTGCGGGGTGTGAGTGGGGAAAGAAAACAAGGTCCTCTCCTTTATCCTGTCATGCCAGTGACATGGACACTTTGGGAAACAAGATTTCGGGTTCAGTGATAGGGGTTAAGATCTGAGGGGGACGCCTGGACATTTTTTGCACTGACTGTGACAATTGAGGCAGGTGATTTAGTTCTGGAGAACAGACTAATCAGCTGACCATTTGCTCTCACTCCTCTGAGGTTTGGATGCCGAAGATGAAAGGATTTGAGCCAATAAATGACTATGCGGTCCTTGGAACCCAATAAGCCCTCACTTCTGGTGGAGGAGAGGATGGGCCTGTGGCTGCAGACAGACCTCATGTGACCCTAATCTGCCTTTTGTGTTTGTGTGACTCTGGTTCAGTGACTGTGCCTTCCTGTGCCTCAGTTTTCACTCAGTCAAATAAGCTAAATGGCAAATGGACTGTGGCTTTTCATGCTATCTGTGAATAAATTGTAAATTCTTCACAGTCACCTGACCTAATGCTTGGCACAGTGGAGGTGTTCACACAAACAACATTTATTATTACTCACCTCCATGAGAGAGCACCTTTAGGTCAGATCCCTGTGGACAAGCTGCTGCCAGGTACATTTTCTCTCTTCTGTTTCTGTTTCTGGGGACATTATGTTTTCTATGGAGTGTCCTAAGCCTCACAAGGCAGTTGGCTGATGGCCTACAAAGCTTGTCTTTCTGTCCTCTCTGCTCTGAGTCTCAGGTGAAGAAAGCTCTGTCCTTGCCCAGACAAGGCTCTGAGGGCTGAGCCCTGGCTGGTGAGCAGCTCCAGGAGACACAGTCCTCAGACAGCTGGTAAATCCTTGGTCCCAGTAAGCCCTGCCACAACCCAGCCCTGGCACAGGCTCCTCAGCTTTATCTGGAGTAAGGATTTAGGGACAGGGGTCTGGGGTGAGGCTTCTAGGGCTGAGCTTCTGTGAGAGTATCTCAGGGGTCCTCTTTGGCAAAGCCCTACTCACTTCTCCAGGGTCTTTCTCAAGGTCAAGTTTATGAAGAGGACATGAGGTGCTTGCCTGAGACTGATCTCCTCCTGCTGAGCACCCCCCACCCCATCAGACTGTCCTTCCTGTGCAGCAAGTGTCTGCAGGGTCTGGAGGCAGGAAAGGAATTCTGATCTGTTGAGGTTTGTCTCCTCTGTGTGTGTCCTGCACTAAATGCCAAAACCCCAACATGGGACATAATGCAGAGAGAGACACAGGCACAGTCCAGGCCTGACCATCCTGTGTGTGCAAAGTAGAAGTGACCCCGCCCCCCAACACCCAGGGATCATATGGAATCACTCACAGTATAAGGTGAAATGTCCAGTTATTCTTTTAATCTTATCACCTTGCTTTATAATTTGAATGGTGTAGGATCCTGTGTCATTCTTGGTGACATTCTGGATCAGCAGGGATGCATTGGAATATACTCTTTCTCGTCCACTGTATGCAGGCCCAAATATAATTGTTTCAGTGTCTATTGTATACGCTGTAATGAATTGGTGGAGGTCCATTATTTGCCCTTTGTACCAGACGTAGCCAGTAAGATTCTGGGGCAAATTGTGGACAAGTAGCAGAACATCCTTCCCCTCAGAAACTTTGGTTGGCTGGGCTTCAATCGTGACTTGGGCAGTGGTGGGCGGGTTCCAGAAGATTAAAAGTGATGCTAGGAGGTGGAGAGAGCATCAGTCAATATTGAGACCTATGTATTGGGGTGAAACGATGGGGCCCTGGGTCCTGAGATCTCTTCAATCATCAGCCTTGAAGATACACACACACACACACGCCCCTTTTCTGTGTGTGTGATTGTGTGTTTGTGTCCTACTGTTCTACTGGGTCAAGGTCAGTGGCACGAAACTCATTCTTTCAACGCTTCTGACCTCGGCATTTTTCTCTTTGGAATCCTCTTCCCCAGAGGTCTGCATGGCTCCCTCCACACTGCCCCCAGGTCCTGCTCACATCAGGGCATCCTTAGACTTCTTTCCTGACACCTCCTTCAGAGACCCTGGGTCTTCCCTTTCTGATCTTTCCCTGCTCTGCTCCCTCCAGAGCACTTGTCAACACCTGACCTCACATTCCAGATCTCTTTGCATGTCTGTCTTCCTGCCCATGAGAGCATGAGTTCCGTGAGGACAGGGACTTTTGTGATCTTGGTTGCACCCCATTGCCTCAGAGAGGCTGTAGACTCCTGTACATGTGAGGGTTCCCAGGGCCCTCCATGCCCGGGGTGTTTTGTCTGTTTCTTTCTTTCTTTCCCCAATTGTTGAGGTTTTTTGCTGAGGACAGTGTTTCATGCCCTGCTTATATGTTCATTTGAAGTGTCATCTGATAATAGTTATTATTATCATTTTTCAAAATGTGGTGACCAGTGATGATCAACCAGCAAAACAGAACACTTGAGATTTTCCTACCTCTTACCAATTCCTGTTCAGTGTGATTTTCCTGTTTTGACCCCTATCTCTCTCTGGTATATTTTCCCCTATCCAGACTCCAACAGAGCCTTCTTTCCTTTTTTTTATTTTGAGACAGAGTCTCGTACTGTCGCCCAGGCTGGCGTGCAGTTGCGCAATCTCGGCTCACTGCAATCTCTGCCTCCCAGGTTCATGCAATTCTCCTGCCTCAGCCTCCCGAGTAGCTAGGATTACAGGAGCACACCACCACACCTGCTAATTTCTTGTATTTTTAGTAGAGACTGGGCTTCACTGTGTTGACCAGACTGGTCTTGAACTCCTGACCTCATGATCCGCCCACCTCAGCCTCCCAAAGTGCTGGCTTATTTTATTTTTTAGAACGCCATCCTCTCCAGGAAAATCCATCCAATCATTCTGCTTCCTCCTCCTGTCCTCTCCCAGGAAGTTCTCTCCTCACCTGTGAGCAGGAGCTCCTTCCAGGTGATGTGCAGTGTGCAGGGAGGGGCTGAGAGGCGCCCCATGGCTTGTGCCGCCTGCATGTTCTCCTCTGTGGAGATGATCCTGGGATCCAGAAACTTTCTGAGCACGGCTGTCAGCTGTGCTGTCCTCCCTCCTTCTGTGCTGAGCCTCTTCCTGGGGCAGGAGCACTTCTCAGGCTCATGGGTGGGGTCTGTGCCCAGGACACCTCTCTGTCCCCTCCCCTCTCAGTCCTGCCTCCTTGTCCCTCCTTCTCTTTTTCCTTTTGTCTGTGTGTCAGGTCCCTGGGAATTGTGGAGGCCTCTGCCTTTTTCAGCAGTGATTCTGTCACCAAACCTCGGCACACACTGTGTGCAGAAACACAAACGCACACACAAAAGAGACACCCGCAGACACACACATACCCTGTAGGTTGGGCAAGCACAGTCCTGGGCCTCAGCCTCCTGCTGTCCCCATGGCTCTGGGTCAGGTGCACATTCACGCCCTTTGCCCTCTTTCATCCCCATCTGGCTCTCCCCTTCAGTGCAGGAGGCTGGAGCTGCACCAGGTCCCTTTCACAGGGACACCACATTGTGCTGTGGGTGAGCTGTGTGTTGCCTGGTGACAGGGACCCTTCCTTTCTCTAATTGTGTCTAGCTTGGCTGCAGATTCCAAGGATGGACATTCAGGACCTGGGTGTCTCAGAGGAAAGTGTCCTTTCTGGAGCTGTGCAGGGTGAGTCTCTCATGCCTCTTGGGAGGAGAGGCCTGTGCTGGTTGCTCAGTGGGGGCTGTGAGTTCCATGGTCAAAGGACAGTTCTCAGTCACTCTATTGCTCCCTGGGGTCTGGTGGCTGAGCTGGGGCTCAGGGTTTCTCCTTTCTTCCTGACCATCTTTGGTGTCCTCTCTTCTCTGCCCAGCTGATTGTCCTGTGGTCACCACACCTTCCCTGTGGTGGTGCAGGAAGAAGTGGGGAGTTACCCAGGAACCCCGTGGAACATGGCTCCTTGAGACACAGGAAAGAGAGCCTGGGACAGAGCAGGGGTTCAGAGCTGGAGAGATTCATCCCGACTTACTCCGTGGTCGTGATGGGCTCAGCCCTCCATGTGCTGACATACCCAGGGGTCTGTCCTGAGGGTTTTGACCTGTCCAAGATGCTCTCTGTAGAAGAGGAACAGGCAGTCGCCAGAGAGCCTGTCTGGAGGGACGTTGCTCACACTTGAGAGGGTGGCTGGGTGTGAGTTGTGTACTGGGAGCAAAGAGCAATAATACCCCCTTCTCCCAGCAGGGACACAGGAGAGGTCTGTCTTCCCAAGGGACAGCCAGGGGTAGGTGGCCACATCCTGGATGGTGCCTGTGTGTGAGCATCACACGGGCTCTGAGCCCCACGGGGTGCAGCGGGCAGACAGGTCACAGGGTGCCTGACTGATTCCCGGAGAGGCTGTGGGCCCTCAGGCAGCTGCTGTTCTGTGTTAGCGCTAGGCTTGGCTCCATGTTCACTGTTCTCCCTCTTTTACAATCGGATGTCCTGAACGCAGATTTTTGTCACCTTCTATGAGTTTGTGTTTGTGTGCAGTAGGCGGCATTGTGTATTCTCTGGGGGCAGTGATGTCTGGGGCTGAGCACTGCACATGGGCTTGGGAGCAGAAGATGGAGCAGCAGGGCGGGAGGATCAATGCCAGGGGAGTAGGGACAAGTCATTTTAATTTTCTCACTCCCAGGGACCTGAACCCAGGATTCTGACTCCAGGGCACAGTACCACACCCTGCTGGTGTCCCTGGATGTCATGAGTGCCCATAGTGTCATGCTGCCTTGGCATTCATTTTTTAAGGTGTAAATTTATTTGCCTCACATCAGAGGCAGGCCTTGCTCACCATGGCAGTTTTCAATACTGTATCTGGTTCAAGTTTCTCCAGTTGGCCAGCGGTGAACTCTTAGAGGCATCTCTCCCACTTGGTGTGCTGGGCTCCTCTCTCTCCAGCTGCTTTCTTTAAACAGATAATTCTGATATTTACCCTCACATTTAAAGTGACTGCTTCTCAGTCACAGCATGATCTCCTTGTCCCAGTGTTTGCTGCTTGCTATCCATTAAAGCTCCCTGCTGGAAACCTGTCAGATAACACCTGGACTTAATAAAGCCATCGGCTTATCAGTCTCTTCTCTCCTGCCTGCCTGGGCTCGCTGACCTCTGTATCTGTGGTTTCCAGGTGTGCCGAGTGCTCCCCAGTGTTTGTAAGTAGTAAAATCACTTACAGTTTCACGTTGTGGTTGTATCACTATAGCCTCACATGCCATCCAGGGCCTGACATCGAGGCTGCCCTATGGGACCTGTGCTGGTTGAGCCCCTGCTGGAGCTCTTGTTTTGGGACCTCTGGTTCTGCTGGGGACAGGAGCTTCCAGCTAACTTGATTGAAAAACTGATACGTTTCATTGAAAACACTGGGTCAGATGATGTATTCATGGGCTTCAGCTGCCATAACAAACACCTTAGCCTGGGTGAATTAAATAATAGAAATGTATTTTGCACAGTTCTGTGAATAATGTGCTATTTTAACCACTTTAAAATGTACAATCAAGTGGAATTAACCACATACACAATGTTCAGTTCCCATCACCACTATTTTTCCTAGAAAATTTTTATCATTTTAAACTGAAATTTGTATCTTTTAAACAATAATAACTCCCTGTATTTTCCACCATAGACCTTGATCATCTCTGTCTCTATGAATTTGCCTATTCTTGATGTTTCATATAAATGGAATTATATATATATGTTATTTAGTTTCTGACATATTTCACTTAGCATAATGTTTCCAAAGTCCATGCATGTTCCAGCGCATGTCAGAGCCTCATTCCTCTTTATGGCAGATTAACATTCCGTTGTATGTGTTTATTTATTTATGTGTTGATGAACACTTGGATTGTTTTCATATTTTATCTTTTGGGAGTAATGCTGCAATCAACATTCCCATGCGAGTACCTATTTGAGTCTCTGGATTCAGTTCTTTGGGTATATACCTAGGAATGGATGCTGTTTCATATGAGAATTCTATGATTAGCTTCTTGAGGAACAGCACAACTGTTTCTCCTAGTGGCTGTACCTTTTATATTCTCACCAACAATGTATGAGGATTCCAAATTCTACATAATGCTGCTACTTGTTATTTAACACTTCAAAAGAATGGTAGCCTTTTTTGTAGGTATAATGTGGTGTCTCATTGCAGCTTTGACTTTGCATTTTCCTAGTGACTAATGATGTTGAGTATCTTTTCATGTCCTTCTTGACTATTTGTATATCTTCTTTGAAGAAATGTCTATTTGAGTGTTTTGCCCATTTATAAATTGGATGGTTTGTCCTTTTGTTATTGAGTTGTAGCTAGTTCCTTATATTATCTGGACATGAAAACTGCCTATGTGTGATTTGCAAATATTTTCTCTCATTCTGTGTCTATTAATTATTTTCTTGATAATTTCCTTTGATGCCCAAAAGGCTCGCATCTTGATAAAGCCCAATTTATTTTTTTTTCCTGTTTCTCATGCTTTTGTGTCATATCTAAGAATCCATTGCACATTTGAGGTCATCAAGATTTACCTGTGTCTATTTTTAAGATATTTTTATAGTTATAGGTCTTATATTTACCTCACTGATCCATTTTTTTAGAGAATTGTTTGATATGGTGGGAGGTAGTTATCGAAATTCATTGTTTTGCATGTGGCTATCTAGTTGTTTCTGCACTATCATTTGAAAGGAGAATTGTTTCTCCATTAAATTTTCTTGACACCCTCTTCAAAGAGCAATTAACCATAAATGTGAGGGTTTATTTCTAGATTCTCAATTCTATCCCGTTTGTCTTTATGTGTATTCTTATGCCAGCAGCTCCTGTTTTAATGATTATACTCCTTTGTGAGATTTCAAATAAGAAAGTTCAAGTCCTGCAATTTATTTTGGCAAGATTGCTTTGGCTATTCAGGGGTACTTTTTTGAAAGGTGAGGAGGCCCATGTTTCACAATTGGGAAAGCCTTTTCTGTCTTCTTCAGGGGGAAGTTTGGGAGAACGTTTTAAGAAACTTTAAGCAGGTAAATTGTCACCACTTTATTTGCTGAAATGCCATGTTAAAGTGTGCATTGCTGCTTGTGGAAGAATTGTGAGACCCTGGAAGCACTTGCCCACGTGGTGAGAGACAGTGAATTCCACAATGAGTGGCAGAGAGGACATTGTTTTGGGATACAATGTTGTTGGGGGAGTAGTATGCATCTCTACTTCTTTCTATCTCTGTACAGTGGGCATCTCCACTGGACGCAGTAGGTTTTGAAATCCTTGTTTATCCTCTGGGGTCTGGGTCTTGGCTTACCTGTTAGCTGCAGTTGAAGGAAGCGTCTGCTAAGACAATGACACCCATGGGAAGAAGAAAGCTTCAGCAGAGTGAAAGTAGCTGAGGCTCAGAGAAGCCAGGAGAGTATGACTCTTAGAAACTATGGGTCAGCAGATGGGTGTCCTCGGGGGTAAATGGGCCACGCCAGTAGCCACTGCAGTGGACTGGAAGAAGGTAAGGGATGCTGGGTATCCCATGTTCTCTCTCAGCTCTCCAGCTGAAGATTTGGACCCTGGGCTGGTACTACCCAGCAGGGGAAGGGTATACAGGGATGGCTGCATATCAGGACCAAGTCCATGTCATCTTCTTAGGCATTGTTACCACGGATGGAGGATTCTGTTCAGAGACCTGGCCTGGACACATGGGAGGGCTGAACCCACCCCATTCTTTTACAATTATTTTAAGAAAACAGTATTAGCAAATGTGGTACATGTTTTATCCTGCTAGAATCAGTATTACTGTCACATTTTACAATGTGTCTCTTAGGAAATGGTGAGAGCCATCCACACAATATGCATTTAAAGGGGACTCTACTATAATTTCAGCTTTCATACCTTTTTATAGAAACCATCTTCTCTGCAAACACACAGGCAATATTTCTGTGTTAATTTCTATTGGGAACCCTTATGCAAGGTGGAGAGAGCCACATTTCACCCTGAGATGTTATGTAAAAGTTTGAGGTTGAGATGACAACAGCTTCTGTTGTTACCCTCAGAAGCTACTACATGTGAAATTCTAACGACTGCATTATCCTGCCAAGTGAAAGAGGCAGGCATAAGCAAGAACAGTTAAGAGGGGTGAGAGCCTCATCATGATGGGGAGTCTTGTTCTGACATCTTGGGAAAAACTGTCCATAGTGTGAAGTCATCAACTTGTCCTGGTTTGCAGTTTGAGCATCTGTCGTTATGGCATCAAACATTTTGGTGAGCTCTGAGTGTTTCGCATTCAGGTACAAGGGTTTTCCCATGAAATTTACATTGAGTTGTACACCTCCAGCTTATAGGCCTTTTGGAACAGAGTGGTTCTTGTTCTTAGTGATTCCGTGGGAGAAAATGGAATTGGAGTAGCTAGTAGAATTCAGGGTAATGTCCAGTCTGCAGGTGGATAATAAAAATACAGAAACAATGAACAGAGCTGCAATCTCATATCAGGTATAATACAGTTTTTATTTTCCACATAATTTTTCTCTGTATAGGCATCTCTATTTTTACCAATAATAATTTCAGTAGAATAAATTTGTTTGCAAAATAGGTTGAGTTTCTTCAAACATGGTCTGATTCTTTACATAAGTGTAGCAAGAGTAGCAGTGCACCGTGTGGCTCTCTTTTAAAATTTTCTTTGCTCTAAGTTTTTCTAAGGAATCTCAGATTAAACTTTTACAAACCTCTTGAGAATAGGAATCCAAACCGAGGCTGACTTCAGACTTTGCCTGCAGTTCATATTGGTTCATTCTATCTATATTCTTAAATATAACATCCCGATCAAAGCCTTGGTAATATAACCAATGTTTTCAAATGAGTCCTGTTACAAAGACAGCAGACTGTTACTGTACTTGTGCAAACATCAGTATTATCATAAACGTATCAATACTCATGAATAGTTGCCCAATTCTGGGGCAGTCAGGTAGAGAGCAAAAGTCAATGTTTCAATTATTGTTCCCAAAAGTATAGTTTATTAAACTATGTAAGCTATAGATAGATTAAAAGAAAAAAATTCAGTAAATCTAGAAAACAAACCATTTAAAGAATCAGCAAATTTTCAAATAAAAATAATAAAAACATTATCCTCATTATTATCATTTATTTCAATGAAATCAATGTTTTTCCTGCTTGGTCTAGGCTGGGAATTTTATGAAGATATCAGCCTGTTTGTTAAAGTTTTGGAATTTCTTAGACAGTTCAGCAGTATAATCTTAAAATTATCAGAAACTTGTATTAAAGTGTACTTGCCAGCATCTTTTCCATAAATCTCCTTGAAAAGGAAGCAATTTTGGACTGTAGTTGATTGGAAATGCTTTGAGGAAGAATAAAAACAACTGTGAATGACAAAGATTTTAAATGACTATAGTTAAAACTCTGATGAGAATTCATTATGATAATGACACAGCTCACATAAAAATTTAGTTACTTCTGTGGTATGTGACATTATGGCTGATAACATATTTAATTTCTAGAAATGTCATATAATTTTTGGAACAATCATATCAGTAACATACCCATAAATATAATAGAGAAGGTTTAGCATCCCTTATCACATTATTTTAAAATGCTTTTCATATAATTTTACATATCAAATGAAGTGGATTTTCCATGTAGCTTGTGTTTCTCAACAGGATTACTGAGTTCTTGGTGGAGCCCATTAATGAATAGGGCCAAGAAAGTATAGGCTTATGTATGTTGAAAAATTTCCCTAGGTAATTTCAATACTCCCAGCTAATAATCATTAATTTAGGTCTAAGTTTTGCCTATTAGAACAGGTGTTCTTTATCCTGGTTACACATTGGTAGCATCTGGGAAGACTTAAAAATTACCAATTATCGAGGGAACCAGCCCCCAATATTTCAATGTAGGTTCTTTTCTATTTTCCCTAAGTATCGGCCAGTCTGATAAATAAAGGGAAAGAGTACAAAAGAGAGAAATTTTAAAGCTGGGTGTCCGGGGGAGGCATCATATGTCGGCAGGGTTCCGTGATGCCCCCGAGCTGTAAAACCAGAAAGTTTTTATTAGCAATTTTCAAAGGGGAGAAGGGGAGGGAGTGTACAAATAGGGTGTGGGTCACAGAGATCACATGCTTCAAAGGAAATAAAATATCACAAGGCAAATGGACAGGGCAAGGTCACAAGGCCAGGGTGAAACTAGAATTGCTGATGAAGTTTCATGTCCCACTGTGCACGTATTGTCATTGATAAACATCTTAACAGGAAACAGGGTTCGAGAGCAGAGAACCGGTCTGACTAGAATTTGCCAGGCTGGAATTTCCTAATCCTAGCCAGCCTGAGGGCACTGCAGGAGACCAGGGTGTGTTTCATCCCTATCAACAACTGCATAAGGCAGACACTCCCAGAGCGGCCATTTTAGAGGCCTCCCCCTGGGAATGCATTCTTTTCTCAGGGCTGTTAATTATTAATATTCCTTACTGGGGAAAGAATTCAGTGATATTTCTCTTACCCGTTTTTGGCAATAAGAGAAATAATCCTGTCCTGCCCAGCTCCCAGGCAGTCAGAACTAATGGTTATCTCCCTTGTCCCCTGAACATCGCTGTTATTCTGTTTCTTTTCTAGTTGCCCAGATTTCATATTGTTCAAACACACATGCTCTACAAACAATTAGTGCAGATAACGCAATCATCACAGGATCCTGAGGTGACATACATCCTCAGCTTACGAAGATGACGGGATTAAGAAATTAAAGTAAAGACAGGCATAGGAAATTATAAGAGTATTGACTGGGGAAGTGATAAATGTCCATGAAATCTTCACAATTTATGTTAAGAGATTGCAGTAAAGACAGGCGTAAGAAATTACAAAAGTATTAATTTGGGGAACTAACAGACGTCCATGAAATCTTCACAATGTATGTTCTTCTGCTGCGGCTTCAGCTGGTCCTCCATTCGGGGTCCCTGACTTCCCACAACAACCAATGCCTGAGTCTCACTTTAGACCATAAATTGGATCCTGTGGGTGGGGCTTGGGCATCCATTTAAATAAACATTTTCCAGTGATTCCAATGTGTAGCTATATTTCCCATCAGATTTCTCTGATTTCTTGTGGTATTCACTTTTTTCTATTTTGGTATTATAATTGTTTTTGGGGTCTTATCATCTATCTTGGGCTTTATGTTCCTTGGGGTAGAAACTTTACATTCTTCATTTCTGTATCTTTCATGAACATATGAGTCGGTCATCAGTAAAAAGGTTTTCAATCACATGTAGGTTGTGTTCTGAGTCTCAGGTTTACACATTAATGCTAGAGTCATTGTTTTCCAGGAGGTCAGAGGTTGCTTGTGATGAAGGGTATGGGTAAGCCCATAATGCAGATGGCAGATGGGAGATCACCCTGTTTTTAGCCATAGCATTGGAACTAAGAATTCTATGTGTATATCAGGTGGAGGGGAAGGGATATGTAGAAAGACAGATTTAATTAGAATGGAGGAATTATACTAGGGAATAGAGGGATGGAAGCAATAAATATTAGTAAAGAGAAGAAATGTGAACTTATCAAATAGGCAAGAGTAGATCCCTGAAGATTTTTGATTTGGCAAGTTAACTAGAATTTAGGAAGGTAATAAGGCAGCCATACACAAGGACGATTTCAAAGACTGGAGGTAAGTCAAGCAGTAACTCTAGCAGTTGTCGAGGTTGTGGGAATGGAGAGAATGACAAAAGTTGAGAGATATTAAAAAGGATCAAGAGGGTTTTATAATGTATTGTTGAATCTGGGAAACAAATGAGCGGAGGCTGGGGATAATTATGTCTAAGAGGCATTGGCGGGTACAGGGAGCATGAAGAACAGGGGAAAAGAGACCTGCAGGAATAAGTGCTGAGAAGCAGATGATTAGTGGGAGGAGGAGGAGATCCAGTCCCAAATACAAGCAAAGAAGTTATTTCCCTCTCCCAAGCATGGGAGTCAGCCCTGCAGGAAGCAGGACAAAAGGAAAGGCTGTCATACCTGCCAGTCTTCCTGAAATAAACTGCACCAGGGCTGCTATATCAGAGCCACACTGGCAAGTACTCCGATCATGATGCCAACAGTGCCTCTAGCTGAGAGGCCAGGAGAACTTCCTTGTACTGAAGTATCTGCCATGGAAAGAAAAGAAGACAAGGAATAAAGGTGATGTTATTTTACAGTGCAGTACCTTAGGAACCATCACTCAGTATGAAGTAGTTTCTACTTGTTCCTTCAAGGATTATATTGATTTTGTAGGAGGGTTGCTGATAGATGATTAGCCAACTATGCTCTTGCAGTTTTCTTTTTTTCTCTCAACGTGTTTCTAGGTTAGTGATCAGTCTTCTGTCAATTTCATCCTGACCATGCTGCACTCAGATATTTTTGAAGGCTCTATGATGTGAGAAGCCTGCCAGGCCAAATCCACATAACCCGAGGCCAGGCCTCTCAGTCCCTCTCAGGTCCAAGTATGAAGACACTTACCCCTAGACCCCAGGGGTAAGTTAAAGAGGATACTCATAGAGAACATCCAGGTCACTGGGTCACTGAAGGAAAAGAGGATACTCATAGAGAACATCCAGGTCACTGGGTCACTGTGGCTGGTACTCACTACATTCTTCATTTGACATTCACAGAGTCCTGTGTCACTCCTTGTGACACTGAGTAGAGCAAGGATCCTGTTGTCATTGGACATCTGCAGCCTGGGACTGACTGTGAGTCTCTGACCATTTATCCACCACATGTAGATTGTGCCATGAGTCTCAGGTTCACAGGTTAAGACCATAGCCTTCTCATCCTCTACGGGGTTGCTGGTGACATAAGGCTTGGGCAGATTTGCTGTGCAGATAACAGAGAAGATTCCTCTGTGTGGCACCATTGATTTCTCCATGAGCATTTTCCAATTAGAGTTGACATCTCCCACCTATCAGCCAATCTAAGTCCTTGAAAGTCCACAGCAGGTCTGCGTGTCAAAAGACAGATGCATGATGATCTGAGGGCTAAGAGACCATGGGGCTACCTGCTCTGTGTGGGAGAAGCACAGACTTCTGAAGTGTGATTCGAGCAGCAACACTGGTGAAGCATGTATTGAGCAGGGTCAAACAATTAGAGTTTAATTAACTTTGTTTAAATTGGGCAGAGTCTAAGAGAGGCATCAGAGGCTCATGCATCTCCCCACCCGAAGGACCCCACCTTATGACAATATTGTTGTTATGAATACACAGGTGTGCATGAAACAGGCAGTAAATCAGACAGCACCCATGGTCCTAGGAACCACCAGTATTCCCATTATGTGTATGTTATAGCCTTTTAGGCTACAAAATATAAAATACAACTACAGAATATAAAATATGCTATTGTCAATACAAAATATTGAATATGAAGCTGAATATGTTCTACTTTTTTTCCTCTTGCTAAACTTTGCTGTTTCCATTTTGGAAGTTTCTACTGACACACGCTTAAGCTGGAGATTCTTTCCTCAGCTATGTGCAGCCTACCAGTAAGTCCTTGGAGGGCATTCTTTATTTCTCTTAAAGTGTTTTTAATCTCTAGTATTTCTTTTGGTTCTTTCTTAGAACAGCCATCTCTGCTTAAATAATCCATCTATTCCTGAAAGGTGTCTACTTTTTCCATCATAATCCTTAACCAGAGTTGTTTTAAATTTTCAGTCTGATAATTTCAACATCCCTACCACATTTGTGCCTGGTTCTGATCCTTGCTCTGTCTTTCAAACTGCATTTTCTTTTGCCATAGTCTGTCTTGTATTTTTTTGAAAACCACACATGATGTACTCGGTAAAAGCAGCTTGAGTGAGCAGGCATTCAGTGATATGGTGGTGAGTGTGGGGAGGGAAGTGTTCTGTGGTTCTGGATGAGGTCTGTGTCCTGGGCTGTGAATGTCACAAGTGCCTCTCAGGATTTTCTTTCCATTAGGTGGGATATGATGACTTGAGGAGGCTGGAGTTGGATAGTTCCCCTCCCCCTGGCCAGTTAAGCTCCCATCAAACCCCAGCTAATTAGGCTGCAGTAAAATAGTTTCTCTTAAGTATAGGTCTTTCCAAGAAGAATATAATTCACTGACAACTTTCCAAGTGGTTTTTTTTTCCTTCTTCCTACAAGAAGGATGTGGGGATTCTTTTTGGACATTGACTGTGAGAACCTGGTAGAGCTCCAGGAGCTAAGAGTCATAAAACTGTCCCCCTACTCCCAAGACTAATCCATCCACTGGTGTGTTTATCTCTGCACTGTGTCCACATTGAGCCTCCAGAATTTCCTCAATTACAGTTCAGGTTTTCTGACCCCAGCACTGGTTCCCGCTGGGGTTTCTGTGGCTGTGTTTCTGCTCAGGTACGGTGTGCTGCTCTGTATTTGCCTGTGGGTCTCTCCAATATGTGGGCCAGTTAGCACTGAGACCTTGCTTCTCTAAGAAATCTAAACAAGTTGTTGATTTTTCAGTTTGTTCAGGTTTTTACTTGTTAGAACTGAGTGAAAACTTTTAAGCTACTTACAAGCCCAAAGGAAATTAGAAGTCTCTAGGGCATGACTGGAGGATATGAGCCCCACAGCACGTTGAGGATGGAGTCATGAGTGAAATGGGTGAAATGAGCCCATGGACTTTGGAAACTGCAGATCTGTCCTTCTGCCTCTGACGACCCCCTGGTGAGTCAGTGTAGAAAGCGAAACCACCTTTGCAAAGCTTACGATGGTGAGAGAAAGCTAGCTTGGCCGACCCCATCTCACCTCCAGCCTCAAGCTGGCTGTCCTCTCTCATTCCTGGGCATAGGCCAGGGTAACTATGGGAGGAATTTATTGTTTAATTTTGAAGCAAGGATGATAATAGTCTCTCTCTAAAATTAGCTCCTTCCTTGTCAAGGACTACCTTGTAAATCTTGTCAAGATTTGGATTATGAGAGGGGCCCAAATCTTGTCAAGACATGGATTATGGGAGGGGCCAAAATTCTGCTAAAATGCAGGCATAGTTTCTATAATCTCTTACTGCTCAGGAGTCATGTGTCCAGAGGTCACAAGATTTGTGACTTTCCTAGTTGCTCCTAGAGATAGCAACACTACTGTTGAACCTGAGATTTGTCTTGTGAGATGTTTCTCAGACTTTTGCATTCTGGCAACCAGCTGACCTCATCTAGACTCATGACTAATGACTCAACCAGTCATGTGGCCCCCACTCAGAAGCATGTTCAACAAATACAGACCATTTCCCCTACCTGCATGATTTCATCTCCAGCCAGTCAACAGTATTTATTCCTTAGACCTCTGCCCCTCAAAGTTTTTGAAAAACTCTAACCTCTGAACCACTGGGGAAGCTGATTTGAGTCATAATAAACTTCTGTTCTCCTGTTTGGCAGCCTTGGGCTAAGTAGAACCATTCTTTACTACACATCACCTTCTCAATAAATTGGCTTTGCCTGTGAAGAGGACAAGAACCTGTCAGGTGATTATAAGAATGGATAGAGGAGTCACTGATTTATTTCCGGTGGCCCATTTTATGAGCCAGCCTCTCAGAGGGAAAGAGCCCTGGACTGGGACACAGTGGAAGCTCATTCTCTTGGTGACCCAGGGACATTGCCTCATTATGGAGCCTGGCAGGGGTGGCTGCTCTGGCTGATTTTGGTGCATTTCTCATTTCCCAGAAGGCAGGACAGGCCTCAGTGTGAGCAGGAAGGGAACGGAACAGTCAGCCTTGTTAGAGAGGATGTCTGGGGAAGTCCTCAGGGTGGAGGAAGCTGTGCAGTACAGGGCTTGTCAGTTAGAATGAAAGGGGGATGCACTTTTTTCACTGAACACCTTTCAGACACCTCACCATCTCTGGCCTCACTGGATTCTGCCTTTCCTCCTGAGCCCTGAGCCCTGCTTCCTGGGAGGGAGGGAGGGAGGGAGGGAGGGAGGGAGGGAGGGAGGGAGGGAGGGAGGGATGAAGGGTGAAGCTGGAATGTGTGCTGTCCAGGTTTCTCCCATCTTTGGAATCTTGACAGTGAGGGACCCTAATGTGTTACCACAGAGGAGACTGTGGGAAAAAGCTGTTTCTCAGGGGTGCCTGGTTTATGAAGTGAGGGGAATTCAGACCGGGTTAGACTCGTGAACTACAAGGACCCTGTTCCATGTCAACAACCAGCTCCTCTAGCTCAGTGTTTCCGTGGCTCATTCTCTTGTGTGATTTCTGAGCCCATGCTAGAGTCCTCCTCACAATGCCTGATGGTCAGACCTGTGCGGGGAGACCTAATGCGGGGGTCTTGTGTGCTCACAGAGTGTCCAGGGAACAGGCTTCGTGACTTCCTCTGCTCCAACCCCACAACAAGATCTGGATAGTGGGCTGGGTCAGATAAAGTCAGAATCCATGGGGGAGGGTATGTGTCCTGGCAGTGCTGAGGTTCATGCCTCCAGGTTAGCTCTCAGTCTCTGCAAAGTCATTTATGTTGTGCATGTGCTGTTTGCTGGACTGTCTCATGTCCCTAAATTCTTGAACCTGCCTGCAGATAATATCATGAGGGGTCTGCATATAAGTGTATGAGGGCTATCTGATTAGGGTGGGTGTGTTTCACATAGTGGGCTTTTTTTCACCACTTTTCAAAACATTGTGCTTGAGTGTATATATAGAAACACATACATACTTATATTCATTAGATGTGAATATATATAAATTAATATATAGATACATATATCTATAAATATACACACACATATGTATATACGTAGATACATATACATATATATGTATACATGTGTGTATGTGTATATACGTATATACATATACATATATGTGTATACATGTGTGTATGTGTATATACATGTGTATATACGTCACGTGTATACATATATTCACATAGATACATGTGTATCTATGTGTATATATGTATAAATTCTTAGGGTGGGTGTGTTTTACATAGTGGGGTTTTTTCACCACTTTTCCAAAAATTGTGCTTGAGTATGTATATAGAAACACATACATACTTATATTTACTAGATGTGAATATATATAAATAAATATATAGATACATATATCTATAAATATACACATATGTATATGTATAGACACATATGTGTATATGTATATATGTGTATATACATATACACGTGTATATACATACATGCACATATATACACGTGTATATATGTATGCACATGCACATATATGTGTATATATGTATAATGTGCCATTTTAACCACTCCGGGAAGAAGAGAGAGAGAGAAGAGAGTTTCTACTAATACCAAATATACAAATCTATGTATACCAAATATACATACATACACATATATACACATTTATGTATGTATATACATGCACATATATTTGTATATATGTATATACATGCACATATATGTGTATAGATGTATACTGTGCCATTTTAACCACTTCGGGAAGGAGAGAGAGAGAAGAGAGTTTCTACTAATACCAAATCTCCTGGGTTTAAATAAGGGTGGTACTATTTCCTGGGGTTGGGCTTTTGCTAGTTGTGTCAATTCCTGTTGGAAGTGAGCTAGAGAGGTTACATGCTCAACTAATTTAGAGATTTTCTATGTGACAATAATCTGTGAGCGCATTGATAAGTGTTATCCTTTCCTAGGTGAAAAGCTTGGTGAAGGATTTTAAGGACTTCCCATTGACTGAAGGCTGGCAAATGGAGTTTGCCATTCTCTGACTGCAGCCATTCTGAGGACTGGAAAGAATACCCTGAGAAGTGGCCTATTTTATTCCTGCAGGAAGGTACTGAGGTTTAATTTATCTTATGGAGTCTTCTTAGATTAGAAGGCTTTGAGGTGTGTTGATGCCTTGCCAGTGACTTAGCTGCCTGATCAGCAAACCTATTTCCTTTGGCTACTTCATCTGTTCCCTTTTTGATGTTCCCTATAATGTACCACTCTTATTTCTGAGGATAATAACCTGTTAATTTCTTGGTGACATTTTATAGGAGATCCATTAGTGGTAAGAAAATGCCTTTTATTTTAAATGGCAGCATGAGCATGAAGAACTAAAAAAGCATACTTGGAATTGGTGTAAGTGTTAGCTACGTTTCCCTTGCTTAATTTAAGCGCTCTTGTAAGAACTGTTTGTTTAGCTGATTGGGCACCTGCACCTGAAGAGAGATGTTATTTAGAGTGACTACTGCTTATCCTGCCTTACATATTGCTTGCTTTACCAGCTGTTGGTTAGCTAAGAGCTCCCTCTAGAGGAAAGTAATTTTGCCACATGAAGTGGGGGTGTAAACAGTTTTTTTCCTAGGGTTAAGTTGGAGGCTTTTCTGACTAGTAGAGCTATTGTGACAGTGGTTTGGAAGCAGGTGTAAACAATAGGTCCTCCTAACTGCAAATAAGAGGTTGAGAAAAATATTGGATTAGAATTTTTCTTGAGACACCCCTTATGGTTGTGCTATGGGAAGAGGGAAGCCTGGATAAGAGAGGAGAAAAGAGAGAGACTGGCTCTAGTGTTTTAGAAGGAGATCTACTTTCCTTCCTATAATTTCCAGAATCACCTGTGTCCCCTGTGCTGTAACGGCAGTTTGCTGCTGGAGCCGGGGGTTTGAGCCCCAGGACCCATCAGTCTTTCTGGACCACTGTGAGACTGGTTCTGAACCCAGTGACCTCCATCTCTGGGAGCAGTTGCATCTCCAGTGGTCTCCACTACAGGCTGGACAGGGTCAAGGTGGCTTCCTCTTGCTGTTTGGACACTAAAATGCCCTAGCTTACCACACCAAGATTGGTGGATGCACCTCTGGGATCCTGGACTTTGCAACTCTGCAAAGCTACTAGAGGCTTTATCATTCTCTTGAGCTTTCTCTTTCTTCTGGGCCTCCTCCTGGTTCCTATTATAAAAGACTGAAGTGGCTACCCTCAGGAGGTTTTCCAAGGTGCTATCTGCTACTATAGCTTGCTTCTGTAGGTTCCTTCTAATACTGGGAGCTTTCTGTATAATAAATCGATCTTTTAGAATGGGTTGTCACTTGACTGAATCAGGAGATAAAAAGGTGCGTGCTAATAGTGCCCCTCTCAACATATCCATAAAGGCTGCAGGATTCTCATCTGGCTTTGAGTCTATTATAGACAGTTTAGAGGAATTAAGAGGTCTGGCCTTAGATTTTCTTTTCCATTCATCTGCAGAGCTATTGGGGTTTCAATCAGGGTTGTCAAGAGGTACTGCTTCACTTCCTATTTGGAATGGTGTTTCTGCTATTTCTTCACTTTCCATATCTCCTTTCTTCTCTTTTGGTGTATTATAGGAGATATGTTGCTCATCTCCAAAATTCTCTGCTGCTTGCAGAGCTGCCGGTTTTTCAGCTGCAGTTAGGGTTTGGTTTAGGAGCAGCATGACATCCTTCCATGTGAGGTGAAACATCTGAGTTAAATTCTGGAAAATTTCTATATACCTATCAGGATTGCCTGAAAATCGGCCTAAGTCTTACTCTATTTGCCTAAGGTCCTGTAATGAGAAGGGAACTTGGAGGGGCCCCAAATTAGGGAGATTCTCAGATGGTTCCCCTGGAAGTTGCTTTTCTAATTATTGGGGATTATTCTCTATAGGCCTGCCTGATATGGCTGTTAAAAAAGCTGGGTTGCTGTTACAACGCTTGTAAAGGTTTAGTAAAAATGCCCTGTCATTGTGCAAAATAGAATGAGTTGCTTTTCTCTTCAAAGTCCTGAGGTTAAAAGAGTTCTAGTGCCACAGAGTGCACTCCAGAGGGGTGCAAGCTGAAGATGCTCTGTTAGCCATGTAAAAAAAGAAGTGACAATAAAAGTGTCCTTATAGTCCCCCTTCTTTCACTGTGACCCAGGGTAGAGTAGAAGACAATGGGAGCGTCCCCCCAACTGTTTTCTCTCCTTCGTTCCTAAGTCCTGGCACCATGTTAAATGTGCCACCCTTGGTTGTAGGCATGGCCCTCTAAGCCATGGAACTGGATAAATGAAGTGATGGGATTAGCCACACTTTACCCACACAACCTTAGCTTATCTGCCATGATCTGCCTGGCTTCCTGAAAAATGGAGCTCTGAAGAAACTGTAATGGTTGCCTTTGAGCAAGCTTTCTTTAACAGAGGGAATGTGCCAGTTGCCTGCTATTATGGCCCATGCTAAAAAATTTACCCTTAGAAAAGTGGTCCTGGTTACCTCTGTTCTTAAAATGTCCTTACTAATTAAGTACTGTTCTAATTGGAGATAGAATAGGTACCTTAAATTAACGTAGGGACCTAATGGCAGGTTTTCCTTCTGATGGGACAGTATCGGAACTAAAATTTGGCTATGGAAGACATTTTATTCCTAATTGTTGAAAGCAGAACTTTCCCATTCACAAAAAGGGCTTTTCTATCAGTGCAAAAAGAGAGAATTGGAAAAGTGCAGTGTTATAGCAAAGAACCAACAATGTGCCTCATGAGGAGGATTTCTATCTCCACCAGGTGGCACTGTTGGCTGGGAAATACCATGTGCTCAGCAGAGGAAGGATAGAGCAGGGAGGGTGGAGAGAGAGAGACAGAGACAGAGACAGAGACAGAGAGACAGACATCTGTTGGGTTAGTTATTATGTCATTTACCGATCTTTCCTAACAGATCTGTTTCCCTGAACTGTAAAAGTTTCCACACATTGCATACATAAAAAGAATAGGAGACATAGCAACCATGGATAGAAAGGAAGAAAAAGATTGCAACAGGATAGCAAATTAGGAGACCTATTACCAACATCTGAATGGGCTGCTGGAGGCTGTGTTCAGTCCAGAAGCGTTGAATAACATCAGGGCATGTACTGGCCAGAAATTCTCAGCTGCTCCAGGACATCCCCCAGCTTCATGTGATGGTAAGGTTCTTCATGAAAGGAAACTGGTTTGAAGAGAACCTTGAAATTAAAGGACAGATTTGAGGTTTGCTCCATACCTACCATTCTGATGTTTCTACCTTCTGTTCTGATTACAATGTCGGATGAGAACTCCCAAATAAAATGCCTCTGTTGTCTGGGAATCCATGGTTCTTTGTCTCACACTGAGAAAGAATTTAGGACATGGAAACACATGAGGAGTGGGTTTAGAAGTGGAAAATTTAATAGACAAAAAAGAGAGAGAGAGAAAGCTTCCTCATACTGAGAAAGCAGTCACCCAAGAGAGGGTCTCCAATCTGGGGCGGAATGCGATTGATTTTGTACAGAGACTTGAGGAGGCAGTGATTGATTTACACAGGGTCCAGGGGATTGTTTTGACTGGGTGTGCCATTTACATAGTCAGAGAAAAGACTGGCCCTCCCACCCTAATCTTTTATTATGCAAATGTGGCTTTTACCTGGTGGTCACCATGACACCTGCACATGTAGTGACTAGGAAAAAAGAGTGGGAACCGTGGTTTTCGGTATACCTGGCTCTTAGCTACCTGCATTTACATATGCATGTCTATGCTTGCAGCCTGATTATTCAGTTTGTTTTCTGTTAGAAATGGTTTGGGGGCTGCTTTTTGTTAAAGGAAAATTCCACCAAGAATTCTTTTACCCTTTCTAGCTGTCTAAAAATAATTTCTCATTAACTCTTGTATTAGGATCCCTTTAGGAAAACAGAAAAGATGACACAGACTCTCCTTTAGGGGAGTAACCATAGTCTTTTTTTTTCTCATGTAACCCCAAGAGTTGCAAGTGAACGGATTTCTCTCAGGTCTAAAAGTCTGCTGTTTTCTCCATTGTGTTACCTGACCTCTTTGCCTTTTACATTACTTTGTACTGTAAAAATATTTGACCTTGTGTGTGTAGTGGTCGCTGGGTCAGTGGTAAGAGCTATGGTTTTGAAGGCGACTAACAGTAGTTATAATAAATTATTCTAGCTTCAGAGGGCTACTCATTTCTTTGCATGTTTAGATGCAAAAGACACAGTTTAAACAATTAGGGAAATGCCTTTGTAGCAAAGTACTCTGTGGAAGTGTTGCACAGTATGGTCCCCATTGCATTTTCCTCTTCTTGGGGACCTGGGATTCAGTGAAATTCTTGATTTTTAATGTCTAAATGTTGTCCCTTCCAACTGGTTCTCTTTTTTACATATTTAAATGATTAGAATCTAAAAATTGTAAAGACTTTGTTGGCCCTCTTCCTTAACGGGCTCTATCTTGAGCTCAGTGATTCAGTTGAAGAACAGAGACCAAATTAAAAGCTACATCTCTAAATAAAATTGGCCTCCTTATAAAGTCCCATGGTAAATTTCTATTATTTTTGTGTTACCTTGACATCTATTTTTAATCTTCCTTGAACACACCCAATTTTTTCTTGAAAGAGCTTAAGTTCTCTTTCTCTCTTTGCTTCGAGATGTAAATGTACTACCTATTTTCTCTAAAACTCAGTAAAGTCTTCTTCAGATAAATGTTAACCTTTACCATTTACAAGAAAGCAATTTGAATCCAACTATCCTTTAAAATGGTGGGTTTTACTGATCTCATGCCTGAAGTCTTAAAATCAAAACTCTAAAATCTTTTTGTCTCTCTCTATCTTTATGTGAACATGTATATATGTTTCATCACATATATGTATATGTCACACATGTTTATATACTGTTTACATGTAGTGTCAAATTAATGTAAAAATAAATGAGTACTCATAAATTAAGTGAACAAGCCCAAATGCTTTTCTATACATGTGATTTTAGTAACCTTTGATGAATATAGATAGTTTTAAAATTGTTGGTAAAATAAAGTAGAAATGTCTTCATAATTTAATTTATACATTTTTGCCTAGGTCTGTTGGCCGGCAGGTTTATATTGTCTTTACTAGATGTTTTAAGGTCATCAAACAGTTGTTTCTGTGTATATACATTTGCTTAATTTGTCTATGAGCTTATGTCTTTATATTTGAACCTTTAAATTCTGAGTTCTAGATCAGTGACCATAGCAAGAACTGGGGACAAAATCCATCCCAACCCCGAGTTGTACCTTTTGGCCATGCTGGGAGAGATGAGATTCTCCAGGCATTTTCTTCATAGCTCTGTTCATTGTCTTGGGCTTTACATGTGGTACATAGTTAGAATGGTTTACTCCCTAGTTTTTTTTTTTCTACTGAAAATAAGGCTGTATAAGTCTGTTTTTACATTGCTACAGACAAATACATGAACCTGAATCATTTATAAAGAAAAAAGGCTGAATGGTCTCATGATTCAGCAGGCTGTACAGTAAGCATGATTCTGGCATCTGCTCAGCTTTTGAGGAGGCCTCAGAAAACTTACAATCCTGGTGAAAGCCAATGGTGCAGGAAGACATCTTATATAATGGGAGCTGAAGGAAGAGAGCAAGGGTTGCACACTGGTAAATAACCAGATAAAAACTCGCTGTTGCTACAACAGCACCAAGGAAAATGGTGTTAAAATATGAGAAACCACCTCCATGATCCAATCACTTCCAACCAGGCTCCACCTCCAACTTTGGAGATTATAATTGGACATGAGATTTGTGTAGGGGCATAGGTCCAAAACAATATTATTCTCTCCATGGTCCCTCCCAAATCTCATGTCTTTCTCACATTTAATAATATAATAATGGCTTCCCAACAGTCTCTAGAGTCTTAACTCATTCCAGCATTAACTCAAAAGTCCAAAATAGCAAGTTTCACCTGAGACAAGGCAAGTTCCTTTCACCTATGAGCCTGTAAATTCAAAAACAAGTTAGTTACTTTCAAGACACAATGGAGGTGTAGGCATTGGGTAAATACTCCAATTCCAAAGGGAAGAAATAGGCCAAAGGAAATAGGATACATACCCCACGGAAGTCTGAAATCTTGCAGCGCAGTCTTTAAAACTTAAAGCTCCAAAATAATCTCCTTTGACCCCATATCTCATATTCAGGGAACACTGATGTAAGGTTTAGGCTTCTAAGGTTCTGGGCATCACAAGAACATTCCAAGAGAGTCACAAAAGAATTTGTAGTGTGGCTTTTTTATGCTAAACAGCATGTTAGACTGAATAAGTCACTGAAGAGAAAAAAAGTCAAAGGAGAAGATGGGCTTCCATCATTTATAGGTTAATGATGTCTTCCTGATCACACATTTCTTTGAGTTTTTGTAATTTCAGCTAAAGAGAGACCCTCTGGTATTTGTTGATGGCTGCACACAAAACATTTTTTAAACTTTTATAGAATTCACCACACGAAATTGTAGAATTTAAAAGCTTTTGTAGAATTCACCACACCAGAGAGACTACTATTACGAGGATAACACCAAAAGTTTGGAGTATGCACTTTAAGCAAGATGCAAGCCAACTAAAATAGAAAATATCAAAGAACGAGACAGAAAGTCTAGCAATTTTAACCTAGTAACATGTTAGTTAACTTTTGCAACTGAGTCTTGATAATACTCAATGTATGTATGTATGTGCAACAATCTGTGTCAGAAACTGCACAGACTTCTCCCTGTTCAGCTGGTAGGGAACAATTTTATTGTCTAGCAGTCTAGGGCTCATTAAATTAAAACAGGGAGTGAGAACAAGTGAGTCTGAAAGTGTAACTTTAAAAGGGACTACTGTACATTTGAACAAACAATTGTGTTAAAGATGCTGCTAATGTCAGCCATTGGGTGGACAAAAGAATATCTTATGTAAAAATTTGAGGGTGACATGATATATCCGTCACTCTGTTAAGCTACTCTCAGAAGCTACTTCACGTGAAATTTCTAATGATACCATTATCCTGCCAAGTGAAAGAGGCAGGCATAAGCATGGACAAATCAAGAGGGATAAGAGCCTTTTTTTTGATGTGGAGATTTGTTCTGACAACTTGGCAAAAGTTTTTCACAGTGTGAAGTTGTCAACTTCTTGTCCTGGTTTTGGCAGTTTGAGTGTCTGTAGTTAACGGTGTCAAACATATTGGTGAGCTCTGAGTGACTCATACTTCAGGCACGAGGGTTTTCCCGTGAAATTTACATTGAGCTTTCCACCTCCATCCAGCTTATAGGGCTTCAGAAACAAAGCAGATCTTGTTCTTACTGATTCAATAAGAGAAAACTGGATGGGAGGAACTAGAAGAATTCAGGGTCTAGTCCAGTCTACCAGTGAATAATAAAAACTCAAAAACCATGAACAGAGCTGCAATTTCATAGCAGGTATACTACAGTCTTTATTTTCAACATAATTTTTCTCTCTATAGGCATATCTATTTTTACCAAAGATAATCCCAGTAGGACAAATTTGTTTACAAAGTAGGTTTAGTCTTATCAAACTTTGCCGGGATTCTTTACATAAGTTCATCAAGAGTAGCAATGGTCCACAGAGGCTCTTCCTAAAGTTTGCTTTGCTAGAAGTTTTTATAAGGAATCTCAGATTGAACTTTTACAAACCTCTTGAGACAAGGAAGCCAAATGAGGGCCATCTTCAGACTTTGCCTGCAGTACTTATGGGTCCATTCTACGTATATTCTCAAATATAACATCTTAGTCAAAGCCTTGGTAATATAACCAATGTTTGGAAACATGTCCTCTTGTAAAGAGAGAAGAATCTTACTAAACTTGTGCAAATAACTGTATTAGCATAAACATATGAATACTCATGAATAGTTTCCCAATCCTGGGACAGTTCGGTAAAGAGCAAAAATAAATGGGCTTCAATTATTGTTTCCAAAAGTATACTTTACCAAATTGCTTTAGATATAGATAGCTTAAAAGAAGAAAAATTCCATAAATCTGGAAAAAAAACATTTAAAGAATCAGCAAATTTTCAAATAAAAATTATAAAAACATTATCCACATTATCATTTATTTCAATGAAATTATTTTTGTTCTGCTTGGTCTAGGTTGGCATATTTCATGAAGGCATCAGCCTGTTTGTTAAAGTTTTTGAAGTCCATAGACAATCCAGTGGTATAATCTTGAACTGCTCAGAAACTTGTATTCAACTTGTCAGCATCTTTTCCATAAATCTTTTGAAATAGAAGCAATTTTGGACTGTAGCTGATTGCAAATGCTTTCAGGAAGAATCAAAACAAGTATCTGTGAATGACCAACATGTAAAATGACTATTGTTAAAACTCTGATGAGAGTTTGGTATAATAAAGACAGTAACTCCAGCCAGTACTCCAGTCATGATGCTGACAGTGGTCCCAACTGAGAGACCAAAAGAACTTTCTTGTCCTGAAGCAGCTGTCATGGAAAAAAAAAAAAAAAAAAAGGAGAGAAGGAATAAATAATAAAGACAGCTCACATAGAAATGTAGTTACTTCTGTGGCATATTACATTCTGACTAACTTCTGTGGAATATGACACGATTATTATAATAACATATTCAATTTCTAGGAATCTAATAATTTTGGGGACACTCATATCAGTAACATACCCATAAATAAAACTTAGAGAAGGTTTAGCATCACTTATCATTTGAAAATGCATTTTATATAATTTAACATATCAAATCAGGTGGCTTTTCCCTTTAGTTTCTGTCTCTCAACTGGATTACTGAGTTGTTGGTGTAGCCTATTAATGAAGAGGGACAAACATCAAGAATGTGAAAAGGCAACCCATGAGATGGAAAACTATTTGCAAATTATACATCTGATAAGGGATTAATTTTCAAAATATTATATTCAGAATATTTCAGAAGAACTACATATCAAAAACAGTGGGGGGAATGGGGAGTTGTTCAGTGGGTCTACAGTTTCAGTGATGCAGGCTGAGAAGGTTCTAGAGGTCTACTTTACAGCTTGGTGCCTATATTTCATACAGATTGAGTATTTCTTATGCATAAGACTTAGGACCAAAAGTGTTTTGGATGTCCAACTTTTTTTGATTTTGGAATATTTGCAGTATACTTAGTGGTTTAGCATTTCATATTTTAATAATTCAAAATCCAAATGTTTCAGTGAACATTTCTTTTAAGCATCACATAAGTGGTCAAAAATGGTGGATTTTAGGGCATTTCAGACTTTGGATTTTTAGATTTGGGATGCTCAATATTTAGTACTAAAATTTGTATTTAAAAATTCGTCTTGAGTTTGGACCTCACGTCATGTTCTGAAAATAGTAAAATGAAAATTTGTAGGAAACAGTTTTTTTTCTATAAGCGTACACTGTTATTAACGGTCCAAAGATCTAAGATCGATTGCTGGAAGTAGTATTCATCCTGATAACATAAAAAGGTTTAGGTCTGCTCTGAATTCCAGCTGGATCACATTATGCTCAAAGAAAGATGCTGAAGGTGGTTTGGAATTAGCAACTCCCTGGGTAGTGGGAGGCGTGTGCATTCTGTTGGGAGGACAGGATTGGTCAGAGAGAAAGTCTTAGGTGTGTCAATTACATAAAGTGAGGAATGACGCCAAATTAAGAGAAGTGATGTGTGTTATGTTAGTGAATTTAGAAAGAGGTCCCTGCTTCTAATTTCTGTGCAGTAAGGCAAAATGGGGAGGGGCCCAAAACAGGCATGTGAAATCCTTTCATCATTTTCTCTTGATCTCAAGAAACACTAGAGTTTGATTATGTTTGTTTAAATTGAGCAGAGTCTAAGTGAGATGCCAGTGCCTCATGCATCTCCCCACCTGAAGGACCCCCCACCTTTTGACAAGGGTGTCATCATGAGGACACAAGTGTGTGTAAAACTGGCAGCAAACCCGTCAGACAGCACCCACCTGGCCAGCTCCACCCTGTCCCAGGAACCACCACTATTCTCATTACATGTATGTTACAGCCTTTGAAGTGGCCCCACAACTACAAAATATAAAATATGCTATTGTCAATACAAAATATTGGAAAGAAAGCTGGATATGTTGTTCCACTTTTTTCCCACTCTTTTTAAACTTTGCCATTTCAGTTTTAGAAGTTTCTGTTGACACACCCTCAAGCTAGATATTTGTTCCTCAGCTGTGTTCAGGCTACCAGGCTTCTTCATTTATAGAGATTTTTTTTCCAGCATTGTTTTAAGTTCTTTCTTAGAATATCCATCCCTCTGCTTACATCACCCATGTTTTCCTGTATGGTGTCCACTTTTTCCTTCATAACTGGTAACCAGAGTTGCTTTAAATTTTCAGTCTGATTATTTCAACATCTCTGCCATATCTGTGTCTGGTTCTGATCCTTGCTCTGTCTTTCAACCCGTTTTTTTGTTTGTTTGTTTGTTTGTTTGTTTTTTGCCATAGCTGTCTTGTATTTTTTCTTTTTTCTTTTTTTTTTTTTTTTTTTTTTGAAAGCCAGACATGATGTACGGGGTGAAAGGAACTTGGGTGAGCAGGCCTTCAATGATATAGTGGTGAATGTGGGGAGGGAGGGGTTCTGTGGTCCTGAATGAGGTCTGTTCCCTGGGCTGTGAATGTCACAACTGCCTCTTAGTATTTTCTCCTCCTTAGGTGGGATATGATGGCTAGAGGGGGCTGGAGTTGGACATTTTCCCTTCCCTAGGCCAGTTAAGCTTCCATCAAACCCCAGCTGATTCGGCTGTGGTAAAACAATCTTCATGAAGACAGGTCTTGCCAGGAAGAATTGAATTCATTGCCTTCTTTCTAAGTGGTTCCTCCCCATACCCCACAAGAAAGATGAGAGGAATTTTATTGAACATTCACTGTGAAAACCTGGTATAGTTCCAGGGAGTAAGAGCCACAAAAATGTCCTCCTAATCCCATACCTAATCCATCTGCTGGAGTGGTTAACACTGCCTTGTCCACATTGAGCTTTCAGCAATTCATCAGTTACAGTTCAGGGTTTTTTACTGTGTCTGGATAAGGTCAGCTGGTGGCTAGGATACAAAAGACACCCCACTGAGTTTCTGGGCCTGGGTTTCTGTTCAGATAAGACGTGCTGCTCTGTATTTACCTGTGGGTCTCTCCAGTATATGGGGCCGTTGGCACTGAGACCTTGCTTCTCTGAGCAGTCTAACAGAGTTTTTGATTTTTAAGTTTGTTCATCTTTGTACTTGTTACAACTGAGTGACAACCACAGCAGGATGAGGTTGGAGTGAAACGGGTGAAATAAGCCCATGGGCATTGGGGACTGTAGACATGTCCTTCTTCCTCTGATCCCCTGGTGAGTCAGTGGAGAGAGTGAAATCACCTTTGCAAAGATTACAGCAGTGAGATAAAGTTAGCATGGCAGACTTCATCTTACCTCTAGCTGGAGGCTGGCTGTCCTCGCTCATTCCTGGGCATAGGCCAGGCTAACCATGGGGGAAATTTAGTTTATAGTGTAACTTTGAAGCAAGAATGATAATATCCCCTTACTAAAATAAACTCCCTCTTTGTCAAGGATGGCCTTTGTAAAAGTAATAAAAGACCATAACATTAGGTTATGGGAGGGACCGAAATCCTACTAAAATATAGTCATAGTTTCTATAATCCATTATTGCTCAGGAGTCATGTGGCCTGCAGTCACAAGACTAGTGATTTCTTTAATTGCTCCTATAGATAACATCACTATTATAGATTATGAGATTGGTCTTTTGAGGTATTTCTCAGACTTGCATTCTGGCAACCAGCTGGCCTCATCCAGACCCATGAGTAATGCCTCATCCAGTCATGTGGCCTCCACTCAGAGGCAGATCAAGTCCATAGAGACGATTTCCCCCACGTGCATGATTTCATTCCCATCCGATCACCAGTACCCATTCCTTAGACCTCAAACTTTTTGAAAAACTCCAACCCTAGGCATCAGGGAGGTCGATTTGAATAATAATAAATGAAACTCCGATTTGCAGCTTTGGACTAATTAAAATCTTTCTTTACTACAAATCACCCTCTTCATAAATTCCTTTTGCCTGTGCAGGGGGCAAGATGAACTTTTTTTTTGGTCTTCTTGTCAGGTGATTATAAGAGTGGATGGGGCCGGGCGCGGTGGCTCAAGCCTGTAATCCCAGCACTTTAGGAGGCTGAGATGGGCGGATCACGAGGTCAGGAGATCGAGACCATCCTGGCTAACACGGTGAAACCCCGTCTCTACTAAAAAATACAAAAAACTAGCCGGGCGAGGTGGCAGGCGCCTGTAGTCCCAGCTACTTGGGAGGCTGAGGCAGGAGAATGGCGTAAACCCAGGAAGCGGAGCTTGCAGTGAGCTGAGATCTGGCCACTGCACTCCAGCCTGGGCAACAGAGCAAGACTCCATCTCAAAAAAAAGAGTGGATGGAAGAGCCACTCATTTCTTTCTGGTGGCCTGTTCCGTAAGTCAGCCTCTCAGAAGGAAAGAGCCCTGGAATAGGACGCAGTGGAAGCTCATTCTCCTGGTGACCTGAAGACATTGACTCATAATGGAGCCTGGCAGAAGGGGCAACTCTGGCTAATTTCAGTGTTTGTTTGTTTGTTTGTTTTATTTGTTTGTTTGTTTTTGGGTCAGCCCACAGTGTGAGCAGAAAAGCAGCAGAACAGTCAGCTTTTGTCTGGGGAAGTCCAAGGCATGGAGAAAGCTGTGCTGGACAGGGCATGCCAGCTAGAATGAAGGTAGGGCAGGGGCAGAAGATTAGGGACACAGAGGAGCAGAGGGAGCCAGAGACACCCATGGCAGTGAGCAGTGGGGGCTACAGTGACCTCAGAGACTCCAGGGACCAGGGGCCCTCAGGGTCTCAGTTCAGTACCACGGATCCCTGAAAACCCTCCCATGGCCTAGGAACCCCGGAGTCACATGAGACGGGGTAGCTTGAGGGACAGGGAGTGAGAGGGAAGGAACATGGGTCTCAGCACCCAAGTGACAGGGAAGAGGTGTGGCCAGAAACTTCTAGGATTCTGCATCCAGGATCCAGTCTCTAAAGAGGTTATGAATCATTCATTCCTTTATTCAATCGCTCCTTCCCTCACGTGAGAACTACAGAGTCTGTGTCTCACACTGGGCCTGTGTTAGTGCAGAGTGTGAGCGGGGAGAGAAAGCCAAGTCCTCTCCTTTATTCTTTCATGGGAATGATACTGACTCTGGGAAACACAGGATTTCAGGTTCAGTGAGGGGGATTAGGATCTGAGGGGAAAGGTCTGGATGTTCCTCATACTGGCTCTGAAGGTTGGGGCAGGTGATTTCGTTCTGGACAAACTAAATAGTTGTCCATTTGCTCTCACTCCTCTGAGGTTTGGATGCCAAAGAAGAAAGGATTTGAGCCGACAGATGACCATAGGGTCCTTAGAACTTAATAGGACCTCACTTCTCATGGAGGAGAGGATAGAGATGTGGTTGCAGAAAGACCTCGTGTGACTCTGATCTGCCCCTCATGTTTGTGTGACCCTGGTTCAGTGACTGTGTCTCCCTGTGGCTCAGTTTCCTCTCAGTCATAGAAGCTAAATGGCAAATGGTCTGTGGCTTGTCATGTTGACTCTGAATGAACTTTAAATTATTCACAGTCACCTGACCTAATGCTTGGCATAGAGGAGGTGTTCACATAAACAGTGTTTATTATTCGCCTGCATGAGAGAGCACCCTTAGACCTGACCCCTGTGGACAAGTTGCTGCCAGGAATATCTTGTCTCTTCTATTTCTGTCCCTGGGGACACTGAACTTTCCATGGGGTCTCCTAAGCCTCCCAGGGCAGTTGGCTGATGGCCTAAGATGCTTGTCCATCTGTTCACTCTGAGTCTCAGGTGAAAGAGAAGGCTCTATCTTTGACCAGGTGAGGCTCTTGGGGCTGAACCCTGCCTGGGAGCAGCTCCAGGAGCCACATCTATCATATGGCTGGTCAATACTTCCTCCCAGTCAGTCCTGCCCAGGAGGCCACAACCCAGCCCTGGCACAGGTTTTCCAGGGTCACCTGGATTTAGGATCTGAGGACAGGGTTCTGGGGCCAGGGCTTCTAGGACTGAGCTTCTCTGTAAGAATCCCAGGGGGCCCCTCGAGCCAGGCCCTGATGTAGTTCTCCAGGGTCTTTTTCAGGGTCATGTTCAGGGGAAGTGCACAGGGTGATGGGCTGAGACTAATCTCCTCCTGCTGAGTTTCCCCCATCAGATTGTCCTGTCTCTGCAGCAAGTGTCTGCAGGGTATGGATGCAGGAAATGAATTCTGATCCATTGAAATTCGTCTACCCTGTGTGTGTCCCGCACCGAATGCCCAAACACTAAAATGGGAAATAATGCAGAGGGGAGCACAGGCACAGCCCAGGCCTAACAATCCTGTGTGTGTGAAGTAGAACTGACCTCCCAACACCCAGAGGTCATGGGGAATCACTCACGGTGCACGCGGTACATTGCTTCTTCAATGGTAAAATCTGTCTTTATGATTTGTAGGGTATAGAATCCTGTGTCATCGCGGGTGGCTTTCTGGGTCAGCAGGGATGCATTGGCAAATATTACCTCCTGACTACTGTATGCAGGTCCTGAGCTAGATCTTTGAAAGCCTATTGCATATCCTAAAATTCAACAGTCAAGATCCGCACTTCTTCCTTTGTGCCAGTTGTAGCCCATCACTTTCAGGGGCAGATTGTGGGCAAGTAGGAAAATCTCCTCCTCCTCTGTGGCATTGAATGGCATGGCTTCTACAGTGACTCTGGCAATGATGGGTGGGTTCCAGAAGGTTAAAAGTGAGGTTAGGATGGGGAGAGATCATCAGTCAATATTAAAACCTATGTATTGGGGTGGAAAGTTGGGGCCCTTTGTTCTTAGAGGTTCTCTTCACCCATGAGCCTTGGAGAGAGAGAAAATGTGTGTGTGTGTGTGTGTGTGTGTGTGTGTGTGTGTCCCCTACTGGGTCAGGGTCAGCAGCATGACCCCCATTCCTTCAACACCTCTGAACTTGGCATTACCCTGTGTGGAATCCTCTTCCCCAGGGGTCTGCATGGTTCCTTTTCCACTGACCTCAGATCCGGCTCACATCAGGGTGTCCTTGAAAGATCCCTTTCTTGATACCTTCACTAGAGACTCTCGGTCTTCCCTTTCTCACTTTTCCCTGCTCAGGTTTCTCCAAGGCTCTTGTCAACACCTGACCTCACATTCCAGATCTCCTTGCATGTCTTGCTCCCCTCCCTATAACGGCATCAGGTTCATGAGGGCAGGGATTTGTATGATCTTGGTTGTACCCCAGTGCCTGGGACATGCTGCGAACTCTTGTGAATGAGTCTGTGAGCATTCCCAGAGCCCTCCAAGGCCTGTGATTTATTTTCCAGTTTCTGAATTTGGCTGATGACAATGTTTTATGCCCTCATTATGTTTTTATTTGAAGTATTATCTGATATAGTTATTATTATCATTTTTCAAAATGTAGTGGCCAGTGATGATTAACCTGGAATAGAGAACACTTAAGATTTGTTTGCTTCTTACCAATTTCAGTTCAATGTGATTTTCCTGTTTTGATCCTGTCCCCTCTGTTGTCTTCTTTCCTGTTAAGGCAGCAGTAGAAGCTCTAAGTCCCCTTTCCCCGGGAGCCCCATCTTCCCCAGGAGACCCCAGCCAGTCCCTGAACCTTCTCGTTTCCTCTTCAAGAAAGTTCTCTCCTGACCTGTGAACAGGAGCTTCTGCCAGGGGATGTGCCATCTGGAGAAAGGGACTGAAGGGGGCACCATGGTCTGTGCTGCCTGCTTGTCCTCCTCTGTGGAGATGAGTCTGGGATCCAGAAACTTTCTGAGCATGGCTGTCAGCTGTGCTGTCCTTCCTCCTTCTGTGCTGAGCCTCTTCCCGGGGCAGGAGCACTTCTCAGGCTCATGGGTGGGGTCTGTGCCCAGGACACCTCTCTGTCCCCTCCCCTCTCAGTCCTGCTTCCTTGTCCCTCCTTTCTGTTTCTCTTCTGTCTGTGTTTCAGGCCCCTGGGAATTGCTGAGTCCTCTGCCTCCTTCAGCAGTGATTCTCTCACCCAACCTCTACACACACTATGTGCAGACACACACACACACACACACACAAAGACATCCTTTAGGTTTGGCGAGCACAGCCCTGGGCCCTCAGTGTCCTCCCATTTCCATTGCTCCAGGTCAGGGTGCACAGTCGCTCCCCCTGCCCTCTCCCATTCCCATCTGGCTTTTCCCTTCAGAGCAGGAGGCTGGGCTGTACCAGGACCCTGTCACAGTGATGCACCCCCACCTTGCTTTGAGTGAGCTGAGTGCTAGCTGGGGAGAAGGACCCTCCCTCTCTTTCATTATGTTGAGCTTTGCGATAGCTTCCATGGTTAGACATTTGATGACCCAGTTGTCCAAGAGGGTATTTTCCTTCCTGGAGGTGTACAGGATCAATCTCTTATGTCTCCTGGTATGAAAGGCCTGTGCTGATTGGTCAGTGGGGCCTGTGGGCCCAGTGGTCACCAAGGACAGGTCTCAGCCACTCTCTTGGTCCCTGGGTTCTGGTGGCTGAGCTGGGGCTGCGGCCCATCTGTTTTCTTCCTGACCATTTTTGGTGTCCTCTGTCCTTGGCCCAGCTGACTGTCCTGTGGTCACCTCACCTTCCCCATGGCTGGTGCAAAAGGGAGTGGGATGATGCCCAGGGTCCCCACAGAACACAGCTCTTCAAGACCCAGGAGAGAGAGACTGGGAAAGAACAGGGGCTCAGAGCTGGAGAGATTTCTACAGACTTACTCTGCAGCCAGGATGGGCTTAGCCCTTCTCGCTATATATCCCTTGGGGTTCCTCTTGAGGGACTGAAGCAGGTCAAGCTCCTCTGTGTAGAAGAAGAACAGGCAGTGGCTGGAGAGCCTGTGTGAAGGGATTCTGCTCATACCTGAGAGGGTGTGTGGGGGTGGGCTATGTTCTGATAGCAAAGGGAGCTCATATCCCCCACCTCACCTTCCCCATGCACAAAGGACAGCCCTGTCTTCCTTCCTGACTTCATGAGAGACAGCAGGGGGCAGATTGTGGGTGGGTAGATAAACCTCCAGCAGGTGGCCACGTCATGGATGGTGCCTGTGCGTGACCTGCAAACATGCTCTGCACCTCCTGGGATGCAGTGGGCAGGTCACAGGAGGCCTGGCTGATTCCTAGGGATGCTGTGGGCACTCAGGCAGTCGCTGTTCTGTGTCAGCACTGGGATCAGCCTGGGATGCCCCAGACAACCGTACAGAGGGAGTGGGGTGGGAATGTAGGGAGCAGTCACAGAAAAAGTCGATGAGGATGGAAAGAGGTCACAAGGGTAAAGTGTCTAATATGGCATCACATGGACCATTGCTGCCCTTGGAGATGCCCTTTTGGCTGGGTCAGCAGCCCCTGGGGAGCCTTGAGGCTGGGATTCTGCCACACTCTGGTGAACATGGAGGGGAATTTGGATGACAGCAACCCCAGGTCAGGCTGCATGTTTTATTCCATGTAAATCTCCACATTTCACAGTAGATTATTCACATACATCACAGATCCATCACATTCCAGCCCCGTGAGCTTCAGTCTCTGTGACTGTAAGTTCACTGTCCTCCCTCTTTCTCAATCAGATGTCCCAAACACAGATTTCTGTCACCTGCGAGTTTGTGTTCATGTGCAGTGGGCTGCAGTGTGTATGCCCTGGGGCAGTGATGTCTGGGGCTGAGCACTGGGCAGAGGTTTGGAAGCAGAAGAAGGAGGTGCAGGATGGGAAGATCAATTACAGGGGAGCAGAGAGGGAGCAGGGATAAGTCATCTTTGTTTCTCACTCCCAGGGGACCAGAATGCAGGACCCTGACCCTAGGGCTCAACACCACACGCTGTTGGTGTCCCTGGATGTCACCCATGCTCGTAATTTCATGTTGCCTTGGCATTCATTTATTAAGGTGTAAGTTTACCTGCCTCATATCAGAGGCAGGGCTTAGTCACCGTGACAGGTGACAATACTGTACCTTGCCAAATGTCTGCAGTTGGTGGCCAGAGATAAAATCTTAGAGGCATCTCTCCTGCTTAGTGTGCTGGGCTCCCCTCTCCCCAGCTGCTTCCTTTAAACTGGTGGTTATGAAATTTGCTCTGAAATTTAAAGTGACCACCTCTCAGTCACAGCGTGGTCACCTGGCCCCAGTGTTTGCTTGCTTTAAACTCACCATTAAAGCTTTCTGCTAGAAACCTCAGATAACACCTTGGACCCACTAAAGCCATTGGCCTACAGGTCCCTACTTTCCTCTCTGCCTGGACTCCTTGACCTCTGTGTCTATTATCTCTAGGTGTGCCATGTGCTCCTCACAGTCTGTAAATAGCAAAATCATTTGTACTTTCACATTGTGGTTGTATCACTGTAGCCTCACCTGCCATCTGGTGCCTGACAATGAGGCTGCCCCATGGGACTCATGCTGGTTGAGCCCCTGCTGGAGCTCTTTTCTTGGGGTCTCGTGCTGCTGGGGACAGGTGCCGTCAGATAATTTGATGGAGAAATAGAAGAGTTGTATTCAAAACAGTGTGTGAGATGATGTTTTCCTGGGCTTCAACTGCTATAACAAACACCTTAGTCTGGGTGACTTAAAATACAGAAATCTATTTCTCACAGTTCTGGAGCCTGGAAAGTCCAAGTTCAAGGTTCCAGCTGATTCAGTCCTGGTGAGGGCTTCCTTGCAGATTCCTGCTCTCTTGCTGCATCTGCACATGATAGGGGCTTGAAGGTGGGTGGAGAGACAGAAAGAGGGAGAGAGAGACCCTTCTCCTGTGTTTTCTTCTATTTATAAGGTCATTAATTTTATCATGAAGCCTCCACTTTTATGACTTAGTCTTACTCTAATTATCTCTGAAATGCCACCTCCAAATTTCAGCACATTAAAGATGAGGGCTTCAATAATTTTGAGGGGGCACATTCTGTCCAGGGCAGGAAAGGTGGGAGCTGCTTCCCCTCCTGTTCCTGAGGCCTGACCTTCCCTGGTGAGATGACTTCACACTCAGTCTCATTCTAGGTTGCAGCCCCACAGAGGCTGGGTTCTCCTCTGCTCTTCTGCCCATTCTTGCACCACCTTCTCCCTGTGGACCCACCTGCTCCTGTTCCAGGCAGCTGTCCCTAGCTTGCTGCTCTCTCACCATCTCTGGCCTCATTGGCCTCTGCCACTTTTTTTCTGAGCCCTGAGGCCTCCTCTATGGGAGGAAGAACGGGTGAAGCTGGAATGGGTCCTGTCCAGGTTACTGTCCTTTATGGAAGCTTGACAATGAGGGACACTGTTGTGTCACCATGGAGGAGGCCTTAGGAAAAGGCTATTTCTCAGAGGTGCCCGGATTTCAAGGGGGGTGGCACTTTTAACTTAGCTGGACCTGTGAACTACAGGGACCCTGCTCCGTGTCAGCAACCAGCATCTCCAACTTTGGGGTTCTCTCTGTAGCTGATTCTCTTGCCTGATTCCTTAGCCTGTAGTAGGATCCTCCTCACAATGACCGATGGTCACAGCTGCTATATGTGGAGACCTAATGGAGGGTCTCGAATACTCACACAGCGTGTCCAGGGAAGAGGCTTCCTGGTGTTGAGAATGGGTGCTCGGTGTCGTAAAGATCAACACTGAGACAAAGGATCTCTCAGCAAGGCTAGTTTACTTTCTGCAGAAAGGGTGCTGCTCACTAGCAGTCATGCCATGAGAGCACACATGAACAAAGGAGACAGGGTCATTTATAACCTGACGTGTCCACCCTACTGCTGTGTCTGGCTTCCATTGGCTGGAATGGGACCTCATAATTTGTACTTAACTCAATTGGCTAGCAACTTATAACTTTCCCAAAGAGGCAAAGGCAGAAGAGAACAAAGGCAGAGAGGAACTAACTTGTGGAATGCTGAGAGAGGCAAAAACATTTTCAAATAGGAAAAGGAATAGGCCATGACCTAATGCTTGTTTGGACTGGTTCAGGCATGTCAGGGCAAATATCTAGGCTAAAATGTGGGAGCTAAGAACACGGAGTATATTGATGTCTTTATTATGACTGGCAAAATTTAAGAATATTAGCACAGATCTTTGAGAAAATGTTGCTTTTAAGAGACGTTACTATTTATTTTCAATTAGACTGGGAGGAAAATCCCTTTGAAGAGGACCTCTATTTATTCCATTCTCTACAATTCCCCCCTCTTATATTTTATAATTCCTCTTCAAACTTGTTTAATATGTTCTATCTTAATTGCTCTGTTTGTCCTTTTAAGAGAAGTAAGTTTTTTTAATATGGTGGAGAGTTAGGAAACAATTTTGTGAGAGTAGCAGGGACAAGTTTTTGTATAAAGCTTTGAAGACATTTTTATTTATAGTTACCCACCAGGACAACATAGATTTAAATCTTGCAGCTATTTGATTTCATGCTTTAAATTTATCTGGCACTTCTCATGGGACCCCAATAGCGTTTATGTAAACCTGAGGATTAAAGGATTTATAAGAAGTTTCTTGTGGCCTGCAGTGTTTTGTCTTTACTTTTTTTTAGGTTGATAAAATGCCAGGGTGAAAGGGATAGCCAATTGGATTAGATCATAAATACTCCTCCAATTATCTGGCAGAGTGTCCAGTAAAGGTCCTTCATGGTACTACCATACATTTGTTCAGGGGTAGCTAACCGCAGACTGATAGGCAAGCTCCTGGAAAGGCTTGAGCTTCTTGCATATTTTTATGCTTCCAAAGAACACCAAATTCTCCACTTGCCATGAGAGGCACGAAGTAAACTTGGCATTTAGAGGTGGAAGCTAGATTGCCCTTGGGGGCTGACCCACAGGGTGTCAAACTTTAGGAAACAGCAGAGAGAGAGAGCTTGGCATGATAGATTATCCCAAGCAGTGGGATTTTGATAGGATTTAGCCTGTGGTAGAATCTTCCTCACAATGACTAATGGTCACAGCTGTGTGTGACCATATAGTCCATACCTGGTTGACAAGGAGACCACCCGAGTGGAAAGGTGACAGTCTGGGCCTGTGTGCACAAGCATAACAGTCACTCTTATTTAAAGTGCGAATGGAATATTTAATCCATTCCAGCTAGGCATTTGCATTTTGATACCTTGTCTTAATGGCTAAGGTTTGTTTTAGATCCTTCATCTTTACAATAGACACCCTAGTTTTATTATTAGGTGTAGGAGTAACTGGGATAGGATCTAAAACTGAGGCTACTGAAGAAGGGGAAGATAGGGGAATAATGCATATCTTAAAAATGCCTAGGGGGTGTTTCCCATTTAAGTCAATCCCCATACCATAGGAGCAACTAAGGGCAGGTTTAGAGTCAGTTAAGGTGGAGGTGGTGATAGAGAGAAGGAGAGGGTTACACTGATAAGGCTGGCAATTAGAAGGGGCAGTCCCTTTAGTGAAATAGATGAGGGGTTTTAGATCTGCACAAACCTCTTCCGTGGAAGTGAACCTTGCTCCTGAGTAGTCCAAAGGACATAGTCCCAGCTACTACAAGGCTGCCAGGCTGTAGGAGCAGAAAATTGGTGTCTCGGCTGCAGGTGCTCACAACAGTGAGTGCTAGGAGGAACTATGTCAACTAGAGGGCTGGGGCACAAATACTTGTGTGAAAAGGTTAGCTGTCATTGATCCTTCACATCTTTACAAGGTATGACAGAGCATGTTTTAAAGGCAATGGTCTGAGTTGAGTCAGACTTAGTTACATTAATAACAAAAGGAGCTAGTAACAGAATCAGGAAAGAAAAGGAAGCAATATAGAAAGGATATGGAAATTAAGCTTTTTTTTTTTTTTTTTAACTTTAACTTGGTAAGGCTTGATCCCTGTACAGTAACCCATGATTCTGATGAGGAAGATGGTTTCTTGACTTGAGTATGACATCTTCTCTTGGCTGTGTGGACGGCAGTCTTGGTGGTCAACTGTACAGGATGAGGGCCTTCCCAGGCGGGCTCAAGTTTCCCTTCTTTTTACCCTTTGATGAGAATGTGGTCCCTGGGTTAGTACTGGTGAACTAGAAATTCTAGCGGTGGTGCCTATGCTAAGAGACCTTTGATCTTAAGAGAAGAAAAGGTAAAGGAGAGACCAAGTATATACTTTCTGAGGAACTTATCCTTAGTTTCAAACACAGGAACATTAGCTGAGGAATGTAGATAAGGCAATCCATATAACATTTTATATGGAGACAGGCCTGTATCCTTTTGGGGAGCCATCCTGATCCTTAATAAAGCAATGGGAAGACAATTTGGTTCATGGTAAACAAGTTTCTAGAATTAATTTAGTCAGATGATTCTTAAGGGTTTGATTTATTCTTTCTACTCATTCGGAGGATAAGGGATGCCAGGGAATATGATATTCCCACTCTATGTCTAGCACTTGGGCCAGATTTTTAATAATATGTGCAGTAAAATGGGTTTCATTGTTTAAGGCAACATTTTCTATTATTTCAAACTTGGGTATAATATGCTCAATTAATGGTTTTACCATATTATTGGCAGTTGCCTTAGAAAAGGGGATGGCTTCTACCCAATGGGTAAGGTGATTAATTATTACTAGCAGGTGTTTTAGCCAACTAATAGGTGGCATTTTAGTATAATCGACGTGGACATTTTGGAATGGTCTTAACTCCAGAGTTCTTCCTCCGAGAGGTAATTTCCTTAAAGCATGTTTGTCAGTTTTCTTACAGATGAGATAGCCATTTGTGATCTGCCTGTCTAGAGCATAAATGCCAATACACCTAAAGACTCTGAGAACTGTGTCACATAGGGCCTGGGGACCCAGTGAGTCCCTTGATGTAAATAGGATAATACTTCCCTCCTAAAGGGTTTAGATAACATCTCTCTTTGATTTGGAAGTATCCAGCTTTCTTCTGAATTTTTTTTTTTTTTTTTTTTTTTTTTTTTTTTTGCTTTGGGATTTCAACTAATTTTTCTTTCTCAGCCAGGGAGAAGATAGGAACAACAGTAGGAGAAGGAAGGTGGGGAATTAAATGAAAAATGGGCATATCTAAAACTGCAGCCTTTTTGGCCATCTGATCTGCAAGCTTATTCCTTTGGCTCTCAAAGGAAAAATCCTGTTGATGTCCAGGAGTATGCATGATGGCTATCTCCTTTGGTAGCTGGAGGTTATTTAAGACATGAACTACTAATGACTTATGAGCAAGTACTTTGCCCCTACTATTTATAAGACCTTGTTCAGCCTAAATCTTCCCAAATGTGTGTGTGCTGCCCTAAAGGCATACTTAGAATCTGTGGAAATAGTTTCTATCTGATCCTTTAAATATTTCAAGGCCTGACTGAGGACAAGCTTGAGCAGAATAGCTATTGGGTAACTATCCTGATTTAATTTATTCGAGTGTCTCTCTATCTACTACTGCATATTCACTGTGTTACTCCCTGTTAAACACCCAGGGGGACTTGTCTATGAATAGGTGTTGCCCCAATCTATAGGAGGTCTCAGCTAAATCTGGCTGGACCTTTGTATGGTAGGCAATTCAGTTGAGGCACAAGTGTTCTGTCTGTAGCGATGGATTTCCCATTAGGAAACCTGCAGGGTTGAGTGAGTTATCTGTTGTTATGGTTAAGTAATTTAAGTCATCCTTTTTTTTTTTTTTTTAACAGAATCGCCTTATATTCTAAAATTCTGGAATCAGTGGGTCATCTTCCTGCCTTTTGGCTCAAAATGGCCTTGACTTCATGAGATGTGCTCACGGTCAAATACCCGCCAAAGGTTATTTTTCTGCTTTTTCCTACTAATATGGCTGTGGCTACAATAGATTGAATACACTGGGGCCACCCACTGGCCACAGGATTTAAAATCTTAGACAGAAAAGCTACTGGTTGTCACCAGCCTCCGTGTTATTGAGTGAGCACCCCAAGGCTACTCCATTACTTACATTAACAAAAAGGTGGAAGGGCTTCTTAAGAGAAGGCAAAGCTAAAACGAGCAGACATTAGTCTATGCTTCAGTTTATTAATTTGATCTACTTCTTTAGAGGACCATATAAGGGGGTCAGGCCCCTTATTAGCTAACTTTTCATATAATAATTTACTTCTTAATGCATAGGACTCGATCCGTGATCGGCAGTATATAATTACTCCTAAAAACTTTTTAAGTTCTTGTTTGATCTGGGACAGTGGCAGGGACACAATTCTTTCCACTCGCTCAGGACCAATTCTTCTTTTGCCGGCGCTAATTAAATGGCTCAAATATTTGACTTCTGGTTCCACATATTGGAGCTTCTCTTTTGAGACTGGTAACCCTTCAGTGTATAAGTGATTTAGAAAATAGATGGTATACTTATTTACTTTCTCTATATCCTCTCCAGATAAAAGAATGATGTCATCCATGTGTTGAAGTAAATGTAGCTGTTTTGGGATAGCAGCCTTCTCTATTAAGGGTTTGGTGAATCTGCGAATCCTGGAGACAGAACTGTCCATCTGTGTTGTTGCTTCTGCCCACTGTGGGGGTCCTCCCACTCAAAGGCAAACAGATCAGGCTGCTTTCTGCTAAAGGACATGCCCAGAAGGCATCCTTTAAATTTAAGACAGTGAACCACTGATGCCTATATGGAATTTTACTTAGAATAGTGTAGGGATGGGCCAGGCGCGGTGGCTTACACCTGTTATCCCAGCACTTTGGGAGGCCAAGGCAGGCAGATCACAAGGTCAAGAGATTGAGACCATCCTGGCCAACTTGGTGAAACCCTGTCTCTACAAAAAATACAAAAATTAGCCGGGCATGGTGGAGGGTGCCTGTAGTCCCAGCTACTCGGGAGGCTGAGGCAAGAGAATCACTGGAACCCAGGAGGCGGACGTTGCAATGAGCCAAGATGGCACCACTGCACTCCAGCCTGGCGACAAAGCAAGACTCTGTCTCCAAAAAAAAAAAAAAGTGTAGGGATTTGGCATGATTGGGTGAGTAATCTGCACTATTTCACTAACAGCTTTAAGATCTTGTACTAATCGGTATGACCTGTTAGGTTTCTTGACATGTAAAATGGGAGTATTATAGGGATACATGCAAGGCTTGAGGAGCCCATCTTTTATAAGTCTTTCTATTACAGGCTTCAACCCTATCAGCCCTTCCAAGAAGATAGGATACTATTTATTCCTTACACTCTCCCCCTGGAGTCTTCAATTTTATTTGGATTGGGGGAATCTGTAACCTCCTTCGGTCTCCTACTTTTGACCAGCCACCAGTGGGAATTTTCAGCTTATTTGCTGCAGTTAGCAAATTTAGTGAGGTTAAGAACCCTCTTGGGCTAACCTGCAGACCAATACCTAATTTTAACATTAAATCTCTCCAAAGTAGATTAGTTTCTGCTTTAGGAATTAATAGGAATTGAATGTTACTTGACCAGGCTTTATATTTTACCTTGGCACTTTCTAAAATCTTTTCTTTAAATCCTTCTCCCTTTACTCCAGAGACTAACAACTCCTCTGAAGAATATGTTAACCCTGTTGGTGGAACACCTAGGGAGGAGCAAGTCATGCCTGAGTCGACTAAGAAAGTAATTGACTCATGCTTAGGTCCCACCTTTAAATTTATCAAGGACTCCTGGTGGGACTCGAGGTAGAAAAGAAAGAGCCCCTGATCCCCCTTCCCCCCATTCCTCCTCTTTAAAGGCAGGAATGAGCGGAGGAGCTCCCCCTGTAGTCTGTCGCTTAGGGCATTCTCTCTTAAAGTGGCCTAACTTTCCACAGTTGTAACATCTGTCTTGCCCTTCTTTTCTCCCTATTCCGGAACTTCCCTGTCTGTTCTTTTTCTTCTCTCTTATGTTTACACCCTTTACAACACTTGCTATGACTGTTTTCCCTTCAATCTCGATTCTGTCTTCTGCCATTTTACATCCCCAGCTGCCAGGGTGTCGGCTGAAATTGTGCTCTGGGACTGTTTGCCCTGGTAAATTTTGCCAAAATATTTTTGCCTTTTGCTTTTGCTTTTCTTCGTCTCTCCTGACATATACTTTCTGTGCTTCCTCTAGAAGCTCTTTGATTGACGGATTTTTCCCTCTTTTCATTTTTTTGTAACTTCTTTGCTATATTAGGCTATTTGTGACAAAATGCAATTTTAGCATCCATTGTCCTAGGGGGCCATCTAGATCGAAATTAGCATACTTAGAAATTAGAAATTGCATGGGGCTTTCATCTTTCTCTTGTTGTACATCAAAGGCCTTAGTGAGATTTTGAGGTCAGGGTGCTGATTCTTTAATCCCTTTAACAATTAATTCTCGTAAATTTGTATATGGTCTTGGTGGGTTGCATTATTATCCCACTGTGGGTCTTGAGCGGGAAATTTAGTATTTGCTGCTCGATTATCCTGGCCAGCAGGGTGATCACGTTCCCAGGCTGCCACAGTGGCTCCGTGGATTATGTTTCGCTTCTCTTTAGAGAAGAGGATACCTAGGATCGACATTAACTCCATCCAGGTATGCAGCTGGGGACCTAAAAACTGGTCGATCTGTTCTGCCACGCCTTTTGGATCACTTAGCAGGGGCTTGAGTTCTCTCTTCAGGCCTCGGACCTCAGAGGCAGTTAAGGGAGCATTTATAAAGCCAATTGTGCCCCCTCCTTGTGGAACTTTGTTTTAGAGGGAAGAGCTGGGAAGTCGGTTCTTTAGGAATGCAAGGAAAAGGAAGATTCTGAATGTCCCTTTTACATTGTTCTATCTCTTTTTGGAGCCTTCTTTTTGAGGAAGGACATTTAAATGGACAACGGGGATGATTAAGCCCCCGAGACAATAATTTCTCAGGGCCAGACGCCTCCTCCGAGTTCAGAGTGATCCCTGGAGGGTGAGTGGGAGGCGTGAGTTCCGCCTGAGGAGGGGGAGGTGGGACTTCCGCCTGAGGAGGAGGGGATGCTGGACTTCCTCCGGAGGAGTAGGGGGAGGCGGGACTTCTGCCTGAGGAGGACGAGAAGGCGGGACTTCCGCCTGAGGAGGACGAGAAGGCGGGACTTCCGAGGAGGAGGTGGCAGCGCAGCGGGCTGCGGCGGCGCATTGAGTTTCAGAAACACGGGACGATAATTTAAAGGATCTCTCTGACTGCCCTCAGGCCTTTTGTTTCTGTCTGTTACCTTCTTTAAGTCATTTAAGGGGTAAAGAAGGGCAGGCCCTTGCTGCTAGCATAGGGGATAATCCATTTTTTTCTGGGGACACGGGGCTTTGGTTGTTAACTTACATTATTAAAAGTTGACAGACCCAATCCTCATCTGAACCAAATTTTGGCCAGAAAATGGCAGGTTTTAAGACTGGCTCTTGGGTCCAGAGGAAGCAGCAATATTTAATCATCTGTTGTTTTCTCTTATGTTTAGTCTGCTCATCCTCTTTCCAATATTTTAGCATGAGTCCTAAGGGACTATCAGGAGGAATTTGGTCACTCTCCCCTCCCTTGTTGCCTGGTCTACTTCCTGTCCCAGTCCTACTAGAAGCATTTCCCATGTTGAATCCCAAATAGGTCCAATCCCTCATGCTAGGGATGTTTTGCCTATTCCTTTCCCGTGAAGGCTGAATCCCCCAGATACCGGGGATGTCTCATCTGTCCCGCCCTTAAAGGCTTGCTAAAGGCTTAATCTGTCACGCCAGAGGTGTTTCACCGATTCTCTTTCCCAGGGAGGTTAACCTTCCTCCCTTTCCCGTTTGGAGGTTCCTTACACTCTTCCCGTTTGTGTCCACACACTGCCTGGACACAGCGACAGGCTGATAATAAAGCATACACATTCAGCCTCCCAAAAGCTGACCACCAAGGAAGTACTTTGCCACCCTCTTGTGGCTCTTCCTACCTTGGCCCATGCATGGAGTCACTTGGTTACCATGGTCCCACAAGCCTCTCTCTTTCCCTGCATTGCTGAGAATCCAAGTATATCCCTCGCACCGGGTAGGTCCCGGCTGTCCTCCTGGAGCCGCCACCAAGGGCGGCAGAGCAGCTCCCCATGAGAGAGGGCCAAAGACTGTCCCAGAGGCGAATGTTAATCTCGCTGGGGCTCCAAATTGTTGGGAATGGGTGCTCGGTGTCATAAAGATCAACACTAAGACAGAGGATCTCTCAGAAAGGTTACTTTCTGCAGAAAGGGTGCCGCTTGCTAGAATTCTTGCCATGAACGCACACACGAACAAAGGAGACAGGGTCATTTATAACCTGACGCATCCACCCTACTGCTGTGTCCAGCTTCCATTGGCTGGAACAGGACCTCACAATTTGTACTTGACTCGAAGTACTACAAAACAAATACAGCAAAAATCCAAAAACCCAACTTTAAAAGGGGACAAAAGACTAAAATACTTCTCCAAGGAAGATGCACACATGGCCAATGAGGACATGCAAGGATTCTCAACATCACTAATACTTACAGATGTGCAAATCAAAACCACAGTAATACACCACCTCACACACATTTCAATGGCTTTAATAAAAAACAACAACAACGATAGCATGAAACCACAAGTGTTTTCAAGTAGTTGGAAAAATTGGAGCTCTAGTGCATTGCTGATGGGAATGGGAAATGTTATAGCTGCTGTGGAAAATGGTATGGCAGTTTCTCAAAAAAATTAAAGAATTACTACTTGATCCAGCAATTCTACTTCTGGACATACAGAAGTCTGGCCTGAGGCTCCCTCTCTGCCCATTTCCCTGTAGCCTGACCCAGGGGAGGCTTGGCTTCACCTGGCAGCTTGATTTAGCCAGATTCAGGACCAGCAGGACTGTCACATGCTCTCTGAGCCCCCCAATGTAGAGGGCAGGTCACAGGGTGCCTGGCTGATTGCTGGGGATGCCATGGGCACTCAGGCAGCCACTGTTCTGTCAGCACTGGGCTCAGCCTGGGATGCCCCAGAAAACAGGACAGAAAAGCAGGGGCAGGTATTTAGAGAGCAGTCACAGAAGGAGTTGATGAAGTTGAAAGGAAGTCACAAGGAAAAAGTACCCAGTGTGGCATCACGTGCACCATGGCCACCCTGGGAGATGCCCTTTTGGGTGAGTCCCAGGAAGGAGGGCGTGTAGGGGGCTGCCTGCAGAGGGAGCAGTCTCAGGTGGGCGGCCGCCTGGCTGCAGGGAGGAGCTGACAGAGTCTGTGTGGAGAGCTTGGAGGGTGCAGAGGTGACCCTGCTGGGCTGTGGGCCCTGCTGAGAAAGCGCAACAGCTATTCGGGAGGCCGCAGGCCAGTAGGAACTCTGCCGCCCTCTGGTGGACAGGGATGGAAGTGTGTACAGCGGTGGCCCCCTGGCCAGGCTGCGTTTTATTCCTCGGGAATCTTCACATTTCACGTGAGTTCACACATGTTATGTTACAGCTCCATCATGTTCCAGCCCCTGGAGTCCCAGTCTCTGTGGCTGTGAGTTCACTGTCCTCCCTGTTTCACCATCACATGTCCCAAACACAGATTTTTGTCACTATCTGTGAGTTTGTGTTTGTGTGCTTTGGGCTACACTGTGCATGCCGTGGGGGTGATATGTTTTGGGATATGGGGAGTGATGTCTCGGGATGAGCACTGAAGGGGGTTTGGGAGCAGAACAGGGAGGTGTAGGGTGAAAAGATCAGTTTCAGGGGAGCAGAGGGGGAGCAGAGACAGGTCATCTTCATTTCTCACTGTCGGGGGACCAGAATCCAGGACCCTGACTCTGGAACATAGTGCCACACCCTGTTGGAGTCCCTGGGTGTCACAAGGGCTCATAATTTCATGTTGCCTCAACATGCATTTTTAAAGGTGTACATTTAATTTCCTCATCTCAGAGGCAGAACTTGGTCACCATGACAGAGTCTTAAATACTGTACCCAGTCCAAATGACTCCATCTGGTGGCCAGAGATAAAATCTTGGAGGCATCTCTCCTGCTTAGTGTGCTGGGCTCCCCTCTCTCCAGCTGCTTCCTTTCAACGGACAGTTCTGACATTTGCCCTCAAATTTAAAGTGACCACCTTTCAGTCACAGCGTGATCTCCATGCCCCAGTGTTTACTTGCTTTAAACACATCCATTAAAGCTCCCTGCTGGACACCTGTCAGATAACACCCTGGACCCGAAAAAGCCAACAGGTCCCTTCTCTCCTTTCTGTCTGGGCTTTCTAGAGTCTGTATCTGTTGTGTCGAGGTTGGCATGTGCTCGCCAGTGTAAGTAGTAAAAACACTTACGATTTCACATTTTGGTTATATCACTGAAGCCTCACCTGACATCCAGGTCCTAACATCAAGGAGGCCCCATGGGATCCTTGAAGGTTGAGGCCCTGCTGGAGCTCTTTTCTTGGGGCCTCTGGTGCTGCTGCAGACAAGAGCTGCCAGCTAAGTTAATGAAGAAACTGAAGAGTTTCATTCAAAACAAGGGTCAGACAGTATATTCCTGGGCTTGAGCTGTTATAACAAACACTGTCGCCTTGGTGACTTAAACAGTAGAAATCTATTTATCACAGTTCTGGAGGCTGGAAAGTCCAAAGTCCAGGTGCCAGCTGATTCAGTCCTGGCTAGGGCTTTCCGGCAGGTGCCTGTTTTCTTAATGTATCTACAAATGGTGAAGGGCTGGGAGGGGGAGAAAAGACAGAGAAAATGAGAGAGACGATTCTCCTGTGTCTGTTTTTATAAAGGCATTAATTCCATCATGAAGCCCCCACCTTTGTCATAATCTCAAAGTCATTTGCTTTCTTTGAGTATGCACACGTGTATGTGTATGTGTTGAATATTTATCAATTAAGTAAAATTTCAAAATAGGGGGCCAGAAATGGTGGTTCATGCGTGTAATCCCAACACTTTAGGAGGGCTAGGTGGGGCTTGAGCCCAGGAGTTGCAGACCAGACTGGGCAATATGATGAACTCTTTTATCTACTAAAAATAGTTTTAAAATATATAGCTGGGTATGGTGACACACACCTGTAGTCCTAGCTACTCGGGAGACTGAGGTGAGAGGATCACCTGAGCCCAGAAAGTCCAGGTTGTAGTGAGCCATGATTACATTCCTACACTACATCCTAAGAAACAGAAGTGAGACATTGTCTCAAAAAAAATTTAAGGGCCTAGCGTGGTGGCTCACGCCTGTAATTCCAGCACTTTGGGAGGCTGAGGTGGGCAGATCACGAGGTCAGGAGTTCGAGACCAGCCTGGCCAGCATGGTGAAACCCCATCTCTACTAAAAATACAAAAAAATTAGCCGGGCATGGTGGCTCATGCCTGTAGTCCTAGCTACTCAGGAGGCTGAGGCAGGAGAATTGCTTGAACCCGGCAGGCAGAGGTTGCAGTGAGCCAAGATCGCGCCACTGCACTCCAGCCTGGGCGACAGAGTGAGACTCTGTCTCAAAAAAAAAAAAAGAAAAAGAAAGAAATGAACCACAGCGCTTCCCAGTAAATCACTCCGATGGAATTGCAAAATGTTATTCTCAATAACTCCTGGATGAATATACTTAGAAATGAACAAATGTAAGAGAGTCCATGTTTCAAATCCAGTGCATTATTTTATGGAGCTTTTCACAAGCTCCAAAAGATTCACAGTGCAGAACTGGAGGTTCTAGAGAAATTCCGCGCCTCCTCCTGCAGGTAACTCTTATCATTCGGAAAGCAGCTCTTGGCTCATCCCTGGGTCCGGGGCAATCAAGTTCAGGTCCTGGTGCTCTCTGAGCTACCAAACCATAACCTGAGGTATGCACAGCAGCCTCCAGCATCCACAGGAGAGCTGAGCATGGGGTCAGGCTCAAGCAGGTCCAAGGCCAGCAAGTGACTCAGGCTCCCATGGCACCTCTCCTCCTGCCCCTCCCTCTACCACATCTGTGAGCTCCTGGGAAGCCCCATGACCTCATACAGAGGAGGAAACTGCAGACCAGGCTTATGGATGGGTCCTCACGGTGAGCTGGCACCCAGCAGAAGTGGACGGTGGCTGCCTTAGTGCCCACTTCAGGTGGTCCTGAGGAGTGACGTAGGGAAATCCTTCAGATGGGCAGAGCCTCAGGGGTTCTGCAAGGAGGGATGGACTTGGGTCCATTGCATGAACCCAGAGTGGGCCACATGGTCAAGGACTTGAAGAGAATAAAAGAGTAAAATTAAGACAGGGAGAAGACATGGATGTTCCTCTGGGGATGGGCACAAAGTGTGAGCTATGCCGTCCCCACCCTTAAGCCCAGAACCTGTGCTGTTAGGATGAGGTTCTTGGTGTTTGGTGGACAGTGTCAGGCAGACTGTGTCCCTCAGAGCTTGCTCAGGGGGTCCAGGCACAGATGGCCACATGGACAGGGAGGACGGCGATGTACCTTACCACAAGTGGACTGAGTCTCCCAGCACTGGCCTGGCTGCACACTGTACCCAGCCCCGCCCAGTGTAGGCACAGCCCAGGGCTAAGACCCTGGAAGGTGTCATTTTACAGGAGGACTACCTGACCACTATGGATAGGCTGGCCACACAGGACACATCCCATCCTGGAGGGGACTGGGCTTTGTCCTCACAGGGATACACACACACTGAGGGTTCCAACTGGACATCCCTGGACCCTGCTCAGTGCTTCCGTGAACAGGGCCTTTCCTGTGGCTCTGGAACCTATGCAGGATTATTTCCACTGGGGGACACATCTTAACGCAAAGAATGGGAGGTAATTAACTCACACCCATGGAACCCACTGACCGTCTCAGGTGCCCCATGACACGGAGACAGCTGCTTCTCAGAATGGCGCAATGGCTCGTGTGTGGCTTATCAGGGCACCAGGAGGGAGACTGTAGCCCGTCACCCCACAGGAGATGCCACACATCTTATAAACCAGCAGCCAGGCCATCAGGTCACTTTTCCCAGGGCCAGATGCAAAGATCCAGGCAAGACAGGAAGAATAAGGGTGGGTCCCTCCCATGATTGCATCTGCCAGCCCACTGAGAGAATGCTTGCTCCTTGTCCCCATGGCCCTGGGCTGCTGTGGATGAGGAATCTCTTCCTAGTTCTGATCTGTGGGAAGCCATGACAGCCCTCCAGCCATCCTGTGCCCCTCGTGCTGCCAAAACAGCAGGCAAAGGAGAGGTCTCTCTGCAGTCAGGGGAACGGCATCTGATTACAGAGGGAGGTCAGGTGGCTGGGACAAGGAGGCTATTTTTGAAGGCAGGCAACTCATGGGGGTAACATTTCCTTGGCCAGGGCCCTGTTCCATGGAAAACTATAGAAACTCACTAAAGACAAGGCCATCCAAGACTAATTCTCCATAAGAACCAAGATTTGGGTTACATTGCAGGTAACAAATAACATCCAAAGGAGGTTTTGGAGGTGGGAAGACAATGTGGAATGTACTAGAAGAAAGCAGCTCTGAGCACCAGCAGCCCTGTCCCCAGGACCTCAGCAGCTGTGTTGGAAGCCATCCCCTCCCCATCTTCCTCTCATTGTGGGCGAAGAACTGGTGCCCAGCATAATGGGAGGAGGGCATCATTGTCATCATCACACACACTGTTGCTGTGACAGAGGAAAGGACTGGAATTGTGTGTCATCTGCACGGAGGACTCTGATTTTTTCCCCCTTGAGACAGGATCTCACTCTGTCACCCAGGCTGGAGTTGACAGTTGCACAGTCTTGGCTCACTGCACCCTTGACCTCCTGGTTTCAGATGATCCTCCTCCCTCAGCCTTCTGAGTAGCTGGGACCACAGACGTGCACCACCACAACAGGTAAATTTTTTGTATTTTTTGTAGAGAAGTGGTTTCACTATGTTGCCCAGGCTGGTTTCAAACTCCTGGGCTCAAGTGATCCTCCCACCTCGGCTTCCCAAAGTGCTGACATTACAGGCGCAAGCCACCGCGCCCGGCTTGGACTCTGATTTACATCTGGACAAAGGGAAAGGGTGGCTGCTGTAGAGGCAAGGGAGTGAATGGTACTAGACATGTTCTGTTTCCTTCTCCAGCTTCACTCTCTTCTCCTCTTCCCTCCCCTCTTCTCTGTTCTCTACTGTGAATGGTAGATCTATGGGGGCTGGATCAGTGGAGTCTCCTGCTTCCAGCCTCTAGGGGGTTCAGTCAGTGGGGAACCTCAACTGCAGACCAGAATGAGGACACCAGTTTGGAATTTTAGTTCCCCACCTCCCTCCCCAGTATCATTGTGGGCTGGATGCATTTTTCAGCCTGAGATGGGAGCTCCTGTTAGGCAACCCTCTCTGAATATCTCTCTCGTTCTGTCTCTGGCTCTCTCTCCAGCTCTATTTCTGTCTGTGTATGTGTCTCTCTCTCTCTCCTCTGCAGATTCCAGCAGTGGCTCCTCTCCTCGCCCTTATTGGGCGATGGTGGTAAGAAAGACCCAACGGTAACAGCTCTGGGAAAATGCTAACCCATTTTCTTCTGGAGTTCTCTCAAGCCCTTATGTCAATTATCCCATGATAGGCAGACGCTACATAGCAACGTTTGGGTCAATGATGAATTGCGCATAGAACGGTGGTCTCCGGAGATGACAATATTGTATTTATGCTGTACCTTTTCTACGTTTAGATGTGTATAGATACACAAATACTTGTCGTGGTGTTAAAATTGCCTGCAGTATTCACACCATAACATGCACTGCAGGCTTGTAGCCTAGGGGCAGTCAACTCTACCATCCATCCTGGGTGTGTGTTGGGCTGTACCATCTGGGTTTTTGTAAGTGCTCTCTACAATGTTCCTATGGCGATAAAATCACCTAACGACACATTTCTCAAGACATATCCCTGTCGTTAAGCAATGCATGACTATACTAATCTCTCCTGCAGTTGCTCAGATGGGACGAGCCACCTGTTTGTGCGAGGACCTTGGCTGCTAGGCTGGAAGCCTCATACGTCTCAGTGCATCTTCCCCTCCAGGTAATGGTGATGCCCCAATACTTTTGGGTGGAGCACCCTGAAGTCTCTGCTACCATCCAAGCTGGTTTGGAGACATGAACCAGACCAATAAGGGGCAGGCTTTGGATGATCATTTTTCATTAGGTTCCTCTCCTCCCCCACACTAGATCCCTGGGTGTCCTGCTGTCCCCTCACATGGAGAAACCTCAGCACTGGAAGAAAGGACAAGGTCTTTATTATTCAGATACATGCAGCCACTCCTCCAACGTCCCCTCTCCCATAGGACAAGTCCAGCTGCTCCAGGCTCTCCCCAGGGTCGCTATTAGGTGAGTAGACATGAATGATTGTGTGTGGGGAAGATAATTCATGGGCAGGATGGGAAAAGAATTTAGTGTCCAAGGCCATTAAGTTATGAGGTCAGAGGGACGGTTGAGTGTGGTGGTCAGCAGGGGTGAAGAATCGTGGGGGAAATGGAGTTAGCAGGAAGGGCAAAGAGCCCCCCACCAAAGCGCCAGGGCCAGTGCCAGCCCCACCCCCCAAGTGAGAGACTCCAGGCCCCCAGCCCCACCTCTCTCAGAATGAGGGGCAGGAGGCTCCTCTTCACCCTTCTCACGCACAGAGAAGATCCCGATTTGTCTGGTGTGGTTCAACAAGGAGCTGGAAGGTTGGGCCACACAGCCCTGAATGCCCATTGTGGTGGTTACCCCACCTAGAGGGAGAAGACCAAATCAGAAAGGACACAAAGTACAGCCCAGCCAAATTTGTGAACCCAGGAGTCCAGGCCCCAGACCCTTCTCCCTCAGACCCAGGAGTCCAAGCCCCAGTCCTCCCTCCTCAGATCAAGGAGCCTAGACCCCAAGGCCATCCTCCCTTAGACCTAGGAGTACAGGACCCGAGCCCCTCTTCCCTCAGACCCAAGAGCCCAGAGGCCCAGCTCCTCAGACCCAGGAGTCCAGGCCCCAGCCTCTCCTCCCTCAGAGCCAGGAGCCCAGGCCCCCACGCCCTCCTCCCTTAGACACAGGAGACCAGGCCCTGTGTCCCTCCTGCCTCAGACCCAGGAGCCCAGGCCCCCACCCCCTCCTCCCTCAGACCCAGGAGCCCAAGCCCCGAGTCCTTCCTCCCTCAGACCCAGGAGTTCAGGCCCTGAGTCCCTCCTCCCTCACACCCAGGAGCCCAGGCCCCCACCCCCTCCTCCCTCAGACCAGGAGTCCAGGCCCTGAGTCCCTCCTCCCTCAGACCCTGAAGCCCAGGCCCCCACCCCCTCCACCCTCAGACCCAGGAGTCCAGGCCTGGACCCCCTCCTCCCTCACACCAGGAATCCAGGCCCAGCCCCTCCTCCCTCAGACCCAGGAGCAGAGGCCCTGAGGCCCTCCTCCCTCAGACCCAGGAGTCCAGGCCCTGAGTCCCTCCTCCCTCAGACCCAGGAGCCCAAGCCCCCACCCCCTCCTCCCTTAGACCCAGAAGTCCAGGCCCCCACCCCCTCCTCCCTCAGACCCAAGAGCCCAGGCCCCGACCCCCTCCTCCCTCAGACCAGGAGTCCATGCCCAGCGCCTCCTCCCTCAGACCCAGGAACGGAGGCCCTGAGTCCCTCCTCCCTCAGACCCAGGAGTCCAGGCCCCGACCCCCTCCTCCCTCAGACCAGGAATCCAGGCCCTGAGGCCCTCCTCCCTCAGACCCAGGAGCCCGGGCCCCCACCCCCTCCACCCTCAGACCCAGGAGTCCAGGCCCTGAGTCCCTCCTCCCTCAGACCCAGGAGCCCAAGCCCCCACCCCCTCCTCCCTCAGACCCAGGAGTCCAGGCCCCCACCCCCTCCTCCCTTAGACCCAGGAGTCCAGGCCCCCACCCCCTCCTCCCTCAGAACCAGGAGTCCAGGCCCCCACCCCCTCTTCCCTCAGACCCAGGAGCCCAGATCCCACCCCCTCCTCCCTTAGACCCAGGAGTCCAGGCCCCCACCCCCTCCTCCCTCAGAACCAGGAGTCCAGGCCCCCACCCCCTCTTCCCTCAGACCCAGGAGCCCAGATCCCACCCCCTCCTCCCTTAGACCCAGGAGTCCAGGCCCTGAGTCCCTCCTCCCCCAGACCCAGGAGCGGAGGCCCTGAGTCCCTCCTCCCTCAGACCCAGGAGCCCAAGCCCCCACCCCCTCCACCCTCAGACCCAGGAGCACAGGCCCCCACCCCCTCCTCCCTCAGAACCAGGAGTCCAGGCCCCGAGTCCCTCCTCCCTCAGACCAGGAGTCCAGGGCCAGCCCCTCCTCCCTTCGACCCAGGAGTCCAGGCCCTGAGTCCCTCCTCCCCCAGACCCAGGAGCGGAGGCCCTGAGTCCCTCCTCCCTCAGACCCAGGAGCCCAAGCCCCCACCCCCTCCTCCCTCAGACCCAGGAGCCCAAGCCCCCACCCCCTCCACCCTCAGACCCAGGAGCACAGGCCCCCACCCCCTCCTCCCTCAGAACCAGGAGTCCAGGCCCCAAGTCCCTCCTCCCTCAGACCAGGAGTCCAGACCCAGCCCCTCTTCCCTCAGACCCAGGAGCCCACACCCCCACCCCTTCCTCCCTCAGACCCAGGAGTCCAGGCCCAGCCCCTCTTCCCTCAGACCCAGGAGTCCAGGCCCCCAGCCCCTCCTCCCTCAGACCAGGAGCCCAGGCCCCCACCCCCTCCTCCCTTAGACCCAGGAGTCCAGGCCCCCACCCCCTCCTGCCTCAGACCCAGGAGCCGAGGCTCCTACCCCCTCCTCCCTTAGACCCAGTAGTCTACGCCCTGAGTCCCTCCTCCCTCCGACACAGGAGCCCAGGCCCCCAGCCCCTCCTCCCTCAGACCCAGGAGTCCAGGCCCTGAGTCACTCCTCCCTCATACCCAGGAGCCCAGGCCCTGAGTCCTTCCTCCCTTAGACCCAGGAGCCCAGGCCCCCACCCCCTCCTCCCTCAGACCCAGGAGCCCACGCGCCCACCCCCTCCTCCCTCAGACCCAGGAGCCCACGCCCCCACCCCTTCCTCCCTCAGACCCAGGAGCCCACGCGCCCACCCCCTCCTCCCTCAGACCCAGGAGCCCACGCCCCCACCCCCTCCTCCCTCAGACCCAGGAGTCCAGGCCCCCACCCCCTCCTCCCTCAGACCCAGGAGTCCAGGCCCCCATCCCCTCCTCCCTCAGACCCAGGAGTCCAGGCCCCCACCCCCTCCTCCCTCAGACCCCGGAGTCCAGGCCCCCAGCCCCTCCTCTCTCAGACCAGGAGTCCAGGCCCAGCCCCTCCTGCCTCAGACCCAGGAGTCCAGGCCCTGAGTCCCTCCTCCCTCAGACCCAGGAGCCCAGGCCCCCACCGCCTCCTCCCTCAGACCAGGAGTCCAGGCCCAGCCCCTCCTCCCTGAAACCCAAGAGCCCAGAGCCCCAGCTTCCTCCTCCCGCAGTCCCAGGAGCCCAGGACACCAGCACCTTCATCCTTGGGGCCCTGCTTGCAGCACTCACCTCCTGAGAGACTAATGTACCCATCATAACAATGAGTGGTGCCCCTGGGGCAGGTCTTTACTGGGGAGTCACTTGAGCAGGTTGCCAAGGGCTGCACACAGGTAAGACACTGCTGGTCTCCTGGCTCAGGGGCACCTGGGGAGCAGAGAGAAGGTGGGGGTACGTGACTTTGTGCTCAGAGCAGCTGCCCACCTTGGACCAGAGTGTCTGTGTGTCTGGGCCTCATTTCTCCATGGCCCTGGATCCCATACCTTGAGGAGGGAGGGAGTTCAGCAGGACGCTGCTGCTGCTGGCACCATTGCACAGGTCTGAGGAGCAGAAGTGGGCATAGGAGGCCACGAGCACCCCAGGAGGGGCTGAGTGGATGGAGGTCTTCTGGGAATTTTGAGCCCCAACAGCGCTGCAGCCTTTGCTCCACACCAGGGTCGATGTGCGTCCTAAGGGTGAGAGGGAAAGCTGGGCTGGGGGACTGGACAGCTCCCAGGGCAACAGGGGCTCCAGAACTGGACTCCCTGCCCTCCACAATACCCCTCAGGCAGAGGGTGAATGCCCTGATCACAACTGCATGGGTCATGTTTAGCATGGGGCAAAGACGGAGGCCAGGGCCTGGGTCCTCCCCGAAGCTCTGCCTCCTCCCAGTTCTCACTCAAACGTCACCTTCTCCATGAGTCTCCCCTGAACACTCAGCTTAATGTTGTAGCCTTCACCTCACTTTTCCTATCTCCTTTTCCTTGCCAGATTTCTCTCCAGAGCTGGGATCTCCATCGTATATAAAGCTGCAGGAATACAGATGGGATTGGATCTGCAGCGCCTAAGACAAATGCTGGATAAACATTTCCAGACTGTATGAAGCCACTGAGATTCCTCAGTGTTGGCACAGTTCTCCGCCCTGGGCAGGGATTACCGCATACATCATCACCCCACCCAGAAAGGCAGACACCGTCATTCTCACTGCTTCACCCCCAGTTTTCATAAGGGGAACCTAAGATCCAGAGAGAAGAATAGTTGAATTGAAAATTGCAGATGTGGAGGAAACAGAGCAGGAAATTCAGGGGAAAGAATCCAGTGGGGTGGAGGGAGCTGCCAGGGACCTGGGACAAGTGTTTGTCTTCTACCTCAGTCCACGCACCTACATCTATGAGCAGCAGCGTCTCCTGACACACCTGGCCCGCCTCGCACATCACGGTATTAGACACGGTCCATCCAATGGGTACTTGAGCCAAGTTATCACCCTTCTGCAAAGAGTTCCCCCGATGGCAGGTCAGAAAATCTGGGGAGAGGAAACCCAGGGTCTGTGTAAGCCAGGAACCGACCATGTCTGTCCCTCCAGGTCCTCAGCTAGGGAAGGTGATCTTGCTCTTGAGTCACACTCCAGGTGACCTGGCCACGGAGTCCCTCAACCACGGATTCAGAAAGGACTTGGGAGTCCAAACTCCGCCCTCATTGTTCCCCCTGTTTCTACTTGAACATCTGCAGGGACATCCTCTCACAGCCCTGTGGGAATGGTCATTCCTTGCCTCAGCTGTGAGAGCAATGGAAGCTCTTCCTTATCCTCTGCCCATCTCTCCTTCCCCATCTGAACTTTAAGGTCCTCATTTCAATAATAAGGAAGACAGCCTGAGACCTTTCTCATACCTTTCAGTTGCAAAGCCCTATGTTCCAAACAAAAGATGCAGAGGGCCAGGGTGGGCTGAGCACTGCCGCTGAGCACTGCCTCTGCACCTAGCTGACATCACTGCTTCCCACAGATCCACCTATCTAAGGTCCCAGGGAGCTCAGCTTATCTGGGATGCCTCGTTTCCCCACAGCACCCCAACAGTAGGTGGGGCGATCACAATCAGCACCCTCATTTGCAACAAGGGAAATAGGCAGGATTGCTCAGTAGCCGCCTGTGCCACACAGCTTGTGAGCAGCAGAGGTAGGCTGGGAACCCAGGGACTCTGGACCCTCAGGGTCGGGGTTGAGGGCAGGACAGAGACAGGTACTGATGACCATCCTCGGCTACCTTGGCCCCGAGGCCCTCAAGGCTCTAGTGTGAAACCACAGCCCCCGGCCTTCCCTCATGGCCATGACAGAGCAGGGGGCATCTGTCCCATGATGCGGGGACTCTTAGACTGAGCCTCCAGCTTCCACCAACACACGCGACCTGCAGAACGGATGCCACCCCGGAGGGCTGCTCATTTGCATGCTTCACAGATGACAAAATCAAAATCATGGCTCCTGCTCTCTTCGCCCACCCTTCTCTCCCCACTCCCATCTCCCCTACTTATACCTGTGGTGGCTCATCTCTGCCGGCCTAGCTGAAAAGGTTGGTGTTGTCCTTGACCACTCCCTTTCTCTCCCATGTTGTGTTCCTCAAGAAATTCTACTGGCTTGAGCTGCAGAAAATCTTCAAAACCCAACCTCACGTCACCACCTCTGCTGCTTCCACCCAGGCCAACCCCCCTTGGCTCCCACCTGACTCCCGGGGCTCTCCCTGTGCCTGCCTGCCCCTCTTCCCCTTGCTGCATTCTCCGCCCACCAGGCAGAGGGAGGCTGGGTAAACCTAAGTCAGTTCATGTCACTCCTCTGCTCCGAAGACTCCAGGAGTTCCCCATTCTGGAGAATAAAATTCTAAGCCCTTCCAATGGCCCGGGAGGCCTGATAAGATGCGGCCACCTCCCCGCTCCATGCAGGTGTCCTACTCCGCTCCCTCCATCACTCTGCTCTGCACAGGTGCTTCTGGCAGGCACTCACCCACCTCAAGGCCTTTGCATCTGCTTCCGCCCCCTGTCTGCAACCATCCCCTCCTCTTCCCCACATCCAGGGAAAGACGTTCCATGAGATATGGAGACTTCTGATCCTCATGTGAAGCTGAGGCTGGAAAGCTGTTTCAGCGGCAGAGCAGGGCCTGGGACCCACGTGTCCCTGATTCAGACGCGGGCTTTTCCCTGCTCTCTCACTGGGACCGCTGCCCAGCTCCTCTAGGGGCAGCCAGGGCCTTATCTGCCCAGGGCTTCTTGGTTCTTCACAAGGGGCTGCTGCCATGGCCCCTTTTAGTAACCTGTGTCCTTGCACCCAGCCCTCCCACTGCTGTGGCTTCTTATAAGTGGTTCTATCACCCTGGAGCCTCTTCTCTCCCACACTTGGTCCCTAACATCTTGTTGTTCCCCCAGTTTCTGATGCCTGGTCTTGTGATGCTCATTGTCTGCTAAGCTGCTGAACTGCACTTCACCAGGGAAGGCAAAACAGCCTCCAAGACCTGGCTTCAGTGTTGAAAGAATATGAATCTGTATTAACAGCACCGATTTGTACGTAATAGCTGTGTTTTATGTGGTGTGTGTGTGTTTGTGTAGTGTGTGCACACGGGGTGTGAGGGTGCATGCGTGATGTCTACAGATGTGTGTGCTGTGTGTGTGTAGTATACATGTGAGGGGTGTGGTTGTATGGGGTGTGTGGTGTGTTCATGGTATTTTTGTGTGGTGCATGCATGTGCAGACATACTATGTGTGATGTATGTGGTATGTGTTTTTGTGTGTTTGGCATGGTGTGTGTTCTGTGTATCTGTTTTGTTTGCATGTGGTGTGTGTGTGTTTGTGTAGTGTGTGTGCATAAGGTATGGGGGTGCATGCATGATGTGTGCAGGGGTGTCTGGTATGTGTAAGTGTGTAGTACATGTGTGTGGGTGTGGTTGTATGGGGTGTGTGGTGTGTTCATGGTATGTTTGTGTGATGCATGCATGTATAGACATACTGTGTGTGATGTATGTGGTATGTGTTTTGTGTGTTTGGTGTGGTGTGTGTTCTGTGTATCTGTGTTTTGTTTGCATGTGGTGTGTGTGACATACCAGGTGTGTTGTGTGTATTGTGTGTTGTGTGTGGTCTGTGTTCCATGTCCGATACGTTGAGAGGGAGTGTGTGTGGTGCCTGACATGTAGTGTGGATGCCACATACACACTACATGTACACATAGTAATTGTGCAATTCTGTGATGCATTTGTGTGTGTTGTGCATATTGTAGGCTCTGTGTGTGATTTGTGTTTCATATGTGGTATGTCAGGGGTATGGGGGAGTGTGTGTGGTATGTGATGTGTGGTGTGTACGTGGCATGGTGTGATGCTTTGGTGTCTCCTGTGCTTATTGTGGGCTGCGTGTGTGGCATATGTTGCATCTGATTTGTTTCTGAAATGCCTTCTGGATTATCAGTGTCACCTGGTCCCAGAGACCAGGGCCAGACCGTTAACACCAGCATCAGTCAAAAGGAAAGATAAATGGCTCAGACCCTGCCCCTCCCTGCGCCACAATCTTAAATGGCTCCCCTGCCTTCAGGAGACGATCCACCCCTGAGTCTGGCTTTTCAGGTACTTGAGCAACAACCAGGTTCCCACTTACCTCTCCCGCCCCCACCAGTATCCATTCCAAAGGCATGCCAAGTCATTTCCTCCTCAGCCTCACACCTGCTGTGCCTCTGGCTTGGAGCAGCTCCCTCCTCGACCCCACACCCACCTTGTCCACCTGGAAAACTTCTAATCACCCCCAATCCCAGCTGTACCCCCTCATCTTGATGAGTCCTTCTCAGGTGGAGTGATGGACTCTTCTTGAAAACAGCAGGCTCACTCCCACCTCTAGGCCTATGCAGCTGCTACACACTGTTCCCTCTGCCACCAATGTCCTCTTCCTCTTCTACCAGTAAGCTGTAGGTCACCTTTAACACACAGTTCACAGGCCACCTCCTCTGTAAAGCCCTCCTTACTCTCTACCCCAACAACATCAGTTTCCTCCTCCTCTGAGCTGCCCGAGGCCCCACATCCCCATTTGCAACAGCCCTGACCACCTCAAGCTGTGACTATCTGTGTCTGTGGCACCTCCCCCTCCTAGTCCTGGAGGCCCTGCAGGTAGAAACAGGGTCTGACTCATTAGGGGGCTTTGCACATCTTCACTTGAGCAAACACCTCCTGGTACCCTTCCTGAGCCGGCTCCTGAGCTACCCAAGGCTGGAAACCCTGGTGCCAGTGATACCAAGTCCCTGGCCTCGGGCTCCCAGCCTAGCCAGGGAGAAACAGCCAAATACACAGAGGAAGGTGTGCGGAACTCACACAACTCCCTCTTCTAAACTCTAAGGGGTAGCTTGATGGGGGCAGACAAGGAAACAGAGGCACGGGTAGGGAAAGACTTTGCTCCTAGGAGGGAAGCTGGGATCCATATAAGACCCCGGCCTCCCCAGCATGGCTTCCCATTGCCTTGGAGCCCTTCTTATGGAGACATTCCCTGGCACTCTCTTCCATGGCAGTACCTAAATGGGGAAGGGTCTCAGTGTCCTCGTTTAACTCTTGCTTTCTCTGTCACACCTGAAGTGCCCTTGATTTTCTGATGTTCTCTCCTGTGCAGGCAAGGCTGCTGGGGCACTCCAGCACCATGGGCAGGACAGGGGCTGGTGAGGGTGGCAGAGAGGCTACGGTGGCCTAGGGAAGTGGGAGACCTAGGGTTATGCAAGGCCAGGGGTGTGGAGACAGAGAAATTGAAGCAACCAGTCACTCTCAGCAGCATGAGAGCCAGCAGGGGCCTCAGCACTCACTGTTGCCTAAAGTCTCATGCCAAGCAGCCCACCCTGCACCCTTGACCTTCCTCCTACTGGCTTTGGTGTGATGGCTCTGGATGCCGCATGTGGCATCGTGCCCGAGGCTGCAGTGCAGGGCACAGCCTAGGGGCGGGGCTCACCTTTCGTATTGCAGTTCTCAGTCATGCGCACGGGCCCAATTTCCTGTGTCCCGTTGAGCAGGTTGCAACCTGGCTGGGGCAAGCATCCCTGGACTCTCAGATTGGAGAAGATGCCTCCTGCAGAAAGGGGGAGCGAGGGAGAGTCAGTGATGCTGCCTGAGGACCACTCAACCCTCAGAGGCAGGCATAGCTCCAGGAAGCCAGGCCCACCCTCCTCTGGGTCTCATGCCTCGCCTCAGCTCACCCTCACTCCCCAGAGACTAAGATCTCAGTCCCCAGACCTTCGCGTTCAGTCCCCTCAGGGATCCCGATGTCCCAGGCTTACCTCCCCTGAGCCTGAGGAGGCCATTATAACAGTGCGTGGTCCCCTTGGGGCACATCTCTTCTGTCGTCCCCTCCGGACAGCCTTCCATAGACAAGCAGACTGGGCACCTCAAGGATCCTGGGTCTAGGGAAGTGACAGACAGAATGAGGGGGCACTGAGAGGGCACTGGATTTGATCAGATACCTTCTCTGCACCCCACTTTTGCTGGCCTCAGGAGTCAACCTGCTCAGTCTTCCCAAAGGGGCCTTCTGCAGCTCCCATCATGGAATCTGGATGTGGGAAAATAAAGTGTAACCAATGAAAGAGGAAGGGAGAGAGAACCGGAGGTCTGGATAGAGGCACCAGGACTGGGTACAGAAAGTAGTCTTGGCTGGGCGTGGTGGGTCTCGCCTGTAATCCAAGCACTAGGTGAGGCCGAGGCAGGCGGATCACGAGGTCAGGAGTTTAAGACGAGCCTGGCCAACATAGTAAAACCCTGTCTCTACTAAAAATAGAAAAATTAGTTGGGCGTGGTGGCTGGCGCCTCTAGTCCCAGCTACTTGGGAGGCTGACGCAGGAGAATCGCTTGAACCCGGGAATCGGAGGTTGCAGTGAGCCAAGATTGCACCGCTGCACTCCAGCCTGGTCAACACAGCGATACTATGAAAAAAAAAAAAGAAGAAGAAGAAAGAAGAAAGAAAAGAAAGCAGAAAGACAAGAAAGAAAGAGAGAGAAGAAAGAAAGAAAGAAAGAAAGAAAGAAAGAAAGAAAGAAAGAAAGAAAGAAAGAAAGAAAGAAAGAAAGAAAGAAAGAAAGAAAGAAAGAAAGAAGGAAAGAAAGAAAGGAAGAAAGGAAGAAAGGAAGAAAGAAAGGAAGAAAGGAAGAAAGGAAGAAAGAAAGAAAGAAAGAAGGAAAGAAAGAGAAAGAAAGGGAAAGAAAGAAACAAAGAAGAAAGAGAAAGAAAGAAAAGAAGGAAGGAAGGAAGGAAGGAAGGAAGGAAGGAAGGAAGGAAGGAAGGAAGGAAGGAGAAAGAACGAGTTCTTGGGGGGAAGCAGGGTGGAGGAGGGGCCTGCTGAGGCCTGATACAGACTCAGACGTGGTCAAGTCTGAACCTTTCAACAAAGTCTGGCCTTCTAAGGGGAGACACAGAAGCAGACTCACTGGTCAAGGGAAGGAGGGGATGCCCTGGAACGAGCCAGTGCCTTCACCTGCAAGGGCTGCTAAACCTCCAAGAACAGGAGACTTCTGTGTTCACAAGCTATTCCAATAAAAGAAGTGCAAACATCTCCCCAGACTCTTTATAACACCAGACAAGGAAAGTGGAAAGTTTCAATTCAGTCTCCCTTAGGAAGAGGAAATAGCAAAAAACCTGCAGGAGAACTTCTTGAACCAAACGCAACAGAATAAAAAAAAAAAAAACAAAAAAATGAATGCAGGATGACCCAGTTAATGGTGATTTCATATCAGAAACCCGTCCTGTCTACTCTTAGAAGAGGAGGGGTGCGGGGAGTCCTGGGTGGCAGAGGTGGGTGGGAGGGATCAGGATGGAGTGGAGAGGGAGGGAAAGGGAAAAGGATGGGGGGGGTGGCCAGGGAGCAGTCAGGGGAGGGATGGAGCCAGCGAGGGGCAGGACAGCCAGCGAGGGTGGGAGGGACTCCATAACAGCCCCTCCGTGCTCACCGGAACCTCTCCTGACAGCCCCTCCCTCTCCTCCGACCCTCGGGCAGGCACCTGCTGGGGGCTGCGGGGTCCAAAGCGGGGCAGTGGTCACTAGGTTGTTGCAGAAGTCCTTGTGGCGGCACACATAGGTGTAGGAGAGCACGGAGAGGCCGGGGCCCATCCGGTGCTCAGTGACGCGGGGCTCCCGGTCCTTGGCCTCGGTGCAGCCCTTGGAGAGCACCAAGCTCACTTGGGGTCCTGGACCGAGAGAGGGAGGCAAGCGAGGATGGAGGTCAGGCCTCCAGGGTCCTGGAGGGAGACGCTGCTACATTGGGTAGGCTGAGAGGCTGGAAAGGGGATCACCGGGACCCTAGGAGTCTCTCCTCCCCGAGGGGTGGCTCCCAAGTCACTGCACAGGGATCAAGGGACTGAGGGAACAGGGCGGGGTCTCTCCACCCCAGGGCCTTCTCACCGCTCTCAATGAGCACCAACGTGTCCTGGCACCCCAAGCCGCTGTCACAGCTGATCTCCTTAGGGGTCCAGTGCACGGGTAGCTGGGACACATTCCACACCTCCTTAAGTGTCCCAAACTGGCAGAGCAGTTCCTGCACTCCTGGAGTGGCAAGAGCAAATCCATCTCAGCAGGGTTCCCTTGCCCGGCCTTCAGGGAGGTCCGCTCTAGGCTAGGGTCATCACTTACCTGGCAGTGGGAAGGTGACCCCCAGGAGGGCCAGCAGTAACACCGGGCTCATGACCCGTCTGTGGCTGGTAATCTCTTTCTGTTTTTTCACCAGGAAACAAGTCCTTTATACCAGCCCTTAAGCAGCCAGCCCAGGAAAGGGTGGGGAGGGGAGGGCCTTGCTAAATGGAGGTCTGGGCCCCACCCCAAGTCTCCACTGCCCCACCGGCCTATCACGGACCCCCTTTCTCCCTCAGACCTTCGGGTCCAGGCCCGCAGTCCGTCCTCCCTCAGATGGAGGGTCCAGGACCCCCAGCCCCTCAGCTCCTCCTCCTTCAGACCCAGGGGTTCAGACCCAGTGGTCCAGATCCCCAGCCCCTCCTCCCTCAGACCCAGGAGTCCAGACCCCCAGTCCCTCCTCCCTCAGACCCAGAAGTCCAGGCCCCCAGGCCTTCCACGATTAGAAACTGTGGCATCTTGACCCTAGGGTCCCCCTGGTCCAGACTCCCAGCCCTCTTTCCTCCTCAGGCCAGCTGTGTGGATCGCCACCCCCACCCTGGTTCTCCAGTAGTTTGGGAAGGCAGTTTCCTCATTTCTCATGGGCTCCCTGGCCACCTCTGTACCCCAGATGGGGAAATGACCCAACTACCTCTGGGGACGCTGTGCAGTGGCCATCGGCTTGTCCCCATGTCTTTCAGCCTAGTTTCTACCCTCCACTGGCTTCCCACTTCTCTGTTTTTTCTCTTTCCTTCCCATATTGCTTTTCTTTTGATTCTCCTTTTCATGCTTTTCTCTCATGCTTTCTCTTCTATTCTCTACCCTCACAGTACAACATAGGACTCAAGTCCCCAATTTCCCACCATCAGGATAAGACTTGGCCAGAGGTGGAGTGCAGACTGAATATCTATGAAAGAATTAGGATATATTTGAAAAATGCAACATCTATTTGCTGGAAGCCAATGGCAGAGCAGTGGTGTGCTGAAAAACTTACAGAAAAACAATACCCACAAATTCTGCCTCGTAGTGTTGGCCTATTTCTCTGGTGTAAATACTCATAGCATGTCTGATTTTAAGCTACCAACAGTTTACCAACCGGGCTGATGAAATCCCTAGCTATTTAACCATTGCTCTTTCCAGAGCTGTACAAATCAGCTGTAACACACTGGGGAGGAGGAGGAAGACCTGAAGGAACCAGGGATATCTGTCAGTGACTACAGAGGGATGTTGGAGTGTCTGTGACGGAGAAGGGAGAAGCAGAAGAGGGAAGCAGAGAGCAGGAATAGCAGAGAAAGAGAAATGGATGTGACTTGCAATTATATGTTTATTTTTGACATCTCTACAAATTTTATCTTTATTTGTCTTTGCAAGGTTTATTGCAAGTTTAATATTTGCCACACAGACAGGGAAGTATTTGTTGTATCTCCTGCTATGTCTCCACCAACTACATGGCATATAGTACATGCTCAATAATTTATTTACTTTTTTTTATTTTTTTAGAAACAGAGTCTTGCTCTCACCTATGCTGGAGTACAGTGGTGCAATCATAGTTCACTGCAGCTCCCTACAGCCTCCATCTCCTGGACTCAAGCAACCCTCCCAACTCAGCCTCCCCAGTACCTGGGACTACAGGTGTACACCAGCATGTCTGGCTGATTTTTGTATGTTTGTAGAGATATGGTCTCACTATGTTGCCCAGGCTGGTCTTGAACTCCTGGGCTCAGGTTATCCTCCCTCCTTGGCCTCCCAAAGTGCTAGAAGTAGAAGCATGAGCCACCAAGCCCCAGCCTCAATAAACATTTATTGAATGAATGAATGCATGCATGAATGAAAAGGGGAACACAAGAGCAGAGCCCTCACTCCATTTGTACAGGTTGTGCACCCTAGAAATCTTGCCCCGTGTTGCATGTCTGATGTGTTGAGAGGGAGTGTATGTGGTGCCTGACATGTAGTGTGTATGCCACATACACACTACATGTACACAGAGTAATTGTGCAATTGTGTGATGCATTTGTGTGTGTTGTGCATATTGTACCCTCTGTGTGTGATTTGTGTTTCATATGTGGTATGTCAGGGGTATGGGGGAGTGTGTGTGTGGTATGTGATGTGTGGTGTGTATGTTGCATGGTGTGATGCATTGGTGTCTGCTTTGCTTATCGTGGGCTGTGTGTGGCATGTGTTGCATCTGATTTGTTTCTGAAATACCCTCTAGATTATCAGTGTCACCTGGTCCCAGAGACCAGGGCCAGACCGTTAACACCAGCATCAGTCAAAAGGAAAGATAAATGGCTCAGACCCTGCCCCTCCCTGCTCCCCTTCCATGGCTCCCCTGCCTTCAGGAGATGGTCCACCCCTGAGTCTGGCTTTTCAGGTATTTGAGCAACCACCAGGTTCCCACTTACCTCTCCCGCCCCCACCAGTATCCCTTCCAAAGGCATGCCAAGTCATTTCCTCCTCAGCCTCACATCTGCTGTGCCTTTGGCTTGGGGCAGCTCCCTCCTCGACCCCACACCCACCTTGTCCACCTGGAAAATTTCTAATCACCCCCAATCCCAGCTGTACCCCCTCATCTTGATGAGTCCTTCTCAGGTGGAGTGATGGACTCTTCTTGAAAACAGCAGGCTCACTCCCACCTCCAGGCCTATGCAGCTGCTACACACTGTTCCCTCTGCCACCAATGTCCTCTTCCTCTTCTACCAATAAGCTGTTCCCTCTGCCACCAATGTCCTCTTCCTCTTCTACCAATAAGCTTTAACACACAGTTCACAGGCCACCTCCTCTGTAAAGCCCTCCTTACTCTCTACCCCAACAACATCAGTTTCCTCCTCCTCTGAGCTGCCCGAGGCCCCATATCCCCATTTGCAACAGCCCTGACCACCTCAAGCTGTGACTATCTGTGTCTGTGGCACCTCCCCCTCCTAGTCCTGGAGGCCCTGCAGGTAGAAACAGGGTCTGACTCATTAGGGGGCTTTGCACGTCTTCACTTGAGCAAACACCTCCTGGTACCCTTCCTGAGCTGGCTCCTGAGCTACCCAAGGCTGGAAACCCTGGTGCCAGTGACACCAAGTCCCTGGCCTCGGGCTCCCAGCCTAGCCAGGGAGAAACAGCCAAATACACAGAGGAAGGTGTGCGGAACTCACACAACTCCCTCTTCTAAACTCTAAGGGGTAGCTTGATGGGGGCAGACAAGGAAACAGAGGCACGGGTAGGGAAAGACTTTGCTCCTAGGAGGGAAGCTGGGATCCATATAAGACCCCGGCCTCCCCAGCATGGCTTCCCATTGCCTTGGAGCCCTACTTATGGAGACATTCCCTGGCACTCTCTTCCATGGCAGTACCTAAATGGGGAAGGGGGGACCCTCTCAGTGTCCTCGTTTAACTCTTGCTTTCTCTGTCACACCTGAAGTGCCCTTGATTTTCTCTCTGATGTTCTCTCCTGTGCAGGCAAGGCTGCTGCGGCACTCCAGCACCATGGGCAGGACAGGGGCTGGTGAGGGTGGCAGAGAGGCTACGGTGGCCTAGGGAAGTGGGAGACCTAGGGTTATGCAAGGCCAGGGGTGTGGAGACAGAGAAATTGAAGCAACCAGTCACTCTCAGCAGCATGAGAGCCAGCAGGGGCCTCAGCACTCACTGTTGCCTAAAGTCTCATGCCAAGCAGCCCACCCTGCACCCTTGACCTTCCTCCTACTGGCTTTGGTGTGATGGCTCTGGATGCCGCATGTGGCATCGTGCCCGAGGCTGCAGTGCAGGGCACAGCCTAGGGGCGGGGCTCACCTTTCGTATTGCAGTTCTCAGTCATGCGCACGGGCCCAATTTCCTGTGTCCCGTTGAGCAGGTTGCAACCTGGCTGGGGCAAGCATCCCTGGACTCTCAGATTGGAGAAGATGCCTCCTGCAGAAAGGGGGAGCGAGGGAGAGTCAGTGATGCTGCCTGAGGACCACTCAACCCTCAGAGGCAGGCATAGCTCCAGGAAGCCAGGCCCACCCTCCTCTGGGTCTCATGCCTCGCCTCAGCTCACCCTCACTCCCCAGAGACTAAGATCTCAGTCCCCAGACCTTCGCGTTCAGTCCCCTCAGGGATCCCGATGTCCCAGGCTTACCTCCCCTGAGCCTGAGGAGGCCATTATAACAGTGCGTGGTCCCCTTGGGGCACATCTCTTCTGTCGTCCCCTCCGGACAGCCTTCCATAGACAAGCAGACTGGGCACCTCAAGGATCCTGGGTCTAGGGAAGTGACAGACAGAATGAGGGGGCACTGAGAGGGCACTGGATTTGATCAGATACCTTCTCTGCACCCCACTTTTGCTGGCCTCAGGAGTCAACCTGCTCAGTCTTCCCAAAGGGGCCTTCTGCAGCTCCCATCATGGGATCTGGATGTGGGAAAATAAAGTGTAACCAATGAAAGAGGAAGGGAGAGAGAACCGGAGGTCTGGATAGAGGCACCAGGACTGGGTACAGAAAGTAGTCTTGGCTGGGCGTGGTGGGTCTCGCCTGTAATCCAAGCACTAGGTGAGGCCGAGGCAGGCGGATCACGAGGTCAGGAGTTTAAGACGAGCCTGGCCAACATAGTAAAACCCTGTCTCTACTAAAAATAGAAAAATTAGTTGGGCGTGGTGGCTGGCGCCTCTAGTCCCAGCTACTTGGGAGGCTGACGCAGGAGAATCGCTTGAACCCGGGAATCGGAGGTTGCAGTGAGCCAAGATTGCACCGCTGCACTCCAGCCTGGTCAACACAGCGAGACTATGAAAAAAAAAAAAAGAAGAAGAAAGAAAGATAGAGAGAGAGAGAGGAGAGAAAGAAAGAAAGAAAGAAAGAAAGAAAGAAAGAAAGAAAGAAAGAAAGAAAGAAAGAAAGAAAGAAAGAAAGAAAGAAAGAAAGAGAAAGAGAGAGAGAGAGACAGAGAGAGAGAAGGGAGGGAGGGAGGGAGGGAGGGAGGGAGGGAAGGAAGGAAGGAAGGAAGGAAGGAAGGAAGGAAGGAAGGAAGGAAGGAAGGAAAGAGTTCTTGGGGGGACGCGGGGGTAGGCAGTGTGGAGGAGGGGCCTGCTGAGGCCTGATATAGACTCAGATATGGTCACGTCTGAAACATTCAACAAAGTCTGGCCTTCCGATGGGAGACACAGAAGCAGACTCATTGGTCAAGGGAAGGAGGGGATGCCCTGGAAGGAGCCAGTGCCTTCACCTGCAAGGGCTACTAAACCTCCAAGAACAGGAGACTTCTGTGTTCACAAGCTATTCCAATAAAAGAAGTGCAAACATCTCCCCAGACTCTTTATAACACCAGACAAGGAAAGTGGAAAGTGTCAATTCAGTCTCCCTTAGGAAGAGGAAATAGCAAAAAACCTGCAGGAGAACTTCTTGAACCAAACGCAACAGAATAAAAAAAAAACAAAAAAAGAATGCAGGATGACCCAGTTAATGGTGATTTCTTATCAGAAATCCGTCCTATTTGCTCTTAGAAGAGGAGGGTTGCGGGGAGTCCTGGGTGGCAGAGGTGGGTGGGAGGGATCAGGAGTGAGTGGAGAGGGAGGGAAAGGGAGCCGGGTGGGCTGGTGTCCAGGGAGCAGTCAGGGGAGGGATGGAGCCAGCGAGGGGCAGGACAGCCAGTGAGGGTGGGAGGGACTCCATAGCAGCCCCTCTGTGCTCAGTAGAACCCCTCCTGATAGCCCCTCCCTCTCCTCCAACCCTTAGGCAGGCACCTGCTGGGGGCTGCGGGGTCCAGAGCGGGGCAGTGGTGACTAGGTTGTTGCAGAAGTCCTTGTGGCGGCACACATAGGTGTAGGAGAGCACGGAGAGGCCGGGGCCCATCCGGTGCTCAGTGACGCGGGGCTCCTGGTCCTTGGCCTCTGTGCAGCCCTTGGAGAGCACGAAGCCCACTTGGGGTCCTGGACCGAGAGAGGGAGGCAAGCGAGGATGGAGGTCAGGCCTCCAGGGTCCTGGAGGGAGACGCTGCTACATTGGGTAGGCTGAGAGGCTGGAAAGGGGATCACCGGGACCCTAGGAGTCTCTCCTCCCCGAGGGGTGGCTCCCAAGTCACTGCACAGGGATCAAGGGACTGAGGGAACAGGGCGGGGTCTCTGCACCCCAGGGCCTTCTCACCGCTCTCAATGAGCACCATGGTGTCCTGGCACCCCAAGCCGCTGTCACAGCTGATCTCCTTAGGGGTCCAGTGCAGGGGCAACTGGGACACATTCCACACGTCGTAACCTGTCCCAAACTGGCAGAGCAGCGCCTGCACTCCTGGAGTGGCAAGAGCAAATCCATCTCAGCAGGGTTCCCTTGCCCAGCCTCCAGGGAAGTCCCCTCTAGGCTAGGGTCATCACTCACCTGGCAGTGGGAAGGTGACCCCCAGGAGGACCAGCAGTAACACCGGGCTCATGACCCGTCTGTGGCTGGTAATCTCTTTCTGCTTTTTCAACAGGAAACAAGTCCTTTATACCAGCCCTTAAGCAGCCAGCCCAGGAAACGGTGGGGAGGGGAGGGCCTTGCCAAATGGAGGCCTGGGCCCCACCCCAAGTCTCGACTGCCCCACCGGCCTATCAGGGACCCCCTTTCTTCCTCAGACCTTGGGGTCCAGGCCCCCAGCTCATCCTCCCTCGGATGGAGGGTCCAGGACCCCCAGCCCCTCAGCCCCTCCTCCTTCAGACCCAGGAGTCCAGGCCCCCAGTCCCTCCTCCCTCAGACCCAGGAGTCCAGGCCCCCAGTCCCTCCTCCTTCAGACCCAGGAGTCCAGGCCCTCCGTCCCTCCTCCCTCAGACCCAGGAGTCCAGGACCCCAGTCCCTCCTCCCTCAGACCCAGGAGTCCCAATCCCCAGGCCCTCCACAATTAGAAACTGTGGCATCTTGACCCTAGGGTCCCCCTGGTCCAGACTCCCAGCCCTCTTTCCTCCTGAGGCCAGCTGTGTGGATCGCCACCCCCACCCTGGTTCTCCAGTAGTTCGGGAAGGCAGTTTCCTCATTTCTCATGGGCTCCCTGGCCACGTCTGTACCCCAGATGAGGAAATGACCCAACTACGTCTGGGGACGCTGTGCAGTGGCCATAGGCTCGTCCCCCTGTCTTCTGGCTTAGTTTCTACCCTCCACTGGCTTCCCACTTCTCTGTTCTTTCTCTTTCCTTCCCATATTGCTTTTCTTTTGATTCTCCTTTTCATGCTTTTCTCTCATGCTTTCTCTTCTATTCTCTACCCTCACAGTACAACATAGTCCCCAATTTCCTACCATCAGGAAAGTCCCCAATTTCCTACCATCAGGAAAGACTTGGCCAGAGGTGGAGTGTAGACTGAATATCTATGAAAGAATTAGGATATATTTGAAAAATGCAACATCTATTTGCTGGAAGCCAATGGCAGAGCAGTGGTGTGCTGAAAAACTTACAGAAAAACAATACCCACAAATTCTGCCTCGTAGTGTTGGCCTATTTCTCTGGTGTAAATACTCATAGCATGTCTGATTTTAAGCTACCAACAGTTTACCAACCGGGCTGATGAAATCCCTAGCTATTTAACCATTGGCCTTTCCAGGGCTGTACAAATCAGCTGTAACACACTGGGGAGGAGGCAGACAGGAAGGAACCAGGGTTATCTGTCAGTGACTGCAGAGGGATGTTGGAGTGTCTGTGATGGAGAGAGGAGAAACAGAAGAGGGAAGGCGAGGGCAGGAATAGCAGAGAAAGAGAAATGAATGTAACTTGCAATTATATGTTTATTTTTGACATCTCTATAAATTTTATCTTTATTTGTCTTTGCAAGTTTATTGCAAGTTTAATATTTGCCACACAGACAGGGAAGTATTTGTCAAATCTCCTGCTATGTCTCCACCACCTACATGGCATATAGTACATGTCCAGTAATTTATTTTTTTTTTTTTTTAGAAACAGAGTCTTGCTTTCACCTATGCTGGAGTACAGTGGTGCAATCGTAGCTCACTGCAGCTCACTACAGCCTCCATCTTCTGGACTCAAGTAACCCTCCCAACTCAGCCTCCCCAGTACCTGGGACTACAGGTGCTCACCACCATGTCTATCCTCTATTTTTTGTATTTTTTGCAGAGATACGGTCTCATTATGTTGCCTAGGCTGGTCTTGAACTCCTGGGCTCAGGTTGTCCTCCCTCCTTGGCCTCCCAAAGTGCTGGAAGTAGAAGCATGAGCCACCAAGCCCCAGCCTCAATAAATATTTATTGAATGAATGAATGCATGAAAAGGGGAAGACAACAGCAGAGCCCTCACTCCATTTGTACAGGTTGTGCACCCTAGAAATCTTGCCCCCTCCCCAGCAATTCACATTGTCATTGTGTGGATGGTGCCCTGGAACTGTGCATGGCCTAAAGCAGTGTCCCTGATGGAAGAGGGAAGGGAAGGGTGGGCGAAGAGGCAAACAGAGTCATAGGTACTCAATTCAATGTGTTACTTTAACATACATGTGGTCAACAATCATATGAAAAAAAGCTCAACGCCACTGATCGTTAGAGAAATACAAATCAAAACCACGATGAAATACAGCCTCACACTAGTCGGAATGACTATTATTAAAAAGTCAAAAAGTTACGCATGCCAGGAGAAAAAGGAACACTTAGACATTGTTGCTGGAAGTGTATATTAGTTCATCCATTGTGGAAGACAGTGTGGCAATTCCTCAAAGACCTAAAAACAGAAATACCACTTGACCAAGCAATCTTATTAATGGGTATATACCCAAAGGAATATAAATCATTCTATTATAAAGATGCACGCATATGTATGTTCATTGCACCACTATTCACAATAGCAAAGACATGGAATCAATAGAAATGCCCATCAATGGCAGATTGGATAAAGAGAATGTGGTACATATACACCATGGAATACTATGCAGCCATAAAAAAGAATGAGATAATATACTTGGCAGGAACACGAATGGAGCTGGAAGCCATTGTCTTTTTCTGACTAACACAGCCACAGAAAACCAAATACCACATGTCCTTACTTATAAGTGGAAGCTAAATGATGAGAACACGTGGACACATAGAGGGGAACAACACACACTGAAGCCTATCAGAGGGTGGAGGGTGGGAGGAGGAGGAGGAGGGAGAGGATCAGGAAAAGTAACTACTGGGTACTAGGCTTAATACCTGAGGGATGAAATAATCTGTACAACAAACCCCCATGACACACGTTTGCCTATATATTAATAACAAACCTGCACACGTACTTCTGAACTAAAATAAAAGTTAAATTTTAAAGAATGTCTTGCTTTAATCAACAAATATTTACTGAAGCTGGAATATGTGCTAGACACCATCCTAGTGGCTGGGGATACAGAGACGCAAAGAAGAAGGAGGCCGCTGCTATTGGTCAAGCTCACAGCCTATGAAGGGGCAGACTCTAAACCAACACAGAAGCATGAAAAATATTAGGTGGTTCAGGGTGCTGGGTAGAGAGTGAAAACCTGGTAAGGTGAAAGTAGACAACTGAACTGGCTGCTTTGGCTAGTAGGAAATCAGTGAGGGCCTTCCTGAGGAGGTGGCATTTAGCTGTGAGCAGAATGGGAAAAAAAAAAAAAGAGCCAGCCCTGGAAGGACAAGCAGAAAGAGCATTCCAGGCAGGGGAGGAGCAGGTGCAAAGGCCATGAGGTGAGATCCAGCTTGGTTTAGGTAAGAATTAGAAAGAGATGCCAGGCCTGGGCGTGGTGGCTCACACCTGTAATCCCAGCACTTTGTGAGGCTGAGGTGGGTGGATCACTTGAGCTCAGAAGCTCAAGACCAGCCTAGGCAACATGGTGAAACCCCATCTCTAACAAAAATACAAAAAATTAGTGAGGCATGGTGGCATGTGTCTGTAGTCCCAGCTACTCAGGAGGCTGAGGTGAGAGGATCACTTGAACCTGGGAGTCAGAGGTTGCAATGAGCCAAGATCGTACCACTGCGCTCCAGCCTGGGCAACATGGCAAAACCCCATCTCAAAAAAAAAAAAAAAAAAAACACCAGGTGTGGTGGTGCACGCCTGTAGTCCCAGCTACTCAGGAGTCTGAGATGGGAGGATCACCTGAGTCCAGGAGATCAAGGTTACAGTAAGCTGAAATTGCACCACTGCACTCTAGCCAGCAAGGAGCAAGACCCTGTCAAAAGAAAAAAAAGAAAAGAAAAGAGATAAGAAAAGAAAAGAAGGAAGAAAGGAAAGAAAGAGAGAAAGGGAGAGGGAGAGGAAGGAGGGAGAGGGGAGGGAGGGAGAGAGGGGAGGGAGGGAGGGAGGGGGGCAGGGGGGGAGGGAGGGAGGGGGGCAGGGGGGGAGGGAGGGAGGGGGGCAGGGAGGGAGGGAGGGAGGGAGGGGGGAGGGAGGGAGGGAGGGAGGGAGGGAGGGAGGGAGGGAGGAAGGAAGGAAGGAAGGAAGGAAGGAAGGAAGGAAGGAAGGAAGGAAGGAAGGAAAGAAAGAAAGAAAGAAAGAAAGAAAGAAAGAAAGAAAGAAAGAAAGAAAGAAAGAAAGAAAGAAAGAAAGAAAGAAAGAAAGAAAGAAAGAAAGAAAGAAGAGAAGGAAAGAGAGAGAAAGAAAAAGAGAAAGCAAGCAAGCAAGCAAGCGAGCGGGCAGGTGGTGGCTGAACTGTAGTGGGTGAGAGGGAGGGTGACACAGAGTGACAGGAGACTGGAACAGAAAGGTCTGATCAGGCTGCTTGGCTCAACTCTCCTGCTTCTGTCTGTGTGACCTCTGGCCATTCACTCTCCTCTCTGAACTTCCTTGTGCTCTTCTGTAAACCGACACCATGGTCAACTGCACCCGATGGTTTGTGGTAAATATTAAGAGCCTTGTACCACTCAAAGTATGTTCTCAGCAAACAATGAACAGGGTGACCACTATGAACCCTCAATGCTTCAGGCTGTTGTCTGAGCGCTCATTCAGGCACGGCCACAACAGTGAGAGAGAGCCTATTTTTAAAATTTATTTTTTAAAATTATGTATTCGGGGGGTCCATTTGCAGGTTTATTACATGAGTATATTGCATCGTGCTGGATCCTCTATTGAACTCGAAACTCAAATAGTGAGCATAGCGTCCAATAGGTCGATTTTCAACCCTTGGCTTCCTCCTTCCCTCCCGCCTTTTGGAGTTCCCCATGTCTATTATTACCATTTTTATGTCCATGAGTATCTAAGGTATAGCTCCCACTTAAAAGTGAGAACATGCAGTATTTGAGTTTCTGTTTCTGCATTAATTCACTTAGGATTATGTCCTCCAGCTGCATTCATGTTGCTGCAAAAAGCATGATTTTATTTTATTTTTATGGCTGCATAGGACCCCGTGGTGTATCTGCACCACATTTTCTTTAGCCAATCTACCAGTGATGGATATTTCAGTGGATTCCATGGCTTTGCTGCTGTGAATAGTGCTGTCATAAACATATAAGTGCAGGTATCTTTTGATAAAACAATTTCTTGTTCTTTGGGTAGATTTCTAGGAGTGGGATTGCTGGGTCGAATGATAGTTCTATTTTTAGTTCTTTGAGAAAGAGAGAGCCCATTAACCCATTGGTGAAGAGACTGAGCCCTAGAGGGGCTAAACAACTGCCGGGCGCGGTGGCTCACGCCTGTAATCCCAGCACTTTGGGAGGCCAAGGCGGGCGGATCACGAGGTCAGGAGATCGAGACCATCCTGGCTAACACGGTGAAACCCCGTCTCTACTAAAAAATACAAAAAATTAGCCAGCGTGGTGGCAGGTGCCTGTAGTCCCAGCTACTCGGGAGGTCGAGGCAGGAGAATGGTGTGAACCCGGGAGGCAAAGCTTGCAGTGAGCCAAGATAGCGCCACTGCACTCTAGCCTGGGTGACAGAGCGAGACTCCGTCTCAACAACAACAACAAAAAATTACAAAAATTAGCCTGGTGTAGTGGCAGGCGCCTGTAGTTCCCAGCTACTCCAGAGGCTGAGACAGGAGAATCGCTTGAACCCAAGAAGCAGAGGTTGCAGTGAGCCAAGATCATGCCACTGCTCTCCAATCTGGGCGGCAGAGCAAGACTCCGTCTCAAAAAAAAAAAAAAGAAAAAAAAATTTCAAACCTGCAGAAAAGCTGCAAGGACAGTACAGTATTCCCTTCACTGGATTACACCCACTCTTCACATTTTACTGTATTTGTTTATGCACACACAACGCATGCTTTTAAAATATTCTTAAATTTTAAAAACAAGGAGTAGACATTGTAACTCTCACCACTAAGTGTCTCAGCAAGAACCTTCTTAAGATTATTCTTAAGGGGACTGGGCACAGTGACTCAGTCCTGTAATCCCAGCACTTTGGAAGGATCACTTGAGGTCAGGAGTTCAAGACCAGCCTGCTCAACATGGTGAAACCCCATCTCTACTAAAAATATAAAAATTAACTGGACATGGTGACATACAACTGTAATCCCAGCTACTTGGGAGGCTGAGGCAGGAGAATCACTTGAACCTGGTGGTGGAGGTTGCAGCAGTGAACCAAGATCACACCACTGCACTCCAGCCTCGGTGACAGAGCCAGGCTCTATCGCAAAAAAAAAAAAAAAGAAAAAAAGTATAGATTATTCTTTTTCTCTCTCTCTGTCTTTTTTAGATGGAGTTTCGCTCTCTCACCCAGACTGGAGTGAAGTAGCATGATCTCTGCTCACTGCAACCTCTGCCCCCCAGGTTCAAGCAATTCTCCTGTCCCAGCCTCCCGAGTAGCTGGGATTACAGGCACCTGCCACCTCGCCAAGCTAATTTTTGTATTTATGGTAGAGACAGAGTCTCACCATGTTGACCAGGCTGGTGCTGAGCTCTTGACCTCAGGTGATCCACCTGCCTCAGCCTCCCAAAGTGCTAGGATTACAGGTGTGAGCCACCACACCCAGCCTATATAGATATTCTTAAGGACTCTGTCCTACATAACCACAGACCAGGATGAGATCCATGTAGTTTACATGGATGCACTGTTGTCTAATAGGAAGCCCATTTCCAATTTTCTTTGTTGTCCCAATAACATCTCTCATTGCGTTTTTGCTTTCTGATCAGGAGAACATCCAGGGTCAAGCATGACCTGCACTGCGTTGTCTTCATGAAAGAGAAAAACTCAGGACCCAATTCACTATGACAGAAGGAAAAAAAAAAAAAACTGGAAGCTGAGTCATGCAAGAAACTGCCTTTCCTTTTGTTTCTAAGCAGACAGCTACAGAGAAAAGGTTAAGTATCTCCTTTGGTAGCTACTCTATGTTCACCTTATCTTTAAAAAAAAAAAAAAAATTTACTTATTATTTTTTTTGAAACAGTGTCATCCTTTGTCTCCCAAGCTGGAGTGCAGTGGCATGATCTTGACTCACTGCAACCTCTGTCTCCTGGGCTCAAGTCATTCTCTCACCTCAGCCTCCCAAGTAGCTGGGACTATAGGCACCCGCCACCACGCCCAGCTAATTTTTATATTTTTTTGTAGAGATGGGTTTTGCCATGTTGTCCATGCCGGTCTCAAATTCCTGGGCTCACAAGATCCTCCCGCCTCAGCCTTTCAAAGTACTGGGATTACAGGCGTGAGCCACCAAGCCCGGCCATATTCACCTTATCTTTTGTAAGGTGCCAATTTACTGAGAGTGAGATGAATACGTGATTGATTATTCCCCTCCCTCCTCCTTTCTCTTACACCATGTGGATTCAGTAATGCGACTACACCCTCCTTCTTTCACCTCCAGCCAGCTTTTCCACTCTAAATATTGAATTCCTCAAAATTATCTTTGGAAAAGGGCACAGACCACAGTCTGTTTCTATGATATCATGGTTTTTTCTACATCCTTAACCTTGGCAAAATAAGTTTCTAAGCTGATGGAGACCTGTCTCAGACACCTTTTGGTTTACATCTCATCTCTGGACTCCCCTTTAATCTAGGAGTGCTCCGCAACTACCTTTCATTTTCTTTAATGTCACTGAAAGTGAATGGTTCACTTTTTTTTTTTTTTCTTTTTGTAAAATCTTCCACCACCTGGATGTGTCTGACTCTGACTTTATGATTAGAGTAGTTTTAATGATTTTTGGCAGTATTCTTCCAGCTGGGTGTCGTGTGTCACATTCAGAAGGTCTTTCATGCCTGTTTGTCAAATTCTTGGTTAATTAACAAGTGCTCTGTGAGGTAAGCCATGGAGGCCATGTGAATGTCCTATTCCCCACCACAAGACCCTTCTGTCTCCTTGCACACATCATGCCCAAGCTACTTCCAGAAAATCCTCCGTGACCACGGCAAATCATATGATGCTTTTGGTCCAGCTCCCCTGCTGCCCTCCTCTCCACTCCTCTGCCCATTACAAGAAGCCTTTACACCCAGGCAGTTCAGCACCCAGAACTGGTTCCATTCATCCCATTCAAGGACAGGAAAACTGAGCCCTGGGAAGGAGAAGTAAAGCTGGAGTCACAAAGCCAGGAAATGATGGCCAGGGCCACGAACCAGGCCTTATAAACAACCTGCACTCTTCCCCCTCCAATGCAGCCTGCCGAGGATGCTCATCAGTCATCTGAATGTTTCACTTCCAGCCTCCTCATCTGCCAAGCACCCAGCATGTTCCAGCAAAGACAAATTATTCCTATGGCAAACTGATCTGCATTCAGCTTATAGGACTTTATGTTACAAAGAGGAGGGATCTATGGCACTTAATGAAAAGTTACACTTAAAGATTTTTACAGACCTGACTGGGTGTGGCGTCTCACACCTGTAATCCCAGCACTTTGGGAGGCTGAGGCAGGTGGATCACCTGAGGTGAGGAGTTCAAGACCAGCCTGACCAACATGGTGAAACCCCGTCTCTACTAAAAATACAAAAATTAGCCAGGCATGGTGGTGTGTGCCTGTAATCCCAGCTACTCAACTGAGGCAGGAGAATAGCTTGAACCTGGGATATGGAGGTTGCAGGGAGCCGAGACTGTGCCATTGCACTCTAGCCTGGGCGACAGAGTGAGACTCCGTCTCAAAAATAAAACAAAAGATCTTTACAGGCTTTCGTGTACTGACCAGAGAAGCAAAAATGAATGAAAGGATTACAACATGAGGCTGGCATTACTGTGCACCTATATCCTTGAGTGCTAGTGGCCCTGTGGATTAGATCAACAATTTGGAAGCCAATTTGACACTAGACCAACAAAGTCCTTTGACCTGCAGTTCCATTTTGGCAAAAAATAGTAATAAATAAATAAATAAAATCCCTAAAGAGCATAAAGAGAAAGGAAGTTTTGATATTTGGAAATTGTGGGCTTTGAGTAAAGAGGCTGATATTCTAGACCTGCTATCGTTTCACTATGACCTGAACAATTTGCTTCCTCTTTTTAGCCTTCCATCTCTTCCTGCAAAATAAGGCAGGGTTTTCAATCTCTTCACCACACAGGAAAAGGAAATAGAAAAAGAAATAAATAAAGCCCACTCCAGGAGCAGTGGGTCACGCCTGCCGTCCCAACATTCTGGGAGGCCAAGGCAGGCAAATCGCTTGAGCTCAGGAGTTCATGGCCAGCCTGGGCAACATGGAGAAACCCCCTCTCTACCAAAAATACAAAAAAGTAACCAGGCCTGGTGGTGCACACCTGTAGTCCCAGGTACTCGGGAGGCTGAGGTGGAATGATCTCTTGAGCCTGGGAAGTGGAGGTTGCAATGAGCCAAAATTGCATCACTGCACTTCAGCCTGAATGACAGAGCAAGACCCCCTCTCAAAAAAGACAAAGAAAGAAATAGACAATCTCAGTGCTGGCAGTGCTGTGGAACTAACATCTTAGGGTTGGTGGAGAGAGTGGACTTAGCACTTGTGGGAAGAGCCATATTTCCTGGGGGCCACAAGGCCACATATGCCCTGTGAAGACTGACCAGGGAGTGTTGAGCTGCTACCCATCTTTCATCTATTTGTCAGGCAAAAATTCTTTCAAGATCATTCCACTTGATTTTCCTTTAAATAAAAATAACATGGGAATGGAATGGAATTGCCGAGTGGCATGGTGGGTTTATGCTAAAATTTTTAGAAGTTGCCAGATTGCTTTCCATAGTGGTTGTACCATCTTACACTCCCACCAGCAGTATGAGCATTCCAGTGCCTCCACATCCTTGCCAACACTTGACGTGGTCCCCTCTTTTTAATCTTAGCCATTCTAATAGTTCTGTAGTGGTATCTTACTGTGGTTTTATTCTGCATGGTTTTCTTGAGACAGAGCCTCATTATGTTGCCCAGGCTGGAGTACAGTGGGCCCATCATAGCTCACTTTCTCTTCAGGAAACTCTTCCCTGATCTTTCAGTCTAGGTCAGAAGCCCAGTAATATACAGTCATGAGGCCCCCATATTTATCCCTTTTGACTATTAGTGAATCTGTAACTTTTTTTTTTTTTTAAGATGGAGTTTCACCCAGGCTGGAGTGCGATGGCATGATCTTGGCTCACGGCAACCTACACCTCCCAGGTTAAAGTCATCCTCGTGCCTCTGCTTCCCAAATAGCTGGGATTACAGGCATGAGCCACCATATCCAGCTAATTTTTTAATTTTTGGTAGAGACAGGGTATTAGCATGTTGCCCAGGCTGGTCTCAAACTCCTGACCACAAGTGATCCACATGCCTCGGCTTCCCAAAGTGCTGAGATTACAGGCATGAGCCACTGCGCCTGGCTCAAGGTCGACTCTTAAGACTTACAACCTTGCTACTTCAGAGTTGGTCTGAGGACTGAAATGTATCACCTCTTATCCATCAGGAAATAGCATCACTTCTCTAAGCTTCAGTGTCCTCATTTGAAAAATGGTAAAAATGTGGGCGGAGGATTACCTAGGTGCCGAGGCAAGAGACTGAAGGCACATACTGTTTCAGTATAATAAAGAAAATAGAATAAGAATAGTCATAATACAAATTAGATATAGAGATGATCATGGACAATTATCAACCATTATAAACATTATTAATCATTAGCTTTTAATATACTCTTTGTTGCATTACTAATATAACCTAGGAATAACCGGCAGGTATAGGGTCAGGTGCTGAAGGGACATTGTGAGAAGTGACCTAGAAGGCAAGAAGTGAACCTTCTGTCACGCCCACATAAGGGCCACTTGAGGGCTCCTTGGTCAAGCGGTAATGCCAGTGTCTGGGAAGGCACCCATTACTTAGCAGACTGTGAAAGGGAGTCTCCTTTCCTTAGAGGAGTCAGGGAACACTCTGTTCCACCAACTTCTTGTGGAAGGCTGGATATTACCCAGGCCTGCCCGCAGTCATCCGGAGGCCTAAACCCCTCCCCGTGGTGCTGTGCTTCAATGGTCACACTCCTTGTCCACTTTCATGCTCCTCCCATACTCCTGGTTCCTCTTTGAAGTTCATAGTAGTTAGCGGTAGAAGAAAGAGTGAAAGCTTTAAAGTCTTTGATCTTTCTTATAAGTGCAGAGAAGAAAACGCTGACATATGCTGCCTTCTCTCTCTGCTTGGGCTACCTAAAAGGGAAGGGCCCCCTATCCTGTAATCACATGACTTGCTTCACCTTGTCAATCACTTAGAAGATTCACCCTTCTTACCCTGCCCCTTTGTCTTGTATGCAATAAACATCAGCGAGCCCAGCCGTTCGGGGCCACTACTGGTCTCCGTATCTTGATGGTTCCCCGGGCCCAGCTGCTTTCTCTTTATCTCTTTGTCTTGTGTCTTTATTTATTACAATCTCTCGTCTCCGCACACGAGGAGAACACCCACTAAGCCCTGTAAGGCTGGACCCTACATAAAAATTCCTGCCCTGCAGGTAGGCGAGGAAGTTCAGAAGTGGTGTGCATAAAGTGCTTCCTATCTAGCCAGGCAGTCTTGAGTTTCAAGGCCTGTCTTGTCATTCAGGGACTGTGGAATGGTCTTAGCGTTGGAGCAGAGAGTGGCATTTGGTGCTTGGTGTCATCCTAACCCCCACAGTCCTGTAGTAGTTAGCTAGAGCTGCCATGACAAAAATACCACAGAGGAGTAGATAAGCAACAGAAATTGATTTTATCACAGTTCTAGAAGTTGAAAGTCCATGCACTTTCCTCCTCTGTAAGAGGTCACAGCGTTTCCCATGAGCTCTCATATATGTGGTGGAGGGAGAAACAGAAGGAGCAGGTGCCACAGAAGTCTGAGTCACCCACTGGGTCACTGGTGCCCTGGGACTTGCTGGAGCCTGATCCCATACACAGCTCTCCCTGGGATGCTGGAGGCTGCTGTGCACGACCCAGGTAACTCAGACGTCACTAGAACATGATGTGCCACTCAGGTCCCAAAGCCCTTGGTGTCCTGTGGTCCAGCATTCTGATTTCAGTAAGCCCAGGGATAAGCCAAGAGCTGCTTTCCCAATGAATGCTTACCTGCAGGAGGAGTCATGGTCTTTCTCTAGAACCTCCAGTTCTGCACCGTGAATCTTCTGGAGATTGTGAAAGGCTGCGTAAAATAATACACTGGATTTGTAACATACATGCTGTAACATTCATTAGTTTCTTTTTTTTTTTTTTTTTTTTGAGATGGAATCTCACTCTGTCATCTAGGCTGGAATGCAGTGAGGCCATTTTGGCTCACTGCAATCTCTACCTCCCAGGTTCAAGCAATTCTCCTGCCTCAGCCTCCCGAGTAGCTGGGACTACAGACACCCGCCATGATGCTTGGGTAATTTTTGTATTTTTGGTAGAGACGGGGTTTCACCCTATTGAGCTGGTCTCAAACTCCTGACCTCATGATCCGCTAGTCTTGGCCTCCCAAAGTGCTGGAATTAGAGGTGTGAGCCACCACACCCAGCTTCATTAATTTCTTAATACCCTCTTCCAGGAGTTACTGAGAAAGATATTTTACAATTCTAAGTGGAATATTTTATTGGGAAGGACTGTGGTTTATTTCTGCGATAATTCTATTGTGGCTTAAACAGTTTGTTCTTTTATAATTTGGAGTATTCCCTCTACCGCCTATTGTTTACTTTTGACCTTTGATATTTATGCTATGCAAATTTATCAACCCCTGATTTTACTTCTTCAAAGCCAGTATGAGGCTAGTCAAGCCTGATTTCCTCTTACAGGAACTAAGACTTTTGCCCCATGGTACTTGTGTAACCAGGTTACAAGATTTAAAAATCTATTGCAAGTGACAGTAATTAAAGACAAACAAAAAATCAAATGTGGGCTACTCTGGAAGAAGAAAGCATTGGAATGTAGATTTTATTTGTTTATTTGCAGAGACATGAACCAACTTATACTCGTTTAATTTCCACATTATTTATGGAGAGTCTAAAGTCAATTTCTGAGAACAGAAAACCAACTTGAAAAGCTGTTTAAATTCTATTAGTGGGATTTACAAAGGTACAAGCGTTAAGAAAAAGAGAGAAGAGAGAAGAGAGAGGTAGAGAGAAATGAAAACGTGACACAAATGAGAGCCAGACAATGGAGATGGAGAAAAAGCCGTCGAGAGGGACAGAGGGTGCGGTGGAGGTCTGCAGAATCTAAAGATCCACCTCTCTTCTCCGGATGCTGACTTCTCACCTGATCCCAGAAACACACTGAGCTTTAACTCTGACCACATAGTCCTCAGGATGACAGAGGGTGAGGCCACCTGCACCCCACCAACCTTCCACGGCCCGTCTGCATGGGCTCTGCCCAGCACCCTACACGTGCTCTGAGGCCTCTTATTGCAACAAATGACTTCCACGGACTTCGGTTCCCTCCACCACCTCTTTCTCCTCGGTCAAGCATCTTCAATGGTCTGGATACGTGTATTTGCTTCCATTTGTCGCCTTCCACTCACTCGTCCATGTCCACTTCCGTCTTCCCCTTTCTCTAACATTGCTTGTACTGAGGTCAGCAACATCCTCCTTTATTGCTAAACCTGCCAGGAACTCACAGGTTAGTTTTGCGTCCTTTGACACTGAGGGCCACTTCTTTTCCTGGAATAATCTCTGTGAGGTAAATATACATTTTTTAAAATTTTGTTTAGCCTGGTGCAAAAAGATAAAGAGACTCTCCTCTTTTCGCTCAGAGCATTTTCTATTCATTCATTTATTCACTCATTCATTGACAGAGTCTCCTTCTGTCACCCAGGCTGGAGTGCAGTGGTGCCATCCAAGATTACTGCAGCCTTAACCTCCTGGGCTCAAGCGATCCTCCCTCCTTAGCCTCCTGAGTAGCTGGGACTACACACACACTCCACCATGCCCAGCAAATTTATTATTATTTGTGTGTGTGTGGAGATAAAATCTTGCTATGTTGCCTAGGCTGGACTTTGAGACTTTTTTTTTTTAGAAGAGGTGTAATTGAAAATCCTTTCTCTGCCCCGTGGAGATGTATGTAAAGTTTTCTAAAGCATACATAAGCCTCTTGCCTGCCTCACAACCCAGAACTGTCCTCCTCAAGGCCCTGGGAGCTCTCTCTTTGAAAGGCAGGCATCCGGGCAGAAAGCACCCCTGTCTCCCAGTTTCTGTGAGAAGGAAGGAACCTCAGTTCTGGGGGCATCTCACTCCCAGTTGCAAAATTACCTCCTGTCATAGATAAGAGAGGTTTGTTTTTCCTGTGGATAAAGCCAATTAACCACACAGAGAATCAACCCAGTTACTGGGTGAATTTAGGATGAATTATGTGTGACAAATGGTGCCGTCGAGTCCTCTCACCTGGGGACTAGTCACCGTCTATCTGGAAACCATGTGTGTAACGGGTTGCACCTGCTTGACTGGACACAAAGGTGGAGTTTCTTTCTGTCATTGTCATCTCTTAGCAAATTGCATCACATTTTGGCTTAATGGTTACTCAATCATAAGACAGGTTTCTTTTACTTCTACGGATGTGAGGGGGGTTTCTGGGCTGAGCAGAAATTTGTTTCTTAATTATATTTTTCCAGCACCCCACACCCAAGTTACTCCACCTTCTCTGAAGCTGCTTCCCCCAGGCTTTAACAGAGGCTGCTTCCCGGGGTTCCTCCCAGGCCCTGCCTCTCCTGGTTCATCTGATCTCCCACCCTCAGGGTACCGTGGCTTCCCTCCCTTCCATGTGCTGATGCCTCTTGGATCTCTTAACTCTAGGCAGAACCCGGCTTTTCAGTTCTTCAGCTCAAATACCCACCTTGGGACGGGCGTCTGCACCAGGACATCCTGCCGGGAACTCTCCTGGTGGAACACAGTGCATGTTCTCTGGCTGCCCTGCAGTTGTTAAATGCCACCAGTACACGTGGGGAATGTTCTGCTTCCCAAGGAGGAAGCCGGAAAGTTCATTTTCCCAGCACTCCTTACAGGAGGGACACGAACACGAGTCCAGGCTTTCCCCATCAGGTGCTCCCGTGAACAACTCAGGATCCCGAGCAGCACCAGGAAGCAGAGGGTGCATGGCACCGATTTTTGTTTTTATTTTTTGAGTGGGGATGGGGGACAGTGGTGCAGAAGCTTCTGAACTCCAGGGCCAGCCTCAGCAGTGCAGGGTGCAGGGTGTGGTTTCTGCCTCCTGCAGTAGCTGGAAGATCTTGACTGGAGCTGTCCTGCGCCTGTGGTTTAATCCTTGCCCTGGGCCCTGTGGCCTCCAAGCCGGCTTGATGAGTGCCCTTGGAGCTTGGTGACCTTCCTACACTGTCCTTTAACCAGTCCCTTTTCTGCTTCTTGCTGGAGTGAGCTGGGCGGTTTTCTCTGAATCTGCTCCTGTCCTGGGTTCTCCTTTAAGGAGCGGTACCCTGGGCACCTGACCCCTCAGCCAGATGCCCAGCAGATGTTCTCATGCTTCCACTTTCCTTACCTCTTCATGTCTGGTGGTCACTCTTTTCTGTCCCTTCCATGTCCTACATCTCTCTCTGCTGTGTCCTGTCTTCTGCACCCAGTGGCCTCCACGTAAGTTTGCACCACCACCCATTCTTCCTTGGATGAATGCAGTGATCTCCCCGGGTCTCCCTGTCTCCAAGGGGGCCACCAGCATCCGAGCCAGCTTCTTCTCTGTGGCAGAGATTATCTTTTTCAGTCCTCCTCTGGCCATGGCCCTCTCCTGCTCCTCTTTCCAGGACTCCCAAGTCCCTGGGATGTGCTCCAGCTGCTAAGAGAGCCTCGAAGGTTGATGACGTGGCCTCCACAGTCCTCCCGAGCAGCTGCCCCACCTACCCTCATCCTTCAGCTCCATTATATTTCCTTTTTCTGTTTAATTTTTTGAATAGGTGTTGTATTTACATGGCTCAGAAATTTGCATCCGTGTGTATCCATATATGTGTGCAGGCACGAAGAGCCTGTCTCACCCGTGTTTCCTATGCACCCAGGTGCTAGCCCCATGCCAGCCCCAGTGGCCAGCTATGCTCTTTGTGACCTGCAAAGCTTTCTACAGCTGTTTTATGAAAAGAATAGGAATTATTGTAAATTATGGTAAAATATATATAACATAGAATTCACCATCTTAACCACTTTTTTTTTTCTTTTCTTTCTTTCTTTTTTTTTTTTTTTTTTTTTTTTCGAGAAGCAGTCTCGCTCTGTCACCCAGGCTGGAATGCAATGGCACAGTCTCGGCTCACTGCAACCTCCGCCTCCCAGGTTCAAGAGATTCTCCTGCCTCAGCCTCCCAAGTAGCTGGGATTACAGGCACACGCCACCAGGCCCGGCTAATTTTTGTATTTTTAGTAGAGACAGGGTTTCACCATGTTGGTGAAGGCCAGGCTGGTCTCAAACTCCTAACCTCAGGTGAGCCACCCGCCTTGGCCTCCCACAGTGCGGGGATTACAGGCTTGAGTCACTGCGCCCGGCCTAACCTCCTCATTTTCTAGATGAGGACACCGAAGCTTGGGGAGGAACAGGAATTGGTTCAGGCTAAGGAAGATCTGTCGATCTCTCTTGCACCAAAAAGGCAGAGCTGCCTTTCTCAAGGGGCTGTGTATTGGGGTGTTCTTGCACAGCTATAAAGAAATACCTGAGACTAGGTAATTTATAAGAAAAGAGGTTTATATACTACAAGGCTACAGTAACCAAAACAGCATGGTACTGGTACCAAAACAGAGATATAGACCAACGGAACAGAACAGAGTCCTCAGAAATACCACACATCTACAGCCATCTGATCTTTGACAAACCTGAGAGAAACAAGAAATGGGGAAAGGATTCCCTATTTAATAAATGGTGCTGGGAAAATTGGCTAGCCATAAGTAGAAAGCTGAAACTGGATCCTTTCCTTACTCCTTATACGAAAATTAATTCAAGATGGATTAGAGACTTAAATGTTAGACCTAATACCATAAAAATCCTAGAGGAAAACCTAGGTAGTACCATTCAGGACATAGGCATGGGCAAAGACTTCATGTCTAAAACACCACAAGCAACGGCAGCAGAAGCCAAAATTGACAAATGGGATCTAATTAAACTAAAGAGCTTCTGCACAGCAAAAGAAACTACCATCAGAGTGAACAGGCAACCTACAGAATGGGAGAACATTTTTGCAATCTACTCATCTGACAAAGGACTAATATCCAGAACCTACAAAGAACTCAAACAAATTTACAAGAAAAAAACAAACAACCCCATCAAAAAGTGGGCAAAGGATATGAACAGACATTTCTCAAAAGAAGACATTCATACAGCCAACAGACACATGAAAAAATGCTCATCATCACTGGCCATCAGAGAAATGCAAATCAAAACCACAATGAGATACCATCTCACACCAGTTAGAATGGCAATCATTAAAAAGTCAGGAAACAACAGGTGCTGGAGAGGATGTGGAGAAATAGGAACACTTTTACACTGTTGGTGGGATTGTAAACTAGTTCAACCATTATGGAAAACAGTATGGCGATTCCTCAAGGATCTAGAACTAGAAGTACCATATGACCCAGCCATCCCATTACTGGGTATATACCCAAAGGATTATAAATCATGCTGCTATAAAGACACATGCACATGTATGTTGATTGCGGCACTATTCACAATAGCAAAGACTTGGAATCAACCCAAATGTCCATCAGTGACAGACCACAGTAAGAAAATTTCGCACATATACACCATGGAATACTATGCAGCCATAAAAAAGGATGAGTTTGTGTCCTTTGTAGGGACATGGATGCAGCTGGAAACCATCATTCTTAGCAAACTATCACAAGAACAGAAAACCAAACACCGCATGTTCTCACTCATAGGTGGGAACTGAACAATGAGATCACTTGGACTCGGGAAGGGGAACATCACACACCGGGGCCTATCATGGGGAGGGGGGAGGGGGGAGAGATTGCATTGGGAGTTATACCTGATGTAAATGACGAGTTGATGGGTGCTGACGAGTTGATGGGTGCAGCACACCAACATGGCACAAGTATACATATGTAACAAACCTGCACGTTATGCACATGTACCCTAGAACTTAAAGTATAATAATAATAAAAAGAAAAAAAAAAAAGAAAAGAGGTTTAATTGGCTCAAGGTTCTGCAGCTGTACAGGAACCATGGTGCCAGAATCTCCTTCTGGGGAGGTCTCAGAGAGCTTTTACTGATGGCGAAAGGATGCAGGCCAGAGAAGGGGAGCAAGAGAGAGCAGGAAGGGGAGGTGCCACAAACTTCAACAACCAGATCTGGCAAGGACTCACTCACCATTGCAAGGACAGCACCAAGTCATGAAGGATCCGCCCCCATGACCCAAACACCTTCCATCAGGTCGCACCTCCAACACTGGGAATTACATTTCAACATGAGATTTGGGTGAGGGACAAATATCCAAACTAAGTCACGGGGCAAGAGGAGGTCCCTGAGCTGTTGAAGCAGAAATGGGGTGAAGAATAGAGGTGGAGAGCGCTTAGGCTTCCAAGGTCTCTTCTAAGTGTGAGATGGAGGGATTCTGTGACCAGGTCATCTGGAGAGTGACTCAACAAGGTGATTACTTTCCCAAGCATGAGCCCTCAAGGGTCAGACAGGGGCTGAAAACTGCCACACATTCTTCCCAAATCCTTTGACATGTGATCATTCAACGATAATAGTTCAAAGATAACAAAGGGATTGGAGCTTTACCAATCCGTTTCTTATTGTGGCATTTTCTCTATTAAAAATAAATACTCATTGATACTGTAACTTACAGAATCAGTACCAATTCTGAAAGTATACAAAGCGTTGCCTTACTTTAAGGAAGGAGACCACTACTACTCCTGCTACCCTCCTCCCTCCACCTTGCCTAGTTCACAAGACAGGAGGAAAGTGAGAAACAAAAAGATGGAAAGAAACAGAAGCAAGGTAAATAGCCAGACAACCTTGGCACTACCGCCCGGCCCCAGGAGTTAAAAAAAGTAATAATAATAACATCAACCCCTGACCTAAACTACTTGTGTTACCTGTAAATTCCAGACTATGTATGAAAAAGCACTGCAGGGCTGGGCACAGTGGCTCATGCCTGTAATTCCAGCACTTTGGGAGGCCGAGGCGGGTGGATCATGAGGTCAGGAGATCGAGACCATCCTGGCTAACACGGTGAAACCCTATCTCTACTAAAAATACAAAAAAATTAGCCAGGCATGGGGTCAGGCGCCTGTAGTCCCAGCTACTCGGGAGGCTGAGGCAGGAGAATGGCGTGAACCTGGGAGATGGAGCTTGCAGTGAACCGAGATTGCGCCACTGCACTCTAGCCTGGGTGACAGAGCGAGACTCTGTCTCAAAAAAAAAAAAAAAAAGAAAAATCATTGCAAAACTTTCTGTTCTGTTAGCTGTTGCATGTAGCCCCAGTCACGTTTCCCACGCTTGCTCGATTTATCACGACCCTTTCACGTGGACCCCTTAAAGTTGTAAGCCTTTTAAAAGGCCAAGCATTGGCTGGGCGCAGTGGCTCACACCTGTAATCCCAGCACTTTGGGAGGCCGAGGCAGGCAGATCACAAGGTTAGGAGATGGAGACTATCCTGGCTAATACGGTGAAACCCCATCTCTACTAAAAACACAAAAAATTAGCTGGGCGAGGTGGCGGGCACCTGTAGTCCCAGCTACTCGGGAGGCTGAGGCCGGAGAATGGCGTGAACCCGGGAGGCAGAGGCAGTGAGCCAAGTTTGCGCCACTGCACTCCAGCCTGGGCGACAGAGCGAGATTCCATCAAAAAAAAAAGGCCAAGAATTTATTTTTCAGGGAGCTGGCTCTTAAGAAGCAAGTCTGCCGATGCTCCCAGCCAAATAAACCTCTTTATTCTTTAATCCAGTGTCTGAGGAGTTTTGTCTGCAGCTCGTCCTGCTACAACTTCATGTCACATTTGGAAAGCTTACATAGGCTGGGCATGGTGGCTCACGTCTGTAATCCCAGTACTTTGGAAGGCCAAGGCAGGCGTATCACCTGAGGTCAGGAGTTCACGACCAGCCTGGTCAACATGGCGAAACCCCATCTCTACTAAAAATACAAAAATTAGCCAGGTGTGGTAGCAGGTGCCTGTAATCCCAACTACTCAGGGGAGGCTGAGGCATGAGAATCGCTTGAACCTGGGAGCGGGAGGTTGCAGTGAGCTGAGATCGCGTCACTCTACTCCAGCCTGGGGGATAGAGAGACTCTTTCTCCAAAAAAAAAAAAAAAATACAAAAAATTAGCCAGGCGTGGTGACGCATGCCTGTAATCCCAGCTACCTGGGAGGCTGTGGTAGGAGAATCGCTTGAACCCGGGAGGAGGAGGTTGCAGGGAGCCGAAATTGCGCCATTGCACTCTAGCCTGGGCAAAAAGGGCAAAACTCCATCAAAAAGAAAAGAAAAAAGAGGAGGGGAGGGGTGGGGAGGGGAGGAGAGGGGAGGGGTGGGGAGGGGAGGAGAGGGGAGGGGTGGGGAGGGGTGGGGAGGGGAGGGGAGGGGAGAAGAAAAAGAAAAGAGAATGGAAGGTTACATACATGTGAAAGTGAACTGCCAGCCATGAGCAACAAATCCAAGTGACGTCTTCTTCATGGTCCTGACACAGACACGTGGGTTCGACCTGACAGCAGCCTGTGCCGTCACAGCTACTGCTCATGCATGCATTCGGGGTGCCCAAAGTGACGCTGAAGGGGGCATTCCTGGATTCAGCCCTCCAGGAGACCACGAGGAGGCCGGTGCGATAGAATCAGAGGAAGACGCCTGGGCTGCGCAGGGGCCACTGTAAGTGAGGAGTGAAGAGGCCAAGCTGACTCCCAGCAGCCAGGGCCACTAAGGTGGGTGCCGAGGCAGAGGCCAGGCTGGGAACATGAGAGGCCGTTTGGGTAAGGAGATAAGTTCCGTCTGAGTGAGGGCCAAGGGTCTGACCTCCTAGTGTGGCTGGAGAAGCAGAGACAACTGAGCACAAAAAGAGAAAAGGGCTAGGCGAGGCCATCTTGCAAAGCACAGCCCACCCTGCACTGCCTGCCTGAGGCTGCAAAACAGGCGGGCTCTTCCTGTCAGTTTGCCCGCCACTCGCCTTCCGAGCATGCGCACCCTCAGAGATTGCCAGGAATTGACTTCTCTGTGGCCAATGAGGTGCCGTGTTCCTCCAGGCTCATCCAATGAATTTATCCGATGCTTTTGCGTCCACCAATGGGGTTTCGAGTGCTGTGTGGCCAGGCTGGCCCGGCCTTGGAGAGGCCTAGAAGAATGCCAAGCCCTGGGAGAAGGCATTCCGGGCCTCAACTTTGGCGTCGTGAGATTCTTGTGAGGCATCTGCCTGGAAGCCGACGGAAATTTTGCTTCTTTAAAGAGAAAAAGAAGGCTAGGGACTCAGATTCCTGGATTCTGAGGAAAGAGAAGGCTGGGGACCCAGATCCTGGCTCTGAGGGGAATGAGGGTTGAGGGCCTGGGCTCCCGGGCCTGAGAGGGGAGGGGCCCAGAATGGCGTGTCCCGCGGGAAAAGGTGGTTGGGAACCAAACTCCTCGATTCCTACATAGGACGGGGCTGGGCTCTCAGAATCCCGGGTTCTGATGGGGCTGGGACTGGGGACTGAGATTCTGGGTCCCTGAGAGAATGTAAGGGACCCCTGAGACTGAGGGAGAAGCAGCCTTCAGGGCCACACTCCTGATCCTGAAGTTGGAGGGCACTGGGTGGCTGGGCCTGAGAATAAAAACCATGAAAAACCGGGGCACGATAAACCTGTGAACTCGCTCCAGCTCTCAAGCCGATTAGGGACAGAACGACTTCAGAGGTCGTGGTCATATACACCATAAACCCCACTGTGAGGCCGGGCGCGGGGGCTCATGCCTGGAATCCCAGCACTTTGGGAGGCCGAGGCGGGCGGATCACCTGAGGTCAGGAGTTCAAGACCAGCCTGACCAGTATGGTGAAACCCCATCTCTACTAAAAATACAAAAAATTCACCGGGTGTGGTGGCGGGCACCTGTAATCCTGGCTACTCGGGAGGCTGAAGCTGGAGAATCGCTTGAACCCGGGAACAGAGGCAGTGAGCGGAGATTGCGCCACTGCACTCCAGCCTAGGCGACAGTGCAAGACTCCATCTCAAAAAAAAAAAAAAAAAAAAACGCAGATTAAAACACCCCACCCTGAAGTCAGTACTTGCCAGGACCTAGATTTGATCTCATGCGCTCTGACTGAAAAGTTAGTTGCTTTCTCTCCATCAAATTCACAGATCCAGACCAGCTCCTCCCAAACCTCTCCAGAAGAAGCCATGGGAACCCCTCGTATCCAGTATTTGCTGATCCTCCTGGTCCTAGGACCCTCCCTCCTGACCTGTGCGTATAGGGGACGTAGGGGAGAGCAGTGTGTCACAGAGGGTGGACTGATGATGAAAAAGGAGCCGCCTTGGCCCATGGAGAAGTGCTTACCCTCTTCTCGTTTTCTCCCCAGCGGGCCTAGAACTGTATTGTCAAAAGGGTCTGGCCATGACTGTGGAAGCGGATCCAGCCAATATGTTTAACTGGACCACAGAGGAAGTTGAGATTTGTGACAAAGGGGCACTTTGCCAGGAAACCGTACTAATGATTAAAGCAGGTGAAATGAGATGGGGCAGTTGGGCTGGGTAGGAGGGAGGTGGATTATGTCCATGTTAATGCTTGTTCCCTTCGTCCAGGCCAATCCTGAGGGCCACCATCCATTTCCCCTCCTTCCTGTCACATAACAGGGACTGAGACAGCCATTTTGGCCATGAAGGGCTGCATCCCAGATGGGGAGGAGGCCATAACAATTGTCCAGCACTCTCCACACCCCGGCCTGATTGTGATCTCCTACAGTAACTACTGCGAGGATTCCTTCTGTAATGACAAAGACAGCCTGTCTCAGTTTTGGGAGTTCAGTGAGACCACAGGTACCCTGGAAGTGGGAGAGATAGGTACTAAGAGAAACTCCATAAAGAGCGTGTACATGGCCTCCCTTTGCATTCTGACTTGGCTTAGCCTAAGTGGCCCATACCCCAAAGTATCTCACAGTTCAAGTAATTTTATTTTTCTGAATTGTTCACTGGGATCTAAACACTGCTCAGAGCAGAGAGACACCAGTGAAGGCTGGAGTATAAACTGGGTTTTGTGTTTATTAAGCAATAAGACAGGCCGGGTGAGGTGGATTGCCTGAGGTCAGGGATTCAAGACAGCCTGGCCAACATGGTGAAACCCTGCCTCTATTAAAAATACAAAAATTAGCTTGGCCTGGTGGCACACACCTGTAATCCCAGCCACTCGGGAGGCTGAGGCAGGAGAATTGCTTGAACCCAGGAGGCAAAGGTTGCAGTGAGCCAATAGTGTGCCACTGCACTTCAGCCTGGGAGAGAGAGCAAGACTCCATCTAAAAAAAGAAAAAAGCAATAAGCATCGGTGTAGGTTTCTGAGCAGGGTGGTTTTATCCGTCTAACAAGTATTGGTTTCCCATTGCTGCATGAGAACAGCTCAGTTCCCCAATTAACATGGCCTATAGTAACTTGGCCCTGCCTGTCTTTTCAGCTTCATTTCCCTCTCTTCCCTCTCTCATTTACTGTGTGTTTCTGGGGCTAATACTCAAAATGCTTAACAATGTAGATGGCACTGGCCAATCAAAATGGATGTTGGCCATTAAAAAAAAAAAAAAAAAAAAATTAGCTCAAAGAAATAGCTGGGCCTGCAAGCTGAGTATCAGCCCTGCAACTTCTCACAATTCCCTGAATCCACCCAGATGGCTCATACCACCTGACCTTTGCCCTTGCTGTCCCTTACTACCCCTCCCCACCCCATTTTCACATAGCTAACCCCTGTTCATCCTCCATGTCAACTCAGGTATCAGCTCTTTGAAAATATTTACCAAATTCTTTTAGGTAGTTGGATATTCCTCTATTCCTTTGTCATTATACCTTGAACACAGCAGCTACTGAGTTGATTACTCACATGTCTTTCTCCTAGACAGAGATGCTAGATGACAGGAACTATGTCCTTTTTATCTCTGTATCTTCACACCTCCGCAGAGGTTGGAAGTCAGATTGATGGAGATTTCACAGCAGAAAGCACCAGCTGGGGAAGGATGGGGAGGCTGCAGTAATGGGCCTTGATTAGAGTGGCATCTGCAGGAAAATCTTGGGGAAGACAAGGCAGCAAGGAGCAAGACCTCTGGAGGCAGGACCTGCCCTTAACTGTCTCTCTCGTTTCCCTCCAGCTTCCACCATGTCAACAACCCTCCATTGCCCAACCTGTGTGGCTTTGGGGACCTGTTTCAATGCTCCTTCTCTTCTCTGTCCCAATGGTACAACTCGATGCTATCAAGGAACACTTGAGATCACTGGAGGTAAACTGAAATGAACATCTGATAGTTTCAGAGGCTGGAAGACCATTTGAGTGGATCCCAAGAGATTCTGACACTAAGCTCTCCAGGGATGAGGGGGGACTGGATTCTCCTCTGATGTCCTAAAACATCTCTGTCTCTCCCCATCCTTCTTTGTTCCATAGGTGGCATTGAGTCGTCTGTGGAGGTCAAAGGCTGTACAGCCACGATTGGCTGCAGGCTGATGTCTGGAATCTTAGCAGTAGGACCCATGTTTGTGAGGGAAGTGTGCCCACGTCAGCTTCTCACTCAACCTCGAAAGACTGAAAATGGGGCCACCTGTCTTCCCATTCCTGTTTGGGGGGTTACAGCTACCGTTGCCATTGCTGCTGCCATCAATTATTCACTTTTCCTAAAAAGGCAGTTCTGGGCCTGGGTCTGAGGACATCTTTTTTGACTGGGAGCCTTCTTACCATTGAGCTTCAACAAGTTGAGGAATAGGTGGGAATTTGAGGGAGAACAGAGAGATACTATGAATGTATTTGACATTTTTAATACAATTTCTGCTATAATTTTTGTATGCAGTAGGCATTACTAATAAACATTTCTGCTGTGATTTGTGTATGTTTCAACACTAGAAGTGGAATTTTAGTGCTGAAAGAGCCTTTAAAATTCATCTTCTCCAAACCACACATTCTCCAGATAGAGAATCTAAGATCTGGAAAACTTCAGTGAGTTTCTTACATTTAGCTATGGCCAGAGCCAAGGCATGAAGTTAGGTATTTTGACGTAAAGTCTGATTTTCCTTTCACTCTAATATGCTAACTCCTCTTGCTAGCTGGAGCAGTAACTAGCTTTAGCCTTCTCCAGAGCACTCCCAGCCCAATCTTAAGGCTGCTGTTCTGGGGTCCTAAAATTTCCCTAGGAGGTATGGCTAAATGAGAAAAATCGGACTCCAAATTCTCCAATTATGGGCCTTCGGTAGTGGCTCATACCTGTAATCCCAGCACTTTGAGAGGCAGAGGAGGGAGGATTGCATGAGCCCAGGGGTTTGAGACCAGCCTGGGCAACCTAATGAGACCACATCTCTACAAAAAAATATAATCCAAAAATTGGCCTGGCATGGTGGCGCTTGCCTGTAGTCCCAGGTACTTGGGAGTTTGAAGTGGGATGATCACTTATGTCCACCAAAAGAGTCAAACTCTGTAAAATATTTGAAAAGATTTATTCGGAACCAAATGTGAGTGACCACGGTGTGTGATACAGCACTCAGGAGACCCTGAAAACATGCCTAAGGTGGTCAGGGCACAGCCTAGTTTTATACCTTTTAGGAAAACATGAGGCAATCAAATACATGTAAGATGTACATTGTTTCAGTCCAGAAAGGCAGGACAACTCCAAGTGGAGGAAACTTCCAGGTTACAGGTAGATTCAAAAATTTTCTGATTGTCAATAGGTTAAAAGAGTTATTATCTAAAGACCTGGAATCAATAGAAAGGAATGTCCGGGTTAGAATGATAAGGGATCGTGGAAACCAAAGTTTTATCACACAAATGAAGCCACCAAGTCGCAGGCTTCAGAGAGAATACATTGTAAATGTTTATCAGACTTAAGGTCTATGTTGACGTTCATGCTGGTCAGCGTTTCCCAAAATCCAAAAGGGAGGAGGGTATAATGAGGCATGGCCAACTCTCCTTTACCACAGCATGGCCTGAACCAGTTTTTCAGGTTAACTTTGGAAAGCTCTGGCTGAGAGGAGGGGTCCATTCAGATGGTTGGGGGGCGGGAGTGGTTTATCGTTTTATTTTTTGTCTGCACTTGAGCTCAGGAGGTTGAGGCTACAGTGAGCCATGATCATGTCTCTGCACTTCAGACTGGATGACAGAGTGAGATCCTGTATCAAAACAAAGGACAAATTCTCTCATTACAGTGGGCCCCATTTCTCTGTGTCCTGTCTATCCCTTGCCTGCTCTCCATCATTCCTTCCCTTCCCTGGGGCTGACTTAATGACTCTTCAGTGGACTTGGGAGGAGGGAAGGACTCATTATGGTATGATGAATGGGGACCTGTGACCACTTGGGGGACAGAGATTTTTGGAGAATGCTCATGCTTATTATTACTCAAAAATATATAAACTCTATCTTATCTTATTGTAAAAAACCCAAATGATATCAGAGGTGTATAGAGCAAAGTAAAAGGTGGGGAGGGTAAAGGGGAGACAGATATTTTCTTCTTAAAAAAAAAAAAAAAAAAAAAAAAAAAAAGCTTTACTAAGATTTACCTGACACACAGTAAACGGCACCGGAGGTGGGAGAAGAGACTTTTATTACAAACCCTTGTTCCCCTCCCAAAAGACTGGGGAGTTTGGCCATAGTATATATATATTCCAACCAAGTTCTTTCTAGAAAGTTCTCTGGTTCTACCCAGTGAGAAAGGAAAAAAAAAAATCTTGCGACACCAAACTCACTATGATAAAGGGAAAGTCAGGCTTGGGAATGGAGTCACACCAAACTGCCTATTTTGTTCCTAAATATATAGATGCAAAGACAGCAGGCTACACACCTCCCCAGCAGGCCTTGCTAACAATTTGGCCACAAGGAAATTCCTTGTAGGCCCCAAGATCTTTACCCTAAAACATTTCTGTTGAGTTTCACCCTGACAATGTAATTAACAGCTATCTTCACAGGTACTGAACAAGACAGGACCAGAAGTCCTCCCTCTGCTCACCTGAGACAAACGCCTATTTCAGTCTTTCCTCCACCAGATGTTTAGTTTATTTTATTTAAAAATGCAAATCTGGCCAGGCGCCTGAAATCCCAACACTTTGGGAGGCCAAGGCGGGCAGATCACGAGGTCAGGAGTTTGAGACCAGCCTGGCCAACATGGTAAAACCCCATCTCTACTAAAAATACAAAAATTAGCCAGGTGTGGTGGCAGATGCCTGTAATCCCAGCTATTCAGGAGGCTGAGGTGGAGAATCACTTGAACCCAGAAGGCGAAGATTGCAGTGAGCCGAGATCAGGCCATTGCACTCCAGCCTGGGTGACAAGAGCAAAACTCCATCTCAAAAAAAAAAAAAGCAAATTCACAGAGGGCAAGACGATTGCATAGTTGACTATTCCTCTACCCTCTCCTGTCACATGTAAAATGTGGATTCAGTGAAAGCTGATCAAAGCCTCAAAAGAATGTAACCACTTTCCCTTTATATTCACTCTCCTCCTTTTTTTCTTTCCTCTTTCCCCTATTGCCCACTCCTTTCCCCACTTTAAATATTGAAGTCCCCAGGCCAGGTGTGGTGGCTCACACCCATAATCATAGCACTTTGGGAGGCCAAGGCAGGTGGATCACCTGAGGTCAGGAGCTCAAGACCAGCCTGGCCAACATGGTGAAACCGTGTCTCTACTAAAAATATAAAAAATTTGCTGGGCATGGTGGCGGACGCCTGTAACCCCAGCTACTCAGTAGGCTAAGGCAGGAGAACTGCTTGAACCCGGGAAGCAGAGGTTGCAGTGAGCCGAGATCATGCCACTGCACTCCAGCCTGGGCAACAAAAGTGAAACTTTGTCTCAAAAAAAAAACAAAAACAAAAACAAATTGAAGTCCCCAAACCCTCTTTGGAAAAAGCACAGATCACAGATGTTCCTGTGGTTTTGTTTTGCTTTTTCCTGGATTTGTCCTAAATCTTAGCAAAAGAAACTAAAATAATTAAGACTCACCTCAATCATTTGCTTTGATTTATACCACTCTTTTGCAGTTTAAGCACTACTGTAGCTAATTTCTTATCTTTGTCCTTAGGTAGCCCGTCCCCATCATGTCAGTTTGCTACATCTCCCTAAAGAGGAAGAAGAAGCACACGAAAATCAAATTTTAACTGAGGGCCAGGTGCAGTGGCCCACACCTATAGTCCCAGCCCTTTGGGAGGCCAAAGTGAGTGGATTACTTGAGCTCAGGAGTTTGAGACCAGCCTGGGCAACATAGTGAAACCCTGTCTCTACAAAAAATACAAAAATTAACTGGGCGTGGTAGCGCGTGCCTGTATGTAGTCACAGCTATTTGGGAGGCTGAGACAAGAGGATGGCTTGACCCAGAGAGGTGGGCAGTTTGCTGAGGTCACGCCACTACACTCCTCCTCCCCAGATGATAGAGCATGACCCTGTCTCAGAGAGAGAGAGAAAGGAAGAAAAGAAAAGAAAAGAGAAAAGAAAAGAGAGAGAGAGGGAGGGAGGGAGAGGGAGAGGGAGAGGGAAGGAAGGAGGAAGAAAAGGAAAGAGTGACAATGCCAAATTCTGGAGAGGAATGGAGAAGCTAGATCTCTCATATATTGCTGTAAGAATGTGAAATGGTACACCCACTCTGGAAAACAGTTTGGCCATTTATTTAAAAACTAAACACACACTTACCATCTACCCAGCAGTCATACTGCTGAGCGTTTATCCACGAGAAATGGAAACTTAAGTCCACACAAAAATCATGTACGTGCTTGTTCTTAGCAGCTTTATTTGTAATTAGCCCAAAATGAGAACAACCAAAATGTCTTACAGTAGGTGAATGTTAAACTCCACAGTAGAAAGAAACAAACTATTTCTACACACAGAAACTTGGATGGATCTCAGTGGCATTATGCTGAGTGGAAAAAAGTCCATCTCGAAGGTCATATATGTACTATATGAATCCATGTATATAATATTCTTGAAATGGCAAAATTATAGCAATAGAGATGTATTTTATTTAACTGAATGGTGTATCCAAAATATTACCATTAAACATGTAATCAATACAAAATTTTAATGAGATATCTTACATTCTTTTTTATACTAAGGCTTCAAAATGTGGTGTGTATTTCACAATCATGATACATCTTAATTTGGACTTGTTACATTTTAAGCATTCAGTATCCACATGTGGCTACTATATGATATAGCAGCTACTATATTGTACAGCACAGATCTAAGTGATATAAAATGTGTCTTCAAATGGGTGGCTCATTTTTTTATTGTGATGTTTATTTTATTATTGAGTTTTGAGTATGTTTCATATATTACAAATGCAAATTCCTTATTAGGTATATCATTTGAAAATATTTTCTTCTACTCTGCCTTGTCCTTTCCTTCTCTTAGTCTCTTTCACAGACCATGGGCTTTTTGGGATTTTTTGTTTGTTTGTTTTTGTTTTTGTTTTTTGAGACAGAGTCTAACTCTGTCGCCCAGGCTGAAGTGCGGTGGCACGATCTCGGCTCACTGCAACCCCTGCCTCTCGGGTTCAAGCAATTCTCCTCCCTCCACCTCCCGAGTAGCTGGGACTACAGGTGCACGCTACCATACCCAGCTAATTTTTTGCATTTTAGTAGAGATGGGGTTTCACTGTGTTGTCCAGGCTGGTCTTGAACTCTCGAGCTCAGCAATCTGCCCGCCTTGGCCTCCCAAAACGCTGGGATTATAGGCGTGAGCCACCGCACCCGGCAGAGCATGGGTTTTTAATTTAACAAAGTCCAATTTATCAACTTTATGAAGTATGCTTTTAGTATTATATCTAAAAAAAATTTGGGCCAGGCATGGTGGCTCATGCCTGTAATCCCAGCACTTTGGGAGGCTGGAGGCAGGCGGATCACTTGAGGTCAGGAATTCGAAACCATCCTGGCCAACATGGTGAAATCCCATCTCTACTAAAAATACAAAAATTAGCCTGCTGTGGTGGCAGGCGCCTGTAATCCTGGCTACTTGGGAGGCTGAGGCACGAGAATCACTTGAACCCATGAGGTGGAGGTTGCAGTGAGCCAAGATCACACCACTGCACTCCAGCCCAGGCAACATAGTGTAACCGTATTCCCCACACCAAAAAAACACAAAAACAAAAAAACCGCCCAACCAAAGGCAAACATTGTCCTATAGTCAATTTTTACACCCACCAATACCACACTAGCTTGGTTACTATTGCTTCATGATGTCTTAAAATCAGGTAGCATTAGTGTTCCAACTTTCTTCTTGTTTAGCCAAGTTTTTTATTGTTTTTTGTTTGTTTGTTGTTGTCACTGGTTTTCTAAGTCGTTAGCATTTCCAGGTGAATTTTAGAATCATCTTGTCAATTACTACAAAAATTCTGCAGGGATTTTGATTGGGATTGTTTGAGAATTGACATCTTAATGTTAGCAAAACAGGAGCATAGGAGAGCCAGAGTGACATCATTTTTTTTTTTTTTTTTTTTTTTTTTTTGAGATGGAGTCTCGCTCGCTCAGTCTCAGTCGCCCAGGCTGGAGTGCAGTGGCACGATCCTACACGCTCCGCCTCCCGGGTTCACGCTATTCTCCTGCCTCAGCCTCCTGAGTAGCTGGGACTACAGGTACCCGCCACCATGTCTGGCTAATTTTTTGTATTTTTGATAGAGACAGGGTTTCACCATGTTAGCCAGGATGGTCTCAATCTCCTGACCTCGTGATCCACCCGCCTAGAACTCCCAAAATGCTGGGATTACAGGCGTGAGCCACCACGCCTGGCCTACACCATTTTAAAATCAACTCCATCGTAAAACTAGCCAGGTACGCTCCTTGCCAATCACAACCCATGGTCATAAGATGTTTACAGCTAAAGAAGCAGTTTATTAATGCCTGCAAGGACAAACTCCTGTGACAGAAGAATGTCCAGATGTCCCAGTATCACATAACAATATACACTTTCAAGATAGAGTCATGCTTTGATGTACTTACACACCAAAAACCCAAGAAAAACTTTTATTTATTTATTTATTTTATTTTATTTTATTTTACTTTTGGAGATGGGGTCTCGCTCTGTCACCCAGGCTGGAGTGCAGTGGCATGATCTCAGTTCAACGCAACTTCCGCCTCCCCGGCTCAAGCAATCCTCCCATCTCCCACCCCCACCCGCCAGCAGCTGGGACTACAGGCAAGAGCCATCACACCTCGCTAATTTTTATATTTTTTATACAGACGGGACCGCACTCTGTTGCCCAGGCTGGTCTTAAACTCCTGGGCTCAAGCGATCCTCCCACCTTGGCCTCCCAAAGTGCTAGGATTATAGGCATGAGCCACCGCACCTGGCAGATAATTTTCCTTAAATCAGCAAAATAATAAATTTTGTCATGCTGTCAGCCCACCCACACATAGACATAACTTAATTTAGCTTTTATATAGATAAGACCCCTGTATAAGAAGAGTCTTTTTAAAAAGGACACTGCGGGCCGGGCGCGGTGACTCACGTCTGTAATCCCAGCACTTTGGGAGGCCGAGGCGGGCGGATCACGATGTCAGGAGATCGAGACCATCATGGCTAACATGGTGAAACCCCCGTCTCTACTAAAAATATAAAAAATTAACCGGGTGCAGTGGCGGGCACCTGTAGTCCCAGCTACAGGGGAGGCTGAGGCAGGAGAATGGTGTGAACCCGGGAGGTGGAGCTTGCAGTGAGCGGAGATTGGGCCACTGCACTCCAGCCTGGGCAACAGAGTGAGACTCCATCTCAAAAAAAAAAAAAAAAAGGACAGTGTGGCCGGGTGGGGTGGCTCACACCTGTAATCCCAGCACTTTGGGAGGCTGAGGCAGGTAGGCCACCAGAGGTCGGGAGTTCAAGACCAGCCTGACCAACATGGAGAAACCCGGTCTCTACTAAAAATACAAAATTAGCTGGGCATGGTGGCGCATGCCTGTAATCCCAGCTACTCGAGAGGCTAAGGCAGGAGAATCACTTGACCCTGGGAGGCAGAGGTTGCGGTAAGTGAAGATGGTGCCATTGCACTCTATCCTGGGCAACAGGAGTGAAACTCTGTTTTTTTTAAAAAAAAAAAAAAAAAAGTGCATTCTTTCTCTTGCTTTCTGAGGCCACCCTACCCTGTAACTGATGAGCTTTCAATAAACTCTCTCTTTCCACTGTACTCTGTGACTCACCTCGAATTCTTTCTTGCATGAGATCCAAAAATTCTCTCTTGGAGTCTGGATCAAGACCCCTTTTTCCAGTAACATTAATAATACTGTGTCTTCTTCAACAACAGTGCTGAAATAAATGAAAAGATATACGGTATGAATGGGGAAGAAGACACAGTATTATTTCACAGTGTGAAATTTCTTTCAGCGTTGTTGTGTAGTTTCCAGCATACAGGTGTTGGCAGGGATATAGAAAAAGTGGAACGCATGTATTATGGGTGGGCACCTGCATGAGATCCCAAAAACAGGAGTGACAGGAGCAGAGGAAATGAGGAAGAGCCTCTCAGGAGATGTGGTCAGAAGTAACCGGGAAAACAGATCTCGGAGAGCTCACAGGCAACTGCACTGACTCTGGCTTTTATGCCAGGTGAATTTGGAAGCTCTTAGAGAGTTTAGGTCAGGCTAGGTGTGGTGGCTCATGCCTGTAATCCCAGCACTCTGGGAGGCCAAAGTGGGAGGATAGCTTGTGTCCAAGAGTTTGAGACCAGCCTAGGCAACATAGCAAGATCCCCATTTCTACAAAAAATTTTTAAAAATTAGCCGGGCATGGTGGCATGCTCCTGTGGTCTCAGCTACTGAGGAGGCTGAGGCAGGAGGATCGCTCGAGCCTGGGAGGTTGAGGCTGCAGTAAGCTTTGATCACACCACTGCACTCTGCCTGGGTGACAGAGTGAGACCCTGTTTAAAAAATAAAGACAGACAGAGAGATTAAGGGGGAGAGAGAGAGAGAGAGAAAGGAAGGAAGGAAGGAAGGAAGGAAGGAAGGAAGGAAGGAAGGAAGGAAGGAAGGAAGGAAGGAAGGAAGGAAGGAAGGAAAGAAGGAAGGGAGGAAGGGAGGGAGGGGTAGTGGGGAGGGAGGGAGGGGAAAAGAAAGAGAAGAGAAGAGAAAAGGAAAAGAAAAGAAAAAAGAAAAAGGAAAAAGTTAGTTTATGTCAGGGCATGATATGATGTTTTGACTTCTCTTGTCCAAGGATCCCTCTAGCTGCTGTTGAGAATAGGCTGAAGGAAGACAAAATTGCAGTGGGAGACCCACTAAATTGCTGTTTGCTACATTTTTAGAAGCTGAATAGTTCAGATCAGTAGTTGAGATCGACAAGACTTGTTTTCTGGTCACAACCCTGCTGACTAAAACAGGATCTAGTCCAGACAGGATAATGTGAAGAAAGTGGACAAAACCAGCAGGTGACAGCAAAAGCGACCCTAGCTGCCCTCAATGCTCATTAGCGCAAGACACTCCCACCAGCACCATGACAGTTTATAAACACCATGGCAATGACCCAGAAGTTACCACGCATTTCCATGGCAATGATCTGGAAGTTGCTGCCCTTTTCCTGGAAACTTCTTAAATAACTCACTCCTTAATTTGCATTAATCCACTCCCTAATTTGCATATAATTGAAGTGGCTATAAGAGAGTATAAATGTAGTTGCCAAGGGTTCACAGGTTGCCAACTCTGGGCACACTGCCAATGAGTTATCCCTGCTCAGCAAGGAGCAGTACCATTCAATAGAAGATTATTGCCTAATACCCAGGGCTTGCCCTTGAATTCTTTCCTGGTCAAAGCTAAGAACGCTCCCAGCCTAAGCGTCAATTTGGGGGCCTGCCATCCTGCATCAGTTTTGTTGTTGTTGTTGTTGTTTGTTTTTGTTTTGTTTTGAGACAGGGTCTTGCTCTGTCACCCAGGCTGAAGTGCAGTGGCACAAACACAGCTCACTGTAGCCTCTACTTCCTGGGCTCAAGCAATCCTCCCATCTCAGGCTCCCTGGGTAGCTGGGCCTCCAGGCACACACCACCAGACCTGGCTAATTTTTTTTTTTTTTTAATTTTGTAGAAACAGAGTGTCACCATGTTACTCAGGCTGTGCTCAAACTCCTGGGCTTAAGCGATCCTCCCACCTTGGCCTCTCAAATTTCTGGGATTACAGGCGTGAGCCACTGCACTCAGCCTGTATCAGTTCTAACTACCAAATTGAAAGGAACTTCGAGGAGGAAAGAGCATGTTAAATGCCTATGAGGCTGGAACTAGCAAAATCCAGATTGTGGAAACTGCAAGACAATGACCTAACTTTGTCCAAACACAAACTTGAGAGAAGAAGAAAAAAAAGTAAGGGAAGCTATAGTTTACGAGGGACTTAAAAACACAAAATCAAATGCAATTTGTAGACTTCGCTTGGATCCTGGCTAGAATAATCAGATATAAAATAATACTTTTATGATACAGCTAAAAAATGCATTCATTGATTATTTAATGAGGTAGGTATCTTACATTCTATTAGATACGAGAACTGAGATCATGTATTTCAACATGACTTACCTGTCTGTTTGACTTTCAAAAAAGTCTTGCCTGGAAGGATAAGACTATAAAACATTAAAGAACTCATTGTTTGCTTCAGGAAAATAAGAAAATAAAATAATTGTCTAGGCAAACAATTTGCTCCCCTGGGCAAATAGCTCTCCTCTCAACATATGGTTCACCTGGGCAAAAATCTCACTTATTAGGCAATAGTTTGCTTCTCAAGACTTGTCTCAAGACCTCCATTCTGTTGTGTTCACCAGTTCTAAACTATTGTCTCATAGTATTTCGTTTCATTTCATTTCATTTCATTTTGAGATGGAGTCTCGCTCCATCGCCCAGGCTGGAGTGCAGTGGCTTGATCTCGGCTCACTGCAACCTCCACCTCCCAGGTTCTTTCCTGACCTCAGGTGACCCGCCTGCCTCAGCCTCCTAAAGTGCTGGGATTACAGGCATGAGCCACCACACCTAACCCTTTGCCCAATTTTAGTCAGTTCCTTCCTTTAAAGAATTACATCAAATACCCTTACATCATTTTCCCCTTTGTGACACTGTTGAGACACCACCAAACTTTGTTCTTCCTTGCTGCAACTGGCCTCATAAACTCTACTTTGCATGATCAGTGGGTTTCTCTGGTGGTCTTTGCAAGAAAGTCAACCATTAATATGATGATTTTGTGACATGCTTATTTTATTTTATTTTTTATTTTCTTGCAACTTTATCTTCACAGAATGTGGCATATTTATTTTTTAAAAGGGGGAGGCTCAGCTGGATGCAGTGGCTCATGCCTATAATCCCAGCACTTCGGGAGGCCTAGGCGGGTGGATCACTTGAGGTCAGGAGTTCAACAGCTGCCTGGCCAACATGGCGAAACCCCATCTCCACTAAAAATACAAAAATTAGCCAGGCATGGTGACGCGTGCCTGAAATCCCAGCTACTCAGGAAGCTGAGGCAGTAGAATTGCTTGAATCTGGGAGGCAGAGGTTGCAGTGAGCTGAGATCGCACCATTGCACTCCAGCCTGGGGAACAGAGCAAGACTCCATCTCAAAAAAAAAAGAAAGGTCGGGGAAGGCTCATCTTTTTAAAACTATATATATATATAAAAAATATAGATATATACTGTAATATATATATACACACACACAGAATGGCTGGGCATCGTGGCTCACATCTGTAATCCCAGCATTTTCGGGGGCCAAGGCAGGCAAATCACTTTAGGTCAGGAGTTCAAGATCAGCCTCACCAACATGGTGAAACCCCATCTCTACTAAAAATACAAAAATTAGCCAGGTGTGGTGACGCGTGCCTGAAATCCCAGCTACTCAGGAAGCTGAGGCAGTAGAATTGCTTGAATCCGGGAGGCAGAGGTTGCAGTGAGCTGAGATCGCAACATTGCACTACAGCTTGGGCAACAGAGTGAGATTCCGTCTCAAAAAAAAAAAAAGAATATATGTGTATATATATATATACACACACACAGAAGGATTTACAAATAAAATGAAATAATGTCCAAGATTTACTTCAATACAATATGGAATAGAGAGTAGGGAGAGGCATAGATGAAATGAAAATGGTCATCATTTCGAGGCCATCATTATGGAAGCTGGTTGACAGCTACATGGGGTTCACTATAAGACTTTTGTCTGGCCGGACGTGGTGGCTCATGCCTGTAATCCCAGCACTTCGCGAGGCAGAGGTGGGTGGATCACCTGAGGTCAGGAGTTCGAGACAAGTCTGACCTACATGGTGAAACCCCATCTCTAATTTAAAAAATACAAAAAAATTAACCAGGCCTGATGGCAGGCGCCTGCAATCCCAGCTACTCCAGAGGCTGAGGCAGGAGACTCACTTGGGCCCGGGAGGCAGAGGTTGCAGTGAGTCAAGATCGTGCCACTACACTCCAGCCTGGGCAATGAGAGTGAAACTCCTTCTCAACAAAAAAAAAAAAAAAGATTTTTGTGTACTTAGATATATTTCTGAAACAGTTCATAATAAGAATTTTATGTGTGCTACTCAGACCACAACATTGGAGTTATTCTTGATCTCCCTATCCTATCCTATATCCGATGCTTTAGCATATCCTGTTGATTCTGCCTTCAAAATACCTCTAGCATCTGACCATGTCTCATAACCTCCACTGCTTCTTCTCCAGTCCAAGCTGCCACCGTTTCCCATCTGGATTATTGCAACAGCCAAGAGTCTCTATGCTTCAACCTTCCCCTTCCCACAATCCCATTCTGTTCTCGACATAGCAGCCACAGTGATTCTGTTTTAAAGTAAGCCTAAACCCTCTGTCTTAGCCAGGCATGGTGGTGCACACTTGTAGTCCCAGCTAGAAGTCCCTGCCTCAAGTGGCTGAGGCAGAAGAATCGCCTGAACCCAGGAGTTCAAAACTGCACTGAGCTACGATTGCACACTCCAGCCTGAGCAACACAGCAAGACCCTGTCTCAAAAACAAAATAATAAAGAAATGAAGAAATGAAAAATAAAATAAACTTTCTCTCTATCAAAACCCTACAATGACTCTCCACTTCAGTCAGAGTAAGAACCAAAGCCCACGGGTGGGCGCGTGGCTCACTCCTGTAATCCCAGCACTTTGGGAGGCTGAGGCGTGAGGATCACTTGAGATCAGGAGTTTGAGACCAACCTGGGCAACATGCAGAAACCCCGTCTCTACTAAAAATACAAAAAAAAAAAAAAAAAATTAGCCAGGCATTGTGGCAGGCGCCTGTAATCCCAGCTACTTGGGAGGCTGAGGCAGGAGAATCGCTTGAACGCAGGAGGCAGAGGTTGCAGTGAGCTGAGATCATGCCACTGCACTCCAGCCTGGGTGACAGAGCGAGACTCTGTCTCAAAACAAAATAAATAAATAATAAAAATTCATTAAATAAAAATAAAAGTTATCCTAAGGGAAGAGAGATGGGGCCCTGATACAGCAGTGCACAGCCGCAGACACCCTCATCAGCCAGCAGGTCTCTGTGAAGATGTACCTTACAGCAGAATTCTGTGAAGGGTGCCTGTGCGGCAGTGCCCCCAGTGGACAATGACCTTTAGACAAAGGCACTACCTATAAATGATCTAGTGTACTAGAAGACTGGAAAAGACGTTCAATTTCCATCCCTGGAAATCTAAGAAATGTGAACTAAGACAACAGTACGTTGCCTGGTAACTTTATAAACAAGATAAGGAGATAGAAACTTTGTTCAAAACAAACTTTAAATGCAGTGTTTCATTTTCTGGGCATGTCTCAAGACAAATGACTTTTTTTTTTTTCTTTCAGAGTCTCACTCTGTCACCCAGCCTGGAGTGCAGAGGCACGATCTTGGCTCGCTGCAACCTCTGTCTCCACGTGATTCTCCTGCCTCAGCCTCCTGTGTAGCTGGGATTATAGGCAAAATGACTTTCTTTAGAAGACCAAAATTGGCCGGGCAGGGTGACTCACGCCTGTAATCCCAGGACTTTGGAAGGCCAAGGCAGGTGGATCACCTGAGCTCAGGAGTTTGAGACCAGCCTAGGCAACATGGCAAAAATCCCATCTCTACTAAAAATACAAAACTTAGCTTTGTGTAGTGGCAGGCACCCATAATCCCAGCTACTCAGGAGGCTGAGGCATGAGAATTGCTTGAGTTCAGGAGGCAGAGGTTGGAGTGAGTCGAGATCACACCACTGCACTCCAGCCTGGGTGACAGAATGAGACCTTGTCTCAAAAAGCAAAACAAACAAACAAACAAAAACTACATCATGGAATGAAAATGGAAAAAATGTTTCACGGTACCTACTAAGGCTAGACATATGTATATCGTAAGGCCCAGCAATTCCACATCTGGGAATATACTCAAGAAAACTGATTGCATGTCCATGTACAAGATTGCTTCTAGCAACTCTATTCATAGTAGCCAAAAATCAGAAACAGCCCAAATGTCCATCAACAATACACTTGAATAAATAAACGTGGTAGAGTCATAAAATGGAATGCTACACAGCAATTTTAAAAAATAACATGCACCAACATGCAACAGCATGGTCAAATATCATGACATAATGTTGAGTGGGTGACAGAGCAAGACTCCATCTAAAAAAAATAAATAAAAATGTGGCCGGGCGCAGTGGCTTAAGCCTGTAATCCCAGCACTTTGGGAGGCCAAGGTGGACAGATCACCTGAGGTCGGGAGTTCAAGACCAGCCTGACCAACATGGAGAAACCCCGTCTCTACTAAAAATACAAAATTTAGCCAGGCGTGGTGGCGCATGCTTGTAATCCCAGTTACTTGAGAGCCTGAGGCAGGAGAATCAGTTGAAACCAGGAGGTGGAATTTGCAGCGAGCCGAGATCACGCCATTGCACTCCAGCCTGGGCAACAAGAGCAAAACTCCGTCTCAAAAGAAAAAAAAAAGAAGAAGCAGCTAGACACCGCCAGACGCAGTGGCTCATGCCTGTTATCCCAGCACTTTGGGAGGCCAAGGTGGGTGGATTACTTCAGGTCAGGAGTTCGAAACCACCCTGGCCAACATGATGAAACCTGTCTCTACTAAAATGCAAAAATTAGCCGGGCAGGGCTGGGCGCAGTGGCTCACACCTGTAGTCCCAGCACTTTGGGAGGCCGAGGCAGGTGGATAACGAGGTCAGGAGATCAAGACCACCCTGGCCAACACGGTGAAACCCCATCTCTACTAAAAATACGAAAATTAGCTGGCCATGGCAGCACGTGCCCGTAGTCCCAGCTATTCAGGAGGGTAAGGCAGGAGAATCTCATGAACCCGGGAGGCGGAAGTTGCAGTGAGCCGAGATAGCGCTACTGCACTCCAGCCTGGCGACAGAGTGAGACTCCGTCTGAAAAAAAAAAGAAAAAAATATTTGCCGAGCATGGTGGCACATGCCTGTAGTCCCAGTTACTTGGGAGGCTGAGGCAGGAGAATCACTTGAACCCAGGAAGTGGAGGTTACATTGAGCTGAGATTGCGCCACTGCACTCCAACCTGGGTGACAGAGTGACACTCCGCCTCAAAAAAATAAAAAATGAAAAGAAACAAAATGAAAAGAAAAGAAGCTAGGCCGGGCATGGTGGCTCACATCTGTAATCCCAGCACTTTGGGAGGCCAAGGTAGGTGGATCACCAGAGGTCAGAAGTTCAAGACCATCCTGACCAATATGGTGAAACTCCCTCTCTACTAAAAATACAAAAATACAAAAAAAAAAAAAAAAAAAAAAAAAAAAAACAGCTGGGCATGGTGGTGTGCACCTGTAGTCCCAGCTACTTGGAAGACTGAGGCAGGAGAATTGCTTGAACCCAGGAGGTGGAGGTTGCAGTGAGCCAAGATTGCACCACTCCACTCCAGCCTGGGCGACAGAGTAAGGCTCCATCAAAAAGAGAAAGAAAAGAAAAGAAAAGAAAAGAGAAAAGAAGAGAAAAGAAAGAAAAGAAAAGAAAAGAAAAGAAAGCCAGACACCAAAAGAAAAGAAAGAAACTAGACATAATTGTATATGCATTTTATATAAGCATTAGGAACAGGCAAACCTAACTTGTGGTGACAGAAATGAGAAAGTGGTTACCTCTGCAGGCTATTGAGTGTGAGAATGCACAAAGGAACTTTCTAATATGACAGGAATGCTCTATATCCTGATCTAGGTGGTGGTTACAAAGATATGTACATAAATTCATTGAGCTTTATACTTCAATTTTTATGCTGTAAGTTATTTCCATTTTAAACGTTAAAATTTTAAAGTTTGAAATAAAACAGAATAAAATAAACAACTAGTGTATCAGTACTTTCAAGATACACAAAGGATCAGAATGCAGGACCAGCCCGGTGGAGAATACATTGGGATGGGGGAAACAGGGACACAGGTGCTCACATTCCCTCTCCAGCCACAAGGGGGCTCTCTCCCCACCTCAGCTCTCTACAGCCAAGTCCTCTGGAAAACTCAGGGGCACATGACCTCGCCTATTCAGAAATGTCACTGCTGGCTGGGCGAGGTGGCTCACCCCTGTTATCCTAGCACTTTGGGAGGTCGAGATGGGAGACTCACTTGAGTCCAGGAGTTCAAGACCAGCCTGGGCAACATAACGAGACCCCATCTCTACAAAAAAAATAGAAAGAGAAATACAATCTCACGGTTCAAAATTCAGTAAATATATACAACCATTGTGAAAAACTGTCAGTATTTAGCATAAACATATGGATACCTTATGACCTTGCCCTTCAGGTCCCGGCCTACATACCCAGCAGAAATGCATACATATGTTCTCTAAATGACCTGTTCGGGAATGTTCCTAGCAGCACTGTTTGTAATTGCCAGAGATCGGCAGCAACCCAAATGCCCTCAACAGTTAGAATGAATAAATAAATCACAGTGGAATGCTATACATCAATGAGAATGAATGCCATGCAACAACATGGATAAACCTCATAAAGCCAGGCACAGTGACTCAATGCCTATAATCCCAGCACTTTGGGAGGCCAAGGTGGAGAACTGCTTGAGCTCAGGAGTTCAAAACCAGCCTGGGCAACAAAGTGAGACCTCGTCTCTATAAAAAATAAAATAATTGGCCAGCCGCGGTGGCTCACGCCTGTAATCCCAGCACTTTGGGAGGCTGAGGCAGGCAGATCATGAGGAGTACCAGACCAGCCTGGCCAACACAGCGAAACCCCATCTCTACTAAAAATACAAAAACTAGCTGGGCGTGGTGACGGGTGTCTGTAATCCCAGCTACTCAGAAGGGATGAGGCAGGAGAATCGCTTGAACCTGGGAGGCAGAGGTTACGGTGAGCCGAGATCGCACCACTACACTCCAGCCTGAGCAACAGAGCTAGACTCTGTCTCAAAAAAATAAAATAAAATAAATAAAATAAAATAAAATAATTAGCCGGGTGTGGTGGTGTGTGCCTGTAGTCCCAGCTACTTGGAAGGCTAAAGTAGGGGAACCACTTGGGCATTGGAGGTTGAGGCTGCAGTGAGCTGTGATTATGCCACTGCACTCCAGCCTGGGCAACAGAGTGAGACCCTCAAAAAAATAATAATGATAATGTTGCATAAAAGAAGCCAGACTCACACGGAGTATGATTCCATTTATATGAAGTTCAAAATGTACAAAATTGACTGGGCACGGTGGCTCACACCTGTAATCTCAGACCTTTGGGAGGCTGAGGCGGGCAGACCACTTGAGACCAGGAACTCGAGACCAGCCTGGCCAACATGATGAAACCCTGTATCTACTAAAAATAGAAAAATTAGGTGGAGTGGTGGTGGGTGCCTGTAATTCCAGCTGCTCGGGAGGCTAAGGCGGGAGAATCACTTGAACCTCGGAGGTGGAGGTTGCAGTCAGCTGATATCACACCACTGCACTCCAGCCTGGGTGACAGAGCGAGACTCAGCCTCAAAAAAAAAAGAAAAAAAAAATGTACAAAATTCATCTCTGCTGTTACGAGTCAGGATAGTCCCCCTTTGCGGGGAGGGTGAAAGGAAGTGGGCACAGGGAGAATTTGGGGGTACTGTAGGTCATGATCTCCTTACAAATGTGGGTGGTAGGTGCATAGATGCATTCAGTTTGTGAAAATTCATCCAGCTATAGATTTATGATATGTACCCCTTTTTAAACATATGTTTCAATTTCAAGTTTCTAAAAGTCTGCCAACAGATAAGCCATGAAAACTCTCCTTCCCCGCCCCGTGGGAATTCCCTTTCCAAGAGGCAACCAAGCTACCAATGGCTTTTGGAATCCATTCAGAAATAGTTGGTGCCTATACAAATACGCATCTACACAACATAAATAGACACACATACACACACAAATATATATTCACACACAAGCAAATATACATATGCACACATACACATCACACAAATATATATTCACACACAAGCAAATATACATATGCACACATACACATCACACAAATATATATTCGCACACAAGCAAATATACATATGCACACATACACATCACACACTACAATTATACACATACACATGCACACAACACACACAATTGTACACACACATATGCATGAACACAGGCATAAATGGAGATGTACATACAACACATAACACATGGATGATATATATACACACATGCAACACACAACACAAACATAACACATATACACACAAGTGCACACACACATATTCATTCTCTGTTTTTACATGGATGGTTTACACTTTGTTTTACCCATTACATTACACCTTGGAAATCACTTTATGTCAGTCCCTAAAGAGCTTCTTCATTCTTTTTTATAGCTGCATCAATGGCACAATCATAATTGGACTATTGCAACACAGCAGAAAAGACTACAGGCTCCCTAGCCAGACTGCCTGGGTGTCAGTGCAGCCTTGGCTGGCTGTGTGATCTTAGACAAGCTACTTAACCTCTCTGTGCCCCAGCTTCCCCATCTTTAAAATGAGCCAGCTGGACGCAGAGACTGATGCCTATAATCCCAGCACTTTGGGAGGCCGAGGTGGGCGGATCACATCAGTGTGACCAACATGGTGAAACCCCCTCTCTACTAAAAATACAAAAATTAGCCGGGCATGGTGGTGCATGCCTGTAATCCCAGTACTCAGGAGGCTGAGGCAGGAGAATCGCTTGAACCCGGGAGGCAGAAGTTGCAGTGAGCCAAGATCACGCCACTGCACTCCAGCCTGGGTGACAGAGCAAGACTCCATCTCAAAAAAAAAAAAAAAAAAAAGCACCTAATTATAGTACCCACCTCATCCAGTTATTGTGAAAATTAAGTGAATTATTATTTATAAAGCACTGAGAACAGGGGCCATGTATTCCATGAGTGTTACACGACTGTACATATCCTGGTATTGGACACTGAGATTTTTCTAATCATTTTATATTTCAGACAATGCTGCAATGTACACACTTATATCATTTGCCACAAGTGTGAGAAGTAGAATAGTGGGATAGTGGGATTGGTAAACCAAAGAACGTTTGTGCTGGTTACATGAAGAGATGTCAAATTTCTCTACATTAAAGTTGCACCAATTTACACTCCCACCACAATGAAGGAGAGAACTGATTTTTCACCATTACCCTGGTTGTGGTGATGGTTTCACAGGTGAATACATATGTCAAAGCTCATCACTGTATACCTCAAATACGTGCAGTCTTTTGCATACCAATTATACCTCAATAAAGCTATTTTTGTTGTTGTTGTTGTGAGACGGAGTTTCACTCTCGTCACCCAGGCTGGCGTGCAATGGCATGATCTCGGCTCACTGCAACCTCCACCTCCCAGGTTCAAGTGATTCTCCTGTCTCAGCCTCCCGAGTAGCTGAGATTATAGGTGACTGCCACCACCCCCGGCTAATTTTTGTATTTTTAATAGAGATGGGGTTTCACCATGTTGGCCAGGCTGGTCTTGAACTCCTGAGCTCAGGTGATTCACATGCCTCGGCCTCCAAGTGCTGGGAATACAGGCATGAGCCACCACGCCCGCCAATAAAGCTAATTTTTAAAAAATTATCATGGTCTCCCTTTTGAGAAACACTTAATGGAGGCGCATGATAAATGATTCAACTGGGATGCAGCCAGCAAAATCCCGAATGTTGCAAACCCCACGAGAAAAACGACCCTATTTATTCACCAAATGTACTGTAAGAGAAGGGAGTGAGGAAGCGGGAGAATCCAAAAATTAAGAGAGAATTAAGAAACTGATCCATTAAATGCAGTGTGTAGATCTTTGTTTTTCTCATGAGTTGAATAAACCAACTGTGCAAGAAATGTGTTATGGCAGGGTGCAGTGGCTCACACCTGTAATCCTAGCACTTTGGGAGACCAAGGTGGGTGGATCACTTGAGGTCAGGAGTTCAAGATCAGCCAAGCCAACATGGTGAAACCCCGTCTCTCTTCAAAATGCAAAAATTAACCAGGTGTGGTGGCGCATGCCTGTAATCCCAGCTACTAGAAGGCTGAGGCATGAGAATCACTTGAACCCAGGATAAGGAGGTTGCAGTGAGCTGAGATCCTGCCACTGCTCTCCTGCCTGGGTGACAGAGCAAGACTCTGTCAAATTAATTAATTAATTAATTAATTAATTTAAAAAGAAGAAGAAGAAGAGAGAAGAAAGAAACACTGCTCTGAATCTCCTCCCGCTCTTCTCCCTCCACATACATACCTGCCTCAAGGTTGGTGGAGCTCTGTGTGGTCTCCTTTTAGGGGCGAGTAGGGGATAATTTGAGAACTGAGATGCTTCAAGTTACTCCTGAGGCAGGGTTTGGGTTTCCCTAGAAGGATGTTGGCCTGAAAATTTTAAAAGACATAGCACAGGTCAAGGATTCCTGGGGTTTTGACCCCAATGGAGACACACAATGCCCTGAAAGGGCACCATCTTCCTCCTTCACAGAGCCCTGGAAACACATCTTAGCTTTCTGGAAACTTCTTGAGATTCTCTGGAAAGTCCCTCCAGGAAATTTGGAAAAATTTGTCCTCATCGGGGCCATACTTTTGGCATATGTAGGTGTCAGCCACTTTGGTGGATCTGTACTGTCTCAAGTCAACTAAATGGTAACTGTTTTCCCAGATTTTCCTTCCCTGGATGATTCCGAGTTAGCGTGAGCCACAAGGCACTTTGTGTGAGAGTTGGAAGGTGGAAGTGAAAGAGTATATATATATATATATATATATATACACACACACACACACACATACATACACACACACACACACACATACATATATATATATATATATATATATATATATATATATATATATATATATATAGTTTTTGTTTTTGAGACAGAGTTTCACTCTTGTCACCCAGGCTGGAGTGCAATGGCATGATCTCGGCTCACTGCAACCTCCGCCTCCCAGGCTTAAGCGATTCTCCTGCCTTAGCCTCCCAAGGAGCTGGGATTACAGGCGCCTGCCACCATGCCCAGCTAATTTTTGTATTTTTAGTAGAGATGGAGTTTCACCATCTTGGCCAAGCTGGTCTTAAACTCCTGACCTCAAGTGATCCACCTGCCTCAGCCTCCCAAAGTGCTGAGATTACAGGCCTGAGCCACCACGCCCAGCCAAGCATACATCTTCTTTATGCAGTCAGGAGATTCCAGCACATTTGCAGCTCACCTGCATAAGCACTGATCTGCTGGCCACTTTGTTGATATGGGGCCAGGGCCTGGCCCATAGCCACGCCAGCTTCTATCGGATATTCTGTTTCAATTTCTCTAGCTCCTGGGCAACACGCTTGTTTAACTCTGTGACTAAGGGTAGCTTCTCCTTCAAGACCTCCTGCCTGTGAAGTTGGAGAATGAAGGTGATGAGAGACCATGCAGGTTCCAATCCACCTTCCACTCATCCTCACAGGTCCGGGGCATCCTTGCTTCTCACTTCACAGCCACCTTTCCTTCCTGAATACCTGCCCTTCAGACTTCCGTTTCCAGCACCAAACCGGAAACCAACAGCCTTGCATAGAGAGTGGAACCAGCTCTCACAAGTGCGTCAGGCCAAATTCCCATAATGAATCCCTTTTTATTTATTTACTTACTTACTTACTTACTTATTTATTTATTTATTTATTTATTTATTTTGAGATGGAGTCTCTGCTCTGTCGCCCAGGCTAGAGTGCAGTGGCCAGATCTCGGTTCACTGCAAGCTCCGCCTCCCGGGTTCACGCCATTCTCCTGCCTCAACCTCCCGAGTAGCTGGGAATACAGGCGCCCGCCACAACCGCCGGCTAATTTTTTGTATTTTCAGTAGAGACGGGGTTTCACCATATTAGCCAGGAAGGTCTTGATCTCCTGACCTTGTGATCTGCCCGTCTCGGCCTCCCAAAGTGCTGGGATTACAGGCGTGAGCCACCGCGCCCGGCCATGAATCCCTTCTTTTACATTGTGGTAGCTAGCTCCAAGATGGTGCCAGTGATCCTCACCTCCTGGTAGTGTCCCCCCACCGTAAATCAGGGCTGACCTGTGCAACCGGTTTTGGACTGCAGCAGTGACTCTGTGTGACTTCCCCGTCTAGGTCATAAGAGACATTGCCGCTGCCACCTTGGTCTCCTGCATTGATGGCTGCAGGGGAAGCCAGTTCATGTGTCAGGAGAGTATTCAGGCAGTGTGGGTGAAAGAGTACCTCCCGGCCGAGGCAAGAGATTGAAGGCACAGACTGTTTCAGTATAATGAAAAAAATAATTAGAATAAGAATAGTCACAATACAAATTAGATATAGAGATGATCATGGACAATTATCAACGTTATTATAAACATTATTAATCATTAGCTGTTAATATTACTCTTTGTTGCATTACTAATATAACCTAGGAATAACCGGCAGGTATAGGGTCAGGTGCTGAAGGGACATTGTGAGAAGTGACATAGAAGGCAAGAGGTGAGCCCTCTGTCATGCCCGCATAAGGGCCGCTTGAGGGCTCCTTGGTCAATGGGTAACGCCAGTGTCTGGGAAGAAACCCATTACTTAGCAGACCGCAAAAGGGAGTCTCCTTTCCTTGGAGGAGTCAGGGAACACTCTGCTCCACCAGCTTCTTGTGGGAGGCTGGATATTACCCACGCCTGCCTGCAGTCATCCGGAGGCCTAAACCCCTCCCCGTGGTGCTGTGCTACAATGGTCACGCTCCTTGTCCACTTTCATGGTCCTCCCATACTCCTGGTTCCTCTTTGAAGTTCATAGTAGTTAGCGGTAGAAGAAAGAGTGAAAGCCTTAAAGTCTTTGATCTTTCTTTTAAGTGCAGAGAAGAAAACGCTGATGTAGGCTGCCTTCTCTCTCTCTCTCTCTCTGCTTCAGCTACCTAAGAGGAAAGGGCCCACTGTCCAATGATTACATGACTTCTTCACCTTGTCAATCACTTAGAAGATCCACCCTCCTTACCGTGCCCCCTTGTCTTGCATGAAATAAATATCAGCGCACCCAGCTGTTCGGGGCCACTACCCGTCTCCGCATCTTGATGGTAGTGGTCCCCAGGGCCCAGCTGTTTTCTCTTTATCTCTTTGTCTTGTGTCTTTATTTATTATAATCTCTCCTCTCTGCACACAGGGAGAACACCCGCTAAGCCCCGTAGGGTTGGACCCTACATGGCAGCCTTCAGAAAGGCCAATGGGGCTGAGGAGCTAAAGCTTTCTTTTTTTTTTATTTTATTTTATTTTATTTTATTTTTTGAGACGGAGTCTCACTCTGTCGCCCAGGCTGGAGTGCAGTGGCGCGATCTCGGCTCACTGCAAGCTCCGCCTCCCGGGTTCACGCCATTCTCCTGCCTCAGCCTCCCGAGTAGCTGGGACTACAGGCGCCCACAACCGCGCCCGGCTAATTTTTTGTAGTTTTAGTAGAGACGGGGTTTCACCGTGTTAGCCAGGATGGTCTCGATCTCCTGACCTTGTGATCCGCCCGCCTCGGCCTCCCAAAGCGCTGGGATTACAGGCGTGAGCCACCGCGCCCGACCAGAGCTAAAGCTTTCTATCTGGAGGATCTTAGAAGCAGATCCTCCAGCCTTAATTGAACTTCCAGATGACTACAGCAGTCCCGGTTGACATCAATAGATAAATCAATAAATGCTTATTAGGGCTGGGCATGGTAGGTCATGCCTGTAATTCCAGCACTTTGGGAGGCCAAAGCAGCAGGATTGCTTGAGCCCAGGATTTCAAGACCAACCAGGGCAACATAGTGAGACCCCCATCTCTAGAAAAAAATTTAAAAATTAGCCAGGCATGGTGGCTCATGCCTGTAATCCCAGCACTTTGGGAGGCCAAGGCAGGAGGATTGCTTGAGCCTAGGAGTTCAAGACCAGCCTGGGTAACACAGTGAGACCCCATTTCTGTTTTTTCTAATAAATAAAATAAAAATAATTTTAAAAATTAGCCAGGCATGGTGGTGCATGCCTATAGTCTCAGCTACTTAGGAGGCTGAGGCAGGAGGATCACTTGAGCCCAGCAGGTCAAGGCTGCGGTGAGCCATGATCGTACCAGTGCACTCCAGCCTGGGCAATTAATCAACGTTCCAAATGCATCCTCAGAGACAATAAATCTCTCAAATGGTGCCTCTACAGGGGAAAAAACCCAAAGGTCCTTAATGATGACTCAGAGGGAAGGTTGAAAGATGCTTGTCCGACAGTTTGAGTTATATATCCGTCTATCTATGTATTGGGGTTCACCAAGTATAAAAGCATCGTTGCTATTACAGATATGAGGCACTCCAAGCCCGAGAGCCCTGAGGGTAGGGAGGTTACTCCAGGAGACCAGGAACCAGGAAACATCCACACCCACAGTAACAGTAAGAATGACAGCTGCAGACCAGACCAGCCCTCTACTGTGATGCTGGAGAGATGAGACTCCGCCGTGATCCCTGGCTCAGGCCCTCATGCCGAGACAGCTGTCTCTAATCTGCCGGTGAAAGCCCAGCCAGCCCATTCTACTCAGGGAAATCATCAGTGCTGAGGGAAATCATCTGGAACCATCTGGGTCTGGTTATTTTTTACAAGTAGCCAAAATCCTGGGAAACTGATTTGTACAAACCACTAAATTTCCCTGGCTTATAAAATGGCAGTAATCACAGTCTGGCTTCATGGAGCTATCGTGACAATTAAGTGGCTTCTGCAAATCAGGTACATGGAACCAGGATGGAATCCAGGTCTATGAGGCGCACATGAGGAAAGATTTTGAAATGAGCTCCAAAGGTCTTGGGCTGCATGAAACCCTCATTATCTGCACCTTTATTTACAAATCAATGCTTAATGGAGCTAAAGGCAAATCTTCATTTTAAGATTAGAAAAGATTAAGATTAAAATTAAGAAAACATAAACATATAATGCAAAGATACATACATACATACATATATATTTTTTTTTAAACCCAAAACTGATAATGCAGTGACTAAGAGCAAATAATACAATGACTAAGAGCAAATAACGTCAAAGCATTCACTTCTCATCAACCAGCAAATGTGAACACCTTCAAAGCTTCCTGCCAACTTCCTCTACACAACCACACCCAAATGACAAATGCAAACACAACAGCTTCTTTGCTTGACTACTCTCTCCTACTTCATTTCCATTCTCCCCACTCCCTACACCCCCTACTCCCCGCCCCACCAAATCCACCCCAGCCCCTGCTGCCAAGACCCTGTGCATCCTGAACCTGGGAGCGTCCTTTAAGGAAGCCATACGAGGGAGCTCCCTGAGGTCCTTCCCTAAATGGCCTCTGACTCTCCTACCTGGAAGCAGAGCCCAAGAACATTGAGCTGATGAAGAGGACTCTGGGCTTGCCCATGTATGGGAATGCAGCCTGTTGCATGGCAAGAGTGACGCCATCTTGAAGCAAAACTGCCACGATGATCGATGTTTGACCCCCACATAACAAGGTGCTCTTTTTTCTTTCTTTCTTTTTCTTGTTTTTGTTTTTGCTTTGCATGCAAAGTGTAAGCCAAGAGGCAGACTTGGTCCCAAGGTGGACAGTCCAGCAGGTGTGCAAAGCTGTTTCAGAACCCACACAGAGGAAACAAGAGTATGAGCAGTGCAGGTTTTTGGAAAAGAGCCGATTTTAGTTGAAAAGCAGAGGAAACCCCAGACATTGCACACTTTTTAGACCTTAGTCTCACCTCTCTTGCAAGACTTAGCGCCTCCAACCTGCTCAGTGCGAACCCTGAGGTCCTTCCCACCCGGTGAGCCACGGGGGAGCAGAGTCACTTATGACCAAAAGAAATTGTTCTGAGGGTTGGTTAGTAAGCAGGAAAGAAAAAGAGAGAGAGAGGAGAAGAAAAGCCATGCAGGGGGTTGGATGCCTGCAGGGGAAGAAGGCGAGGCATAGACATCCCTTCCATCCGAGTCACGTGGCATCAAATATGTTACCAGTGGAAGATGTCCGAGTTACCTGCCGCAAATCCGGACAGGTCTGCAGCAACCTCAATTTTTGCCTCCTCAGAAGAAAGAATTCAACTGAAGGGCATAAGGCAGAAAAAGAGACCAAGGCAAGTTTCAGAGCAAGGTTGGAAGCTTATTAAAAAGCTTTAGAACAGGCCAGGTGCGGTGACTCAGGCCTGTAATCTCAGCACTGGGAGGCCAAGGTGGGAGGATAATGAGGTCTGGAGTTTGAGACCAGCCTGGCCAACATGGTGAAACCCTGTCTCTACTAAAAATACAAAGAAAATTAGCTAGGCATGGTGGCGGACTCCTGTAATCCCAGCTACTCCAGAGGTTGAGGCAGGAGAATTGTTTGAACCTAGGAGGCAGAGGTTGCAGCCGAGACCACACCATTGCACTCCAACCTGGGCAACAAGAGCAAAACTAAGTAAAAAAAAAAAAAAAAAAAAAAAAAAAAAAAAAAAAAAACTTTATAACAGTAAGGAAAGGAAAGTGCACTTGGAAGAGGGCCAAGTAGGCCACTTAAGAAACCAAATGCCTGACCTCCACGTACCAAGGTGCTCTGCAACAAACTCTTTAAACAATGCCTATAGCAGAGACAACCCCTCAAAAAGATGCTCATCCAACCTCCCCAGGGGTCACATGTTTCAGCAAGAACATCTGAGACATGACCAGCTACACATGTTTTAGCCTAAAAGCTTGCTATATAAAAGGATAATTTCTGTAGGGCTGGTGCAGGGATCCACCATCTCATGGCCACCTGAGACATTGCTTATGTTTGTAAATCCCTGTGAAATGTTTCTTCCTGAGAAACTGGATGTATGGGCCTCTCAGCTCCCTGGGCCTTTGGGGTAGGTTTGCATAGACCTGCTCACCACAGAACATCATGCGACTTACTTTTACCAACAGAATTAGGTTGGAGTGATGGCATGCCAGTTTCAAGCCTGGGCCTCCACTGAGAGGAACACAAATCGTCTTTGCATATTTCCACTTGTACTTTTGTGGAGATTTTGTTTTGGGATGGGGCGGGGGCAGGGTCTTACTCTGTTGGCCAGGCTGGAGTGTGGTGGCACAATCATAGCCCACTTCAAGCTCAAGCTCCCTGGCTCAAGCAATCCTCCTGTCTCAGCCTCTCAAGTAGCTGGGACTAGAGGCACACACCATCACACTGGCTAATTTTTAAATTTTTTGTAGAGATCAGGTCTTACTATGTTGCCCAGGCTAGTCTGGAACTCCTGGACTCAACCGATCCTCTGGTCTTGGCTGCCTAAAGTGCTGGTATTACAGGAGTGAGCCACCACACCTGGCCACTTGTAAGTTTATACCTCTGTGAGAACAAACCCAAGCTAGCCTACAGGAAAATGAAAACCTAACAGAGACCAACCAATCCAGTCATTGCAGATAAGACCAACCTAGACAAGACCAGCTGACAGCTGAGTTCTAGACATATGAGAAGGTACAGATGAGCCCAGAAGAACCATCCAGCCAAGCCCAGCCTAAATGGCCCACACACAAACTCAGAAGCTAAAAAACCATGCTACTGAGCTTTGGGGTGGTTTGTTACACAGCATTATTGTAACTAACCAATATAAGAAACCTGCAACTGCTCAGCCAAGTCCTAAAGCTAGCCTGCTTGGATTTGAAACCTATCTCCATTATCTGTCCACCGAGTGACTTAACCTCCCTGCACCTTAGATCTCTCCTCTATAAAATGAGATAAGAACAGGTCTAACCCAACAAGATGGTTCCATCATTCAGGAGCCGACAGTTTATGGGGTTCCTCTTGCTCTGTGTAAGAAAGAGATGACAATGACCAAGACAGACTGGGCATGGTGGCTTATGCCTGTAATCCCAGCACTTTGGGAGGCCAAGGTGGGAGGACTGATTGGGCCAAGGAGTTGAAGGCCAGCCTGGGCAACATAGCAGGACCCCATCTCTAAAAATAAAATAAAATAAAACAAGAACTCAGGAGGCGGAGGTTGCAGTGAGCCAAGATTGTGCCATTGCACTCCAGCCTGGGCGACAAGAGCAAAACTCCGTCTCAAAAAAAAAAAAAAATTAAAAATTAGCCAGGGATGGTAGCTCATGCCTTTAGGTCCAGCACTTTGGGAGGCCAAGGTGGGAGGATCACCTAAGCCCAGGAATTTGAGGCTGAAGTGAGCTATGATCACACCACTGCACTCCAGCCTGGGCAACAGAGCAAAACCCTGTCTGTAAAAAAACAAAACAGTGACTAAGAAAAAGTTCCACATGCATAAAAAGCAAACAGGTCTACGATATGAAGTCAGGTAGAGAGAAGTAAGTGCTCTGAAGAGAAGCACAGCTGACTAAAGGATAGAGGCTGTGATGGGGAGAAGAGATACTGCTTTCGATAAGGTGGTAAAGGACGCCCACCAAGAGGAGATGACATCCCAGTCACGTGTGAATGAAGAAGGAGAGGAAGCCACACAGAGACAGGGAGGGAGGCTTTCCCAGCAGAGGGAATGGTGGTGCCAAGGTGTAGAATGGGCCTGAGATTGGTGTGCGTGAGCAATAGAAAGAAGGCTGGCAAGAAGAGACAAGTGGGAGAACGGCAGGAGGTGGCATCTAAGAGGCAGGCACAGATCAGAGTATGGGGATAATGGATTTCGGATTTTTTTGCTTGTTTGTTTGTTTATGTTTTTGTTTAGAGACAGAATCTTGCTCTGTCACCCAGGCTGGAGTGCAGTGGCACAATCTTGGCTCACTGCAACCTCCACCTCCTGGGTTAAAGTGATTCTCCTGCCTCAGCCTCCAGAGTAACTGGGATTATAGGCATGCACCACCACACTCAGCTAATTTTTTGTATTTTTAGTAGAGACAGGATTTTGCCATATTGCCCAAGCTGATCTCAAACTCCTGAATGCAGGTGATCCACCCACCTCGGCCTCCCAAAGTGCTGGGATTACAGGGGTGAGCCACCGTGTCCGGCCTTTTTTTTTTTTTTTTTTTTTTTTTTTTAAGCCAAGGTCTCACTCTGTCACCCAGGCTGGAGTATAGTGGCACAATCATGGCTTACTGAAGTCTCAACCTCCTGGGCTCAAGCTGTTCTCCTGCCTTAGCCTCCCAAGTAGCTGAGACTACAGGCAAAGGCCACTCCTAGCTTGGAGTGTGGATTTTATTGTGATTAAATGAGTTGTCCACCTAGATAACAGACAGAGAGAGGCTCTCTAAAAGAAACAAAAATTGGTTGGGTGAGGTGGCTCACGTCTGTAATCCTAGCACTTTGGGAGGCCAAGGCGGGTGGATCACTTGAGGTCAGGAGTTCGCGACCAGCCTGGCCAACATGGCAAAACCCCATCTCTACTAAAAATACAAAAATTAGTCAGTCATGGTGGCGGGTGCCTGTAATCCCCAGCTGCTTAGGAGGCTGAGGCAGGAGAATCGCTTGAACCCGGTGAGTGAAGGTTACAGTGAGCCCAGATCATGCCACTTCACTCCAACCTGGGTGAAAGAGTGAAACTGCATCTCAAAAAAAAAAAAAATGTTTATTCAAGAACAGAGAGTTACAATGGGAATAGGAGTTTTATACATATTCAGGGAGGTAAAAGAAGACAAAGATTTAAAAAAAAAAAAAAAATGAAGAGAATTACATAATGGTTTTGAAATAATCATCCTTGGCTAGAAAAATGAATCACAAAGATGATGCCCGTCTAGGGTTGGACAGGCGGTTGCTGGGCAAATGTCCTTGCAGAAGTATTTTTCTGTGTAAGTTTGCAGTAGCCTTTGTGTGTGGTTGTGTTTTTTGCAGTTTTTGGGATAGTTTTTGTGATCAGACACACAAGTAGGAGAACCCTGTCTCCATGGCTTTCCCTCGTTCTGTTGATCAGAGCTTTTTTTTCTTTTTCTTTTTCTTTTTTTTTTTAACATGAGTGACTCCAGCTCACTGCAACCTCCACCTCCTGGGTTCAAGCGATTCTCCTGCCACAGCCTCCCAAGTAGCTGGGATTCCAGGTGCACACCACCACACCCAGCTAATTTTTGTATGTTTTAGTAGGGCAAGGATTTCGCCATGTTGGCCAGACTGGTCTTGAACTCCTGATCTCAGATGATCTGCCTGCCTCAGCCTTCCAAGTCCTGGGATTACAGGCATGAGCCACTGAGCCCGGCAGTTTGCATTCTTTTTTTTTTTTTTTTTTTTTTTTTTGAGACAGAGTCTCACTCTGTTGCCCCAGGCTGGAGTGTAGTGGCACAATCTTGCCTCACTGCAACCTCTGCCTCCCGGGTTCAAGCGATTCTTCTGCCTCAGCCTCCCGAGTAACTGGGATTACAGGCTCATGCCACCACCATGCCTGGCTAATTTGTTGTTATTGTTGAGATGGAGTCTCACTCTGTCTTCCAGGCTGGAGTGCGATGGTGAGATCTCGGCCCACTGCAACCTCCACCTCCCAGGTTCAAGCTAGTCTCATGTCTCAGCCTCCCGAGCAGCTAGGATTACGGGCACCCCCCACCACGCCTGGCTAATTTTTGCATTTTTAGTAGAGACGGGGGTTTCGCTATGTTGGCCAGGCTGGTCTGGAGCCCCTGACCTCAGGTGATCCAATCACCTCGAATTCCCAAGGTGCTAGAATTACAAGCATAAGCCACCACGCTGGCAGCTGCATTCTTTGGAGTTTCTGATTAGCCTCTCCAAATGAGGCAATGAGATATGCATTTATCTCAGTGAGCAGAGGGGTGACTTTGAATAGAATGGGATGCAGGTTCGCCCTAAGCTGTTCCCAGCTTGACTTTTCCCTTTAGCTTTGGTGATTTGGAGGCCCCAATATTTATTTTCCTTTCACAGCTCAGAACTGTGCTTGGTGCCGTGAGTGTTTGTCCCGTAGCTGTTGGTAAATGCAGGATGGACACTGCAGGCAGAAGGAACAGCAAGTGCAAAGGTTCTGAGAAGGGAATGGGTCTCTGTGGCTAAGGCTCATCCAGGAGACCTGCGTGGCTGCAGTAGGGCAGGCAGTGGGTAGTACAAGGAGGTGTGGTCAGCACAGTGGCCAGGGCCAGACCCTGCAGAGCCTGTGGGCATGCCAAGGGCATAGTGCTTCCACTAAATGAGAAAAGAAGCCACTGGAGTGTTTCAAAAGTTCACAGTTCTTGGCTAGGCATGGTGGCTCTTGCCTATAATCCCAACTCTTTGGGAGGCCAAGGTGGGAGAATTGCTTGAGCCCAGGAGTTCAAGACCAACCTGGGCAACGAAGTGAGACCTCATTTCTACAAAAAATTAGCCAGGCATAGTGGTACACACCGGTAGTCCCAGCTACTCTCCAGGCTGAACTGGCAGGATTGCTTGATCCTCGGAGGTCAAGACTGCAATGAGCTATGATCGCGCCACTGCACTCCAACCTGGGTGACAGAGTGAGACCCTGTTTCAAGAAAGAAAAAAACTAATAATATTGTTAAATGAAATTTACCAGAGGCCACTAGTTTGGACCAACCTCCTACACAAGACCCAACAGACTAAACCAAAATGGAGTCACTCGTGCCAACTTCCACATCACCAAGCGAAAAATGACTTATCTGACCTTCCAAGAAATCAGGAGACTGAAAGATAATAGCCAAGTCCCCAAGCAGGCCAGTTTTAGCCTGCATGATAAGGAAATCCCCTGTCCTTTAACCTTTACATGGAAAGTAATTTTGAAATGGCCAATCCACTTTTTCTTCTCTGTTTCTGCAGTCTCTGCCCTTTCTGTCTATAAAACCAACTTCCTCCACTCGACTCATCAGAACACTCATTTTATCTTTTACAATTCGGTGTTGCCCAATTCTAAAATCACAAATAAAAACCAGTTAAGATCTTTAAGCAGGCTGGGCACACTGGCTCACGACTGTAATCCCAGCACTTTGAGAGGCCGAGGCAGGTGGATCACTTGAGGTCAGGAGTTCGAGACTAGCCTGGCCAACATGGTGAAACTCCGTCTTTACTAAGATATAAAAATTAGCCAGGCATGATGGTGCGTGCTTGTAATCCCAGCTACTTGGGAGGCTGAGGCAGGAGGGACTCTATAAGCAAATTTGTTGTGCTTTTGTCTTTTGGTAGTTCAAGGACTGAACTTTTTTTTTTTTTTTTTTTTTTTTTTTTTTTTTGAGACAGAGTCTTGCTCTGTCACCAGGCTGGAGTGCAGTGGGGCAATCTTGGCTTACTGCAACCTCCACCTCCTGGGTTCAAGCAATCATCTTGCCTCAGCCTCCCGAGTGGCTGGGATTACAGGCATCCGGCACCGCGCATGGCTAATTTTTGTATTTTTATTAGAGATGGGGTTTCACCATGTTGGCCAGGCTGGTCTTGAAATCCTGACCTCGTGATCTGCCTGCCTCAGCCTCCCAAAGTGCTGAGATTACAGGCGTGAGCCGCCGTGCCTGGCCGGACTGAGCACTTTCACCTTTATGTTTTTCTATCTCCAAACTCATCCACAATCTCACCCAGCTTGGACTCACCCCTGGCAGTTCATCTCTGCCCTGACCTTGCTTTAGCAATGATCTTTCCTTTCATTCATCCCTTCTTTGGGGGCCTTTCCATGACTCTAGACTCTGAGGGTATAACAGTGAGTAATGCAGACTTAGATCCTGCCCAGAACATTCCCTAACACACAGTAGGTGTTCATTAAAAGTTTTTAGAATGAGTAAGAATCGTTGTTTTTTTGTTTTTTTTTTTTTTTTTTGAGACGGAGTCTGGCTCTGTCTCCCGGGCTAGAGTGCAGTGGCCGGATCTCAGCTCACTGCAAGCTCCGCCCCCCGGGTTTACGCCATTCTCCTGCCTCAGCCTCCCGAGTAGCTAGGACTACAGGCGCCCGCCGCCTCGCCCGGCTAGTTTTTTGTATTTTTTAGTAGAGACGGGGTTTCACCGTGTTCGCCAGGATGGTCTCGATCTCCTGACCTCGTGATCCGCCCGTCTCGGCCTCCCAAAGTGCTGGGATTACAGGCTTGAGCCACCGCGCCCGGCTGAATCGTTGTTTTTTTAAGTCCCTACTAACAAAAGAAAAAGTTGACATCCTTGATACTTGACCCTCCAATTTTGTCTTTGAAGCTTGCTGGGTCACAGTCTCCAAACTGGTTTACAGGACAAAGTCCCAATGCCAAGGTTCTTTCCCAAATGGGCCTGACCTAATTCCCCAACCTCATCTCCCTGCTCCCTCCCAGGAAGCTGCACCCAGTTCCTGACACAAGGCAGGTTGGCTCAGGCCTCTGCACGTGCTCCTCGTTATTTAAGATCCTGTTCCTGGTCTTATCCATCACGACCTCTGAGAAGATGTCCTGGAAACCCAGACAGAGCTGTGTCACTGTCTCTGCTGCAGATTTAGCTGAATGTTGGTGCAAGTGCTTTTGCCAAATAGCAATAGTACTTCCCGAGAGTCCAGACAGGGCTGGAGGCTGATGCCTAGCCGACATTGCTGCTCCAAGCCGCCAGAGGGCGCATGGAAAACACCGATCTGACTTGTACAATGAAAATCCTACAGGAGCTCTAAGTTGCTCTTAGAATTCACAGTCAACGTGCCACTGTTTTTGTTTTGTTTGTTTGTTTGTTTTGAGGCAGGGTCTCGCTCTGTCACCCAGGCTGGAGTGCAGTGGCGCAATCTCGGCTCTCTGCAGCCTCGTCATCCTGGGCTCAAGTGAACCTCCCACCTTCTGACAGAGAAAAGTCGGCTTTCAGTGGTTCATTTTCGTAACCCATGTTCATGAGTTTCTTGTGATGTGCTAGTTTATTGCTAATATTTAGGATTCCTGCTGATCCTAATAAATTCCTAATTGTAGTTCTTGTTTCATCGGTTCACTATGAACCAGTGGATGATGTCTCACTCTTATCCCTGATGCACACTGGCACTTTTATATGAAGTGCCCTTGAGGACACTAGTGATGATGGTTGTCACTAGAGTGGTACTTGCATTCTGGATTATCTCACTGCACTTCAGCTTTCTAGGTGAGCACTCAGCCTCCCTAAAGCTGAGACCACAGGTGCGTACCACTCAGCTAATTTTTGTATTTTTAGCAGAGATGGGGTCCCGCTATGTTGCCCAAACTGGGCAAACTCATAGGCTGAAGTGATCCTCCCACCTCAGCCTCGCATAGTGCTGGGATTACAGGCATGAGTCACCGCGCCCCGCCAAGATGCCATTGTTTTTTGTTTGTTTGTTAGTTAAATAATAAGGAGCACTTGCAGAGGCCTGAGCCAACCTGCCTTATGTCAGCTTGGGGGGCTTTTTTTGTTTTTTGATGGGAGGTTTCTTTTTTTTTTTTTTTTAGACGGAGTCTCACTCAGTCTCCCAGGCTGGAGTGCAGTGGCGCCATCTCGGCTCACTGCAAGCTCTGCCTCCCGGGTTCACCCCATTCTCCTGCCTCAGCCTCCCGAGTAGCTGGGACTACAGGTGCCCGCCACCGCGCCTGGCTAATTTTTTGTATTTTTAGTAGAGACGGGGTTTCACCATGGTCTCGATCTCCTGACCGTGTGATCCGCCCACCTTGGCCTCCCAAAGTGCTGGGATTACAAGCATGCGCCACTACGCCTGGCTAATTTTTTTTGTATTTTTAGTAGAGACGGGTTTTCACCATGTTGGCCAGGCTGGTCTCAAACTCCTGACTTCAAAAGATCTGACTGCCTTGGTCTTCCAAAGTGCTGGGATTATAGGTGTAAGTCACTGCGCCTGGCCAGTGCCACTGTTTTTGAAGTAGGAGGCGGGACTCAACTCCAGAGATGGGACTTGGGTATGGAACCAAATTGAGGACTAGCTAAGCAGTGTCCCATAATACATGCCCACCAGCGTGCCATGTCAGTTTACCATTGCCATGGCAACACCTGGGAGTTACTGCCCCTTTCCATGCCAGTGACCCCACAAGCCAAGTCATTACCCCTTCCCTAGAAATTTCTGTGTAAACCACCCCTTAATCTATATGTAATTAAAAGTAAGTATCAGGCCAGGCACACCGGCTCACGCCTGAAACCCCAGCATTTTGGGAGTCCAAGGCTGGCAGATCACCTGAGGTCAGGAGTTTGAGACTAGCCTGGCCAACATAGTGAAACCTCATCTCTACTAATAATACAAAAATTAGCCAGGCGTGGTGGAGCCCACCTGTAATCCCAGCTACTCAGGAGGCTGAAGTAGGAGAATTACTTGAACCCAGGAGGAGGAGGTTGCAGCGAGCCGAGATGGCGCAACTGCACTCCAGCCTGGGTGACAGAGCAAGACTCTTGTCTGGGGAAAAATAAAATCTATTTACAAGGGTGGAGGCAGAGGGTAGAAAGATACAGGCAGTCCAAGGCAATCGCACATCAGGAAGGGAGCTGGGGAAATTAATACCCACCCTCCAGTTTCTTGCCAGTGTCTCCCCATTGGGCAAACCGATGCAGAAAGCTAGAGGTTCAGAAAGCCCATTATAGTTCACGCTGATCCCAAGGTATGGTCAGACTCCCACGAGTATAGTGGGGAGAGGCGGAGAGTGGACCTGAAGAGGCAAACAAAAAATATCCAGCATAGGCCGGGCACAGCAGCTCACACCTGTAATTCCAGCACTTTGGGAGGCTGAGGCATGAAGATTGCTTGAGGCCGGGAGTTCAAGACCAGCCTGGAAAACATAATGAGACTAATCTCTACCCAAAAAAAAAAAATTGTTTTTAATTAGCCTGGCATAGTGGCATGCACCTGTAATTCCAGTTATTTCCAAGGCTGAGGTGGGAGGATCGCTTGAGCCTAGGAGTTTGAGGCTGTAGTGAGCTATGATTATACCACTGCGCTACAGCCTGGGCAACAGAGTGAGACCCTGCCTCAAAAAAAAAAAAAAAAAAAAAAGAGCAGGGGGGAAGAAAAGAAAAAAGAAAAAAATCCAGCATAGTGTTATATTTGTATTGTTATTGTATTTCTTAATGTGGCCCATGAGGCCCTTTAAGGTCTAGGCTTAACCTCTGCTTCCTCTTCCCACCCCACCCACTACACTCCTCTCTGAAACCCAGGGATTGACTGGGAAGGGATGAGAGAGAACCTTCTGGAGTGATGGTGTTGCTCTGATTCAAGATAAGGATTCGGGTGGCACGGGCCGCATGTTTGTCAGAATTCCTCTAACAATGTGCTTAAGTTTTGTGCCTTTCAGCATATGTAAATTTTACCTGAAGAGGAAAAACTAAATAAATACGCATTTCAACTTACTTTGAAATGCATCGAAAAGGCAAGAAGGAGTGATGGATAGATGGATGGAAAGGTGGGTAAATACTTGATAAAGCAAGCTGAGTAAGATGTTAATTAATTTAGATTCTAGGCGATGGGGCCAGGCATGGTGGCTCGTGACTGTAATCCCAGCACTTTGGGAGGCCAAGGCAGGCAGATGGCTTGAGTACAGGAGTTTGACACCAGCCTGGGCAACAGAGCGAAATCTACAAAAAAAAAAAAAAAAATAGGCATGGTGGCGCACGCCGCGAGTCCCAACTACTCAGGAGGCTGAGGTGGGAGGATCACCTGAGCCAGAGAAGTCGAGGCTGAAGCAAGCCAAGATCGCACCACTGCACTCCAGCCTGGGCGATGGGAGTGAGACCCTGTGTCCAAAAATAAAATAAAAATAGAGCTGGCACGGTGGCTTACCCCTGTAATCCCAGCATTTTGAGAGGCCAAGGTGGGTGAATCACTTGAGGCCAGGAGTTCAAGACTAGCCTGGCCAACATGATGAAACCCCATCTCTACTAAAAATACAAAAATTAGCCAGGCGTGGTGGTAAGCATCTGTAATCCCAGCTACTCAGGAGGCTGAGACAGGAGAATCATTTGAACCTGGGAGGTGAAGTTTGCAGGGAGCCCAGATCACACCACTGCACTCCAGCCTGGCTGACAGAGTGTGACTCTGTCTCAAAAATAATAATAATAATAAAATAGAATCTAGGTGATGGGTATATATGAGTGTTCAGTGTAAGATTATTTTAACTTCTCTGTGTTCTAAGTTATTCATTTTAAACGTCTGTGCAAAAGTAAAAATAAAAATTTGGGAAAGTGTTGAGTCAGCAGAGGAATTTAGATTGGATTGATTGGTTGGAGGAACCAAGAAGAAATGAATTGCTCTGGGACTTTCCACAGAAACCACAACCACTTCCCTGCAGCATAGAGCAGGCCTCCAGGAACGAACTGTGCCAGCTGTCAAGGCTCAGTTCTCAAGAAAGCCTGTCAGGAAAAAAGTGCAGAGAAGAGAAAGAGACAGCACCCTTGTTTCTCAGAAATCCTGTGATGAACAGATCTGCCTAACATCTGAAGTCATGCACTATTCATTCGACAGACCGTTATTGAAACCGTCCTCTGCGCCCAGCCCTGAGCTGTGTGTGCGGCACTGACAACATGGCCCCAGCACTTCCCTCGAGAGACTCAAAGTCCAGGGGCAGAGGCAGACACATCTTCCAGTGTTATGGTTTGGCTCCTTGTCCCCACCCAAATCTCATCTCGAATTGTAAACCCCACGTGTGAGGGAATGACCTGGTGGGAGGTGACTGGATCATGGGGGCAGTTTCCCCCATGCTGTTCTTGTGATAATGAGGGAGGTTTCACGAGATCTGATGGTTTAAAAGTGGCAATTTCCCTTGCTCGCTCTCTATCTATCTCTCTGTCTCTCTCTCTCTCTTTCTCTGCTGCCACCTTGTAAGAAATGCCTTACTTCCCCTTGACCTTCTGCCATAATTGTAAGTTTCCTGAGGCCTCCCCAGCCATGCAGAATTGTGAGTCAATTAAAGCTCTTTTCTGTCCAAGCACATTGGCTCATACCTGTAATCCCAGCACTTTGGGAGGCCAAAGTGGGTAGATCACCTAAGGTCAGGAGTTCAAGACCAGCCTGGCCAACATGGTGAAACCCGGTCTCTCCTGAAAATGCAAAAATTAGCCAGGCATGGTGGCGGACACCTGTAACCCCAGCTACTTGGGAGACTGAGGCAGAAGAATCACTTCAACCCGGGAGGTGGAGGTTACACTGAGCCGAGATCTCTCCACTGCACTCCAGCCTGGGTGACAGAGTAAGACCCTATCTCAAAAAAAAAAAAAAAAAAAGAAAGAAATTAAAGGTCTGGCATGATGGCTCATGACTGTAATCCCAACATTTTGGGAGGCCGAGCCAGGCGAATCACGAGGTCAGGAGTTCAAGACCAGCCTAACCAACATGGTGAAACCCTGTCTCTGCTGAAAAATACAAAAATTAGCTGGGCATGGTGGCACACGCCTGTAATCCCAGCTACTCAGGAGGCTGAGACAGGAGAATCATTTGAACCTGGAAGGCAGAGGTTGCAGTGAGCTGAGATTGTGCCACTGCACTCCAGCCTGGGCAACAGAGCAAGACTATGTCTTAAAAAAAATTAATTTAAAAAAATTAAAACCTCTTTTTTTTTTTTTAATCAATTACCCAGCCTCAGGTAGTATCTTTATAGCAGTGTGAGAATAGACCAATACACCGAGACAGCAACAATCCCAAGTAATCAAAACAATAATGGGGGAAGCCCCAAATGAGGCATGTGACCCAGACTAGTGGTCAGGAAAGCTACCTGATGGAGAAGACATCCAAGCTGAGTCTTGAAGAAAGAGTAGGTGTCAGCCAGATAGAAAGAGACACTGGAAAAGCATTCCAGGCAGAAGGAACAGCACCTGCAAAGGCCTGGGAGTGAGCAGAAGAGTTTGATGCTTGCAGTAAACTGAGAAGTTCAGTGTCATTGGAATGTGAAAGGAAGCAAAGAGTAGGGAGGGGTTAAAGTCAAGCATGCAGCAGTCACCAGTTCCTGTGTGGGCTTGTAAGCCATGGTAGGGCATTGGAATCTTACCGAGAGTGCTAGGGAGTCACAACAGGGTTACAGTCAGTGGGAGAACTTCTCCAGTTTGCAAATGATTCCAACTGCAGAACAAGGGAAGGAGATGAGGGAACATATCAGTCAGGATTGGCTAAGTTATGCTGCAGTGACAAACAGCTCCGGAATTCAGTGACTTAAAACAATGGTTGGCTAGGTGCAGTAACTCATGCCTGGAATACCAGAACTTTCAGAGGCCAAGGAGGGAGAACTGCTTGAGGCCAGGAGTTCAAGACCAGCCTGAGCAACATAGTGAGATTCCATCTCTACAAAAAAAACTTTTAAAAATTATCTGGGCACAGTGGTGCACACCTGTAGTCTCATCTACTCAGAAGCCTGAGACAAGAGGATCTCTTGAGCCCAGGAGTTCAAGGTTACCATGAGCCATGATCGCACCACTGCTCTCCAGCCTGGGTGACAAAGCAAGACCCCATCTCAAAAGAAAAATGAATAAATTTTAAAACTAAATTTTCTGACCAGACACAGTGGTGCATGATTGTAATCCCAGCACTTTGGGAGGCCAAGGTGGGAGAATCATTTGAGCTTGGAAGCTTGAGACCAGCCTGGGCAACATAGCAAAACCTCATCTCTACAAAAAAAAAAAAAATACAAAAATTAGCCAGGTATGGTGGAACAATGCCTGTAGTCCCAGCTACTCAGGAGGCTGGGGTGGGAGGATTGCTTGAGCCCAGGAGGTGGAGGCTGCAGTGAGCTGTGATTGCACCAGTGTACTCCAGCCTAGGTGACAGAACAAGAACCTGCCTCAAAAAGAAATTTTTTTTTTTCTAGCAACCGCATTTTTTTTATTATTTAATTATTTTTGAGACAGAGTCTCACTCTCTGGCCTCCCAAAGTGCTGGGATTACAAGCGTGAACCACTGCGCCCAGCTAGTTTTATTTTTATAATGCCCATAAAGCACCAAACTATGTGAGCGCACCATCATAAGCATAACCAGTTCCCCCTTGGTAAACATTTAGGTTATTCCTAATGTTTTGTTATTCCAAACACTACTGCAATTAACATCCTTGGGCAGACCTGACATCGGCCACAGGCGTCCATGTCTACGTGTAAGACAAATTCCTGAGAGAAAAACCTGCCAAGTCAGAAGCGATCTGCCTTTGTCATTTAGAGAGACGTTTCCAAATTGCACCCCAATTTCCCTACCCTGCAACTGATTGACCAACCATTTCTCAAAAGGGCTTTTTGATCTCTCTCTCTCTCTCTCTCTCTCTCTCTCGCTGTCTCTGTATTTTTTTAATGTTTGACAGCAAGAAGATAGTCATGTCTTGCTTATGTAATTAAAATTAAACAAGCCCTTCGTTAAAAACACACAAACCCAGGAAGAAGAGAAACCAGCAAGGCCAGTTCAGGCAGATCCACCCTACCCCTTGTCACACCTGCCTTGTCCCCTAGCAAGCCCTACCTGAGGCTGAAATCCATTTCTCACACATAGACCTCAGACATCAAACCTTGGAAAAAATACAGGAAAGAGATTTTGTAACTTTCCCCCTCTGTGACTTTTCATACGGCTAAATCCTCTCACTGTCTCTTCCCTTTCTTTCTCCTCCTCCTTTTTCTTCTTTCTGTCACTTCTGTTTTGGTGAGCTCTGTCATTAAAAACACTTTAAAGCCATGTCCAGCCTAATAAGTTATACAGAATCTGACTCTGTGTGTGTGTGTGTGTGTGTGTGTGTGTGAGAGAGAGAGAGAGAGAGAGAGAGAGAGAGAGAGAGAGAGAGTTTCACTCTGTCGTCCAGGCTGGAGTGCAGTGGCACAATCACAGCTCACTGCAGCCTCCGCCTCTCAGGTTCAAGCGATTCTCCTGCCTCAGCCTCCCAAGTAGCTGGGATTACAGGTGTGCGCCACCATGCCTGGCTGAATTTTTTTTTTTTTTTTTTTTTTTTTTTGAGTTGGAGTCTCACTCTGTCACCTAGGTTGGAGTGTAGTGGCATGATCTCGGCTCACTGCAACCTCCGCCTCCCAGATTCAAGCGATTCTTCTGCCTCAGCCTCCCGAGTAACTGGGACTACAGAAGTGCACCACCACACCCGGCTAATTTTTGTATTTTTAGTAGAGACGGGGTTTCGCCATATTGGCCAGACTGGTCTCGAACTCCTGACCTCAGGTGATCCGCCCGCCTTGGCCTTGGCCTCCCAAAGTGCTGGGATTACAGGCGTGAGCCACCACACCCAGCCAATTTTGGTGTATTTTTAGCAGAGACGGGGTTTTGCCATCTTAGCCAGGCAGGTCTCGAACTCCTGACCTCAAGAGATCCACCCACCTCGGCCTCACAAAGTGCTGGGATTATGGATATGAGCCACCACACCTGGCCAGAATCTGGCAGTTTTAACAGAAAGCAGAGCTAGGTACTTAGAAGTAGAAACTAGATAAGCAAAACAATAATTGATTATATTTTAAACACATTAAGCTCTTTATTTCTCTTCTCTTCCTCAACAGAAGCAAGTAGCTGTCTGGAAGGAGATTGGAGGGGTTGCGGTGGGGGAGCGGGAGTCTTAGGGCCCATAATGGGTTTCAGAGGCCAAGACAGGTAAGGAGGTCATCCTCCCAAGAAGATGGAAAGGGTGGACAGTGACAGCTGCAAAATATTGGTTACTTTCAGGGGGATGGATCCACTAAGTAAATAGATTACCAGCCCAGCCAACATAGTGAATCCCCATCTCTACTAAAAATACAAAAATTAGCTGGGCGTGGTGGTGTGCACCTGTAGTCCCAGCTACTCGAGAGGCTGAGGCAGGAGAATTGCTTGAACCCAGGAGGCAGAAGTTGCAGTGAACCAAAATCACGCCACTGCACTCCAGCCTGGCCAACAAAGCGAGACGCCGTCTCAAAAAAAAAAAAAAAAAAGAACATTAGAAGCCAGATTTCTTTTTTTTTTTTTTTTTTGAGACAGCGTCTCGCTCTGTCACCCAGGCTGGAGTGCAGTGACACCATCATGGTTCACTGCAACCTCGGACTCCAGGGCTAAAGCGATCGTCCCACCTCAGCACCCCCAAGTAGCTGGGACTACAGGCACGCACCCCCACGCCCAGCTAATTTTTAGTGTATTTTTTGTAGAGACGAGGTTGCCCAGGATGGTTTCGAATTCCCGTACTCAAGGGATCCACCCACCTCAGCCTTCCAAAGTGCTGGGATTACAGGCGTGAGCCATCGTGCCCAGCCGAGTGGTAGAGATTTTAAGAGCTGGGATGAATGGAAGATTGTTGGTCATTCGCGTTTTTAATCGGCTTTATCCGGAGAAGAAGGCAGCTTTCTTCTGTCTTCATGACAGGAGGTACTTTTACAACTGAGAGCTGAGTCATCTACCAAAGTTAAGCTCTCACGTTCCTTGGGGAGATAGGAGTAGTATCTCCTTTTATGTTCACATTTCAAAGAGATAGTTCCCTGGGTCCTGGTCACTCACACCTGTAATCCCAGCATTTTGAGAGGCCAAGGCAGGAAGATCACTTGACCCCAGGAGTTCAAGACCAGCCTGGGCAACATAGTGAGAGCCCATTTCCTGGGCTATAAATTGGCAAGAGACTTTTTACTTTATTTTATTTTTTGAGATGGAGTCTCATTTCGTCACCCAGGCTGGAAGTGCAATGGTGCAATCTTGGCTCGCTGCAACCTCCGCCTCCCAGGTTCAAGCGATTCTCCTGCCTCAGCCTCCTGAGTAGCTGGGATTACAGGCACTTGCCACCACATCTGGCTAATTTTTGTATTTTTAGTAGAGATGGGGTTTCACCATATTGGTCCGGCTGGTCTTGAACTCCTGACCTCGTGATCCACCCACCTGAGCCTCCCAAAGTGCTGGAATTATAAGCATGAGCCACCGCGCCTGGCCAAGACTTTTAAAGAGATTTATATCCATCTTAAATGGACAAAGAAACAACCTACAATGACAGGTTTTCTAAGAAAAGGGAGGTAAGGGCCTCTGTGGTTAGATCCTCTGAATTCTGAGGGCCTAGAGGCAGGAGGAAGCCTGTCTAAAGTTTAGTCAAGCTAAGGGAAACGTCATGGCAGTGTTGGTGCACTCTATAAAGCTGACCGGCCCACATTGGAAGTTGAGCTCTACTGCTTAATAGCTGGGTGACCTAGGGCAACTTTCTCAACCTCTCTAGCCCTGATTTACCCATCTTGTAAAATGCAGATGATTAACACTTACTTCACAGGATGGTTTTGTAGATTAAATATATTCATCCAAGCACAGCACTTAAAACAAGTACCTGCCACATAATAAATGTATTATTTGCTGTGGGTTAATTACTTCACCATTCTGAGCTTCAGTTTCCCCAATCATCCCATCTGAAACTGTGTGGAAAAGGCAATGAGATGATGGCTGCACACTGATAGCGCAGACTGGGCATCTAGTAAGGCTGTCTTTAATCACTAACACAGCCGGGCACGGGACCTCACATCTGTAATCCCAGCACCCGGGAGGCAGAGGCAGAAGGATCATCTGAGCCCAGGAGTTCGAGACCAGCCTGGGTAACATAGTGAGACATCAATCTCTACAATACAAATAAAAGTTAAATTAAAATTTAAAAATCACTGCCAGGCATGGTGACTCACACCTGTAATCCCAGCACTTTGGGAGTTCGAGGTGGGTGGATCACCTGAGGTCAGGAGTTTGAGACCAGCCTGACCACATGGAGAAACCTCATCTCTACTAAAAATACAAAATTAGCCAGGCGTGGTGGCGCATGCTTGTAATCCCAGCTACTCGGGAGGCTGAGGCAGGAGAATGGCTTGAACCTGGGAGGCGGAGGTTGTGGTGAGCCGAGATCATGCCATGGCACTCCAGCCTGGGCATCAAGAGCGAAACTCCATTTCAAAAAAAAAAAAAATACTAATAATCCCAACACTACATTTACCATCACTGACGTTTCCCTCTATACATGTATTACAATGTATGTGTTTCAGAATAAGAGCTCATACTCTTATTGATGTTCTATTTTGTTGCTATACTCATTATTTGCTATTGTTTTGTTGTTACCTCACACTACTCCCTATTATTAATAGTAATATTGGCTATCAATAGTAATATTGGCGATATACTGTTATGATCTCACTATTCCCCACATCTGATCCTCCTCCCATCAAGCAGTCGCAAAGCCTACCAGGAACTCTCTCATTCTCAAGCCAGGCTTTTCCCCTCCAGTGCCTCCAGGGCCAGGCCTTCACCTGATGGGAAGGAGATGGAGGTGGGGCTAAATCCCCAAGTCCCCAGCACCAAGCAAAGACCAACAGCAGCACCCTCGGGCCCTACAGACAAATGGGATACAGTAGGTGAGCCCAGTTAATTACTTTTTTCTCTTTTTTTTTTGAGACGGAGTTTCACTCTTTTTGCCCAGGCTGGAGTGCAGTGGCGTAATCTCAGCTCACCATAACCTGTGCCTCCTGGGTTCAAGTGATTCTCCTGCCTCAGCCTCCCGAGTAGCTGGGATTACAGGCATGTGCCACCATGCCCAGCTAAGTTTGTATTTTTAGTAGAGACGGGGTTTCTCCATGTTGGTCAGGCTGGTCTCCAACTCCGGACCTCAGGTGATCCGGCTGCCTCGGCCTCCCAAAGTGCTGGGATTACAGGCATGAACCACTGTGCCCAGCCTTAATGACTCTTAGTAAACCAGATGAAGCCGGGTGCATTGGCTCCTGCCTGTAATCCCAACACTTTGGGAGGCCAAGGCAGGAGGACTGGGCATCATAGCAAGACCTCATTTCTATAAAAAATAAAATTAGCCAAGTGTGATGGGCTGAGCCTATAGTCCCAGCTACTTGGGAGCCTGAGGCAGGAGTTGGAAGTTGCAGTGAGGTATGATTGGGCCACTGAAGTCCAATTTGGGTGACACAGACCCCATCTCTAAAAAAATGCAGACGGCTGGCTGGATGGCAAGATGGGTGGAGCCTAGGGAGGGCACACAAACTCATTAGACAAAGCCGTCTGTTCCCTGGCATTGCTAAAAGCCCCATTCACCCCTCCATGCCGCCTAATGGTTTCGCCCAGTTTCCCCTTCACCAGTGGGAACACCCAAATGCGGGCTAGACCCCAGGAGATGAAAGTTCAACCGCAACTTCCCCTGGCTCTATGTCCGATCTCTCTCCTGTTAAAGGCTTTATCATGCCCACCCAAGCTCAGCTAGAGTGGTTATTGCGAGAAACAAGGTGGAAGCGACTCCTTTAAAGCACTATACAAAGTCATTAAATCTTTATTGAGGCATCTGTGTGCCAGAAACTGATCACACACAGGCATAAGGCACGGTCCCTGCCCTCGAGGAGCTCACAGTCTAGTAAGGAAGACAGATGGGGAACCGATTCCCCAAAGATGGGGGGAGTAGGGGAGGCAGTGCTTAGAGTGGGGAGCCATTGTCCCACCCACCCCACACTCCAAAGTCCAGGCTGGCCAGAAGAAAGTGAGTAGGAAACTTAGCATCCTCTCTCTTACCTTCCCTGTGACAGCAGACTTCTCTCACTCTGTCCTAACATCACAAGAGGACAAGCGGAGAGACAAGGATGAGAAGAATACAGGTACTGTCCTCAAAAAGCTAGAACACCCCTGGCAGGATATATACAACAGTATTTTATTTCCCGAAGCCGCAAACCAGCGCAGCAGAAGCTGGGGATACTGGGGAATGTTGGAAAAACAGGGCCTGGGCCAGCCCAGTCCAGTGGTGGGAACAGGAAGTGATGGGAAGAGGGAGTACCTAGGGCCAGAGAAGTATGTGAGAGGGAAATTTCCAGGTGGAGAAGCTCACAGCAGGACACCAGCAGCCACGGCCAACAGAAGGGCTGCCAATCCAGCCGTGGGAGCCACACCACCTCTATTATGGGGCTGCTGGGGCCCCCCTTTTGCAGGATACTGCCCCGAATTGCTGCGGTCCTGGTGGCCAGCGGCGCCTCCAGTCAACCTGGGCTCCTCATCCTGGGAGGCCTCGTGTTCTGCTCCCTGTCTCGAAGTCTGACTGGTTGGGGCTGGCATGGGTTTGGTGGTGGATGTGGGTCTCACTGGGGCCGAGGTAGAGGTGGTGACAGACGTGGTTGAGGCCACAGATATGGTTGAGGCCACAGTCGTGGGCTCTGGAGGGGGCAGCCGGACAAGGGGTGGGATTCGAGGGGAGAAGTAGGTCTTGTTGCGGAGGTCAGAGTTACAGCGGGACCCCTGGCAACAGGAGCCACTGAGCGTGAACCCTGGGCCTGTTACTCCATCCCGAGTGCAGAATTCATCCTGGACACAGCCCCGGACGGGCAAGGACACAGTCACATTAGCTACAGGAAGGAGACACAGATAGGTCAGTGGCTGGAGGGAAAGAGGTTGACACAGCCAGAATGAAACTTAGAGGCATCAGGCAAGAACAGAGAACCCCACTGGGCGTGGTGGCTCACGCCTGTAGTCCCAGCACTTTGGGAAGCAGAGGCAGGGGGATCACTGGGCAACAGAGTGAGACTCTGTCTTGAAAAAAAAAAAAAAAACAGAGAACCCCTCAAAATGAGACAGAAGGTCTCTGCATCCATTAATCCCAAAATCTAAACTCAGGTGCTACTATGAGAAACAGACAGACTCACTGTCTTTGGCACATGGTGGATTAACATTTTCCATTGTGCTTTGAATGGAAATGTGTGTAGGCTGAAATAAAAATAGTGCTTACAACAAAGGTTTAGACTGAGATACAAGACCTCTCACAAGACCACAGGGCAGAACAAACTTCCTTTACAACCCTCCGGCCATTATCCCCCTAGCCTTCACCCCAGCTTTTACTTCCCCAACAGAATTTAGTCTTAGAGTCAGAGCTACATTCTCCCCACCAGGCTCAGTGGTTCACGCCTGTAATCCCAGCACTCTGGGAGACCTAGGCAGGGGGATCGCTTAGCCCAGGAGTTCAATACCAGCCTGGGCAACAAGGACAGACTCCACTGTTACCAAAAATAAAAGTAACCAGTCGTGGCGGTGTACCCTTGTAGTCCCAGCTACTTGGGAGGCTGAGGCAGGAGGACTGCTTGAGCCCAAGAGGTAGAGGCTGCAGTGAGCTATGACTGCGCCACTGCAATGAGCTATGATTGCTCCACTGCACTCCAGTCTAGGCGATAGATCAAGACCCTGTCTTTTAAAAAAATTAGTAATAATAAAATTAAAAAGAACTACATCTTTTTAAGCATAGCTGGCAAGGGAATGGGGTTTGAAGAACTTCATTTTCCATGGTTACATCTCTCAATACTCTGGGACAGGCGGGGACCCCTTGAGTTTTAAGGGCTAAGAAACTAGAGATTCTCCGCAGTGCCTGGGCAGAAGCTTGGAGGCTTAAATACCTCTGAAGTACCTGGCAGCCCTCTATGGAAATGTATTTCCCTCCAAAACACTCTTGGACAAACCATCACTGTCCCCACACTATTAATACGTTGGGGGAAGGGACTGCATTTTCCATGATGCCCTACGATACAAGCATTTAGGCCCCACGGTTCCCAGAATGCATCGCAGGTGAAGGAAACGCTTTGGGTAAAGGGCTCCCTACTGCCCAGGGTGATTCAGAAGTGCTACCACAACTCCTGTAGGTCCCGTGCTCCAGGGCTCCCTCACCTGCCGTCAAGGTCACGTTGCCGTCGAAGCAGCCATTGTAGACATGATCGCTGGCGTTGTAGCAGCTGACGACCGGCGGCGATGTACCCTGGCACGCCTCGCGGCTCAGGCCCACACAGCTGTAGCACTCCACGCCGTTGGGCGGGTATGCACTCTCATTACCTGCGAGGGGGGCCCAGAGGAAGAAAAGGCGTCGAAAGGGTTCGGGAACCGCAGCGCGTCTTCTAGCCCCGCCCCTAAGGCGTGACACCCCCCCACACACAGTCAATAACCCCGCCTACTAATAGCCCCGCCCCAGCGCGCAACCTCCTGGTGCCTACAGCCAGAAAGTCCCGCCTGCTGCCTCTTGGCCCCGCCCTAGAGTATAACCCCCACACCCAGCCCAGGCCGAGTACTCCCGGCTCCGCCTCCATCTTGGCGGGCCCGAATGTAGCTCCGCCCCCACAGCTACGGCCCCGCCCCCACGGACCTGCCGGGTCGAGCGCCCGCGAGGTGAGGTTGAGCTTGGCGTTGCAGCGGTCCTGAGCGCATTGCTGCAGCTGGATGAACGCCAGAAGCCCGTGAAGATCCAGGCCGCGGTCATTCTTGCCGGGGAGTCCCGAACCGCAACCCCGCACTCCCATCGAGAATTGTCCGTGGACTGGGCAAAGGGACAGGGGCGGGATTAGCTGTGGGCGTGGTCTCAGATGGAGCGTAGCCCAGAGTTGGGTAAGGTCTGGGAGGGGCGGGGCCTCAAATAGGCCAACACCAGAGGACTGACAGGCCGGAATTGGCAGATTGGCGCCCCCAAAGAGCCGCTCAGAGCGGAAAGAACGACCGAAGGAGGCAGGAGCGGGGTCATGGAACGGGGGCTGAACCTCAAAGAGGTGAGTCGGAGGAGACATCCCGGTTGACAGGGATGGGGAGGTCTCAGTGGTGGAGCAGAAAAGATGCATAGGACGTGACCTCGTTCCAAACCTGAGCTCTCCCAGTCCGCCCCACCCAGTTCTCAATTCTCTGCTCCTCGCCCTTGTAATCGTTAATAGAGAAGCCCTGGCCTGGGAGGAGGGGCGAAGCTGTGTCGTAGGGTCCTGGATAGGCTGAAAGGGAGGGGTGGGGTCGCGTTAAAGGGGCGTGGCCAATCCAGAAACGACTATAAGGAGGCTGGGCTGGGCCGGAGGATCCTCCATTGGTGTGCGTGGCCCGGGGGTCCCCACTCACTGGTCTCCACCGCCCCGACTGCCTCGGTGCAGACGTCTACGCCCGGCGCGCACTTCACCGTCTTCATCTTGTGTGGGGAGCATCCGTCATCTGCTTTTTGCACGCAGCTGTAGCACTCCAGGGCCTGCGCTCCTGGGGGAGCGGAGCCGAGTAGACCTGAGCCCTCCTTGCTAAATCGTCCTCCCCCAAGAGAGAAATAGTCCTTCCCATGGCCCTCTGTCCCGGGATGAGACAGTCCTATTGCACACACTTTTCCAGGGCAGGAGTAGGGAAAAGCTTTCCACAAATCTGGAAGCACGGGAATCACTGGACCCTTTTCCTTCACACCCACTATGCCAACCGTGGGCGTGTCCTTCCCACAGCCCCGTATGCCCACTGTAGGCGATCCCCGCCATGGAGCCCCTCATCCCGGGGTAGGAGAGATACCTCCTCATAGTTTTCTGCTCAGAAGGAGAGAACTTCTCCCACAGTAGACTGTGCTAGACTATGCTCAGTGAGGGATCCCTTCCCACAGCCCCCTTCTGCTCAAATGAGAGAACTCTGCCCACAGCTTCTCTGCCCAGGACAGGGGACTTTTTGTTTGTTTGTTTGAGACGGAGTCTCGCTATGTCACCAGGCTAGAGTGCAGTGGCACAATCTCGGCTCACTGCAACCTCCGCCTCCCGGATTCAAGCGATTCTCCTGCCTCAGCCTCCCGAGTAGCCAGGACTACAGGCGCGCGCCACCACGCCCAGCTAATTTTTGTATTTTTAGTACAGACGGGGTTTCAACATGTTGACCAGGCTGGTCTCGGTCGCTTGACCTCATGATCCGCCCGCCTCGCCTCCCAAAGTGCTGGGATTACAGGCATGAGCCACTGCGCCCGGCCTAGGAGCAGGGTACTTCTTTCCACAGCTTCAGGATGGGAAATTTTGCCCACAGTTCCCCCTGTCCGTGGTGGGGAACCCTTCCTACTGCCCACGGTGGAGGACGCTTCCCACTGCCTCCTCTGCTCAGGATGGGGAACTTTGCCTACAGTGCCCTCTGCTTATGCGGGGATCCTTCCCACAGCCTTCTCTGTAGGGGGCCAGAGGAGCCTCTTCCCTAGGAGCCCCCATTCTACCCCTTCCACCTCTCCGGGCAGCAGACCCACCTCTGCAAAGCAGCAGCAGCAGCAGCAGCCAGCCTGCGTTCCAGATCATGGCCTGGGCACCTGCTTTCCTGGCGGGGTCCATGGCTCCGTCCTGCTCCCTTGGCGTCCCCCCTGGGTGTGCCGCCTCCCAGCCCGGGCCCTCTTACCTGAGCCCAAGATGAGTAACCTCGCCCCAGGCAACCCCAGCCTTGCCCAACCGGGCCAACTCAGCGTCGGCTGTGGGGCGGGGCCCCGCCCCTAGGCGCGTCATCCACAGGGAGAGCGGTCCCTGCCCTGTGAAGTTGCCAAGGAGGGAAAGGGTGGGAGCTGAGGTTCCCTGACAGCTCGCGGGAGAAAGTCTGTGTGTGTTTGGAGTGGGGGAGTAGTGGGGCTTAAAGAGAGGCTGGGGCTACTGACATTCAGTGTTTATGAACTGTTAAATGAGCATCTACAGTGTGCTCGGCTTTGGCCTGGGTAATGCTGGAGATGAAGACAGAACCAGTGCCTGTCCTGGCAGAGCTCACCCTCTGATGGGGGAGACAGATACTAATCAAATAATTGTACAAATTGTTGTTTACCACAGAGACTAAGACACTGAAGGAAAAAGTGTAGTGATACAAGGAGATGTGGAGTCTAGGAGTGGGTCCTGGTCGGTGAGGGCTTCCTTGAGATTATCTGAGATGCAACCTCAAGGGCATGCAGGATTTAGCCAGCTAGAGCAGGTCAAGAGAGGGACACAGTCCTTTACAAGCAGAGGGACCAGCACGTGGGAACACCTGGAGGTGGGAGGTAGGACGGACCATTCAAACACGGAAAGGAGAGCGGTGCTCCTGAGCTCAGAAGGCCATAGGAGAAGGGCAGGAACTGAGATGAAAGAGTCAGGCAGAGGCCAAGACCCTCAGGGCATTAGAGGCCCTGACAAGAGATGTGGATTAATTATGAGAATAGTAGAGAATCTTTAAGAGGGTCTAAATGAGCTGGAGGACGTGATAGATTTGCTTCTTAATATGATCAACGTGAGAAATAGTGCAGCTAGCCATCAAGAAGTAAATGGAGGCCAGGTGCAGTGGCTCATGCCTGTAATCACAGCACTTGGGGAGGCCGAGGCGGGTGGATCACTTGAGATCAGGAGTTTGAGACCAGCCTGGGCAACATGGCAAAACCCCATCTCTATAAAGAAAAAAAAAAAAAAATTAGCCAGGTGCAGTGGCATGTACCTGCTGTCCCAGCTACGCGGGAGGGTGAGGCAGGAGAATCACTTGAGCCTAGGAGGTGGAGGTTGCAGTGAGCTGAGACCGTGCCACTGCACTCCAACCTGGGCAACAGAGTGAGACCCTGTCTCAAAAAAAAAAAATTAAAAAAAGTAAGTGGATCTGAGAGTAGGATATTTGATTTTAAAAAAGGAAAAAGAAAAAGAAGTGAATGGCAAAAGAGAGTGGTTGATTCGGCCAATGGAATATTACACAGCAATGGAAAAGATCCAACACCTGATATATGCAGCAACATATCTCAAAAACTTTGTGTTGGGGCCAGGCACAGTGGCTCACACCTGTAAACCCAGCACTTTGAGAGACCAAAGTGGGAGGATCACTTGAACCCAGGGGTTTGAGACCAGCCTGGGCAACATAGTGAGACCCCATCTCATTTTATTTTTAAAAAAGAAAAAACTTGGTGTTGAGTTTAGAAAGCCTTAAACAAAACAAAACAGACTGTGTAACTCAATTTATATGAAGTTCCAGAACAGACAAAACTAACCAGTGGTGCCAGAAATCAGAACACAAGTTACTTTTGGGAGGGCATCACCCCAGAAGGAGCAACAGGGAGGAGCTCCCACGATCTTCCTCTAGGTGACAGCCACATGTGTGTACAGATACGTAGAGAATCAGACTCAGGCCTGTCACTGGATGTATGTTATTCTTCAATGAAAACAAGGTAAGAATGTCACTGTGACCTCTGTATAAAAAAGGAAAATGACTCTAGAAGCGGTGAGAGAGAAGGCCAGGAAACCAACAAGGGGCCGGGTAGTTTTCCAGGGAAGAAAGAGCAAAACAGCCCCTAACAGCTGGGAGTTGGCCTGGCACAAACAGTGAGGCCATGGAGTTCAACTACACATAATTTTACAGAGCACCAACCTGGACAAGGCCACACTGCAACAGTAAAGGATCAGAAAAAAATCAATAGCCTGGGCAACACAGGGAAACCTCATCTCTACTAAAAATACAAAAAATTAGCTGGGCGTGGGGGCGTGCGCCTATAATCCCAGCTACTTGAGAGGCTGAGCTGGGAGAATCACCTAAGCCTGGGAGGTTGAGGCTGCAGTGAGCTGAGATTACGCCACTGCACTCCAGCCTGGGCAACCAGAGTGAGACCCTGTCTCAAAAAAAACAAAAAACAAAGAAAGAAAAAAAAATCAAGACCAATCCATAACCATGTCTGAACACAGAAACAAACAAGATCATTGTGCAAACCACAGAATGACTAAGCATCCCCATATCCTGGCTAATATAAATGACTGCTTATATTTATATTACAACTTTAACCTCACTTTGTTTCTCCTGCCTCATAAATGAGATTTATGCAAATGCCTAATCACAGCATTACTCCTTCTCCGTTTAACAGTATCTAAACTAGAATGAGGCCCCACTTCCTTGCACCATTCCCAAGACCACCACACACAAGCCCAAATCTTAAAATCAATCCTTTCTGGCCAGGTGCTCACACCTGTAATCCCAGCACTTTGGGAGGCCAAAGGGGTGGATCACCTGAGCTCAAGAGTTCGAGACCAGACCAGTCAACGTGGTGAAACCCTGTCTCTACTAAAACTACAAAAAATTAGCTGGGTGTGGTGGCACACACCTGTAATCCCAGCTACTCGGAAGGCTGAGGCAGGAGAATTGCTGAACCAAGGAGGCGGAGGTTGCAGTGAGCTGAGATCGCCCCACTGCACTCCAACCTGGGTGACAGAGCAAGACTCTGACTCAAGGCCGGGCGCGGTGGCTCAAGCCTGTAATCCCAGCACTTTGGGAGTCCGAGACGGGCGGATCACGAGGTCAGGAGATCGAGACCATCCTGGCTAACACGGTGAAACCCCGTCTCTACTAAAAAATACAAAAAACTAGCCGGGCGAGGTGGCGGGCGCCTGTAGTCCCAGCTACTCGGGAGGCTGAGACAGGAGAATGGCGTAAACCCGGGAAGCGGAGCTTGCAGTGAGCCGAGATCGCGCCACTGCACTCCAGCCTGGGTGACAGAGCCAGACTCCGTCTCAAAAAAAAAAAAAAAAAAAAAAAAGACTCTGACTCAAAAAAAAAAAACACAATCCTTTCTAACACCCTTTTACTTAGACACCTCACAGTTACCTCATGGTGTGCTTTCTCCCTCACTGCAAGAAGCAATAAACCCAACTTGTTCAACCACAGATGTGTCCCTGGTGGAGAACACTGACACAGGCCAGAGCGGATGTACTTGGCCAAGGGTGTCCTAAAGGAAAGGTGAAGAATGGAAAGATCTAAAATATTTTAGAAAGAAGAACAAGTAGGGATTACCGATGGATCCGATGTGAGGGAAGAGGAAGTGGGAGGTTTCCAAGCTGATTCCGGACAGTTCTTGCTATAAACCACATCATGACATTAATACCAATGGTAACAAAAGTTATAATAACAACAGTGACTGAGTATCGAGTGTTTGTTTCTCAGAAACTATTTTGAACAGGGGGCATGCATTATCTCATTTAATCCTCACCTGTAAGTATGGTTATTATCATTTATTAACCACCTACTCTGTGCTTAGCACTTTCTGGGAATCCTCTCTGAGTGTCACGACAGCTCTGCAAAGAGAACTAAGTCTCATTTCACAGATGGGGAAACTGAGGCTGGGAGAGGCTTGGAAGTGGCAGAACCAGGATTTGAATCCAGGGCTGTCTCCAAAGGCCCCCAGTGCCACTTGCCAAAGTCAGAGCCTGGCTTTAGGCCTGAGATTATGTTTTGCAATGACCCTTAGTTTTACAGCCACAGACGCATGCATTTGAATACCAACTCTGCCCCTAATCTGCTGTGTGACTTGATCAAGTGGCTCCAATTCTTTGATGTTCAAAGGCCTCCTGTCTAAACAAAAACTATGACAAAAGCACATGTATGCAGTGCTTCCTCGGTGCCAGGCAACTTTCCACACCCTTTACACACAATCCCATGAGAGATTTCTATGATAGTCAATTTACAAATGGGGAAATCGAGGCAGGCATCGGGGGCTTAACAACTTGCTCAGAGTCACAAAGCTAGGAAGTGGGGGAGATGGTATTTGAACTCAGGCAGTCTGGCTTAACTAACAATATCTACAATTAGGTACATGGGTCCACTGGATATCAGCTGTGAAACTTTGATAATTACTTGGCCCCTGTGTGCCTCAGTGTCCTCGTCTTCATCCATAAAATGAGGGTCTTAGTAGTACCCACCTCATAGGGCTGCTAGGGCGCCAATGTTAAATATATGTGAAATGATTAAAATAGGGTCCAATTCTAGGAGCTATGAAAGCATTAGTTTTTATTACTAATAATGGGTTAAGGGCCAAGCACAGTGGCTGGTGCCTGTAATCCCAGCACTTTGTAGGGGCTGAGACGGGCAGATAACTTGAGTCTAGGAGTTTGAGACCAGCCTGGGCAACTTAGTGAAGTCCCATCTCTACAAAAAATACAAAAATTAGCCAAGTGTGGTGGTGTGCACCTGTAGATCCAACTACACGGGAGGCTGAGGTGGGAGGATCACATTGAGCCTGGGAGGTCAAGGCTGCAGTAAGTTGTGATCACATCACTGCACTCCAGCCTGGGTGACAGAGAGAGACCCTGTAATAATTTAAATAGATTGTTAGTATTACTATTATTATTAATAGCCCCCACTTCTTGAGTTCCAACCATGTGCCACAGAGGGTGGTGGGCTCTTATACAAGCAATCTCGCCTTGAATTCCTAATGAGGGGGTAGAGGGGAGGATCTCTTTCACAGAGGAAGACTCTGAGACCCAGAGAGAGGAAGGTATCTGTTCAAGTTCACACAGCAAGGGAAGTGGCAGAGTCAGATGTCAGACCTGGCTACATGGGGCTGGCTCACTGTCTGATGACGAGACAAGCAGCGGTCGTATTTATAAAGATATTATCTGTTCCCCAGACCCTGTGAGGCACCCCCCGCTCCCAACAATGACGAGCACTTCAGTCACCTGGGTGAGGTCACTTGGCATCATGCTGAAGCTCAGAGAGAGAAAGTGAATGACTCCTTGTGAAGTCATTCATTCAGCACTGGCCCCTGCCCGCCCCCCCGCCTCCCAGCCTTAGAATCTTAGCCCCGATTCTTGCTATGCTGTGTGATGCTGCATAAATGCTTGCACCTCTCTGAGCCTCCAAGGTGTCTTTCTTTTCTTTTTTCTTTTTTTTTTTTTTTTTTTGAGACGGAGTTTCACTCTTGTTGCCCAGGCTGGAGTGCAAATGGCGTGATCTCAGCTCACCACAACCTCCGCCTCCCGGGTTCAAGCAATTCTCCTACCTCAGCCTCCCGAGTAGCTGGGATTACAGGTATCCACCACCACACTCAGATAATTTTTTCTATTTTTAGTAGAGGTGGGGTTTCGCCATGTTGGTCAGGCTGGTCTCGAACTCCCGATCTCAGGTGATCCACCTGCCTCAGCCTCTCAAAGTCCTGGGATTACAGGCGTGAACCACCGCGCCCGGCCCAAGGTGTCTTTTTTATAATAAAAGGACCATCTTTCATGGTAGAGTAAGGCAGTGGGCAAAATGTCAAGTCTGGAAGTGGACAGACACATTTTAATCCTATCTCTGCCACCCTCTTGCTGTGTAACCTCAAGCAACTCCATCTCCCTCTCTGAACTTTGGCTGAAAACCCCTACCTCCTGAGGGATAGAGCGGGGACCCAGTGAGGGACACGCAGGGTGAGACAAGCGTTATTATTGTGTGCTGCTCTGAAGCAGGAGGCCCTGCAGGTCCCAGCTGTGTGGGAGAGTTTCAGGGAGGAACCCCAACTGGCCAGACCGGAAGAACTAGCATCTCGGGAGGGAGTGGGACCCAGGGTGGAGAGGTACCTCTTGCTCAGGCCTGCCCGGATTCTGGGCGCTGACCCCCGCCTGGCCCATGACCAGGGAACACAAGGAGGTTTGAATGCAGGGCACCACTTAAGCCCGCTGCATGGTAGGTGGCTGGCTCTTCGAGATCCTTTGCAGATTTTATGGCAAAGAATCTAGAATCTGGCTCAGGGGTCAGTGCAGAGGCAGCCGCCCGCAATACAGATCACTCCCAGGCCTCAGACAAGCCCAGGACCATATTCACTCTGGGTTTCTCGTCGCCCTGTGGCAGAGCAGGCTCTGAGCCCAGTGAGGTTCCCAGCCTGACTCAGACCCACTCCCTCTGGGACACACCATCTGGGACAAGTTAGGGAAGGAGTGGAGTCGGGGACAGGGCTGACTGTATAATTTTCCGGCCCCAGTGTGAAATGAAATGTAGAGACCTGGTTCAAAAGGCAGGAAAGAGGCTGGGCAGGGTGGCTCACCTGTAATCCCAGCACTTTGGGAGGCCGAGGCAGGAGGATCACCTGAGATCAGGAGTTCAAGACCAGTCTGACCAACATGGTGAAACCCCGTCTCTACTAAAAACACAAAAAGTTAGCCAGGTGTGGTGGCGCACGCCTGTAATCCCAGCTACTCTGGAGGCTGAGACAGGAGAATCGCTTGAACCTAGGAGGCGAAGGTTGCAGTGAGCTGAGATCACACCATTACACTCCAGCCTGGGCAACAAGAGCGAAACTCCGTCCGTCTCACAAAAAAAAAAAAAAAACAGGAAAGAGTGTTATTAAAGGTACTGAAATAGAAACACTGTTTTTTTTTTTTTTTTTTTTTTTTCATTTCTTCTGCCTCAATCTCTTTTTTTAGAGACAACCTCACTCTGCCACCCAGGCTGGCGTGCAGTGGCACAATCACAGTTCACTGCAGCCTCTATCTCCCAGACTCAAGCAATCCTCCCACCTCAGCCTCCCAAGTAACTGCCACTACAGGCATGTGCCACCATGTCCAGCTAATTTTTAAATTTCTTTTTGTAGAAACAGGGTCTTGCTATGTTGCCCAGGCTGGTCTCAAACTCCTGGGCTCAAGTGATCTTCCTGTCTCAGCCTCCCAAAGTGCTAGGATTACAGGCATAAGCCACTGCACCCGGCCCTCAGCCTTTCTCTTGACCCCTCATGGTGTTTAATGTTATGTTCCCTTGGGCACAGAGATACTTGCGGGACCAGCACAGACCTTCAATGGTGGCTAGGGATCCTGCCCCACAACATGGGCAACCTGGCTGGGTTCCCCGTCCCACCAGATGCCCACCGCCATGTTCCACCCAAGATACCATGAGGCACGAGTAGCCAACCCTGGTCTTGTGGCATGCCTGCAACAGGGGTGGAGGGTGCCAGTGATCAGGGGCAGAGTTAAGAAGGGGACAGGCTAGGCGCAGTGGCTCACGCCTGTAATCCCAGCACTTTGGGAGGCCGAGACGGGCGGATCACTTGAGGTCAGGAGTTCAAGACCAGTCTGGCCAACATGGTGAAACCCTGTCTCTACTAAAAATACAAAAATTAGCCGAGTGTGGTGGCCAGTGCCTAAAATCCTAGCTACTCAGGAGGCTGAGGCAGGAGAATCGCTTGAACCTGGGAAGTAGAGGTTGCAGTGAGCCGAGATCGCGCCACTGCCCTCCAGCCTGGGTGACAGAGTAAGACTCCATCTCAAGAAAAAAAAAATGGGGTGAGGACAAGAGTGGAAATTTGTCCCAGAGAGGTGCGGCTGCCTCATCATGCTTTCATTGTCTCATTAGTCTTAGCTTACAAAACAGAAATTCAAAGATAAATTTACCAATTTCTACACGGTGACCACAGAGCGTTAAACCCAAGAGCAGGGCTCTTCTGAACACGGGCACCCTCCTGGTCTCAGGAGTTTGAGACCAGCCTGGCCAACACAGTGAAACCCCGTCTCTACTAAAAATACAAAAATTAGCCAGACACGGTGGCACGCCTGTAATCCCAGCTACTCGGGAGGCTGAGGCAGGAGAATAGCTTGAACCAGGGAGGCAGAGGTTGCAGCTGTAGCTGTCGTCTACATTGGTCAGATGTCCATGAAGCAGGATTCAGTAAGGGACCTGGTTTGCAGAGGGGCTGGGGGATGAACTGATCCAAGAATCCAGATGCCGCACACCTGAAGATAGAGGCCAAGGGACACTTAGAGTCCCAGAGGACCTAGGAATTTGGGTGTCTGCACTCCCAGGACTCAGAGCACTATATCTGGGTCCTCAAGGGAACTTTTTGAGGCAGGAAAGAGCTGTCTCCAGAGTGACAGCCTAGAGTGCTCAAGTGGGGGACCCTGGAGGACTGTAGAGGCCCAGAACAGGCACCTGACCCGGCCTAGGGTTCAGGGAGAACTACTTGAAGGGGCGCCGTAGATGAGACCTGAAGGATGAAGTCAGCCAAAGAGCTCTGCCTGCCTTGTTCATGACGGTCCCCAGCCCTTAGCATCACTTTCCCATCCGTTTATTCAACCACCAGATGTTCCCTCCATACCCAGTACGCACCAGGCCCTCTGCTGTACCAAGGGCTCAGTGGTGACCAAGACAGCGCTCACTCCCAGTCCAGAGCAGGAGACAGACTCAACAGCAGTGATGATCCTGGGTAGTCAAGGCCATGATGAGAGAAGCACAGGATAGAATGATCAGGGTTGGGAATGGGGAGGCACAGGTGGAGTGGTCAGGGTTATAATGAAAAGCCCAGGGCCAGGAGCAGTGGCTCATGTCTGTAATCCCAACACTTTGCGAGGCTGAGACAGGCAGATCGCTTGAGCCCAGGAGTTGGAGCCTAGCCTGGCCAACATGGTGAAACCCCAACTCTATTAAAAATACAAAAAAAAAAAAAAATAGCCAGGCATGGTGTGGTGGCGGGTGCTTGTAATCCCAGCTACTCGGGAGGCTGAGGCAGGAGAATCGTTTGAACCTGAGAGGTGGAGGTTGCAGTGAGCCGAGACTGCACCACTGCACTGCAGCCTGGGCGACAGATTGAGATTGTCTCAAAAAAAAGAAAAGCCCAGAGGAAGCATCTGACCTGCCAGGACAATCAGGGAGGGCTTCCTGGAGAAAGAGACTTAACACAGGAACTAAAAGCTAAATGATGAGTAGGGCTTTCATGGAATGGGGAGAGGTACCTAAGCAAAAGGAACAGAATGTACAAAGGCCCAGAGGTGAAAGAGAAGAGTTTTGTTTTTTCTTTTTTTTCCCACTTTCATGGAATGAGACATGCTCTATGGGGCTGGGAACAGCAGTGGCCAGGACAATGCTGGCTCTGCCTCATGGAGCTCCCAGTGCATAAAGAACACAGATCCATCGCCCATGATGACCCAGGGTCCTCAGGGATGGGATGATAGAGCTCAAAAGGGGCTGCCTGACCCAGCCAGGAAAGTCAGTGAGGGCTTCCTGAAGGAGGTGCCAACTGAACTAAGGCTGGAAGAATGAGGTGCAGCTGATTAAGGGAAGGAGTGGGGCCGGGCATAGTGGCTCACACCTGTAATCTCAGCACCTTGGGAGGCTAAGATGGGTGGATCGCTTGAGTCCAGCAGCTGGAGACCAGCCTGGGCAACACAGTAAGACCCCATCTCTATAAAAATAGATAAAATTTAAAAAAGAAAAAAAGAGAAGAAAAGGGCAGAGGGAACAACGTAGGCAAAGGCCTAACGGGGGGAAGCCTAGGAGTTCCTAGAAATTTCCAGCAGCTGGTCAGGCCAGAAAGGGTGGAAACAGAAGGGCCTACAAACTAAAACAGCAAAACTGCCAAACACTAAGGACACAAGTCTCTCACCCTCTTCTCCCAGCCATGACCTTAGAGTTGAAGGCCTCCATTCCTAAAGACAGCCGGCTGTGGGACGCGTGGCTCCCAGAGGTACCGATAACTCAGATGTCCTGCCTAAGGGCCAAGGGGCCCCGGACGCCTAGGCTGGAAACCACAGCAGCAATTCCTGTTTTTCCTCCGTATTTAATTCGGTATCACAGGAGCACCAATAAATAGTTTCTTCCCGCCCCTGCAATCTTCCTCCTGCCCCGGGCAGGGCCTCAGGGGTTGGCGATCCCGTCGGGGGCAAGGCACCTGCAACCCAGAATGCAGCAGCTCAGGCCAGCCGAGCTGTGGGGGCCTGCGGAATTCCCAGGAAAGTTCCAAAGGCGTGCGCCCAAGTTTGCCGGCAGTGGGCGGGGCCTAGGAACGCCCTCGCGCCTGCGGAGCCTCGAAGGGACTTCCCCCAAGTGGGCGGGGCCACTCAGGGGGCGTGGTTTTCGTCGGCTGCTGTCACAATGACGTCCATCCAAATGCGCATGGCTTCGGGACTCGGAGCCACCATGTAGAAAAGGCGTTCGTAGGTTTTCACGCAGAAGGTCAGGCGGGGGCTGGGGCTCTGGAATAAGCAGAAAGTGAGGGTAATGAGGACAAAAGACACTGGCCACAGTCTGGGTGCGAACCCAGCCTTGCTACTTACAGTCTGTGTGACACTGGACAAGGTACTTAAGTATCTGAATGTCAGTTTCCCTGTCTTCCCAAATGATGCCACCTACCTCACTGGGTTATTAGGATTAAATGAATTAACACAGGAAAGTGCTTAAAATTAACATATGTAGAGCGCTATTGATAAATTATGGGCAAGATAAATTTTTTTTTCTTTTTTTTTTGAGACGGAGTCTCGCTCTGTCGCCAGGCTGGAGTGCAGTGGCGTGATCTTGGCTCACTGCAACATCCACCTCTCGGGTTCAAGCGATTCTCCTGCCTCAGCCTCCAGAGTAGCTGAGATTACAGGCGTGCGCCACCATGCCCGGCTAATTTTTGTATTTTTAGTACAGACGGCGTTTCACCGTGTTGGTCAGGTTGGTCTCGATCTCTTGACCTCGTGATCCACCCATGTCGGCCTCCCAAAGTGCTAGGCTTACAGGTGTGAGCCACCGCACCAGGCCAAAAAATTTAAAAGTAGGACTTATGGCGCCTTCTCTCAGCCTAACTTCTCCTATATTAGAAATATAGGCATTCAGGCCGGGTGCGGTGGCTCAAGCCTGTAATCCCAGCACTTTGGGAGGCCGAGGCGGGCGGATCACGAGGTCAGGAGATCGAGACCATCCTGGCTAACACGGTGAAACCCCGTCTCTACTAAAAATACAAAAAACTAGCCGGGCGTGGTGGCGGGCGCCTGTAGTCCCAGCTACTCGGGAGGCTGAGACAGGAGAATGGCGTAAACCCGGGAGGCGGAGCTTGCAGTGAGCTGAGATCCGGCCACTGCACTCCAGCCTGGGTGACAGAGCAAGACTCCGTCTCAAAAAAAAAAAAAAAAAAAAAAAGAAATATAGGCATTCAAATTCCACCTCCCCAAAATCTCGGTCCCCTTGTACCTTGGGAAAGTTAGTGTCTAGAATCCGTTATTGAGTACCCACTTGCCAATCCCAAATTGAGTAAATCCCTTATGTCCATAATCTGTTTTTAGTCCTCTCAGTAACCCTGATGGAATGCATTGATGCATGCCCATTCTACACATGAGAAGACTAAGGCTGGCTGGGCTGGGTGGCTCGTGCCTGCAATCCCAGCACTTTGGGAGGTTGAAACGGATAGACTGCTTGAACTCAGGAGTTCAAAACCAGCCTGGGCAATATAGGGAGACCCCATCTCCACAAAAAATACCAGAAAAACAAAACAAAACAAATTAGCTGGGTGTAGTGGTGCACACATATAGTCCTAGCTACTCAGGAGGCTGAGGCAGGAGAATTGCTTGAGCCTGAGAGATAGAGGCTACAGTGAGCTATGATTGTGCCATTGCACTCCAGCCTGGGCGACAGAGCAAGACCCTGTCTCAAAAAAAAAAAAAAGAAGAAGAAAAGAAACAAAGAAAACTAAGGCTAAAGAAAATAATTCACTTTCCTGATGTCACATAGCTGAGATTCCAACCTAATTGCTAAAAAGCCACAGTTTGGTTATTCTCCACAGAGCTTTCTAAATATTGTATCTGTTGCCAACATTTAAATTTTTGGCACTGTGCTTTTATACAAGTTCCAATTCCTGAGTTCTCTGGGGCCCACTCCCACTTGGCAACTGTTGGCAGGAGCCAAGTAACAACCATTTCCTTTATTTGTTTTTCACTTAAAAATTCGAAAAAACAGAGAGATGGAATATTGCTATGTTGACCATCCTCGAACTCCTGGCCTCATGCAATCCCCCCATCTCGGTCTCGCAGAATGTTGGGATTACAGGCATGAGCCACCACGCCTGGCACATCATCTCCTTTAGATGCTCCCAGGTTGCCCCACCCTTGCTCTGACCTCTTCATTCATTCCCAGTTTGACATCAGAGTTTGCCATATTTTGGCTCTAAAACTTTTGTTCCAAGAAAATTAACAGTGACAGGCCAGGTGCAGTGGCTCATGCCTGTAATCCCAGCACTTTGGGAGGCCAAGGTGGGCAGATCATGAGGTCAGGAGTTCGAGACCAGCCTGGCTAACACAGTGAAACCCCATCTCAACTAAAAATACAAAAGTTAGCCAGGTGTGGTGGCACACCTGTAATCCCAACTACTCGGGAGGCTAAAGCAGGAGAATTGCTTGAACCCAGGAGGCAGAGGTTGCAATGAGCCAATATAACGCCACTGCACTCCAGCCTGGGCAACAGAGCCAGACTCCATCTTAAAAATAAAAAAAAGAGCCACGTGTGATGGCTCACGCTTGTAATCCCAGCACTTTGAGAGGCCAAGGTGGGCAGATCATGAGGTCAGGAGTTTGAGACCAGCCTGGCCAACACAGTGAAACCCCGTCTCTACTAAAAATACAAAAATTAGCCAGACACGGTGGCACGCCTGTAATCCCAGCTACTCGGGAGGCTGAGGCAGGAGAATAGCTTGAACCAGGGAGGCAGAGGTTGCAGTGAGCAGAGATAGCGCCACTGCACTCCAGCCTGGGCAACAGAATGAGACTCCATCTTAGAAAAGAAAAGAAAAGAAAAGAAAATTAATAGTAGCTGAAAGCCAGAGTGTGAGCTCTTAATTTTTAGTCCCTGCAGTCAGGTGACCTGTTTGTCTTCTCTGCGACAAACAGGTACTCCTGTAAGTACCCTGACAGGAGAAGCTGCGAGTGGTTTTCCCCAGGATGAGTCAGGGATGAGATAAGGCCTGACTCCAACTCGGACTCCAACTGCGAGGGTAGGGTGACATTGAGGGACTTCACCTTGAAGGCACAGCGTAAGTGGTCGTAATAGACTTCCTCAATGGCCTGGAAGTAGATGACACCTTTGAGCTTGGTCTCTTCCTTGTCTGGTAGGGGAGGTAAGAGAAAAAGAGAGCCAATGAGAAAGGTGTATCTGTGTGTGTCGAGGTGAGGGTCATTGGCCCTAAGTCCTGAGACTGGATTTGGGGTACAAAACATGGTGACAAGAGTCTGAAGGTCTCTAAAGGTTGAGAGGTGAGTGAATGTTAATGCTGGATGGGAGACTGGGTGCAGAAACTGGACACCACTGGGGAGTGGGGTCTGTGGAGCTGGAATCCTAGGCTCTGAGTGCCTTGGACTGTGAGAAGGGAAGGAACTCAGGGAGTACTCAAGTACTTTCTAGGTATAATCTCTAACCCCCTCAAACTCTCCTGGAGGGGTAAGTACATTTATCTCCACTTCACAGATGTGGAAACCAAGACTCAGAGGTTAAGTCACCCAGCACAAGTCACGCAGCCAGAGCTGACAGGGCCAGGACTCACTAGGTAGAGTCAGATGTTCATACAGGTTAGGGGAGAAGGATTTAAGGCAATACAAGTGTCTAAGGAGGCTGGGCGCAGTGGCTCACGCCTGTAATCCCAGCACTTTGGGAGGACAAGGCAGGCGGATCACAAGGTCAGGAAATCAAGACCATCCAGGTTAACACAGTGAAACCCCGTCTCTACTAAAAATACAAAAAATTAGCCGGGTGTGGTGGCAAGAGCCTGTAGTCCCAGCCATTCGGGAGGCTGAGGCAGGAGAATCGCTTAAACCTGGGAGGCAGAGGTTACAGTGAGCTGAGATCACGCCACTGCACTTCAGCCTGGGTGACAGAGCAAGACTCCGTTAAAAAAAAAAAAAAAAAAGTGTCCAAGGAGAGGTTTGGAATAATTGATTCTCCTAGAGAAGAAGGACAAGGCCCGAGACTCCTGGCTGTTGGGGGACTGGGGGCAGCTGACAGTGCAGGTTCAGACTCATGGGTGTCTTAGGAACATGGGCCCTGGGAAGCTTGAATTGTATTAAGCTGTTATCTACCTGTTATCTATGTCCCTGAGGAGGACTGGGGGTTTGAATTCTGGGTGACTTAAAGAGGGGCTGGGGATCTGGACTCCAGGATCTGGAGGAAAGAGGGAGCTGAGAGCCTGGACTCCTGGGTTGTAGGGAAGGTAGGAGCTAAGGAACCAAACTTCCGGATCCTGGGGAACACGGAAAGTGGGGGCCAGGACTTCTGGTGCCTGTAGGGGAAAGGCCTCCGGAGTGGAATTGCAGCATCCCGGGGCCCATGGTGGCCGGGCTGGGCTTACCCGCATAGTAGGCCAAGCGGCGGGCTTGGCGGTCAAAGCAGAACCATCGCTTCCTCCAGGTCTTGATGCGGCCGCCCATCTTCACCAGGGGTCCGCGGCAGCAGCCCCCAGACACCTGCACATGTGGGCAGTTTTCTGGGTTGTGGCCCCATGCCTCCAGATGCTGCCGGAGATCCAAGATTCGCGGGCCTGGAGGGTGGGGTGGGGTGGGCGGGGCCTGGGGAGCAAAGAGAAGAGGCAGCTGATGTAAGGGGTGGGGGATTCTACAGCCTGGAGCCCCTCCAGGGGAGCAAGTCATAGCAGCTTGCGTGTAAGGCCTGCTACAGTCTTTAAAGGGTAATATTAACAAGGACCATCTAACGAATGCAATGGCTACATGGATTGACTATGATGCTCTGCCCAGGGCTTTATGGACAACAGCTGCTTGGCACTTCATGGCAACTGTGAGCCCCATTTTACAAATGAGCAAAATGAGGTACAGAGAGATGACGTAATGCACCCGAGGTCACACAGAGCTTCTAGGCAGCAGAACTGGGATACGAACCCAGGTATTTCTGACTCTAGAGCTCACCTTGAAACATCAGAGGCCTAGCAAAATGAAGATCGGGCTGGGCATGGTGGCTCATGCCTGTAATCTCAGGACTTTGGGAAGCTGAGGCAGGAGGATCCCTTAGGCCTAAGAATTCAAGGGCAGCCTGGGCAACACAGTGAGATCCTGTCTCTGGAAAAAAACATTTTTTTGGAAAAAAAGAAATGAAGATTGGAGCCGGTGTGGTGGCTTGAGCCTGTAATTCCAGCTACTCAGGAGACTGAGGTGGGAGGATCCCTTGATCCCAGGAGTTTGAAACCAGCCTGGGCAACAGAGAAGACCCCTTCTCTATTTAAAGAGAGAGAGAGAGAGACAGAGAGAAAAGAGAAGCTATGTGCAGTGGCTCATGCCTGTAATCCCAGCACTTTGGGAAGCTGAAGTGGAAGGATCACTTGAGGCTATGAGTTGGAGACCAGCCTGGGCAATATAGAGAGACCCCATCTCTACTAAAAATCCAGAAAATTAGCTGGGCCTGGTGGCGCACACCTGTAGTTCCAGCTACTAAAGAAGCTGAGCCCAGGAGATGGAAGTTGCACTGAGCTATGATTGCACCACTGCACTCCAGCCTGGGTGACTGAGTGAGACCCTGTCTCAAAAATAAAACAGAGACTGCTTGTTTACATTATTATTGTTATTATTGTTGTGATTGAAATTGATGAATATAATCCTCTGCTAAGTACTTTCTAGGTATAATCTCTGCCCCCTCAAACTCTCCTGGAGGGGTAAGTACATTTATCTCCATTTTACAGATGTGGAAACCAAGACTCAGAGAGGTTAAGTCGCTCGAGACAAGTCACACAGCCAGAGCTGACAGAGCCAGAACTCACCAGGTGGAGTGGTCACCTCAGATGGTCAAACAGGTTGAGGAGGAGGATTTAAGGCAAGACAAGTGTCCATTATTTATGAGAGCCTGACCATGAGCTAGTCTGATCCAACCTATTCTTCCCAAATAATCCCTGCAAACAGTGGTAGGATTCCAGAGGTCAAACGGAGGTTCAGTACATCTCAGATTTCTTCGTGCAAGCAGATCCGCTGGGGATTTTTGTTAAAATGTTAAAATGCAGACTCTGGGCCAGGTGCGGTGGCTCACGCCTGTAATGCCAGCACTTTGGGAGGCCGAGGCAGGCAGATCAGGAGGTCAGGAGATCAAGACCATCCTGGCTAACATAGTGAAACCCTGTTTCTACTAAAAAGACAAAAAATTAGCCGGGCGTGGTGGTGGGCGCCTGTAGTCCCAGCTACTCAGGAGACTGAGGCAGGAGAATGGCGTGAACCCAGGAGGTGGAGCTTGCAGTGAGCCGAGATCGCACCACTGCACTCCAGCCTGGGCAACAGAGCAAGGCTCCGTGTCAAAAAAAAAAAAAAAATGCAGACCCTGATTCAGTCATTTCAGGGTGGAGTCTGGAGTAAGGGGAGAGGTTCTGCATGTCTGACAAGCTCCCAGGTGGGCCCTGATGCTGCTGTTCCACCAGCCACACTTTGAGTGTCAAGGAGTTAGAAAACTGAAGCAGGATGGGTGCGGAGGCTCACACCTGTAATCCCAGCACTTTGGGAGGCCAAGAGGTGAGGATCCCTTAAACCCAGGAGTTTGAGACCAGCTTGGGGCAAAATGGTGAAACCCCATCTCTACAAAAAATACAAAACTTAGGCCGGGCTCGGTGGCTCACGCCTGTAATCCTAGCACTTTGGGAAGCCAAGCTGGGCGGCTCACCCAAGGTCAGGAGTTCGAGACCAGCCTGACCAACATGAAGAAACCCCGTCTCTGCTAAAAATACAAAATTAGCCGGGCGTGGTGGCGCATGCCTGTAATCCCAGCTACTCGGGAGGCTGAGGCAGGAGAATCGCTTGAACCCGGGAGATGGAGGTTGTGGTAAGTCAAGATGGCACCATTGCACTCCAGCCTGGGCAACAAGAGCGAAACTCCATCTCAAAAAAATAATAATATAAAAATTAGCCAGATGTGGTGGTGTATGCTAGGATCCCAGCTAATTAGGAGGCTGAGGTGAGAGGATAGCTTGAGCCCAGGAGGTGGAGGTTGCAGTGAGCCGAGATCAGACCACTGCACTCCAGCCTGGGTGACAAAGAGAGATCGTGTCTCAAAAAAAAAAAGAAAGAAAACTGAAGCAAGGCCAGAGCAAGAAGGGATGAGAAACAGAGATGAGATTTACTGGTTGGAGACAGGAGAGTGAGGTGGGGAAATGAGAAGGATTAGGGAGGAGGACTGCAGGGAGGGAAAGGCCAGGTTTGAAGAGCACCCGCTGGGCCTGCAATCTCCCCAAATCCACACAGGAAGACCAAGGATCGCCACCGTGTGTGGAAGCTCCCGCTCTGTGTCAGGCACTATGCCAAGTGGTCACTGTGATTATTTCGTTTCTTCCCCAAAACAACCCATTAATGTCCCCACTAGACAGATCAAGAAACTGAGGCTTTAAGAAGAGGTGACTCTCCAAGGTCACCGAACTAGGATGTAGGGAGCCGGGCCCCAATCTAGGAGAAGACCAGGGATGGGCTTGGGACTCCACCACTGCCCAGCTATGTCGCCTCCACAGAACTCCTGTCCCTCTGGGAGCCTCAGTCCCCTGCACTAAAACACAGGGTTTATCACAGCACCCTCCTCTTGAGTCTGTTTCAAGGATTAGCTGACTGCCCTCAGGGTCTCCAACCCAGAGGTTCCCCTTCTACGTGTGAAGCCCAGAGACACACTTGCTCATGTGCACAAAAGACAGCAGGGATGTAGGGCAGGGGACAAAGCACACAGCAGGGGACTGTTTAATACATGATGACGCTACAAGCCAGGCAGAACACCAGAGCAGGAACAATTCTGTTTGTTTGTTTGTTTGTTTGTTTTGAGACAGTCTCACTCTGTCGCCCAGGCTGGAGTGCAGTGGTGTGATCTTGGCTCACTGCAACCTCTGCTTCCCAGTTCAAGCGATTCTCCCGCCTCAGCCTCTCAGGTAGCTGGGACTACAGGCACATGCCACCAAGCCCGGCTAATTTTTCTATTTTTAGTAGAGACGGGGTTTCTCTACATTGGTCAGGGTGGTCTCGAACTCCCGACCTCAGATAATCTGCCTGCCTTGGCCTCCCAAAGTGCTGGGATTACAGGCGTGAGCCACCGCACCTGGCCTGTGCTTCGTTTTTAATGAGCACAAGCTTATGCCTAACAACACAGAAGACCCCACTGCCGTTCCTGCGTTATTTTGCTCCCTGGCTCTTATCAGCCTCTGACAGGCTATTTACTTTACATATTGATGTTGTTTTGTGTCCATCTTTCTTCCCCTTTAAAACATCAGCTTCTCCCAAAGGTGGGGACTGTTATCTTGGTCACTGCTATAACCCAGGATCTAGCACACAGTAGGCACTCAATAAATATTGGCTGAAATGAATAAGGGAAGGACAGATGGTGGTAAAAACAAAAAGGTTGGGAAGGATGTGCTTATTTATGAGACAAATAAATTCACAAAATATGGCGTGATTGGTGCCTGTGGGAAAGTATAAACACAAATTTGAAGGCTTCTCAGCAGTAGAAGTGAGATCAGGAAGACAGCGACCACTTTCTTAATACTTTATCTACCATTCTTTTTTTTTGAGGTGGGGTCTCACTCTGTCACTGAAGCTGGAGTGCAGTGGCGCAATCATAGCTCACTGCAGCCTCCGCCTTCTGGGCTCAAGCAATCCTCCCACCTCAGCCTCCTGAGTAGCTGGGACCACAGGCATGCACCACCACACCTGCTAATTTTTTAACTTTCTGTAGAGATGAGGGTCTGACTATGCTGCCCAGGCTGGTCTCCAGCTCTGGGACTCAAGTGATCCTCCCACCTCGGCCTCTCAAAGTGCTGAGATTATAGGCGTGAGCTATGGTGCCTAGCTTTATCATTCTTTATAACAAAATGCATTCGTTCTATGAATATTATTAATATAGGTAAAAATATAATTTATGTAAGGCAGCTGTCAGCTAAATCAAGAATGTGAAAAAAGTCAACAGGATAAATGATTGGATTATTTCCACAAATAAATAGTGTTTTTTTTTTAAATGGGGAGGCAAAACTGTTAGAAATTAAAAGATTTAAGAGCCATTAAACCAAATGCATAGTGTGTGCTTTGCATATAAATTCAAATAAATCAACTATGAAAAGATATTTTGGGTCAGGCATGGTGGCTCCGGCCTATCTCAGCACTTTGGCCAGAAGGGAGGCTTGAGGCCAGGAATTCAATACCAGCCTGGCCAATATAGTGTCTCTACTGTTAAAAATAGAAAACAAAGCCAGGCACGGTAGCTCATGCCTGTAATGCCAGCACTTTGGGAGGCCAAGGCGGGTGCATCACCTGAGGTCAGGAGTTCAAAACCAGCCTGGCCAACATGGTGAAACCCTATCTCTACTATAAATTAGCCAGGCATGGTGGTGGGCGCCTGAAATCCCAGCTACTCCAGAGGCTGAGGCAGAAGAATCGCTTGAACCCTGGAGGCGGAGGTTGCAGTGAGCCCAGATGGTGCCACTGTACTCCAGCTTGGGCAACAAAGTGAGACTCCATATTGAAAAAACAAAAAAAAAAAAAAAAAGGAAAAGAAAAATAAAAAATAAATTTAAAAATATATATATTTTGGAGACAATGAGAGAAATGTGAATATGGACTATATATTACAATATAATGAAATTAATAATATCATAAGATATGGCAATGGAATTTTTGTTAAGTTAAAGAAAAAAAAAAAACCTATTGGCCAGGCACAGTGGCTCACACTTGTAATCCCAGCACTTTTTGAGGCCAAGGCAGGCAGATCACCTGAGGTCAGGAGTTCAAGGCCAGCCTGGACAACATGGCAAAACCCCATCTCTACTAAAAACAAAACAAAAAAAATTAAATGGGTGTGGTGGTGGGCACCTGTAGTCCCAGCTACTTGGGAGGCTGAGGTAGGAGAATCACTTGAACCAGGGAGGCAGAGGTTCCAGTGAGCTGAGATCACATCACTGCACTCTAGCCTGGGTCACATCGCTGCACTCTAGCCTGGGCGACAAGAGAAAACTTTGTCCCCCCAAAAACAAGCCTATCTATTGGAGATAAATAGTGATGTTTGAGTGAAAGGATACAATATTTTGCTTTAAAACACTTCGGTGCAGAGTGGGATGTAGGTATGGGATTAGTAAAATAAAATTGGTGGCTAGGCACCAGGGGCTCATGCTTATAATTCTAGCACTTTAGGAGGCTGAGATGGGAGGATTGTTTGAGGCCAGGAGTTTGAGATCAGCCTGGACAACATAGCAAGACTCTATCTCTACAAAAATAAAATACATTAAAATTATAGGAGTGCAGAAGACTTATTGAGAATAAAAGAAAAATATTAAAAATAAAAATAAAAAAATATATATACCTAGTACATACTCACACAAATTAAAAAGTTAAATAAATAAAAAGTTGGCAAGTACAACAAGATTCAATATTGAAAATGATTGAAGCTGCGCAGTGGGCACCTGGGGGTCTATTAATCTACTCCTTCTCTCGTGCATATGCTTGAATTTTTCTAAAATAAATTTTTTTTTTTTTTTTTTTTTTTTTTGAGATGGAGTCTTGCTCTGTCGCCCAGGCTGGAGTGCAGTGGCCGGATCTCAGTTCACTGCAAGCTCCACCTCCCGGGTTCACGCCATTCTCCTGCCTCAGCCTCCCGAGTAGCTGAGACTACAGGCACCCGCCACCTCGCCCGGCTAGTTTTTTGTATTTTTTAGTAGAGATGGGGTTTCACCGCGTTAGCCAGGATGGTCTCAATCTCCTGACCTCGTGATCCGCCCGTCTCGGCCTCCCAAAGTGCTGGGATTACAGGCGTGAGCCACCGCACCCGGCCAAAAAAAAAAAAAGTTTTTTTTTTAATGAAAATAAAAACAGTTTTTTGGTTTCTGTTTTTTTGTTTTTTGTTTTTTGTTTTTGAGATGGAGTTTCATTCTTGTCGCCAAGGCTGGAGTGCAATGGTGTGATCTCGGCTCACTGCAACCTCCACCTCCGGGTTCAAGTGATTCTCGTGCCTCAGCCTCCTGAGTAGCTGGGATTACAGGCATGTGCCACCACACCTGGCTAATTTTTGTATTTTTAGTAGAGATGGGGTTTCGCCATGTTGGCCAGGCTGGTTGCAAACTCCTGACCTCAGGTGATCCACCCACCTTGGCCTCCCAAAGTGCTAGGATTACAGGCACGAGCCACCGCGCCCGGCCAAAAACAAAATTTTAAATGATTTTGAAAAGTTCCAGCATGGACCGGGTATGGTGGTTCACACTATAATCCCAGTACTCTGAGAGGCTGAGGTAGGAGGATTGCTAGAGGCCAGGAATAAGTCCCAGCATGGACTTGTCCTTCTGTACTGACTACTGACATTGTCACCAATGTACAGAAGAGGAAACCGAGGCAGAGTAGTGCAAGTTACCCGAGGACCTGCCACACATAGAGATGACCATCGACAGGTCATGGGAACAGGAACTGGTCCTCTGCAGTTCCCTTTCCCTTGCCAAGCCCCGGACACTTTTCTGTTCCATTGGAGGAAAGGAAAGGGTCAGATGTAAGAAAGGGCATAGGTCAGGGGGAGAAACGGAGCAGGGAGAGGTGGGCGTGAGGGCAGGGGTGGGACTGACCGTGATGGCAGGGACAGCAGGGCCTGAGGAAGCTTCCGTGCCCCTTCTTGTTCCTTCCTGTGGATTCAGGATGAAGCACTCAATGAGGATGCCAGCCCATAAGATGATAGGGTGGCTGGAGAATGTCCTAGGTTCCCTGTTCTGAGGGTAGAGGGGCTGGGGCCCTGGACCCCTGGGTCTGAGGGAGGAGGGGCCTGGAATCCTGGGTCTGAAGGAGGTGGGGCTGGGGTCCTGGACTCCTGGGTCTGAGGGAGGAGGGGCCTGGAATCCTGGGTCTGAAGGAGGTGGGGCTGGGGTCCTGGACTCCTGGGTCTGAGGGAGGAGGGACTAGGGGTCTCCCAGGTCTGAGGGAAGAAGGGCTGGGGCAGTCTTCTGTTCCTAAGAGGATGGCCTGGGCTCTCACCCGGGCCTTGAGCAGCCGCTCCCTCTCCGCCATGGCCTGCTGCAGGAGCCGCTCCATGTGGGCAATGTCCGGGTGGACGGCCCCACAGCTAGAAGGAGGGAACACAGACGGGGTGGGTTACAGTGGCTGGGCCTCTTCTCCCATCTCCCCACCTTCTCCCTGACGTCTCACCTATTCCCACGGCCACAGTTCAGCAGCTGGTAGAGGGGGTATCTGCCGGAGTCCCCCACTGCTGGCGGGAGAGCTGAGGCCTCCAGGGATTCTAGGATAGAGGGGACCAGGTTACGGGGCTGGATACACCCTGGCCTGAGCCCCTCCACTTCTCCCCCTGCAGGCAGAGGTGCGGGTTTCCTCCATCGTCTGCTGCAGGATGGGAGCTGATGCGGGAAGGAAGCGGGGAACAGGGGGATCCTCACCAGTACAATGGAAGGACAGAGGTCGGGGGGATCCTCTCTGGCTCGCCCTCTCTCCCCTTTTCCGGTGCAGGCTCCCGGTCCTCTGGAGGCCAATGGAGCCCTGAAAACACAAAAGGCCCATGAGCATAGGAAAAAGGCTTGATCGCCACCCTAAGTCAGAGCACTGTCCAGTGAAACCACCACCCAGTCAGCACAAATCAAAACGCTACTGTCGACATATGCTGAGTGAAAGGACCTCACAGGGGTATGATCCCATTTATAATGTCAGGCCGAGCGCAGTGGCTCACGCCTGTAATCCCAACACTTTGGGAGTCCAAGGCAGGTGGATCACCTGAGGCCGGGAGCTCAAGACCAGCCTGGCCAATACGGCGAAACCCCATCTCCACTAAAAATACAGAAATCAGCCGGGCATGGTGGCGGGCGCCTGTAGTCCCAAATACTCGGGAGGCTGAGGCAGAAGAATCGCTTGAACCCAGGAGGTGGAGCTTGCAGTGAGCTAAGATCGCGCCACTGCACTCCAGCCTGAGTGACAGAGCGAGACTCCGTCTCAAAAAAAAAAGAAAAGAAAAAAAGAAATGTCCCGAACAGGCAAATTAACATAGAAATGGAAAGTAGAATAATGGTTGCCCGGACTGAGGTAGATGGGGGAACCGAGAGGCTAAGGGATGCAGGGTTTCTTTTGGGGGGTAATGAAAATGTTCTAAAATTGATTGTGGTAATGTTTGCATAACTTTGAATATACTAAAAGACACAGAACTGTACAATTTAAATGAATGAATTGTATGGGGACATGAGTTATGCCTCAATGAAACTCTTTCTAAAAAGCCCACTGTGGGTCAGGTGTGGTGGCTCATGCCTGTAATCCCAACACTTTGGGAGGCTGAGGTGGGTGGATAACTTGAGGTCAGGCATTCGAGACCAGCCAGGCCAACATGGTGAAACCCTGTCTCTACTAAAAATACAAAAATTAGCCAGGCATGGTGGCACGTGCCTATAATCCCAGCTACTCAGGAGGTTGAGGCAGGACAATTGCTTGAACCCGGGAGGCAGAGGTTTCAGTGAGCCAAGATCTCACCATTGAAATCCAGGATGACAGAGTGAGATGCCGTCTCAAAAAAAAAATAAAAAAATAAAATCCCACTGCCTCCGGGCACAGTGGCTCACACCCATAATGCCAACACTTTGAGAGGCCCAGGCAGGCAAATTGCTTGAGCCCAGGAGTTGGAGACCAGCCTGGGCAACATGGTGAAACTCTGTCTCTACAAAAAATACAAAAATTAGCTGGGCGTGGTGGCACGTGCCTGCAGTCCCAGCTACTGTGGAGGCTGACGTGGGAGGATCGCTTGAACCCGGGAGGTCAAGGTTGCAGTGAGCTGAGACTGTGCCACTGCACTCCAGTCAGTCTGGGCGACAGAGAGCGAGCCTGTCTCAAAAAAAATAAATAAGTAAAACATAAAAACAAAAACCCCACTGTGCTGGTGGCTATGTAGGAAACCCAGATGTCCTCACGTAATACTGGGGGTGTTCTACTGGAACAAGCTTTATGGAGAGCAACTTCGCTTTTTAAAAAAAAATCTGAATGACAAATGCATAAACCATGGAGCCCCAATTCCACTCTAGAAATTCAGCCGATGGTACACTCATACACATGCAAAGTGATCTGAGTTCGAGGTCATTCCCTGCAGTGCCATCTGTGCTAACAAAAGCATGGAGACCACCTAAGTGCCCATCAGAAGGGGACAAGGTAAATGAACCATGGCTTATGCACTCCATAGACCTTTTTTTTTTTTTTTTTGAGTTGGAGTCTCACTGTGTTGCCCAGGCTGGAGTGCAGTAGCGCAATCTCGGCTCATTGCAACCTCTACCTCCTGGGTTCAAGCGATTCTCCTGCCTCAGCCTCCCGAGTACCTGGGATTACAGGCGTGTGACACCACGCCAGGCTAATTTTTGTATTTTTAGTAGAGATGGGGTTTCACCATATTGGTCAGGCTGGTCTCTAATTCCTGACTTCAAGTGATCCACCTGCCTCGGCCTCCCAAAGTGCTGGGATTACAGACATGAGCCACCGCGCCCAGCTGACTCCACGGACAATTCTGCGGTGTAGAACAAGAGGAAGATGCATCCTATATCCAGAGAGAACATAAGATCCAAAAAAGAAAGAAAGAAAGAAAAAACACAACATAATATCCAAGAGAAAAGCAAGGCCAGGTGTGGTAGCGTGCACCTGTAGTCCCAGCTACTTGGGAGGCTGAGGTCGGAGGATCACTTGAGCCCAGGAGGTTGAGGCTGCAGTGAGCCATGATCGCGTCACTGCACTCTAGCCTGGGCGACAGTGAGATCTGTCTCTTAAAGTTTTTTTTTTTAAAGCAAGTACAGAACAGCGTAGAATAAACTAGGTATGCATAAAAAGAGGGGAAAAGTATGTACATGACTAGCTGTGTCAACACAGAATATCTCCGGGGAACACATGGGAAATTGGGAACCCTGGTGACCCTCAGGAAGTGAACAGCGTAGGAGGGGGAACAAGAGCCGCAGAGTCTTCTCTGAATATCCTCCCACACCATGTGAATTTTGAATGAGGATAATGTTAACTTTTTAAAAACAAATAAACACGACAACTAAATGCAACCTGTGTTCCTGAGCCAAGAAAAAAAAGTTTGTTTTCTTTTTGTGAATTTTTTGCTAGAAAAAAACACTGGTGGGACCAGGAACAGTGGCTCATTCCTGTAATTCCAGCACTCTGGGAGGCCAAGGCAGGCGGATCATCTGAGGTCGGGAGTTCAAGACCAGCCTGGTCAACATGGTGAAACCCTGTCTCTACTAAAAATACAAAAATTAGCTGGGCGCGGTGTTGGGCACCTGTAATTGCAGCTACTCAGGAGGCTGAGGCAGGAGAATCGCTTAAACCAGGGAGGCAGAAGTTGCAGTGAGCCGAGATCACACCACTGCACTCCAGCCTGGGCGACAGAGCAAGACTCTGCCAAAAAAAATAGAAAGAAAGAGCAAGTGAGCCAAAAGAAAGAGAGAGAGAGAGAGAGAGAGAGAGACAGAGAGAGAGACAGAGAGACAGACAGAGAGAGAGACAGAGAGAGAGACAGAGAGAGAGAGAGAGAGAAAGGAAGGAAGGAAGGAAGGAAGGAAGGAAGGAAGGAGGGAGGGAGGGAGGGAGGAAAGAAAAGGAAGGGAGGGAGGGAGGAAAGAAAGAAAAGGAAGGAAGGAAGGAAGGAAGGAAGGAAGGAAGGAAGGAAGGAAGGAAGGAAGGAAGGAAGGAGAAAGAAAGAAAGGGGGGGAAAAACATTGGTGGAACAACTGACAAATTATAAATAAGATCTGTGGATTCTAATAGTATTGTCTCAGTGTTAGTTTCCTGAAATTGATCATTGAACTGTGGTTGTATAAGAGAATGGGCTTGACATTAGGTAGTAAATTTAGGAATATTTAGGGGTTAAGGGGAATCATGGGTAAGAAAATAATGGGCCAGGCATGAAGGCTCACACCTGTAATCCTAGCACTTTGGGAGGCCCGGGGAAGGCAGATCACTTGAACTCAGGAATTTGCAATATAGTGAGACCCTATGTCTACAAAGAATACAGAAATTAGCCTGGCGTGGTGGCGCATGCCTGTAATCCCAGCTACCTGGGGGACTGAGGCAGAGAATCACTTGAGGCTAGGAGGTAGAGGCTGCAGTGAGCCAAGATCGCACCATACACTTCACTCCAGCCTGGGCGACAAAGCGAGACTGTCTTTTTTTTTTTTTTTTTTTTTTTTTTTTTTTTTTGAGACGGAGTCTCGCTCTGTCGCCCAGGCTGGAGTGCAGTGGCGCGATCTCGGCTCACTGCAAGCTCCGCCTCCCGGGCCCACGCCATTCTCCTGCCTCAGCCTCCCGAGTAGCTGGGACCACAGGTGCCCGCCACCACACCCGGCTAATTTTTTGTATTTTTAGTAGAGACGGGGTTTCACCGTGTTAGCCAGGATGGTCTCGATCTCCTGACCTTGTGATCCGCCCGCCTCAGCCTCCCAAAGTGCTGGGATTACAGGCGTGAGCCACCGCGCCCGGCGAGACTATCTTAAAAATTAAAAAATTAAAAATAAAAACTCTGGGAGTTGAGAAATGTTAGCTCCACTTCATGGAGAGGAAACTGAGGCTCAAATCCCTGACTTTTTCTTGACTTTTTCTTGACTTTTCTTGACTTTTTCCTTCCTTTCAGCCATATTCCCAGCACTTCCTAGCTGGGAGATCTTAGATACTTGGCACTGAGGAACCAAGTGGGCAGGACAGACCCCAGCTTTGTCTGCATGGCACTTATGTTGTAGGAACCGCATAAGCCATCAGCAGGCCATAGAAACAGGCCGGTTCGGGTTCAAATCCCAGCTCTGCCACTTCCTGGGTGCATGTCGTAGACAAGTCATTTCTCTTCTCAAGCGAGGTGTCCTCTCTGTAAAGTGGGTAACATCTCACTGCCCTTCCTGGGTTGTTGCAAGAATTAAACGAGTGACCTCACACAATGCATGTAGAAGCATGGGTGGCCCCCAGGTGAGATCCAGGAGCTAAGCAATGAGATCCACATTGGTGGGTACAGGGTACACCTGGGCTTAGAGGCCTCCTGTGCACAGGAGCCAACAACTCAGGTGACAACTCCATAGGACTGGACATGGCGTCCCACCAAGTATTTTCATATATGCAATTTACTAATAAGGGTAATTGCTATTCTAAGTCACGTTGCCTGGCAACACAGCTGACACCTGCCTTCATCAGGTTTCCAGGGGTAGCAGCTAGAAAGTTAATTTCCCATACAGAAGAACATCTGCTAACCCTTCACCTGAATAATGACGGAACCTGCTTGTGGGGGTTCTTCCCAAGAAAAAATGAAATTTTATATATTAGGTTGAGCCAGGGGAATTGCCAGTATACAACTGTTTCTTGCCTCCAAGTAATAGCAATTCCATAAGGTTCAAAGTGATAAAATGGTTTAGAATAGACCCTGACCTATATTAAGTGTGTTAAAATTAGTATTATTAATATTGATTAGTAAATAACAATATATATATTTTTTTGAGACGGAGTCTTGCTGTGTTGCCCAGGCTGGAATGCAGTGGCACGATCTTGGCTTACTGCAAGCTCCGCCTCCCAGGTTCATGCCCTTCTCCTGCCTCAGCCTCCCGAGTAGCTGGGACTACAGGCACCCGCCACCATGCCCGGCTGATTTTTTGTTTGTTTGTTTTTTAGTAGAGACGGGGTTGCACCATGTTAGCCAGGATGGTCTCCATCTCCTGACCTCATGATCTGCCCGCCTCGGCCTCCCAAAGTGCTGGGATTACAGGCGTGAGCTACTGCGCCCCGCCACAGAGTCTCACTCTGTCGCCAAGGCTGGCATGCAGTGGTGCGACCTTGGCTCACTGAAACCTCCATCTCCTGGGTTCAAACTATTCTCCTGCCTCAGCCTCCTGAGTAACTGGGATTATAGGCATGCACCAGCACACCCAGCTGATTTTTTTTTTTTTTTTTAAACAAAGCCTAACTCCGTCACCCAGGCTGGAGTGCAGTGGCATGATCTCGGCTCACTGCAACCTGCACCTCCTGGGTTCAAGCAATTCTCCTGCCTCAGCCTCCTGAGTAGCTGGGACTACAGATGTGCGCCACACCTCGCTAATTTTTGTATTTTTAGTAGAAACAGGGTTTCACCATGTTGGCCAGGCTGGTCTCGAACTCCTGACCTTGTGATCCGCCTGTCTCAGCCTCCCAAAGTGCTGGGATTACAGGCGTGAGCCACCGCGCCCAGCCAATTTTTTGTATTTTTAGTAGAGATGGGGTTTCACCAAGTTGGCCAGGCTGGTTTTGAACTCCTGACCTCAAGGGATCCACCCACCTCAGCCTCTGAAAGTGCTGGATTACAGGCATGAGCTGCCGCACACTGTTATTATTTATTTATTTATTTATTTTTGAGACACAGTCTTACTCTGTCGCCCAGGTCTCAAACTCCTGACCTCAGGTGATCCACCCGCCTCAGCCTCCCAAAGTGCTGGGATTATAGGCATGAGCCACCATGCCCGGCCCACACACTCGTATTCTTAACAGCATTGCTTAAAGTTGATAAAAACCTCAAATCACAACTTGCAGAGGGAGGGCTGTTCCATGTCCCCACAGTGGAATGTCAAGCCCAGAGTGATTAAGAACCTAGGCTCTAGGAGGTTGGGCGTGGTGGCTCACACCTGTAATCCCAGCACTTTGGGAGGCTGAGGCAGGAAGATTGCTTGAGCTCAGGAGTTCAAGACCAGCTTGGGCAACATGGCAAAACCCCGTCTCTACACACACACATACACAAATCAGCTGGGTGTGGTGGCTGTAGTCCCAGCTACTCCAGAGGCTAAGGTGTGGGATGGCTTGAGCCTGGGAGGCAGATCATGTCACTGCACTCTGGCCTGGGTGACAGAGGCAGACCCTATCTCAAAAAAAAAAAAAAAAAAAAGGGAAAAAGAACCTAGGTTCTGAACACAGAGTTCCTGGGTTCAAATCCCAGCTCTTCCACATACTAGCTGGTTAAACAACTTAACCTCTCTGTCATGGTGTTTTTGCCATGGAAACAAGAACCTAGCTCACAGATTTGTTGCAAAGACAAATCAGTAAGCCAATCAGCATGAAGCATTTGCAACCACGCCTTGCACACTATAATGACTCAATAAAACCATTGTTATTATTATTGCTTTTGTTAATATTATTATTATTATTGTAAAGTCATTAAAAATGAGGCAACTCTAAATATATCAATATAAAACAATCTCCAAGATAGAGTTAAGTCAAAAAATAAAAACCTGTGGGCCAGGCATAGTGGATCACACCTGTAATCCCAGCACTTTGGGAGGCCAAGGCAGGCAGATCACTTGAGGTCAGGAGTTCAAGACCAGCCTGGCCAACATGGCAAAACCCCATCTCTATTAAAAATACAAAAATTAGCCAGGTGTGGTAGCACACGCCTATAATCCCAGCTACTCAGGAGGCTGAGGCTAGAGAATCACTTGAACCCAGGAGGCGGAGGTTGCAGTGAGTTGAGATCACATCATTGTACTCCAGCCTGATCAACAAGAGTGAAACTCTGTCTCAAACAAATAAATAAATAAATAAAAGCCAGTGAGACCCTATTGCTACAAATTGGGCCCATGCATGGTGGCTCATGCCTGTAACCCCAGCAATTTGGGAGGCTAAAGCAGGAGGACCACTTGAGCCCAAGGGTTCAAGACCAGCTTGGGCTACATAGGGAGACCTCATCTGTACCAAAATAACTTCAAAAATCAGCTGTGCTTGGTAGTGCGTGCTTGTGCGTGGTTGTGCGTGGTTGTGCGTGGTGGTGCATGGCGGTGCATGGCGGTGCGTGGCGATGCGCGGTTGTGTGTGGCGGTGCATGGCGGTGTGTGGTGATGCGTGGCTGTGTGTGGTGCATGAGGTGTGCTGGTGCGTGGTTGTGCGTGGTGGTGGGTGGTTGTGTGTGGTGGTGCAAGGTGGTGTGTGGTTGTACATGGTGCGTGCCTGTGGTCCCAGCTACTCAGGGAGGATCACCTGAGCCTGGTAGGTTGAGGCTGCAGTGAGCTGTGATCCCACCATTGCACTCCAGCCTGGGCAACAGAGTGAGACTCTGTCAAAAAAAAAAAAAAAAAAAATGCTAGAAGAGGACTTGAAATGTTCTCAACATACAGAAGTGATAAATACTTGAGATGGATACCCCAAATACCCTGACTTATTATGTATTCTATGCATGTAACATCATATGTACCCCATAAATATGTTCAAAATATATCATTTTTAAAAAGAAAAGCCAACTAGTAGCTAATACACATCTTTTTCAAAAGGACGGGTTGAATATCCCTTCTCGGAAATACTTGGGACCAGAAAGGTTTCAGATTTGGGATTTTCTTTCAGATTTTGGAATATTTGGGTTGAGCATCTGTAACCTAAAACTCTGAAACCCAAACTGCTCCAATGTGCATTTCCTTGGAGCATCATGTAGGCACTCAAAGAGTTTCAGATTTTCGAGCATTTTAGATTAGGGATTTTTTTTTTTTTTTTGAGACAAAGTCTCACTCTGTCGCCCAGGCTGGAGTACAGTGGCCTAATCTCGGCTCACTGCAACCTCTGCCTTCTCAGGTTCAAGCAATTCTCGTGCCTCAGCCTCACATCACCATGCCGGGCTAATTTTTGTATTTTTGGTAGAGATGGGATTTCACCATCCTGGCCAGGCTGCTCTCGAACTCCTGACCTCAGGCTATCCGCCCACCTTGCCCTCCCAAAGTGCTGGGATTACAGGCATGAGCCACCGTGCTGGCCGTCTGTTGTAACTGTTAATGAGCTGCCCCCCGATCCCCACAGTTTTAAGGAAGTCTAGAAGGATTCTCAAAACACAAGTAGCTGCATTACTTCTGAGAAGGGGAGACCTTCTTATTAAAATACACTGTTCGGTTGCTTTTAAAGTCTACTCCTAGGTGCACATGTTCCCATTTCACCAGGGCAGGGGTGGGTGTTACGCAGAAAAAAATAATAATAATAAAGCTGGAGTCATAGGAATATCCTCTTGGCCAGCCTTTCCTATCCCCCCACCCCCGTATAGAAAATCAGAGTGGAAGTTCTGGAGACCCCAGTTTGGGGACTCTGCTCCTAGCCCCTCCCTCCCCGCTGACCAATAAGACATATGGGGAAACAGAGGCAGTGGGGGAGGTACCTGCAGGGAGCTGTGGACAGAGAAGAGGCAAGAAGAAGTAGGGGTGGCAGCGGAGTGGGCCGCGGGGTCCTGGAGCACCAGTAGCTGGTGGTCTGTCTTCTGGGTGAACAGCAGCTGCAGGAGAGGGGGTAAAAGTTCGTGGGAGCAGGAGGGACCCCAGAGCAACCATAAGTTCCCACACGCTCTGGCCCATGCCTCTAGTGCCACCCATTTCTCAGAAAGAAAAACTAAGGAGAGATGGAATGTGGTCCTTAGTGTCCAGTCTCCCAGCATAGGGCTGTGGGCAGAGACTGCTGGCTCCCTGAGGAGGGGCTGGGGGCCGGACTCCTGGGTCTGAGGGAGGAAGGCTGGGGGCCTGGACTCCTGGGTCTGAGGGAGGAAGGCTGGGGGCCTGGACTCCGGGGTCTGAGGGAAGAGGGGCTGGGGGCCTGGACTCCTGGGTCTGAGGGAGGAGGGGCTGGGGGCCTGGACTCCTGGGTCTGAGGGAGGAGGGGCTGGGGGCCTGGACTCCTGGGTCTGAGGGAGGAGGGGCTGGGGGCCTGGACTCCTGGGTCTGAGGGAGGAGGGGCTGGGGGCCTGGACTCCAGGGTCTGAGGGAGGAGGGACTGGGGCCTGGACTCCTGGGTCTGAGGGAGGAGGGGCTGGGGCCTGGACTCCTGGGTCTGAGGGAGGAGGGGCTGGGGGCCTGGACTCCTGGGTCTGAAGGAGGAGGGGCTGGGGGCCTGGACTCCAGGGTCTGAGGGAGGAGGGACTGGGGCCTGAACTCCTGGGTCTGAGGGAGGAGGGGCTGGGGCCTGGACTCCTGGGTCTGAGGGAGGAGGGGGCTCAGGGCAGGACCCCTGATCTGAGGGAGGAGGGGCTAGGGTCTGGACTCCTGGGTCTGAGGGAGGAGCAAGGGCCTGGACTTTCCAGTCTGAGGGAGGAGGGACCGAGAGGCATACAAAATCCCCATACCTTAGTGAGGGCTGGGTTGGCCTCAGAGAAGTCCCCGCCAGGTGTTCCCTGAAGGCAATTGAGCTCGAGCAGCCGGCTCCGTTCCTACCAGAAGATATGGACAGCTACGTGTCAAAGTCAGAATGGGCTGTCCTAGCTGCTTTCCCTAATGTCAGGAGACATCCGGGGTGCGGGGAGGTGGTGGGGTGCCCCAGGGGGAAGTGAGGATGGTAGGGCAGGTGCCAGGGAGCTCACCTGTGACAGGGCCTGAAGGGCCTCCTCCTTCTTCCGGCTCAGCCCCCGGCTCTCGGCTGCCATCTGTTCCCCCAGTGACTTGAGCTGCTCTTCCAGGACCCGGATTCGGCGCTGCAGAGCACCCTGTCCCGGTTACTCATCTGCCAAGGCCCCAGCCACCCTCCCACAGAACCACGTCTGCCTGGAGGGCTGGGGTTTGCTCCAGCCCCTCCCAGAGACCACGGGATCGGAGCATCCAGGGCTGGGGACCCAGCGTTCAGCTCCCTGGACCCTCTTCCCTTTTGAGGGTCCAGAAGAGATCTGGGAAAGATGAAGAGAAAGGGATGGACAGAGAGAACAGCAACCAAGACAGGCCCCAAAAGACAGAGATGTAGACAAAGATTCAGGGAAAAGAAAAGATAGAAATAGAACAGAGACAAATAGAGACAACCCGAGACAAAGGAAAAGCCAGTGAGACAGGAAAAAGATCCAGAAACAGATGGGGAAAGGAAACCCACAGAAGAGCTTTTTTTTTTTTTTTTTGAGACGCAGTTTCGCTCTTGTTGCCCAGGCTGAAGTGCGATGGCTCAGTCTCGGCTCACCGCCACCTCTGCCTCCCAGATTCAAGCAATTCTCCTGCCTCAGCCTCCCAAGTAGCTGGGATTACAGGCATGCGCCACCACGCTCGGCTAATTTTGTATTTTTAATAGAGACGGGCTTTCTCCATGTTGGTCAGGCTGGTCTCGAACTCCCAACCTCAGGTGATCTGCCTGCCTCAGCCTCCCAAAGTGCTGAGACTACAGGTGTGAGCCACTGAGCCCGGTCGAGCTTTCTAATCCAAAACTTTGGGAAACTCTGTGTTAAATATGGTCAAACATGCCCATTTTTTTCCCAAGGGTCTGACAAGTCAGACCCTTGAATGTGAAGCTCCCAGGAGGGATCTATGGAGCATCTTTTTGGAACAGAGGCAAAGAATGTGGTGGTGAATACCAAGTTTGTTCAAATCCTGGCTGTGGCGAGGCACGGTGGCTCATGCCTGTAATCCCAGTACCTTGAGAGGCCAAGGTGGGAGGATTGCTTAAGCCCAAGAGTTTGAGACCAGGTGAAACCCCATCTCTACTAAAAATACAAAACTTATCCAGGTGTGGGGGCTCGTACCTGTGGTCCCAGCTACTCGAGAGGCTGAGGTGGGAGGATCGCTTAAGCACAGGAGGTCGAGGCTGCAGTGAGCTGTGAACATGTCACTGCACTCCAGCCTGGGTGACAAAGTGAGACCCTATCTCAAAAAATAAAAATAGGCCGGGCGCGGTGGCTCAAGCCTGTAATCCCAGCACTTTGGGAGGCCGAGGCGGGCGGATCACGAGGTCAGGAGATCGAGACCATCCTGGCTAACACAGTGAAACCCCGTCTCTACTAAAAAATACAAAAAACTAGCCGGGCGAGGTGGCGGGCGCCTGTAGTCCCAGCTACTCGGGAGGCTGAGGCAGGAGAATGGCGTAGACCCGGGAGGCGGAGCTTGCAGTGAGCTGAGATCCGGCCACTGCACTCCAGCCTGGGCGACAGAGCGAGACTCCGTCTCCAAAAAAAAAAATATATAAATAAAAAAAATAAATAAATAAATAAAAATAAAAATAAATAAATAAATAAAAATAAAAAACTCCTGGCTCTATCCCTTACTAAAGAAACTTTGAAAAGATTACTTAAGCATCTTGACCTTCAGCTTCTTTATTTATAACATGGAAAAAAAAAAAAAAAAACAACGTAATAGGACTTGCCTCAATAGGTTTGTTGTAAGGATTCAATGAGGAAATGCTCATGAAACATTCAGGACCATATCTGGCACATAGTAAATGTTTCATCAGTACCAGCTCTTGTTGTTACTATTCAGAAGAACATGACAGGTAGGAAACGAGGACAGAGAAAAAGGCAGACACAGAGCAGGGGAGACAGAGAGGAACAGCAAAGGGGGCAGCGCTGGTCGGGCATGACTCACTCTGTGCTGCGCCGTGCTGGCCTGAAGTTCCTGGACCTTGGGGTCTGGCGCCTGGGGCCCAGGGCGGTCCCGATCCTCCTCCTCCTGCCGGCTCTCCCGCTCCAGTTGCTGGAACTCCAGGTCCTCATAGGCGCGTTGGGCCACATCCAGTTGTTCCCTCATCTATAGGTCGGAACACAAAAAGGCTGGAGGTCTGGATCCCTAGCGCCCCGGGGAGTAGGGTGCTGGGGCTGGGACTCCTGGTCAGAGGAATAAGGTGACTGAAGACCCGGATTCCTGGGTCCTGGGGGAGGAGGGGGCTAAAAACCAGAGGGCCAGCTGGGCACAGTGGCTCACACCTGTAATCCCAGCACTCTGGAAGGCTGAGGCAGGTGGATCACCTGTCAGGAGTTCGAGACCAGCCTGGCCAACACAGTGAAACCCTGTCTCTACTAAAATTCCAAAAATTAGCCGGGTGTGGTGGTGCGCACCTGTAGTCCCAGCTACACGAGAGGCTGAGTTGGGAGAATCGCTTGAACCTGGAAGGCGGAGGTTGCAGTGAGCCGAGATCGCACCACTGCACTCCAGCCTGGGCAATGGGGCAAGACTCTGTCTCAAAAACAAAAAAGATAGAACCAGAGGGCCATTACCTCCTGCACACGCTGCAGAAGCCGCTCGCGCTGGTCCTCTGGCTGGGAGTCGAGCTGTCCCTGGGCCTCCCGGAGTCTCTGGCGAAGACCCTCTAGGCGATCCCGTTCCTGGCTCAGCCGCCTCTGTTCCTGAAAGAACAACCAGGTTCTCAGCCTCAGCTTGAGCGTAGAGGGGGAAGCAGCGGCCGGCCACATCTCAGAGCCTGCCTGGGGTGTCAGCTTTACAAAGGCAGGGACTTCATCTATGTGGTTCACTCCTATGCAGGCCTGCCTCACAGTCAGAGCCACGATTTTAAAGAAATGAATGAGGCCAGGTGTGGTGGCTCACACCTGTAATCCTAGCGCTTTGGGAGGCCAAGGCAGGAAGCTCTCTTGAGCCCAGGTGTTTGAGATTAGCCTGGGCAACATAGGGGGAGCCAATCTCTACAAAAAACAAAAAAATTAGTGGAGTGTGTTAGTGCATGCCTGTAGTTCCAGCTACTCAGGAGGCTGAGGTGGGAGGATTCCTGGAGCCAGGGAGATTGAGGCTGCAGGGAGCTATGTTTGCATCACTGTTCCAGTCAGGGTGACAGAGGGAGACCCTGTCTCAGAAAAGAAGAGAAAGAAGAGAAGAGAAGGAAGAGAAAAAGAAAGAAAAAGAAAGGAAAGGAGGAGAAAGAAAAAGGAGGGGAGGGGAGGGGAGGGGAGGGGAGGGGAGGGGAGGGGAGGGGAGGGGAGGGGAGGGGAGGGGAGGGGAGGGGAGGGAAGGGAAGGGAAGGGAAGGGAAGGGAAGGGAAGGGAAGGGAAGGGAAGGGAAGGGAAGGGAGAGGCCAGGCGCGGTGGTTCACGCCTGTAATCCCAGCACTCTGGGAGGCCGAGGCGGGCGGATCACAAGGTCAGGATATCGAGACCATCCTGGCTAACACGGTGAAACCCCGTCTCTACGAAAAATACAAAAAATTAGCAGGGAGTGGTGGTGGGCGCCTGTAGTCCCAGCTACTCCGGAGGCTGAGGCAGGAGAATGGTGTGAACCCAGGAGGCAGAGCTTGCAGTGAGCCAAGATCGTGCCACTGCACTCCAGCCTGGGCAACAGAGCGAGACTCCGTCTCAAAAAAAAAAAAGAAAGTGAGAGAGAAAGAAAGGAGAGAGAAAGAAAAGAAAGAGAGAAAGGGGGGAAGGAAGGAAGGGAAAAAGAAAGAGAGAAAAGAAATGAATGCAAAACATATTCTTGCTATGTGATACGGTGGATGCAGAAGTGGATTGTATCTGGGCCCTGCCCTCCAGGTGGGACCACAGCCAGTTGGAAGGATTGGGGCAGTAAAATCCAGAGACTGTGGGAACCTAGAATGAGGAACAATGTCAGCCAAAGGTTGAGGCTGCAGCCTGCACTCCAGCCTGGGTGACAGACTGAGATCCTGTCTCAAAAATGAAATAAAACAAAACAATCAGGGAGCATTTGGATCTGGGAAAATAAAAGGAGCTAGAAGAGCATTTTGGGCAGAGGAAACAGCTTGGCACAAATGCATGAAAGTTGAAAAGTACAAGAAGTCTGGGGGACAAACTCCAGCCAGGGAGGAAGAGGATGTGGTGGTGGGAAGAACATGGTGGGAAGAATGTGGTGGGAGAGGATAGTGGGAAGGCCAGCTCGTCCAGCTCACGGGGGGTTTGGTCAACCTGGGGATATGGGGAACCTCAGAAGGACTGAAAGGATGGAGTAGGAACTAGGAATCATCCCTCAGGGAGGTGGGTTAGAGAGGTGGAGAGCAGCTCCCTCGGGAGTCCTCCAAGCAGTGAGGGTGAGACCTAAGCTGGGGCCTGGGTGGTAGGGCTGAAAAATAGATGGACTAGACAGAGAAGATCAGGAAGCAGAATGGATAGGACATGGTGGCTGATGGGCTTGGAGGTGAGAGATAGGGAAGTGTGCAGGGCAAAGTCCAGGACTCTGGCCTGGTGACCAAAGGGACAGCAAGACAAACAGTGTGGAGAAGGGAGTTGCTGAGGTCAGCTTTGGATATGGTGAATGAGAAGCAGCCAGACTCCTGGGTCAGAGGAGGGAGGGGCTGGGGCCTGGATTCCTGGATCTAAGGAAGGAGGAGCTGGGGGTCTGGACTCCTGGGTTTGAGGGAGGAGGAGCTGGGGGCCTGGACTCCTGGGACAGAGGGAGGAGGGGCTGCAACTGAGATTTCTGGATCTGGGTGAGAAAGGAGTACCTAGTAGCCAGTACCCTAGGAAGAAGGGTACATTTCTCTCTTTGGAGAGAAGGCCTGGGAGAAATACGTGATCCTTGAGGATAAATGAGGGCCCAGGACCCAGCCTCAGAAAATTCCAACATACACAACACTTGCAAATAAAAAACTGACAAAATCACAAGTCACCATTTTCCAACCTATAATGGTAACCAACCCAAGTAATGACCGCTGATGATGTTACAATCTTCAGATAGAAGTTTTTTTTTTGAGATGGAGTTTTGCTCTTGTTGCCCAGGCTGGAGGGCAGTGCTGTGATCTCGGCTCCTGGGAGCTGCAACCTCCACCTCCCAGGTTCAAGCGATTCTCCTGCCTCAGCCTCCCAAATAGCTGGGATTACAGGTGCCTACCACCACACCCGGCTAATTTTTTGTATTTTTAGTAGAGATGGGGTTTCATCATGTTGGTCAGGATGGCCTTGAACTGCAGTGACTCATGCCTGTAATCCCAGCACTTTGGGAGGCCAAGGCAGGCAGATCACCTGAGGTTAAGAGTTCGAGACCAGCCTGACCAACATGGAGAAACCCCATCTCTACTAAAAATACAAAATTAGCCAGACATGGTGGCGCATGCCTGTAATCCCAGCTACTGGGGAGGCTGAGGCAGGGGAATCGCTTGAACCTGGGAGGTGGCGGTTGCGATAAGCCAAGATCACGCCATTGTACTCCAGCCTGGGTGACAAGAGCGAAACTCTATCTCACGAAAAAAAAAAAGAGAGAGAGAGACCAGGGTGACCTCATGAGGTCTGGACAACCAGAGATGAGGTTCCTGACACCGGCTCAGGAAGCACTAAAGCACTTCTGAATATGATCAAACTTCTCCCTCTAACCAACACTTGCTAGCAGAAACAGGCATCAAGGGCACCACAGGCATGCAATTGGCCATGCTCTGCCTGTGGGACAGAAGACTGGGTTTTTCTAATAAACAATATGGGGAAGACACAGTGGGTGGGAACCACCAGAGATAAAACAACAGGGAAGACATATCAACCAATCACACTGACCTTTGGGGACTTCATTCAAACAAGCTACCTGTTAACTGGCATTTTGAGACTCTGGGAAACACAAAAACTAACCAGAAATAAGACAATACTAAGAACTTATTAGTGGTTTTTTTTGTTTTGTTTTGTTTTGTTTTTGGAGACACGGTCTTGCTCTGTCATCCAGGTTGGAGTGCAGTGTTGTGATCACAGCTCACTGCGGCCTCTACCTTCTGGGCTCAATTGATCCTCCCACCTCACTCTTCTGAGTCTGAGGCCACAGGCACATGCCACCATGCCTGGTTAATTGTATTTTTATTTTTCACAGAAACAGTGTCTCATTATGTTGCCAGGCTGGTCTCACAGTCTTGGGCTCAAGCGATCCTCCCACCGTGCCCCGCCATCTCCCAAGTACTGGGATTACAGGTGTGAGCCACCTTGCCTAGCCAAAAAGGATTTCTTATCTGTCACTGATACACTGTAAACATATGTACAGGCCACATGATGTCTGGAATTGGCTTTTAAAACTGGGGATGGAAACAAATGGGAGATAATGAAAGGAGAATGTAAGAATATTAATCATTGCTGAAGCTGGTGGGCACAGGACATGGGAGCTGCCTGACTATTGTGGGTTTGGAAGTTTTCTTTTTCTTTCTTTTTTTTTTTTTTTTTTGAGACGGAGTCTCGTTCTTGTTGCCCAGGCTGCTGGAGTGCAATGGTGCAATTTTGGCTCACTGCAATCTCCATCTCCCGGATTCAAGCGATTCTTCTGCCTCAGCCTCCCAAGTAGCTGGGACTACAGGCACCCGCCACCACGCCCTGCTAATTTTTGTATTTTTAAGCAGAGACGAGGTTTCGCCATGTTGCCCAGGCTGGTCTCGAACTCCTGAACTCAGGCAATCAGCCCGCCTTGGCCTCCCAAAGTGCTATGATTACAGGCGTGAGCCTCCGCTTCCGGCCGGTTTGGAATTTTTCACACACTCACATTTAAATAGCAAACGGACAGGGGACGAAGGAAGAACCCCAAAAATCACGCCCAGGGAGGGAGGAGGAAAACCAGGAGGGGCATCTGCCCCTCACTCTCTCGGAAGCCCAAATGTCTTCCTTTGGGGAATGGGGACAACCCCGGGGCGCAGGTGGCTAGGAGCACACCAACATCCATGGACCAGGAAGGACGCTGCTGCTGAAGACCCTGTGAGCCAAACAGACCTGTTCCCGCTGCTGGCGGCCGCGCTGCTCGGAGGCCGCCTGCTGCCCCAGCAGCTCCCGCAGCTGCTCCTCCTCCCGGCGAGCGGCCACTCGCTCCCCAGCCAGCTCACCCCGCAGCAAGGCCACTTCCACCTCCATCTGCGGAGAGAATGCCAGGGCTGGGGGCTCGGACGCCTAGGTCCAAGGAAGAGGCCCAGGGCCTTAACTACCGGATTCGAAGGAAGGATGGACTCCAGGGACCTGAACTTGGAGGGAGGAAGAGCGGAGGGCCTAGAATCTGATCCCATCGGAGGAAAAGGCTGGGAGTCCGGCTTTGCGGGTTCCCCTTGAGTTGGGGCCAGGCTTCCCAAGGGGTCCGCAGCCTCACCTCGATCCTTAGCTCCTTCCTCTGGCGCTGTAGCTCCTTCACTCGCTGCTCCATCAGGGCCACGCGAGTCAATGCCTCCAGTTGCTGTCCTCGCAGGCGCCGCGCCGCCCCTCGCACCCCTTCCCCCGAAGAGGTGGATGAGGCGGGTGTGGACGCAGTAGCTATCGGAGGCGTAGCCTCGGGCTAAAGTTGAGGGGGCGTGGTTAAGTGGAGATGCCTCGCCCCCTGCAATCACTAAGTAGGTCTGGTCCCCACCCAACATCCCCCTCTGCGGGTCTCAGTCCACTTACCTAACACAACCACCACTCCCACAATCTGTCGCAGGCTCTTTTCTTTCTTTCTTTTCTTTTTTTTTTTTTGTTTGTTTTTTTTTTGTTTGTTTGTTTTTTTGTCCTGAGATAGGGTCTCACTGGCTGGAGTGCAGTGGCGCGATTACGGCTCACTGCAGCATCGACCCCCCGCGCTCAAGGGATCCTTCTGCCTCAGCCTCCTAGGTAGCTGTGACTACAGGCGCGTACTACCACCCCAAGATCTTTTATTTATTTATTTATTTATTTTTATTTTTTGGTAGAGAGGGGGTCATGCTATGTTGCCCAGGCTGGTCTCGAACTCCTAGGTTCAAGCGATTCTCCCACCTCGGCCTCCCAAAGTGCTACAACTACAGGCGTGAGCCACCGCGCCGGGCCTCAGCCTCCTGTATTCAAGGTCGGAGTGGGGGAGGGTGCAAGTCCAGTGACCACCCAACCACACGGACCACAGAGGCTTGCAGTACCCTATGGAGGGTGGGCGGATGTAAAGCCGACTTATGAAAGGTGTTTCTTTTTCTCTATCCAGGCCCTATTCTCTTGGCGTCACTTTCTCGTAGTGCCTGGATCTATCTCTCTCTCTCTCCACCCGACCCCAGTCTCTCAGATTCGGTATCTGTCCACTGCCTCTGAATCACTAGATCTTTCTCCCTCGGAGTATGTCCCTCTCTCGAGGTTTTTCTCTATTTGTTTCTCTGAGCATCTCTGCCGTTTATTTCTGGGTTTCCCTCTGTCTCGATTCCCCTCTCTCTGACTCTCTGTCTCTAGTCTCACTGTGTCTCTGTCTTTTTTGGGTCTTTGTCTCTCAGTCTCCGTGTCTCTGGGTCTCTGTCTGGTTCTTGATCTCTCTGCATCTCTAACTCATTTGGTTCTCTCTGTTCAGTAGTCTCTCCTGGGTCTGGATCCCTCTGTCTCTGAGTCTCTGTCTATCTGGTCTCTCTCTCTCTCTCTCTCTTTCTCTCTCTTTCTTTGTCTCTCTTTCTTTGTCTCTCTCTCTTTCTTTCTTTCTCTCTCTCTCTCTGTTTCTCTCTCTCTCTCTCTCTCTCATGTTTACAGATAGGTTCTGCTCTGTCCCAGGCTGGGGTGCAGTGGCGCAATCATAGTTCACCGCAGCCTACAACTCCTGGGTTCAAGCGATCCTCCTGCCTCAGCCTCCCGAGCAAGTGGGATTACAGGCACGCGGCACCGCGCTTGGACAATTTCCTATTTTTTTCTAGAGACGGGGATTTGCTATGTTACCCAGACGTGTCTCGAACTCCCGGGCTTAAGCGATCCTCCCCTTGGCCTCCCCAAGTGCTGGGATTACAGGCGTGAGCCACCTATCTGGTTCCTCTATACCCGTCTCTCTGTCTCTGTCGCCCGTTTGGGTCTTGTCTCCGTTCTTGGGGCCTCCCCGTGGCTGTGTCTATCTGGTTATGTATCTGGTTTCTGTCTGTCTGTGTCTCTGCCTCTCTGGCTGCGTGTCCTGGTGTCTGTCTCTCAGTAGTCTCTGTTATCACTGGGTCTCTCTCCCTGTCTCCGGGTCTGTGTCTTTCTGGTTTTCCTCTACCTGTCTACCTGTCCGGCCACCTGCTTGAGTCCCCGTCGGTCCAGGCCCCCCGCGCTGATACCCTCGGGCCCCTCACCGCGTCGCGGCTGCTCTCAGTGCTGCTGCCTTCTCCCACTTCTTCTTCCTCCCCCTGCTTCTCAGCTCCTCCGCGGCTCGAAGGTTCCGCAAGTACCTTGGGACCCTCCTGTTCCCGGGACTCCTCGGGATAGCCCTGGGGCTGGACCTCCACGTCGCACTCCGGGACCGGCGGCGGCGGGGTCCCTTCGGCGGGGCTGCTCCGCGTCCCCATGGCCTCTCGGGCTCCTGCGGGGTGGGCGGGACCAGGCGCTCCGGGGGCGGGGCCTAGGAGGGCTGAGCGCCGCTCGCGTCTGCTCCGGGGCGCGGAGACCCCCCCAGGAGGCGGGGCCTAAGAGTTCAAAGGATTGAACTGAGCGTTACGGAGGCGTGTCCTTAAGTTTCCAGAGGCGGGGCTCGATGGTTCCAAAGCAACACGCCCCCGGAGACGGGACCGGAATTTGAGTCCGGGTCGCAGCTCGCCCCCTACTGGCCTCTTCGACCCCGCCTCCCCTCCTTCATCTCCCAAGTGTCAGGCCTGAACCCTCCCAGCGGCCCCCCACAATCCCTTGGACTCGCGTAGAGCGACCCATCTTCTCCCTCCGAGACTCAGCAGTTCGGCTCCCGCCCCGTCCTTCCCAGAGCCCCTTAGTCTTAGTCCCGACCCCACTGTGCAGGGCAACAGCGCCCATGCCGCCTCACCCAGGGGTCCAGGAGTCGGGGCTCCCAGGATGCCCTTCTCTGAACAAGCCAGGAGTCGGAGTCCTTGAGATTCCGAAGTCCAACCGCCACCTCCCCACAGCCTCGGCCCCCTCACCAGCTCAGGCTTCGGCGCGCTCCGCTCTGCGCGCTGGGCACAGCCGCTTCTGCCTATGAGACAGGTGGCAGGGGAAGAGGGAGGAGAGAGGCCGCCCCGTCCCCCTCCCCAGCAGCCCGGAAGTGGAGGGGGGGACAACAGGTCCAACAGCTCCCGAGGGAGGAGGGAGCCACGGGCTTGCCCCACCCGCGGCTTCGGCATCCGGCCATCCCGGCCCCACCGGCCCCACCCTCGTGGAACTCAGCATCTCGACCTCCCAGTCTCCCTCGATCCCCTCATTCCTGCCCCACTGGAGGAGTCTTGGCCACCGCTGTGTGGGCACCTCTCTAATGTCCAGACCCTGGGAGTTCAGAAAGGAAGGCAGGAATGGAGATGGGGACGTCTCCCCTCTAATGAGCCCTTCAGAAGGGCCCTGACCGGTTTGGGGAGCTGGACAAGGGGAAGGGGTGCCCTGAACTGAGTCAGAGACCTGCCAAGAGACTGAGGGAAGCGTACCGCCACCCCCCAACACTTTGCTACGGGGTGGAGGGCAGAGGTTAAAGGTCTCAGCCAGACCCTTTCCTCTCTGGGCAAAAACAGGAAAATAACTGGTATATGAAAAGGGATGATTAGAAGTCAAGAGCTGTGCTAAACACTTTATACCCGGTCATTTAATTTCACCCTCAAAGCTGCCCAGTGAGAAAGTCATTACTACCTCCATTTCTTTTTTTTAGTAGACACTGGGTTTCTCCAGGTTGCCCAGACTGTTCTTGAACACCTCGGCTCAAACAACCTGCCTGCCTCAGCCTCCCAAAGTGTTGAGATTACAGGCGTGAGCCACCGAGCCTGGCCTACTACCTTCATTTTATACTTGGGGATACAAGCTGAGGAGGACAAATGCACCCAAGGCTGGCTGGGCACAGAGGCTCAGGCCTGTAATCCCAGCACTTTGGGAAGCCGAGGCACGTGGATTGCTTGAGACCAGGAGTTCAAGGCCAGCCGGGGCAACATGGAGAAACCCTATCTCTACTAAAAATACAAAAATTATGCCACACGTGGTGGCACACACCTGTCATCTCAGCTACTGCAGAGGCTGAGGCAGGAGGATCTCTTGAGCCCAGGAGGTCGAGACTGCAGTGAGTCTTGAATGTGCCACTGCACTCCAGCCTGGGCAACAGAGTAAGACTCCATCTCACAACAACAACAACAAAAAATGTAGGCAAGATCTACATGTGTTACAAGCGGTAAAATGCAGGCTTCATTCTCTCAAAAGTCCATGTTCTTAACCATTGTGTATACTGTCACTTCAAGCCAGGAAGTACCCGAAAGATCATTCTAAATGATAATAACTTTAATGGTGAACGCTGATAGGCCACGTGCCAGGCACTCACACACATTGACTCATCAGAGCATCACAACACCCTATGATTATTCCTTCCATTTTACAGATAAGAAAACTGAGGCCTAGAGAAGTGAAGTACCTTACCCCAGGGCTAAGTGGGAAGTGGCTCAAAAGCAAGCCGGTGTTCTAATCCAAGGTGATGAGAAGATCTGCCCCAGATATGTTTGTTTTTGATCTTGTGAGTTAGAAATCTTGTGGGCTCCCAGGCCGGGCGTGGTGGCTCACGCCTGTAATCCCAGCACTTTGAGAGGCCGAGGCAGGTGGATCACGAGGTCAGGAGATCAAGATCATACTGGCTAACACAGTGAAACCTTGTCTCTACTAAAAATACAAAAAAATTAGCCGAGTGTGGTGGCACGTGCCTGTAGTCCCAGCTACTCAGGAGGCCGAGGAAGGAAAATCGCTTGAACCTGGGAGGCAGAGGTTGCAGTGAGCCAAGATCATGCTACTGCACTCCAGCCTGGGCAACAGAGGGAGACTCCATCTCAAAAAAAAAAAACAATCTTGCAGGCTCCCCGGACCTCCTGGCCTCTCCACAGAACCAGAACTCCACCCCTTGCAGCCCAGAAACCCAATTGGTTCCCCTAGAAAATAGGTAGACATCAGACTCATGTTAAAAAAAGTTTTATTTAGGAAGCTCCAGGGGCTGGGGTTCGGGCATGGGGTGGGAAAGGAGAGGTGCAGTGTGGACGCCGCCCTCTCTTCCCGCCTAGTGCATTAATACTGGATGGGAGCATCTGACAGAAGTGAGATCAGGCAGGGGTCAGTGTCTGCACCCCACAGCGCATGTTGGCTGGAACAGCAAAGTCTGAAAAGAAGAAATCAAGGTTAAAACTAAGGGGCCTAGGCAGAGCTCCAGGCCCCACTGGAGACCCAGAAATCCTAGGAACCTTTCCTCTTCGGGGAACTAGAGTTTTGGTCCTGAGCCCACTCCTTCCCTCAGACCCAGGAGTCCAGTCCCCCAGCCCCTCCTCCCTCAGACCCAGGAGCCCAGGCCCCCAGCCCCTCCTCCCTCAGACCCAGGAGCCCAGGCCCCCAGCCCCTCCTCCCTCAGACCCAGGAGCCCAGTCCCCCAGCCCCTCCTCCCTCAGACCCAGGAGCCCAGGCCCCCAGCCCCTCCTCCCTCAGACCCTGGAGTCCAGGCCCCCAGCCCCTCCTCCCTCAGATCCGGGAGTCCAGGCCCCCAGTCCCTCCTCTCTCATACCCAGGAGCCCAGGTCCCCAGCTGCTCACCTATCTGCTGAGGTTTAGGCAAGTTCAGGTTGTCCATGATTTTGACAAACTCCTCACAGCTGCGGGTGAGCCGAGGGTTCAGAGTCCTCTCCTCTTCCACGGTGGACACTGTGAACCCTAGTGGCCAAGGGAGGGGAAGGAAAGTCAAGGAGTCCAGTGCCTCAGGCCTCTCAGAACTACATTCCCTAGGAGGCTTTGGGTGCCTCTCTGGCAGGGGTTCTTCCCAGAATATTCCTAAAATAGCTTTCCCTCCTCCATGGGAACTATGGGAAATGTAGTTTTCCCCAGTTCCCTAAGCTCCGCAAGTAAAGCCCAGGAAAACCCATGCCCTGCAGAATTCCAGGCATCTGGCAGTCACATAGTTTCTACATCCACACACAGCAGGCTCAAGCACTTTTTTTTTTTTTTTTTTTTTTTTTTGAGACAGGGTCTTGCTATATCACCTAGGCTGGAATATAGTGGTATGATCATAGCTCACTGCAGCCTCAACCTCCTGGGCTCAAGCAATCCTCCTACCACAGCCTCTCAAGTAGCTGGCAGCATGCCACCCTGCCTGGCTAATTTTTTGTATTTTGTAGAGGCAGAGTTTTGCCATGTTACTCAGGTTGGTCTCGAACTCACTCCTGGGCTCAAACGAGCCTCCTGCCTCAGCCTCCCAAAGTGCTAGGATTACAGGTGTGAGCCCCCTTGCCCAGCCTCAAACACTTAATTTTTTTTGCCCAGAGAAATTTCTGAGACTGGTAGTCTTCATGCCCTACAAGGATTACAGAGATCTACACTCCCCTTTCAAAGTTATTATTATTATTATTATTATTTTGAGACAGAGCCTCACTCTGTCTCCCAGGCTGGAGTGCAGTGGTGTGATCTTGGCTCACTGCAACCTCCACCTCCCAGGTTCAAGCAATTCTCCTGCCTCAACCTCCCGAACAGCTGGGATTACAGGCATGGGTCTGTAATCCCAGCTCCTCCAGGAAGCCCTCACCATGGTAATCATGAGCAGGGTAGATCAGACAGTCGCCTGGAAGTGTGAAGATCTTTTCATGGACCGAGTGGTACAAGGTCTTGGCACAGCCTGGGGAAGGAAAGATCAGAGGTCAGTGGATCAACAGGATTCTGTCTAACCCCTTCCTTCAAGAAAAGGGTGAGAGGATAAAATCACTATAGCTAAAGCATCTCCTTCATGTCCTGCCAATATCCCTTTGTCTAAGTAGAGAACAGGGAAAGGCATTCTAGGCAGATGGAACAGCATGTACAAAGAATTGAGGAATGGTGAGAAATTCAGCATGGCTGTAAATAGGGTTGGAATGACACCGTGAAGCACCAAAGAGTGTCATTTGTGACCTTGGCTGTCACCCAGGGGATGTCAAGTAAAGGTTCTGAACAAGGAAGGTGGACTAGAAGGTAAGAAACTGAAGACAAAGCCAGGTGCAGTGGCTCATGCCTGTAATCCTAGCACTTTGGGAGGCTGAGGCAGGTGGACTACCTGAGGTCAGGAGTTCAAGACCAGCCTGGCCAACATGGTGAAACCCTGTCTCTACTAAAAATACAAAAATTAGCCAGGTGTGGTGGCGCATGCCTGTAATCCCAGCTATTCAGGAGGCTGAAGCAGGAGAATTGCTTGAACCTGGGAGGTGGAGGTTGCAGTGAGTCAAGATCACACCACTGCACTCCAGCCTGGGAGACAGAGTGAGGCCCTGTCTAAAAAAAAACAACAACAAAATGAAAAAAAGAAAGAAACTGAAGACATGAGGCCCAGGAGGAGAGTGTGATGCCATGGTCCCCACAAGCAGCTCTGAGTCCTAAGTAGGGGGCAAACCTCTCTTCCACCTTGCATTTCAGCCTAAATCCTTCAGCTTCCTGACTGTACTTCGAATGGATAAACGGAAGATTGGGAGCCTTGAAGAGAAAAAGACAGAGACTGAGACGCAGAGATAAGGAGAGAGGGAAGAGGGAGGAAGACGCCTGGGGATGTGGCTTCCCATGACCATCTCATCATGGCTTCTGTCTTTCCCTCTCATCCAGCCTCACTTCTCCCTGCAAGGCAGCTAAATTCCAGGCCTAGTGTTAACCCCACATTGTCACACATGCTCAAAGGATGGCCCAACCCTGAGATTCTGAAACTACACTCCCTTTCCACAGGGAAGCTCCTAAATCTAACTGCCCCTAGCAGCTAGACTCTAAATGGATCATTGCTCCCTGGCAAATAAACCGCTGGCTCTAACAACTTCTTTTTTTCTCTCTCGCTTTTTTTTTTTTTTTTTTTTGCGACGGAGTCTCGCTCTGTCACCTAGGCTGGAGTGCAGTGGCACAAATCTCGGCTCACTGCAACCTCCGCCTCCTGGGTTCAAGCAAATCTCTGCCTCAGCCTCCTGAGTAGCTGGGATTATAGGCACCCACCACCACAGCCAGCTAATTTTTGTATTTTTAGAGACGGGGTTTCTTGAACTCCTGACCTCATGATCCACCTGCCTTGGCCTCCCAAAGTGCTGGGATTACAGGCGTGAGCCACCACACCCAGCCCTTCTTTTTTCTTTTCTTTTTTTTTTTTTTTTAAGCTATATTTGTTTCTTAGAGAGGGAGTCTCACTATGTTGCCCAAGCTAGGCTCAAATAGGTAACTAATACACCCCTGAATCTAACTGTCCCCCAACAGCTAAGCCCCTGAATCTAACTCTTCCCATACTCTAGCATGGGGGTCCTCAACCCTGGGTACTGGTCCGTGGTCTGTTAGGAACTGGGCTGTGCAGAAGGTGGTGAGCGACAGGTGACTGAGCAAAACTTCATCTGTATTTACAGCTGCTCCCCATCGCTCCCATTACCACCTGAGCTCTGCCTCCTGTCAGATCCACGGCAACATTAGATTCTCATAGGAGCACAAACCCTATTGTGAACTGCACGTGGGAGGGATCTAGGTTATGTTCTCCTTATGAGAATCTAATGCCTGATGATCTGTCACTATCTTCCATCTCTCCCACATGGGACCATCTAGTGTAGGAAAACAAGTTCAGGGCTCCCACTGATTCTACATGATGGTTAGTTACATAATTATTTCATTATCTATTGCAATGTAATAATAATAAAGTGCACAATAAATGTAACGCATTTGAATCCCCAAAACTATGCCCTGCCATGGTCCATGGAAAAATTAACTTCCACAAAACCAGTCCTTGGTGCCAAAAAGGTTGGGGACCACTGCTCTAGCAGGGAAACTCCTTGAATTTAATACTGAAGCCTCCTAAAAGTCTAATGTCCATCCATTCATTCTTGTAACAGATACTTCAACACTTGACACACATGTAACTATATGAAGATCTTGGGCTGGATAAAGGAGCTGGTCACCTTGCTGGAAGTCTGTCCGCCCACACCCACGGATCAACAGGGCATCTCCAGTGAAGGCCATGCTGTGGTCATTCAGGACGAAGGTGACACAGCCTGGGGTGTGGCCAGGGCTGGCCCTGGTCTCCAAGGCCTGGCAGGGGTGGCAGAGTACAGAGAGAGTCACCAAGAATCCTTCAAGATGAAACGGGTCCCCAAAGCCCCACCCTACTCCAAGGTCTTATCTAGATGCGTATTTTGGTAAAAATTTAGATTCCCAGGCTCTAATCTTATATTATCAGAGTAAACTCCAAGTGGATTAAATATTTCAATGTGTGAAAAATAAAACCACAAAGCTGTGACACACAACAACAAAAATACAATAACCTCTGGTTGGGAAGGTGATACGGTTTGGCTGTGTCCCCACCCAAATCTCATCTTGAATTATAGGTCCTATAATCCCCATATGTCATGGGAGGTAATTTAATAAAGGGGGCAGGTTTCTCCCATGCTGTCTCGTGATGGTGAATAAGTCTCATGAAATCTGACGGTTTTATAAAGGGCGGTTCCCCTGCACATGCTCTCTTGCCTGTTGCCATGTAAGACATGCCTTTGCTCTCTGCTCCTCCTTCGCCTTCTACCCTGATTGTGAGGTCTACCCTGATTGTGAGGCCTCCCCAGCCATGTGGAACTGTGAGTCCATTAAACCTCTTTTTCTTTATAAATGACCCAGTCTCAGGGATGTCTTTATTAGCAGCATGAGAACAGACTAATACAGTAAATTGGTACTAGTAGAGTGAAGTGCTGCTATAAGGAGACGTGAAAATGTGACTTTGGAACTGGGTAACATGCAAAGGTTTGAACAGTTTGGAAGGCTCAGAAGATAAAAGAATGTGGGAAAGTTTGGAACTTCCTAGAGACTTGTTGAATGGCTTTGACCAACATGCTGAGAGTGATATGGACAATGAAGTCCAGGCTGACATGGTCTTAGATGGAGATGAGGAACTTTTTGGGAACTGGGATAAAGGTCACTTTTGTTATGTGTTAGCAAAGAGACTGGCAGCATTCTGCCCCTGCCCTTGAGATCTGTGGAACTCTGAACTTGAGATAGATGATTTAGGGTACCTAGTAGAAGAAATTTCTCAGCAGGAAAGCATTCAAGAGGTGACCTGAGTGCTGTTAAAAGCATTCATTTCAGTTTTATGTATTCACAAAGATATGGTTTGGAATTGGAGCCTATGTTTAAAAGGGAAACAGAGCATAAATGTTTGGAAAATTTGCAGCCTGACAATGTGATAGAAAAGAAAAACCCATTTTCTGAGGAAAAATTCAAGCCTGCTGCAGAAATTTGCGTAAGTCACTAGGAGCCAAATGTTAATCACCAAGACAATGGGAAAAATGTCTCCAGGGCACATCAGAGGTTTTCACAGCAGCCTCTCCCATCACAGGCCCAGAGAACTAGGAGAAAAAATGGTTACATGGGCTGGGCCCATGGCCTTGCTGTTTTGTGCAATCTCAGGACTTGGTGCCCTGCATCCCAGCTGGGGCTAAAAGGGGCCAAGTACAGCTCAGGCCATTGCTTCAGAGGGTGCAAGCCCCAAGTCTTGGTGGCTTACACATGGTGCTGGGCCTGCTGGTGAGCAGAAGTCAAGAACAGAGGTTTGGGAACCTCCACCTAGATTTGAGAGGCTGTATGGAAATGCCTGGTCGTCCATGCAGAGGTGTAGCCTTCATAGGGAACCTCTGCTAGGGCAGTGCAAAAGGGAAATGTGGAGTGGGAGCCACCAGAGTCCCCACTGGGGCACTGCCCCTAATGGAGCTGTGAGAAGAGGGCCATCGCCCTCCAGACCCCAGAATGGTCGATCCACCGACAGCTTGCACTATATGCCTGGAAAAGCCACAGATACTCCACATCAGCCCGTGAAAGCAGCCAGGAGAGGGGCTGTACCCTGCAAAGCCAGAGGGGCAGAGCTGCCCAAGACCATGGGAACCCACCTCTTATATCAGCGTGACCTGGATGTAAGACACGGAGTCAAAGAAGATCTTTTTGGAGCTTTAAGATTTGACTGCCCCACTGGATTTAGGACTTGCATGGAGCCTGTAGCCCCTTCATTTTGGCCAATTTCTTCCATTTGGAATGGATGTGTTTACCCAATCTCTGTACCCCATTATATCTAGGAAGTAACTAAACTTGCTTTTGATTTTACAGGCCCATAGGTGGGAGGGACTTGCCTTGTCTCAGATGAGACTTTATTTTGTTGGGTTTTTTTTTTTCAGAGACAGAATCTTGTTGTGTCACCCAGGCTGGGGTGGGGTGGTACGATCTTGGCTCACTGCAACCTCTGCCTCCCAGATTCAATCAAGTCTTGTGTCTCAGCCTCCTGAGTAGTTGAGACTACAGGCGTGTGCCCCCATGCCTGGCTAAGTTTTGTATTTTTAGTATAGACAGGGTTTTACTATTTTGGCCAGGCTGGTCTTGAACTCGTGACCTCAGGTGATCTGCCTGCCTTGGCCTCCCAAAGTGCTGGGATAACAGGTGAGCCACCATGCCCAGCCTCAGATAAGACTTTGGACTGTGGACTTTTGAGTTAATGCTGAAATGAGTTGAGACTTTGGGGGACTGTTGGGAAGGTATGATTGGTTTTGAAATGTGAGGACATGAGATTTGGGTGGGGACCAAAGTGGACTATGGTTTGGCTGTGTCCCCACCCAAATCTCATCTTGAATTGTAGCTCCCATAATCTCCACGGGTTGTGGGAGGGACCTGGTGGGAGGTAATTAAATCATGGGGGTGGGTTTTTCTCGTGATAGTGAATAAGTCTCACATGATCTGATGATCTTACAAAGGGCAGTTCCCCTGCACACGATCTCTTGCCTGCCGCCATGTAAGCAGTACCTTTGCTCCTTCTTTGCCTTCCACCATGATTGGGAGGCCTCCCAAGCCATGTGGAACTGTGAGCCCATTAAACCCCTTTTTCTTTATAAATGACCCAGTCTTAGGTATGTTTTTGTTTTTGTTTTTGCTTTTTTTGAGACAGAGTCTTGCTCTGTCACCCAGGCTGCAGTGCAGTGGCACAATCTTGGCTCACTGAAACCTCCACCTCCCAGGTTCAAGCGATTCTCCTGCCTCAGCCTCCTGAGTCGCTGGGATTTCAGATATGCACCACCACACCTGGCTAATTTTTGTGTTTTTAGTAGAGATGGAGTTTCACCACGTTGGTCAGGCTAGTCTCAAACTCCTGACTGCGTGATCCGCCCGCCTTGGCCTCCCAAAGTGCTGGGATTACAGGCGTGAGCCACTGTGCCCGGCCTTCAGGTATGTCTTTATTAGCAGCGTGAGAACAGACTAATACAGAAGGGATATTCAAATGCGACATCTAAAGTGATAAATCATTAAGGAAAAGATCAGTCAGAAGTTTCTGAATGGCAGCAACACCATAAACAAAATCTAAAGAGAACCAATATGCAGGGAAAATATATTTGTAACATATACATACCACACAGTGGTCAATATACTTAATATACAAACAGATCTTACAAATCAATTTTAAAAAGTTAAGCACACTAATATAAAAATGAAATACTCAACAGTCATTAAAAGCAATACTGTTGAAATAAAATTCAGTAATATTTTACACTTTTAAAAATACAAAATAGGCAGTAGTGGCTGGGCACAATGGCTCACACCTGTAATCCCAGCACTTTGGGAGGCCAAGGCGGGCAGATTACCTGAGGTCAGGAGTTCAAGACCACCCCGGGCAATGTGGTGAAACCCCATCTCTACTAAAAATACAAAAATTAGCCAGGCGTGGTGGCGCATGCTTGTAATCCCAGCTACTTGTGAGGCTGAGGCAGGAGAATTGCTTGAATCCGGGAGGCGGAGGAGCCAAGATTGCACCATTGTACTCCAGCCTGGATGACAAGAGTGAAACTCCACCTTAAAAAAAAAAAAGGGCCGGGCGCAGTGGCTCACGCCTGTAATCCCAGCACTTTGGGAGGCCGAGACAGACAGATCACGAGGTCAAGAGATCGAGACCATCCTGGCCAACACGGTGAAACCCCGTCTCTACTAAAAATACAAAACAAATTAGCCGGGCATAGTGGTGGGCACCTGTAGTCCCAGCTATTCGGGAGGCTGAGGCAGGAGAATGGCATGAACTCAGGAGGTGGAGCTTGCAGTGAGCGGAGATCGCGCCACTGCACTCCAGCCTGGGTGACTGAGCAAGAGTCTGTCTCAAAAAAAAGAAAAAAAGATAGTGAAAAAAGTGGCCCTTAGAGTGAGAAATGATATTTACAAACATAAACACTAGTCCTTCCTTATCTGCAGGGGATACCTTCAAGACCCCAGTGGAAAACTGAAACCTGAGATAGTGCAAACCCTATAAATACTATGTTTTGTTTTGTTTGAGACACAGTCTGGCTCTGTCGCCCAGGCTGGAGTGCAATGGCATGATCTCGGCTCACTGCAACCTCCCTCTCCCAGGTTCAAGCGATTCTCCTACCTCAGCCCCTCAAGTAGCTGGGATTACAGGCACCCACCACCATGCCCAGATAATTTTTGTATTTTTTTAGTAGAGATGGGATTTCACCATGTTGGTCAGGCTCGTCTTGAGCTCCTGACCTGAGGTGATTCACCCACCTCAGGCTCCCCAAATGCTTAGATTACAGGCATGAGCCACCGTGACTGGCCAATACTATGGTTTTCTTTATCTGATAACCAAGAAGGCTACTAAGTGATTAGTGGGCAGGTAACATACTCCTATACAGCATGGATACACTGGACATAGGGATAATTCATGTCCTGAGTGGGATGGTGTGAGATTTTATCATGCTACTCAGAATGATGTACAATTTAAAACTTACTAATTGTTTATCTATGGAATTTTCCATTGAATATCTTCAGGCTATGGTTGACCACAGATAACTGAAACCACAGAAAGTGAAACCACAGGTAAAGGAGCTGTACTGGATCCAACAAAGTTCTTGGATCCAGAATATATAAAGATCATCTACAAATCAATAAGAAGGACTCCCTAATAGAAAAATTAGCAAAGACTTGAAAAAAACACTGCAAAAGAGGGTGCCCAGATGGAACAAACACATTAAAAGGTGCCCAACTTCATCTGTCATCAAAGAAATAAAAGTAAAACCACAATAGGACGCCACTACACAACATCAGAATGGCTGGAATGAAAGATTGATTTGAAGCAACTGAAACTGTCATACACCATGGTGGAAGAGTACACAGAAAACTACTGGGCAGTTTCTACTAAAGCTAAATCTACACATACCCTGTGGCTCAAACCTTGGTATACATGTGGTCCTTGACTTAAGATGGTCTGACTTAAGATTTTTTTAAATTTTTTTTTTGTAAACAGAGTCTCACTCTGTCACCCAGGCTGGAGTGCAGTGGTGTGATCTCGGCTCACTGCAACCTCCGCCTCCCGGGTTCAAGCAATTCTCCTGCCTCAGCCTCCCGAGTAGCTGGGATTACAGGCACCCACCACCATGCCTGGCTAATTTTTGTCTTTTTAGTAGAGATGGAGTTTCACCACGTTGGCCAGGCTGGTCTCAAATTCCTGACCTCAAATGATCTGCCCGCCTTGGTCTCCCAAAGTGCTGGGATTACAGGTGTGAGTCAGCCACCAGGCCTGGTTTTTTGGTTTTTTTTTTTCCAGACAGAGTCTCTCTCTGTCGCCCAGGCTGTGTAGCGCATCGCATGATCTCGGCTCACTGCAGCCTCGGACTCCTGGGTTGAAGTGATTCTTGTGCCTCAGCCTTCTGCGTAGCTGGGATTACAGGTACGCACCACTGGGCCTAGCTAATTTTTGCCCACACTAGCCTCCCAAAGTGTTGGGATTACAGGTGTGATGCACTCCATGACTTACAATTTTTTGACTTTACAATAGTGTGAAAGTGATACATTTTATTTCTTTTTTTCAGTAGAGACGGGCTCTCACTATGTTGACCAGCCTGGTCTTGAACTCCTGGCCCAAGCAGTCCTCCCATCTCAGCCTCCCAGTGTGCTGGGATTACAGGCGTGAGCCACTGCACCCAGCCAAAAGTGATATGCTTTCAACAGAAATCATATTCCATGCACCCATACAGTCATTCGGTTTTTCACTTTCAATACAGTATTCAATGCATTACATGAGATATTCAACACTCTTGTATAAAATAGGCTTTGTGTTAGATGAGTTTGCCCAACTGTAGGCTAATGTAAATATTCTGAGCACTTTAAGGTAGACTAGACTAACCTATGATGTTTAGTAGGTTAAATGTATTAAATGCGGCCAGGCGCGGTGGCTCACGCCTGTAATCCCAGCACTTTGGGAGGCTGAGGCAGGCGGATCACAAGGTCAGGAGTTCGAGACCAGTCTGGCCAACATAGTGAAACCCCATCTCTACTAAAAATACAAAAAATTAGCCAGGTGTGGTGGTGTGCACCTGTAATCCCAGCTACTCAGGAGGCTGAGGCAGGAGAATCGTGTGAACCTGGGAGGCAGAAGTTGCAGTGAGCCAAGATCACGCCACTTTACTCCAGCCTGGGAAACACAGTGAGACTCCATATCAGGGGAAAAAAAAAATATATATATATATATTTTTTTATATATAGTTATATATTTTGTATATATATTATATGTATATTTTATTTTTATATTTTATATATATATAAAAAATGCTTTTTTTTTGAGACAAGGCCTCACACTGTACCCAGGCTGGAGTACAGTGGCACAATCATGGCTCACTGAAGCCTGGAACTCCCAGGCTCAAGCAATCCTCCCACACCAGCCTTTCCAGTAGCTGGGACTATAGGCACACCACCATGCCTGGCTAATTTGTTTTTAATTTTTTGCAGAGACAGGGTCTTGCAATGTTGCCCAGGCTGGTCTCAAATTCCTGGGCTCAAACTATCCTCCCACCGCAACCTCCCAAAGTCCTGGGATTATAGGTGTGAACCACTGTGTCCAGCCTATTATTATTAACTAAAACAAAAATATCTACAATCTACTTCAGTTCATAGGAAAGAAAAGTTTTAGTAGGATAAGTTAAATGACACACCATGAGAAAACAGTTGAACACATCCAGAATGTGGAATATTTTAGAAGACTGCATGTCAGGAAGCTTCAAAAGTTAACACCCTGGAGGCCGAGCACAGTGACTGATGCCTGTAATCCCAGCACTTTGGGAAGCCGAAGCAGGCGGATCACTTGAGGTCAGGAATTTGAGACCAGCCTGGTGAACACGGTGAAACCCCATCGATACTAAAAGTACAAAAATTAACCAGGAGTGGTGGTGCATGTCTGTAATCCCAGCTACTAGGGAGGCTGAGGCAGGAGAATTGCTTGAACCCAGGAAGCGGAGGCTGCAGTGAGCCAAGATTGCGCCACTGCACTCCAGCCTGGGTGACAGAGTAAGACTCGTCTCAAAAAAAAAAAAAAAAAAATTAGCCAGGTGTACTGGCACACGCCTACAGTCCCAGCTACTGGGGAGGCTGAGGTGGTAGAATCGCTTGAACTTGGGAGGCAAAGGTTACAGTGAGCAGAGATCATGCCACTGCACTCCAGCCTGAGTGACAGAGCAAGACTCCACCTCAAAAAAAAAAAAAAAAAAAAAGTAATATCCTGGAGCAAAAGGATATGAAACTGTTCTAGATCCAAAATTTTTTTTTTTTTGAGACGGAGTCTTGCTCTGTCACCCAGGCTGGAGTGCAGTGGCCAGATCTCAGCTCACTGCAAGCTCCTCCTCTCGGGTTCATGCCATTCTCCTGCCTCAGCCTCCCGAGTAGCTGGGACTACAGGCACCCGCCACTTCGCCCGGCTAGTTTTTTGTATTTTTTAGTAGAGACGGCGTTTCACCGTGTTAGCCAGGATGGTCTCGATCTCCTGACCTCATGATCCGCCCGTCTCGGCCTCCCAAAGTGCTGGGATTACAGGCTTGAGCCACCGCGCCCGGCCCCAAAAATATTTTTAATAAATAAAAAGTAATAAATAAATATAAATAAATAAAAAATAAAAAGAAAACAAAACAAAAAGCAAAGAAGGAAAAAGAAAACACACACATGAGGCTAAATAGACATAAATGGCCAAACACTAAGCTCAATTGCATCCTGGTTCCTAAAAACAGCTGTAGGCTGGGCACCGCGGCTCACACCTATAATCACAGCACTTTGAATCACCAAAAGGGGAGGATCGTTTGAGCCCAAGAGATTGAGACCAGCCTGGGCAACATGGTGAGATCCTATCTCTACCAAAAAAAGAAAGAAAGAAAAAAAAAGCTGTAAAAATTATTCCTAGGGTAATTGGAGACATCTGAACACAGGTTGAATATTTAATGATGATATAAAGTTACTGCATATTTTGTTAGATGTGACAAACGTTTTGTAAAAGAGTAAGTCTCAAAGTATAGCCTAGGGAACCCTGACAGTCTGCAAGATCAAAACTATTTATGGACTTTTCGCCCATTTTCACTCTCATTCCCCAAAAACATTCACGGGGCAGGGGTAGGGGGGTGGTTGTAAAAGTTTCGTGACCTGTACTGACATAATTCCTCTGATGGCTGATGAAATCTGTGCTTGTGTATTTTTTTTTCTTTTGAGACAGAGTCTCGCTCTGTTGCCCAGGCTGGAGTGCAGTGGCGCGATCTCGGCTCACTGCAACCTCCACCTCCTGGGTGTTCAAGTGATTCTCATGCCTCAGCCTCTTGAGTAGCTGGGATTACAGGAGCGTGCCACCATGCCCGGTTAATTTTTGTATTTTTAGTAGAGACGGGGTTTCACCACGTTGGCCAGGCTAATCTCAAACTCCTGACCTCCGCACACCTCGGCTTCCCAAAGTGCTAGGATTACAGGCGTGAGCCACCGCACCCGGCATGTGCTTGTGTGTTGTTATATTTTGTACTATTATTTCAATGTAGATTTTAAAAAATTCAAAATAAGAAATTGTGGGTGGGGAACACATAACATCTTGACCTAAAGCACCCTTAATTGTCCCTGAAACTTGTCGAGTGATTTCCCCAACAGCCCAGCCTGCCTAACCCCAAATTCTTTCAACGAATTCATTCTTCCCTTCCGTGATGCATCATGTCCGTGACACACCCCCGAGCTTTTCTTTCATCTGTTCCCTGCAGCAGCTAAACCCTGAAACTACACTCATCAAAGAAACACAACCCAGAAGGGATCCTGTAAAGCATTCAGCCTGCTGGCCTTGGAGTTCCCACGGCCTACACTGCCCCCTGGTGGCAAGTAAGCGCTCAGCTTCTTTTCCATTTGGTTCCCAAGTTCTTTCCCTCCATTATTCAAAACTATAGTAAACCCCTCTTATCTGCCTGGGATAGATTTCAAGACCGGGAGTGGATGCCTAAAACCGCAGATAGTACAGAACCCTACACACTATGCTTTTTCCTATACATACGCACCTATGATAGAGTTTAATTTATAAATTAGGCACACTAATAAATCAATAATAACTAAAAATAAAACAGAACAATTACAGCAAGGCATGATGGTGCATGTCTGTAGGCCCAGCTACTTGGGAGGCTGAGGCAGGAGGATCATCTTAGCCAGGGTTCAAAATACCAGACTGGACAACATAGCCAGACCCCATCCAAAAAAAAATAGGTCGGGCACAGAAGCTCAAACCTGTAATCCTAGCACTTTGGGAGGTCAATGCAGGTGGATCACTTGAGGTCAGGAGTTCGAGACCAGCCTGGCCAACATGGTGAAACCCCATCTCCACTAAAAATATTTTAAAAATCAATTAAGCGGGCATGGTGGCGCTCACCTGTAAACCCAGCTACTGCTACTTGGGAGGCTGAGACAAGAGAATCACTTGAACCCAGGAGGCGGAGGTTGCAGTAAACCAAGATTGTGCCACTGTACGCCAACCTAGGAAACAGAATGAGACTCCATCTCAAAAGAAAAAAAGATGGAGTGATGGATGGAGAGGTATACTGTAAAAAAAAAAAATTAAGCCTGGTGCAGTGGCTCACTCTAATCCCAGCACTTTGGGAGGCCAAGGAGGGAGGATTGCCTGAGCCCAGGAGGTCGAGGCCAGCCTGGGCAATGTGGCAAAACTCGTCTTTACAAAAAACACAAAAACTAGCCAGGAGTGGTGGTGCACACCTGTTGTTCCAGCTATTTGGAAGGCTGAGGCAGGAGGACTGCTTGAGCCAGGAGGCTGAGGCTGCAGTGAGCTGTGATTGCAACACTGCGCTCCAGCCTGGATAACAAAGTGAGACCCTGTCTCAAAAAAAAAAAAAAAAAAAAAAAAAAAATTCAGCTTTTCTCTATGCTTTAAATTTTTCATAATAAAATGTTGGAAGAAAAATTACTTGTTTCACAATTTTAAAAGGAGGAAGTATTGAAACCCACACTTGAGTCACATAAGAATCAATGGTGGAGCTTTTAAAACATGCCAATTCCTTGTGCCCACCCAGAACAATTAAATCAGACTCTGATTCTAAGGGACCTGGGGGATCAGTGTTTTCAGCAGTACTTCTCTAAGCCAGCGTATTTAACAGGCAAGCCTAACTTTCTGATTTGGCCGCCCTGTGGCAGCTAAGATGTTCACTTCTCATTGTTTATTAAAAAAAAAACTCGGGCCAGGCACGGTGGCTCACACCTGTAATTTCAGCACTTTGGGAGGCTGAGGCAGGCAGATCACTTGAGGCCAGCAGCTCACGACCAGCCTGGCAGTATGGCGAAACCCCGTCTCTAATAAAAACACAAAATTTAGCCAGACATGGTGGCACACGCCTATAATACCAGCTACTGGAGAGGCTGAGGCAGAAGGATCACCTGAACCTGGAAGGTGGAGGTTGCAGTGAGCCGAGATTGCGCCACTGCACTCCAGCCTGGGCGAAAGAGTGAGGCTCTGTCTCAGAAAAGAAAAAAAAAAAAGAATTGTTCCTGTTTCGGTGATCCACTGCCATGTAGCGTCATCATGTATTAAACAGTCCCTTGCTGTGTGCTTTGTCCCCTGCCCTACACCCCTGCTATCTTTTGTGCACAGGAGCAAGTGTGTCTCTGGGCTTCACACCTAGAAGGGAAATCTCTGGGTTGGAGACCCTGAGGGCAGTCAGCTAATCCTTGAAACAGTCTCAAGAGGAGGGTGCTGTGATAAACCCTGTGTTTTAGCGCAGGGAACTGAGGCTCCCAGAGGGAGGCAGAGGTTGCAGTGAGCCAAGATTGTGCCCCTGCACTCCAGCCTGGGTGACAGAGTGATACTCTATCTCAAAAAAAAAAAAAGAAAGAAAACTCATTCTACAATAAAACCACTTAAATTTGTCCCACCTTTTGTGTAAGATGAACAACTAGTTCAAGAAACTGGGATTTTCTATGAAAGTTAAACATTTGTCGACTCAGTGACCCAGCAAGTCACTTGGGGACAATGTTCCCCAAGATATTTGCGGAAGAATCTTCATAGCAGCATTATTCATGGTAGCCAAAAACTGAATAATCAGAGGGAAAACGGGGTGTGGTGGCTCATGCCTGTAATTCACTTTGTACTTCGGGAGGCTGAGGCAGGAGGACTGCTTGAGCCTAGGAGCCACCACAACTCGCTCATTTTGTAGGGCAAAAATTATGGCCAGTGGATGAAATTTGGCCTGCCATCTGTTTTTGTAAGTCCTTTGTAGGTTTTTGTAAGTAAGCTAAGAATCATTTTAACTTTTTTTTCACATTGAAAACTATCAAAGTAACATGTAACAACTAGATGAGGCTGGGCACAGTGGGGCTCACACCTGTAATCCCAACACTTTGGGAGGCCAAGGCAGGAAGGTTGCTTGAGGCCAGGAGTTCGAGACCAACCTGAGCAACACAGCAAGACTCAGAGACCATCCTGACTAACACAGTGAAACCCCGTCTCTACTAAAAATACAAAACATTAGCCGGGCGCGGTGGCGGGTACCTGTAGTCCCAGCTACACGGGAGGCTGAGGCAGGAGAATGGCGTGAACCCGGGAGGCAGAGCTTGCAGTGAGCGGAGATAGCGCCACTGCACTCCAGCCTGGGCCACAGAGCGAGAGTCTCGCTCTGTGGCCCAGGCTGGAGTGCAGTGGCCGGATCTCAGCTCACTGCAAGCTCCGCCTCCCGGGTTCACGCCATTCTCCTGCCTCAGCCTCCCGAGTAGCTGGGACTACAGGCGCCCGCCACCTCGCCCGGCTAGTTTTTTTTTGTATTTTTTTTTTTGTAGTAGAGACGGGGTTTCACCGTGTTAGCCAGAATGGTCTCGATCTCCTGACCTCGTGATCCGCCCGTCTCGGCCTCCCAAAGTGCTGGGATTACAGGCTTGAGCCACCGCGCCCAGCCAAAAAATTTTTTTTAAAGTAGCTGGGCCGCCCAGCGCAGTGGCTCATGCCTGTAATCCCAGCACTTTGGGAGGCCGAGGCGGGCAGATCACGAGATCAGGAGATTGAGACCATCCTGGCTAACACGGTGAAACCCCGTCTCTACCAAAAATACAAAAAATTAGCCGGGTGTGGTGGCGGGCGCCTGTAGTCCCAGCTACTTGGGAGGCTGAGGCAGGAGAATGGTGTGAACCTGGGAGGTGGAGCTTGCAGTCAGCCGAGATCGCAGGACTGCACTCCAGCCTGGGCAACAGAGTGAGATTCCGTCTCAAAAAAAAAAAAAATTAGCTGGGCATGATGGCACATGCCCATAGTCCCAACTATTCAGGAGGCTACAGTGGGAGGATCACCTGAGCCCAGGAGTTGGAGGCTGCAATGAGCTATGCTCATGCCAGTGCATACCAGCTTGGGCAACAGAGCAAGAGCTTGTCTCAAAAAAAATTAAAAAAAAAAAAAAAAACTATATGAAATCCAAATTTTATTTTTTATTTTTATTTTTTTATTTTGAGATGGAGTTTCGCTCTTGTCACTCATGCTAGAGTGCAATGGCACCATCTGGGCTCACTGCAACCTCCACGGCCCAGCCGAGGTTCAAGCGATTCCCCTGCTTCAGCCTCCCGAGTAGCTGGGACTACAGGGACACCCCACCATGCCCGGCTTATTTTGCATTTTTAGTAGAGACCAGGTTTCACCATGTTGGTCAGGCTGATCTCAGGTGATCCACCCGCCTCGGCCTGTCAAAGTGCTGGGATTACAGGCGTGAGCCTGGCCTGAAATCCAAATTTAAAGGCCACAAATAAAGTCTTATTGGAACACAGCCATGCCTATTCATTTATGCAGTGTCTATGGCTGCTTTCACACCACAATAAGAGCTGAGTAGCTGTCACAGAGACCCTGCTACCTGTAAAAACTGAAAATATTTACTATCTGGGCCTTCACATAAAAAGGTAGCCAACTGCTACTACATAGCAATAAGTAGGAAACAACTCCAAGTATAAACAACATCACGTGTGAAAAAAAGCCAGACACAAAAGAATAAACTGTGTAAGTCCTGTTTATAAGGTCAGAACAAGCAAAATTGGCCTGTGGTTAAATGCATCAGAACAATGGTGCCTTGGCAGGGTGGTCATTGGCCAGAAAGTGAGGCAAGGAAGCCTTCTGGGGTGATAGGCAAGTTCTGTATCGGGATCTGGGTAAATACTCATGCACATGTATAATATGTGGACCCACTTCATTCAATGGATGTTAACAACTAGTGTTTTTGTTTGTTTGTTTTTTGAGATGGAGTCTCGCCTTGTCACCCAGACTGGAGTGCAGTGGTGCGATCTTGGCTCACTGAAAACTCTGCCTCCCGGATTCGAGTGATTCTCCTGCCTCAGCCTCCTGAGTAGCTGGGATTACAGGTGCCCCACCACTATACTGCCTAATTTTTCTATTTTTAGTAGAGACAGGGTTTTGCCATGTTGGCGAGGCTGGTCTCGAACTCCTGACCTCAAGTGATCCACCTGCCTCAGCCTCTCGAAGTGCTGGGATTACAGGCATGAGACATGGTGCCTGGCCTTAATTTTTTTTTTTTTTTTTTTTTGAGATAGGGTCTTGCTCTGTCACCCAGGCTGGAGTGCAGTAGCGTGATCACATCTCACTGCGACCTCCACCTTCTGGGTTCAAGCAATCTTCCCACCTCAGCCTCCTGAGTGGCTCAGACTCCAGGTATGTGCCACCATGCCCTGCTAACTTTTGTATTGTTTTGTAGAGACAGGGTCTCACCATGTTGCCTAGGCTGGTCTTAAACTCCTGGGCTCAAGCAATCCATCCGCCTTGGCCTCCCAAAGTGCTGAAATTACAGGCGTGAGCCGCCACACCCAGGCTAACAATTCATTTTTTAAAAGTAGAAGGAAAAATAAAGGAGAGAAAAATGGATCCCCATCTCCAAAATCTCAGACAAGCCAGGCATGGTGGTTCATGAATCGCTTGCGCTCAGGAGGCAGAGGCTGCAGTGAACTGAGAGCTTACCACTGCACTCCAGCCTGGGTGACAGAGCAAGACTCTGTCTCAAAAAAATAAATAAAAATGTGGCCGGGCGCAGTGGCTCATGCCTGTAATCCCAACACTTTGGGAGGCCAAGGCAGGTGGATCACCTGAGGTAGGGAGTTGGAGACCAGCCTGACCAACATGGAGAAAGCCCGTCTCTACTAAAAATACAAAATTAGCCAGGCATGGTGGTGCATGCCTGTAATCCCAGCTACTCGGGAGGCTGAGGCGGGAGAATCGCTTGAACCCAGGAGGCTGAGGTTGCGGTAAACTGAGATAGCACCATTGCACTCCAGCCTGGGCAACAAGAGCAAAACTCCATCTCAACTAAATAAATAAAACAAAAAAAATTAGCTGGGCTTAGTGGCTCATGCCTGTAATCCCAGCTACTTGGGAGGCTGAAACAAGAATCACTTGAACCCGGGACGTGAAGGTTGCAGTAAACCAAGATCGCACCACTGCACTCTAGCTTGGGCAACAAAGTGAGACCCTGTCTCAAATTAAAAAAAAAAAAATTGCCTAAGGCTGAGGAGGGGAAAGGGAAGGTTAGGGGTGATGGCTAAGGGGTGTGGGGTCTTTTTGGAGTAATGGAAACATTTTCCAATTAATGGTAGTAACGGATGAACAAGTCTGAATATACTAAAAGTCGCTGAATTGTATACTTGAAATAGATTAATCGTATGTTATGTGGGTTATATCAATAAAGCTATTAAGCCTGGGCAACATAGTGAGATCCCAGCTCAACAAAAAATTTAAAAATTAGCCAGGTATGGTGGCAGGTGCCTGTAGTCCCAGCTACTTGGGAGACTGAGGCAGGAGGATCACTGGAGCTCAGACGGTCAAGGCTGCAGTAAGCTATGATCCCACCATTGCACTCCAGCCTGGGTGACAGAGCAAGACCCTTTCTCAAAAACAAACAAACGAACAACAACAAAAAAAGGGTGGGTGCAGTAGCTCATGCCTGTAATCCCAGCACTTCAGGAGGCCAAAGTAGGAGGATCACTTGAGCCCAGTAGTTCAAGACCAGCCTGGGCAACACAGCAAAACCCTGTCTCTACAAGAACATACATAAATTAGTCAGGTGTGGTGGTGCATGCTTGTGGTCCCAGCTGCCAGTGAGGCTAAGGTGGGAGGATCACCTGAGCCTGGGAGGTCGAGGCTGACTGCACTCCAGCCTGGGTGACAGAGACCCAGTCTCAAATTAAAAAAAAAAAGAAAGAAAGAAAGAAAAAAAAACCTGAAGCTAAATCTACCATAGCTAAACCTTTCAACATTCATTCCAAGAAATGTTTGTTAGCACCTATTATGTACAATGCACATACATGTACAATGCATTTTTGCCTACTTCCAGAAAAAGGCCTGAAATAAAGCTTCTGTAACCATTGTAGCTAAACTCTCTTCCCACGCACAGCCCTCATTTCCTCTAAACACTCTGACTCAAATGAACTGTCCTTATTTAGCAAAACTCTCTAACCTGGAGGCTGTCTTCTGTCAGCTGACATTCTGTCCCCAAAGTCAGTAAAACTTTATTACACATCTTTAGCAATTGATCAGAAAAATGCCCTGCCAGCTGTTTCCCTCCCGCTGAGGGAAACTTCCCTGACCCTCCCGCCGACGCCCCGGTTGCAATTCTGGCCGGAAACCCGCTGGTGCCTGGGGCAAAGAGAGTGAGGAAGGCAGGAACCTTCAGATCTTTCCAGTGTGAGGCAACTGCAGGGCTGAGACTAGGGTGAGGCTGTTGGTGCAAGATTTAAGGAGGCGCTCACTCGCAGGTGCGGACCCTGCACTTACAGGACCCTGAGAGTTAGTGCCTCCTTAAATGTTGCACTTCAGGGTCCTCACAGTCCTAATCCTAGACCTAGGCTCTAGGTTCTAAGCAACCAGATGCTCCTTCCTCAAACGGTTTCCGCAAGACAGGACTGGGTCTCTTTCCTTCTCAGCCCTGCCCTCAGAATTCCAGACCCTAATCAACTTTTATGGAGATGCGTGCCAGGCCAAAGAGCTGTCCCTAAGCTTTAGGAAGGAAACTCTTTAAATGCTGTTGACTTAGGAGTTCCGCCAGTGCTCCACCTGCCCAGAGCCTCTTGCCCCAGTGCCCCACCTGGGTTTATGGTGCCCCCTCCCAGAAACATGAGCTCAGGGGTCAGAAACCCAGGTCCTGAGGTCCCTCCTCCCCAAGGACTCAGGATCCCAGACCCCCAGTACCCTCTTCCCTTCAGTTTAAGGAGTTCAGGCCACCACCCTCTTGGGGACCCAGCACCCAACTCACGAAGCGCCCGAAGCGGATGGAGTCTCCATCCTCAATGTGCAAGTCAGCCTGGGCCCCACTAAGGCGGGAGATGACAGACTGGCAGCCAGGGAGAAGGGAACGGAGCAGCCCCGAGCCTGTAATGTGGTCCGCGTGGCAGTGGGTATTCACTGGGAGAGAGAGGAGGGACAGGTCCAGGAGGGTACAGAGAGAACCTGGGAGTCCCAGCCCAGATCCTTCTCCCTCAGACTCAGGAGTTCAGGCCCCTGGCTTCCCATTCCACTGACGCTGCAGCCCAGCCCCGCTGGAACCCAAGAGTTTGGTCCCCGAACTGACCAGCATACAGCAGCCGCAGCCCCAGCTCCTTGATCAGTTGGGCATCCCGAGGTGCTGTTTCCAGGACCGGGTCGATCAGAACGGCCTCCCGGGATTCTCTGTCACCCAGTAGGTACGTGTAGGTGCAGCTCACGGGCTCGAACATCTGGGAATGGGGAACCCAGGTGAGAGCGCAGAACCGGACTTCCACCCACCAAGTAGTGCTGACTGACTCTATCCTTTTCCTAAGATCCAGAAGCAGAAACCCCAGCCCCCTCTTTCCCCTGGAGTCGGGAGTCCGGGGCCCCACTACCTTCCTCTATCAGAACAAAACAGTTCCAACTTTCTAACATCCCAAAATCAGGGTCCCCGGCACGTTCGTTCATAGAGGACCCAGGGGTTCAGACCCAAGCCCAGAGGCCCCCAGACCACTCACCTTTAAAGGACCCAAGAGTCCAGCCCTAAACCTCCACCCCGCTTTCCGCAAGATGCAGGCGTGGGTCCCCCGGATCTCTCCCTATTAAGAGACCCCGGAGTTCCGTCCTTGCTGCCGCCTAGCGCCCAGTAGTCCCCTCCTAGGTCCAGCCACCCGCACCTGCCGCAGGAGGATGGGGGCTCCAGACCCGCCATGCTGGCTCAGCTGCCGCCGGGCGACCCTCAATACAGAACCCGCCATCGCGCCCACCGCGGGATCAGCAATGAGCGGAGGCCGAGCGCCTGCGGGAGCCCGGCGCTCCCTCACTGACCCGGGAAGGGCGGGGCGGGGGCGGAGCACGCCTTAAAGGGGCCACAGACGCCTGGGGGCAGAGGGCGGCGGGGGGCCGCGCGGGGCTGGAGCGAGGGCGAGACCGAGGAAGCCAAAGTGCAACGCCGGAAAGCTCTGACACCTAAAGAAAACAGAGAACAGGAGACGCTGAAAGTGCGAGGGACAGACGCTCAGAGACACACAGACATACTCATGTAGGAACAGAAGTAGAAACCCAAGGAGAGGCCCTAGTACACTCATAGCCTCGGGGCCGTTTTTTTTCTTTTCCTTTTTCTTTTTTTTTTTATTTTGAAACAGAGTCTCGCTCTGTCACGCAGACTTGAGTGCAGTGACTCGATCTCGGCTTATTACAGCCTTAAACTCCCAGGTTCAAGCGATCCTCCAACCTCAGCCTCCTGAGTAGCTGCGACTATGGCACGTTGCCACCACACCCGGCATATATATATATATATACACACACACAGACACACACACACATATAGATATACATATACACATATGTATATATATGTGTGTGTGAATATATATATAATTATTTGTTTTTTGCAGAGATGGAAGTCTCACTATGTTGCCCAGGCTGATCTCGAACTCCTGAGCTCAAGCGTTCCTCCCATCTTGTCCTCCCAAAGCGCTGGGATTACCGACGTGAACCACCGCGTCCCGTGGGGCTGTTTTCTAGCGGGTGGTAGGATAGTCATGGTTAGAAAAATATGTTCGGTTCCGGGAGGCAGAGGTTGCAGTGAGCAGAGATGATGGCACTGCACTTTGGAATCACAGCAGTAGTGAGACTAGGAATTCCCACTCTCATCTGGAGGATCTATGTCGCTTTGAGATATCAGAGCAGCCTTAATTTCCAGCCTAGGGGCAGAGCTTTTTTTATTTTTAATTTTTAAATATTTTTGTAGAAACAGGGGTCTTGCTATGTTGCCCAGGCTGGTTTCCAGCTCCTGGCCTCCCAGGTCCTCCCACCTGGGCCTCCCAAAATGCTGGGATTACAGGTATGAACCACTGCGTTATCCTGTCCCGTACAGAGATTCTGAAGAGGGGTTTCCCGCAACAACATTTATCTTAATTCTGGAGTTTCCAGGGCATGGTCCCTGGAGCTATTTTCAGAGCAGCCTCTGTGTTAATACCTTTACACAGAGAAGGCCTGCTTTTCCTTGAGCCTATCAAATTGCTTCATTAAAATTTTATGTGGCTGGCTGGGCACGGTGGCTCACACCTGTAATCCCAGCACTTTGGGAGGCTGAGGCGGGTGGATCACGAGGTCAGGAGTTCGAGACTAGCCTGACCAACATGATGAAACCCCGTCTCTACTAAAAATACAAAAATTAGCCGGGCGCGGTGGTGTGCACCTGTAATCCCAGCTACTCAGGAGGCTGAGGCAGGAGAATTGCTTGAACCCAGGAGGTGGAGGCTGCAGTGAGCCGAGATCGTGCCACTGCATTCCAGCCTGGTCAACAGAGACAGACTCCATCTCAAAAAAAAAAAAAATTATGTGGCTGAGCACATGGAGAGGCACTTTGAGCACTTTGGGAGGCCAAGGAGGGTGGATCACTTGAGGTCAAGAGTTTGAGACAGCCTGGCCAACATGGTGAAACCCCATCTCTACTCAAAAAAAAAAAAAAAAAAAAAAAAAGTACAAAAAATTAACTAGGAGTGGTGGGGCACGCCTGTAGATCCAAATACTTGGGAAGCTGAGGCATGAGAATCACTTGAACCCAAGAGGCAGAGGTTGCAGTGATCCAAGATTGCGCCTCTGTAACATAGCAAAACCCTGTCTGGGCAACAGAGCAAGAGTGTCTGAAAAAAAAAAAAAAAAAGGAAAAGAAGACATCCAGAACCCAGATAGTCTTGAAGCAGGTAGAGAAAACCTCAGAGCTAATAAGGAAAGAGACCACTACTACTCCTGCTGCCCTCCTCCCCTCACCTTGCCTAGTTCACAAGACAGGAGGAAAGAGAGAAAGAAACAAAAGTAAGATAAATAGCCAGACAACCTTGGCACCACCACCCGGCCCTAGGAGTTAAACAAAGTAATAATAATAACATCAACCCCTGGCCTAAACTACTTGTGTTATCTGTAAATTCCAGACACTGTATGAAAAAAAGCATTGTAAAACTTTGTTCTGTTAGCTGATGCACGTAGGCCCCAGTCACGTTTCCCACGCTTGCTCAATTTATCACGACCCTTTCACGTGGACCCCTTATAGCTGTAAGCCTTTTTTTTTTTTTTTTTTTTTTTTGAGACGGAGTCTCGCTCTGTCGCCCAGGCTGGAGTGCAGTGGCGCGATCTCGGCTCACTGCAAGCTCCGCCTCCCGGGTTCACGCCATTCTCCTGCCTCAGCCTCCCTATTAGCTGGGACTACAGGCACCCACAACCGCGCCCGGCTAATTTTTTGTATTTTTAGTAGAGACGGGGTTTCACCGTGGTCTCGATCTCCTGACCTTGTGATCCGCCCGCCTCGGCCTCCCAAAGTGCTGGGATTACAGGCGTGAGCCACCGCGCCCCGGCCGCTGTAAGCCTTTAAAAGGGTCAAATATTTCTTTTTCAGGGAGCTCGGCTCTTTTTTTTTTTTTTTTTTTGAGACGGAGTCTCGCTCTGTCACCCAGGCTGGAGTGCAGTGGCCGGATCTCAGCTTCAAGCTCCGCCTCCCGGGTTCACGCCATTCTCCTGCCTCAGCCTCCCGAGTAACTGGGACTACAGGCGCCTGCCACCTCGCCCCGTCTCTACTAAAAATACAAAAAAAAACTTAGCCGAGCTCGGCTCTTAAGACGCGAGTCTGCCGACGCTCCCGGCCGAATAAAAAACCTCTTCCTTCTTTTTTTTTTTTTTTTTTTTTTTTTTGAGACGGAGTCTCGCTCTGTCACCCAGGCTGGAGTACAGTGGCCGGATCTCAGCTCACTGCAAGCTCCGCCTCCCGGGTTTACGCCATTCTCCTGCCTCAGCCTCCCGAGTAGCTGGGACTACAGGCGCCCGCCACCACACCCGGCTAATTTTTTGTATTTTTAGTAGAGACGGGGTTTCACCGTGTTAGCCCGGATGGTCTTGAACTCCTGACCTCGTGATCTGCCCGTCTCGGCCTCCCAAAGTGCTGGGATTACAGGCTTGAGCCACCGCGCCCGGCCCTCTTCCTTCTTTAATCCAGTGTCTGAGGAGTTTGTTTGGGGCTCGTCCTGCTACACTAAGAGAATGTTTCTCATTTATTCCAGGCATGAGGTCTCATGCATGTCTGGCTCAAGCTAGACAAAGCTGAGGACCCAGAGGTGACTCAGTCTGGCTGGTTGGGGAGAGAGGTAGGGACAGCAGGTCTGAGACACAGGGAGGTGTAGGGATTTGGGGAGCTCAGGGGAGGGAGGAGCCAGGGAAAGGAACTCCTTACTGAGAAGGTCCCCTAAATAAGACCTTCTCACCCCTGGCACCCTTTCCTGTTGTTTTTGCAGAATTTCTAGACCATTTATCTGTCCTTTGAAGACACACCCTAGATGGGGTTTATAGGCTCAGCTGTGAGATGTTCTAAGAATTAGACTTGGTTTCACCCTTCTCAGCTGTAGGACCTTGGGCACAAAACTTACCTTCTTCTGGGTTCCAATTTTCTTATCTGCAAAATGAGGTTGAAAACAGTTCAACAGCCTGCCATAGTACAGGTGCTCAATGGGAACTGCCCATCATTATTTTGTCACTATCCTTGACTTCCTACCTTTGCCACCTCCACCCACTTCCAGGCCCTGCTGAGTTAACCTGGTTTTCTTTTGTTTGTTTGTTTTTGAGATGGAGTCTTGCTCTGTTGCCCAGGCCAGAGTGCGGTGGTGCAATCTCAGCTCACTGCAACCTCTGCCTCCTGGGTTCGAGAGACTCTCCTGCCCCAGCCTCCCAAGTAGCTGGGATTACAGGTGCACGCCACCACACCCAGCTAATTTTTGTATTTTTAGTAGAGATGGGGTTTCGCCATGTTGGCCAGGCTGGTCTGGAACTCCTGACCCCAAGTAATCCACCCACCTCAGCCTACCAAAGTGCTGGGATTACAGAGGTGAGCCACCGTGCCCAGCCAGATTTAACCTATCTTAACCTGGCCACTTTTCCATCAGCACACCCTCTGCCCCATTCAATGGGCAGCAAAGCATAAACGCAAATTGCCCGGACTGCAGGGCCAGGCTGAGGGATTCAAATCCTAGCTCTGCTACTTCCTGGCTGGGATGACCTTCCCCTCCAAACCTCATTTTCCTCCTCTGTACAAGGATGATAGTAGCGTCTCCTCTTAAAACATTGCTATGGGGATTAAATAAGTTAACCACATAAGGACAGCTTCCAGTGTATAATAAGTGCTAGCAATTAATACTGTAATTAATATATAACAATACCCTCACTGGTCTTCTGGCTTCTACTCTGCCTCCTTAAAATCATGGTTCTTGAAAATAGCTGTGGCCCTAGAGGCTGGGCACGGTGGCTCACACCTGTAATCCAGCACTGTGGGAGGCCGAAGTGGGAGGATCACCTGAGGTCAGGAGTTTGAGACCAGATTGGCCTATGTGGTGAAACCCCATCTTTACTAAAAATACAAAAAAAATTAGCCGGGCATGGTGGTGGGTGCCTGTAATCCCAGCTACTCAGGAGGCTGAAGCAGGAGAATTACTTGAATCTGGGAGGTGGAGGTTGCAGTGAGCCGAGATCTTGCCACTGCACGCCAGCCTGGGCGACAGAGCGAGACTCCATCCAAAAAAAAAAAAAAAAAAAAAAAAAAAGGCAGGCGCAGTGGCTCACGCCTCTAATCCCAGCACTTTGGGAGGCCGAGACAGGTGGGTCACGAGGTCAGGAGATCGAGACCAGCCTGGCCAACATGGTGAAACCCTGTCTCTACTAAAAATACAAACATTAGCTGGGTGTTGTGGTGAGCACCTGTAATCCCAGCTACTTCGGAGGCTGAGGCAGGAGAATCGCTTGAACCCAGGAGGCAGAGGTTGCAGTGAGCCAAGAATGCGCCACTGCACTCCAGCCTGGGGGACAGAGTGAGACTCCATCTCAAAAAAAAAAAAAAAAAAAGAACGAAGAGTCACTTCAAACTAATATAATGTGTGGAGCTCATTTAGATCTTGAGTCAAGCAAATGAAGTGTAATAAAAAGATATTTATGAGATATGATGTTTGACATTTAGCTTCAGAATCATTTGGGAAGAGTGGATGGGGGTAAATGAAACAACACTAGTCATGAGTGAATAATTATTTTAAAAAAAATTTTTTAAAGATATGGGGTATTGCTCTGTTGCACAGGCTGGAGTGCAGTAACACAATCATAGCTTATTGCAGACTTGAACTCCTGGGTCAGTCCCACTCCCTATCCCAGTGAAATAGCTAGGACTACAGGCTGCCACTAAGCCAGGCTTTTTTTTTGGTTGTTTTTTGTTTTTGTTTGTTTTGTTTTTTTAAAGATGGGAAGGTGTCTCGCTATGTTGCCCAGGCTAGGATTTTTGTTTGGGTTTTTGGTTTTTTTGTTTGTTTGTTTGTTTGTTTTTGAGACAGAGTCTCACTCTGTTGCCCAGGCTGGAGTGCAGTGGCTTGATCTTGGCTCACTGCAACCTCTGCCTCCCAGGTTCAAGCCATTCTCCTACCTCAGCCTCCAGAGTAGCTGAGATTACAAGCGTGTGCCACCACGCCCGACTAATTTTTGTATTTTTAGTAGAGACGGGGTTTCACCATGTTGGCCAGGCTAGTCTTGAACTCCTGACCTCAAGTGATCCGTCCACCTCCACCTCCCAAAGTGTTGGGATTACAGGAGTGAGCCACCGCGCCTGGTCCCAGTCTAGTTTAGAACTCCTGGGCTCAAGTGATTCGCCTACCTCTGCCTCCCCGAGTGCTGGGATTACAGGCACGAGATAGGGAGCCCGGCCTAGGCACTTTCTATTCTAAACACTTTCCATTGATTATCGTATTTAATCCTAACAACGCTCCATTTTATAGATGAGGAAACAGGCCTAGAAAGAGAGCTAGAAAGGGTCACACAGCTAGAAACTGGCACAGCCGGATTCCAAACCAGTTACCCAGGCAATGTGGCTCCAGTCCAAATAACCCCGCCAAACTCCCAGGGATCGCAGACCTTGCGGGTTATCGGACTGGAGACCCACCCGTGCAGAGGACTTTTATGGGCATTTCCTGGTCCTTCCTGCACCAGGCAGGAAGGTGTACCGCCACTGCTCGGGAAGAATGCCGAGCTACATGCCACCCCAGGCCTAGCACCACGAGCATGGGCCAGGGCACCTCGGGACCACCCAGGCTTCCGAGGGGGAAGGTAGATGGGGACGTGGCTGAGAATCTTGAATCACCCAAGAGCGAGGTGTGCTGAGGCGCTATGCAAATAACGTGCCTTTTATTGGGCACTGGCTGTCTCTGAACCCGGAGTCCCGCCTCCGCCCTCTCTCGAAGAAATGGTCAGACTTTTTGCAAACGCCTTGAAGGGTGGAATTAGCAGCGAGCTCTTGAAACTGCCTCTGGAGATGGAACCCAGCGGAATTCTCGAAAAGAAGAAGGACATTAAAAAGAGGGGTGCATGTATTGATTTCCAAGCGCAGTTTGTCCATGTTAGTCTTGCACGTGCTTGACTCCAGTCAGCCACCGTAGGCCCCGCCACCGGCGGTGCACTTTCCGTCGATCCGGTAGCTTCGCGCTTGCTCACGAACTTGCCTGCCTAGCTGGCGCACCCAGCCCCTCCTTCCATTCCGTCTCCCCCTGCGCAGCCTCTGCCAGCCGGCACTGCGCATGCTTTCTGACGCCCACTTTGGTCCAGCGTGGGAGGAGGGGATGGAAATGAGGTTGGGCCGAGCAGCTCGCGCGCGCTCCCTTCCCTGCCCTCCCCCGACGCCGGACGCGCGCCGGGCGGTGCAGCTTCGCTGGTCCGAGGGCAGTGCAGCAGCAGCAGCAGCAGCAGCGGCTGCGGCCGTGGCCGCGGCGGGAGGAGCCCGAAGCTCCGCCCCCGGGGAGGGGCCGTCCTGCAGGTGAGGGGGCAGGGGTTCGGGCGCGGATACTGGCTTGCAGGCTGAATGCCAGAATCACCCCGAGGGAGAACGGTTGTGGTTCGGACGCCTAGATTCTGGAGGGGCTGTGCATTGGTGCCTGAGCCTCGGGAGGGTGCATCGATGCTTGAATGTCTGATTCGGAAGGGTGCATTGACTCCTTTACGCTTGGGACTCTGAGGGAGAAGTCAATTAGGGGTCTCTGGACCGCGACACATGCCAGGTTCCTTACGTATCTTCCTCCAGGTCCCCCCTCTATCCTCCACGGCCCCATCCAAGCCAGGGATGAAATTTAACAGCAAGAAGGACGCAGTTGACGCGGCGTCAATGAACTAAGTCAAAAGCCGGGTAAAGCTAGGTCTTCGACGTGAAGCCTCGCGCACTGTGCTCATAGGCCCCTCCCCTGGAACGGTGATGAAAGACCTGCCCACTCCGCTCGAAGGCCCCCGCCTCCTGGGTCTAGTTTCAGAACAACAGACTTTGGTCCTATTTGTACAGCTCCGCCCATTCCAGGACTGCAGGGTCTGGTGGGGAAGGTCCCGCCCACTCTGCACACAGGCCCCGCCCGCTCCGCGCTCAGGGCGGTCGCTGAGTTAGTTGTGGAGACCCCGCCCACTCTGCTCAAACACTTCAACCCTGGGTTTAGACAGCGAAGGGACTGCCTCTGGCTTGAATTTGCATAGCCCCGCTCACTGTGCTCTTAGGTTCCGCCCAACCGCTAAGCCTGCCCTCGCCTTAGCACCCCATACTTACAGACCTTGCTCCTAAACAGTCTGATCCTTCATTTTAGGCCCTCCAACCCTATCCCCATCAGGCTGGTAATCACCGCCTTCACCCCCAACCCCGCGCCCTGCCCCTAGGTTCCTGTGCCAGCAAGATGCTGGAGCGAGGCGCGGAGTCCGCGGCCGGGGCCACAGATCCTAGTCCCACTGGCAAGGAACCGGTAACCAAAGAAGGTGAGAGTGGCCCCGCCTGTGAGTAGGGAGCATTCTCCAGGAATAGGGGCCAAGATAATCACATTCTGGGGGAATCTCAGGGTGAAAGTTTGAGGGCCCCAGGGTGATGACTATCTGGGATCCCCAAAAATGGCCACGTTCTGGGAAATCCTCCCATTTGGCTCAGAGAGAGCCTCAGTAAGCATTTGCTAGGGCTCAGGAAATTACAGAAGGGACGGGGCAGGGATGACATGCGGGATGTCAGGGTGATCACTGGGAAGACACTAGAAACGGATACGTTGGTAGCTTTGAGGAAGCCTTAGGAGCTCTGGGATCCAGGAAAGTAACCCTTTGGAGTCCCTCAGAATGACGCCTGGGGGGAGGGGGAGCAGAAACATGCAATTTGGGGAGTCTCAATATGATGCTTGAGGTGCCCAGGTACACTTGGAGGAGCCCCTCGAATATCAAAGTCGTGGCGGAGCCTGGCCTAGGCCCAGGGCGTTGGCTGCTTCCTGGCGCCCACCAGCCCTCCTGTCCCCCAGCTCCCCACCAGGGCCCACTGCAGAAGCCCAGCCAGTCAGCTCCAGGGCCCACCGCGTCCGCGAGCGCGCCTCCCAGGCCTCGCCGGCGGCCCCCGCCCCAGCGCCCGCACCGCTGTCCCGACTGTGACAAGGCCTTCTCGTACCCGTCCAAGCTGGCCACGCACCGCTTAGCACACGGCGGCGCCCGACCCCACCCATGCCCAGACTGCCCCAAGGCCTTCTCCTACCCCTCCAAGCTGGCAGCCCACCGCCTCACGCACAGCGGCGCCCGCCCGCACCCGTGCCCACACTGCCCGAAGGCCTTTGGCCACCGCTCCAAGCTGGCGGCTCACCTCTGGACCCACGCACCCACCCGCCCCTACCCGTGCCCCGACTGCCCCAAGTCCTTCTGCTACCCTTCCAAGCTGGCGGCCCACCGCCACACGCACCACGCCACCGATGCCCGCCCCTATCCTTGCCCGCATTGCCCCAAGGCTTTCTCATTTCCCTCCAAGCTGGCTGCCCATCGCCTATGTCACGACCCCCCAACCGCACCCGGCAGCCAGGCGACGGCCCGGCACCGATGCTCCAGCTGCGGCCAGGCCTTTGGCCAGAGACGCTTACTGCTCCTTCATCAACGCAGCCACCACCAGGTGGAGCACAAAGGGGAGAGAGACTGAGCCCTCCCTTGGCTCACTGTCCCCCTCTGCCGCCAGCCCTCGCCAGTAAGAGGTGGGATTTCTAAAACCGACCGTATAAGCTCCCTCTTCCAGATAGCTGGCAGAGGGCAAGGCAAGGGATTGGCCATTTATACTGGGCTTGAACTCAGAAGCCCGAGGAACTCTTTGCTCCCCTGCTTTGGGGAGATCTCAAACCATGGACATGGAGCTGTGCTTTGACAGCCCTGGCTCTGCTTCTCCCCACACACTTACATGGCAAAGGTAAAGTCTGCTACTATCGTGGGTTGATGAGGATTGTGGGCAAACAGGCTCTCTTGTTAAAAGTTTAAATTGGTGTCTCCACTTTGGCCATATGACTGTATCTAAGAAACTGAAAATATATGCTTGTCTCAACTCTTCCACTTGTGGAAATTTATTCTATAAACTCATGTATGTGAAAAAAGCATTGTGTATAAGGGTGTTCACCGCAGTGCGACTGTTGTGGCCAAAGACTGGAAGCAACTCAAGTGCCCAAGAACAGAGGACCGACTATTGAATTATAGCCATGGAATGGAATAGGTAGCCGTAGGAAAAAAAAAAGTGCTGTATGTACGGATGTGGAAAGATCTCCAAGATACACATGGTGATAAAAGGGTATGCCACTGACCATTTAAAGACATTCAAGGCTGGGCATGGTGGCTCAAGCCTGTAATCCCAGCACTTTGGGAGGCCAAGACGGGCAGATCACGAGGTCAGGAGATCGAGACCATCCTGGCTAACACAGTGAAACCCCGTCTCTACTAAAAAAATACAAAAAAAAAAACAAGCCAGGCGAGGTGGTGGGCGCCTGTAGTCCCAGCTACTCGGGAGGCTGAGGCAGGAGAATGGTGTGAACCCGGGAGGCGGAGCTTGCAGTGAGCTGAGATCCGGGCCACTGCACTCCAGCCTGGGCGACAGAGCGAGACTCCGTCTCGAAAAAAAAAAAAAAAAAAGACATTCAAAAGCCCAAGCTTCAGGTTGGGTGTGGTGGCTCACGCCTATAATCCCAGCACTTTGAGAGGCCAAGGCGGAAGGATAGCTTGAGCCAGAAGTCCAAGAGCAGTCTGGACAACATAGCAAGACCCCATCTCTACCAAAAAAAACAAAAGCTGGGTGTGGTGGCATGTACCTGTAGTCCCAGCTACTTGGGAAGCTGAGGTGGGTGGATCACTTGAGCTGGCAGGTCAAGGCTGCCGTGAGCTGTGATCGTGCGACTGCCTTCCAGTCTGGATGACACAGCAAGACCCATCTCAAAAAGAAAAAGGAAAAAAATCCCAAGGTTCAGAGCCATCCCTGACCCACTTCTTACAAGTTGCCAGGCCTTGGACAAGCTTTCTCACTCCTCCGGACTCAGATGCCTTTGCTGTAAAATGGGTGGGTTATAAGGCATTTGTAAGGGGCAAGCAACACCTCAGGCAAAGTCAGTTCCCCTCTTAGAGCCTGTTTCTCCCATTGTAAAATAAAGATGAGCAAGCTAGCATGGGACTACTCTTCATTCCACAAATATTAAGCACCTCCTGTGTGCTGGGCCCTGCATGGGGTGCTGGGGACACAGCAATGAAGACAGACCTTGTCTAGTGAGGAAAGTGGACACTAATTTTAAAAAGCAGCAGCAGCAGGCCACGCAGAGTGGCTCAGACCTGTAATCCCAGCATTTTGGGAGGCCAAGGCAGGTGGATCACTTGAAGTCAGGAGTTCGAAACCAGCTTGGCCAGCATGATGAAACTCCGTCTCTACTAAAAATATAAAAACTAGCTGGGTATGGTGGCGTGCACCTGTAATCCCAGCTACTTGGGGAGGCTGAGGTACAAGAATCGCTTGAACCCGGGAGGCAGAGGTTGCAGTGAGCCAAGGTTGCACCACTGCACTCCAGCCTGGGCGACAGAGACCCTGCCTCAAAAAAAAAACAAAACAAAACCAGCAGCAGCCAAGTCATTCATTCATCTATGTATGTATGTATATAGAGATAGGATCTATGTTGCCCAGGCTAGTCTGAACTTCTGGACTCAAGCAGTCCTCCCACTTTGGCCTCCCAAAGTGCTAGGATTACATGTGTGAGCCACCATGCCTGGCCCCAAGTCCATTTAGAAGAACAAGTAGGAGAGCCTTGGCTCCCCACCCCCTCAACCCAGATACAAAAATTATTACAAAGCTGTGCAGTAGTGAAATTGGTGGTGTTGGCTTGAAAACAGGTCAGTGGGAGACAACTGAGAGCTCAGAAACAGACCTGTGCTTATGCTGACATATGACAAACTGGACCTGTAGATCTGGGAGTGGCAACCTTTTCTATAAAGGGCCAAACAGTACAGACGGTACCTGACTTACAATGGTTTGAATCAGGACTTTCCAACTTTATGATGGGTTCATCTGGATGTAGCACCATTGTAAGTCAAGGAGCATCTCTTTTTTTTTTTTTTTTTTTTTTTTTTTGAGACAGGGTCTTGCTCTGTTGCCCAGGCTGGAGTGCAGTGGCACGATCACAGCTCATTGCCCTGAACTCCTGGGCACAAGTGATCCTCCTACCTCAGCCTCAGAAGTAGCTGGGACTACAGGCACACACCACCACACCTGGCTTATTTATTTTTATTTTTGAGACAGTCTTGCTCTGTTGCCCAGGCTGGAGTGCAGTGGCATGATCACCACTCATTGCAACCTCTGCCTCCCGGGCTCAAGCAATTCTCCTACCTCAGCCTCCTGAGAAGCTGGGATTTCAGGTGTGCGCCACCATGCCCAGTTAATTTTTGCATTTCTAGTAGAGATGGGGTTTCGCCATGTTGGCCAGGCTGGTCTCGAACTCCTGACCTCAAGTGGTCCGCCTGCCTTGGCCTCCCAAAGTGCTGGGATTACAGACGTGAGCCACTGCACCCAGGCCCCAGCTAAATTTATTTTTTATTTTTTTGTAGAGATGGGGGTCTCACTATGTTGCCCAGGCTGACCTCAATCTCCTAGCCTCAAGTGATCCTCCTGTCTTGGCCTCCCAATGTCCTGGGATTCCAGGCGTGAGCCACTGAGCCCAGCTGCATCTGTTACATTTTTAAGTTCTGCAGGCCACACAGCGTCTTCCACAACTATTCCACTCTGCCACTGTAGCAGGAAAGCAGCCACACACATTACAATACATAAATGAATGAGCATGGCTGTGTTCCAATAAACATTTACCAAAATTCTAAGTAGGCTGGATTTTGCCTATGGGCTGTAGTTTGTTGTGACCTGACATGGATGAGTGGAGGATGGACAGACTAATCAGTAAATAAGGCTAAGAGACATGGGGAAAAATTAAGTTGAATCCCCTGTTGTATAGAAGAATGATCCCCCAAAGATATCCACATTTGAATCCCCAGAACCTGTATGTTAGCTGGCATGTAGCAAAAGGGACACTGCAGATGTGATTGAGATGGGTAAGTTATCCTGATTATTCAGATAGGCCCAATATAATCACAAGGGTCCTTATATGGGAAAGAGGGAAGCAGGAGACAGAGAGAGGTGATCATAAAAGCAAATATTCGAGTGATGGAAGACCCCAAGTCAAGGAATTTTGCCTACAAAAGGCAAGGAAATAAATTCCTCCTTAGAGCCTCCAGAAGGATTGCAACCCTGCTGACACTTGATTTTAGGCCAGTGAGGCTGATTTTGGACCACTGACCTCCAGAACTATAATAAAATTAACTTGTGTAGTCTAACGCCACTAAGCTTATGGCAATTTGTTACAGCAACAATGGGAAACTACTGCAGATCCCTACCTCACACCATATGCAAAAATACGTTTCTGGGAGTTTAAGATCTAAATTTGAAGAGAAAAACTCAAAAACATTTACATGGAAATAAGAATTATCTTAGTAACTCCAGAAGTAGAGACAATATCCTTAAGAGACAAAAGAGTATAAATCATAGATGAAAAGATGGGTAGGCCAGGCACGGTGGCTCTCACGCCTGTAATCCCCCAGCACTTTGGGAGGCCGAGACGGGCAGATCACGAGGTCAGGAGATCGAGACCATCCTGGCTAACACGGTGAAACCCTGTCTCTACTAAAAAAATACAAAAAAAAAAATTAGCCGGGCGTGGTGGCGGGCGCCTGTAGTCCCAGCTACTTGGGAGGCTGAGGCAGGAGAATGGCATGAACCCGAGGTGGAGCTTGCAGTGAGCTGAGATTGCACCACTGAACACCAGCCTGGGCGACAAAGCAAGACTCCGTCTCAAAAAAAAAAAAAGAAAAGATAGGTAAATGTGACCATAAATGAATGTAAAGTTATGACTAGGATGGATGAGATGTAGTATTTTAAGAGTGTGTACCTGGCATATCCTATTATACAGTGGAGGTTAGGAAAGGCCTTGTTGAGGATGTAATGTTTGAGCTGAGATCTGAAAGTTGTGGAGGAAGGAGAAAGTTGAAAGTGTCCATAGACTAGATAAAGAACATGTGGTACATATACACCAGGTAATACTATGCAGTCATAAAATGGAATGAGATCACATCCTTTGCAGGGACATGGAAGGAGCTGGAAGCCATTATCCTTAGCAAACTAACACAGGAACAGAAAACCAAATACTGCATGTTCTCACTTATAAGTGGGAGCGGAATGATGAGAACACATGGACACAGCTGGGCATGGTGCCTCACGCCTCTAATCCCAGCACTTTGGGAGGTGGAGGCGGGCAGATCACCTGAGGTCAGGAGTTCAAAACCAGCCTGGCCAACATGGCAAAACCCCCTCTCTACTAAAAATACGAAAATTAGCCGGGCATGGTGGCAAACGCCTGTAATCCCAGCTACTCGGGAGGCTGAGGCATGAGAATCCCTCGAACCCAAGAGGCAGAGGTTGCAGTGAGCCAAGATCATGCCACTGTACTCCAGCCTAGGTGACAGAGTGAGACTCCATCTCACAAAAAAAAAAGAACACATGGGGGGAACAACACACACTGGGGCCTGTCAGGGGATGGGGGTGAGGGGCTAGGAAGAGCATCAGGAAGTATAGCTAATGGATGCTGGGCTTAATACCCAGGTGATGGGATGATCTGTGCAGCAAACCACCACGGCATACATTTACCTATGAAACAAAACTGCACATCCTGCACATGTACCTCTGAACTTAAAAGTACGAGAGCCGGGCATGGTGGCTCACGCCTGTAATCCCAGCACTTTGGGAGGCCGAGGCAGGTGGATCACCTGAGGTCGGGAGTTCAAGACCAGCCTGATCAACATGGAGAAACCCCATCTCTACTAAAAATACAAAATTAGCCGGGGTGGTGGCGCATGACTGTAATCCCAGCTACTTGGGAGGCTGAGGCAGGAGAATTGCTTGAACCTGGGAGCCGGAGGTTGTGGTGAGCCAAGATTGCACCACTGCACTCCAGCCTGGGCAAAAAAGTGAAACTGTGTATCAAAAAAATAAATAAAAATAAAAAATAAAAATAAATAAAAAATAAAAGTAGGAGAAAACAAAGTGTCCAGCATAAGGGCTAGGACTGAGCAGGTTGCTGTACTGTACTCTAATCAGGCCTTTCGGGGAAGGTTCTGGGAGGGGTAAGGGGTCTACTCTGTCCTCCTAACCCAGCAGTGCTGCTTGTATCCACGTTTATACAGAGAGCTGTGCTGTATATGTGAGCTGGAGAGTTTCTCCAAAGCAACCACACCAGCAGCAAAGTTTCAAAGACACATACTCATTTGAGAGGGTGTTGATCTGATCCAACCTTACTTTCACAGATGGGGGAAATGAGGCCAGGAAAGATGAGATTTATTGGCAACCAAACCACAGGGCAGTGCCTGAGTCTAGGTGGATCCTGGGTCTCTTGATAGCCTGACACCCACCCAGCTGTTCCTTGAACACATAATGCGCGCTCCTGCCTCAGGGCCTTTGAACTTGCTTTTCCTCTGCCTGGAAGGGCTCTCTCAGATACTCCTTACTTCTCCCAGGTCCCTGTAAGTCCTCCGAAAGGCCATCCCCAATCACCCTATCTAAACTACCAAGACCTTACCATTGCTGTCACTCACGATGCTATGTTTTCCTTGCTCTCACAGCATTTCCCACTGTCCAAGGCTGCATTGCACATGCACCATCTCTGTCGCCCTGTACAATGTCAGGCCAATGAGACTGGGGACTACTGTCTGTTTTTTTCATACTGTCTTCCCAGTGTCTCCCACATGGTGGCTGTGGTAGGCAGAGTAATAGCCTCCCAAAGATATTCACATCCTGGCTGGGCACAGTGGCTCATGCCTGTAATACAGCACTTTGGATGGCTGAGGCAGGTGGATCACCTGAAGTCAGGAGTTCGAGACCTGCCTGGTCAACATGGTGAAACCTCATCTCTACTAAAAATACAAAAATTAGCTGGGCATGGTGGCAGGCGCCTGGAATCCCAGCTACTCGGGAGGCTAAGGCAGAGAACTGCTTGAACTCAGGAGGCGGAGGCTGCAGTGAGCTGAGAATGTGCCACTGTACTCCAGCCTGGGCGACAGAGAGAGACTCAGCCTCAAAAACAAAAAACAGGGAGATTATCCCAAATGATCCAGGCAGGCTTAATGTAATCACAAAGATCTCTTGTTGCCCAGGCTTAAGTGCAATAACATGATCTTGGCAGACTGCAACCTCTGCCTCCCAAGTTCAAGCGATTCTCCTGCCTCAGCCTCCCAAGAAGCTGGGATTACAGGCATTTGCCACCACACCTGACTCATTTTGTATTTTTAGTAGAGATGGGGTTTCTCCATGTTGGTCAGGCTGGTCTCAAACTCCCAACCTTGGGTGATCCGCCTGCCTCGGCCTCCCAAAGTGCTGGGATTACAGGCGTGAGCTACTGCACCTGGTCTACAATCACAAAAATCTTTACATGTGGAAATACGGAACAGAAGAGTCAAGGTCAGGGTGATGGGATATGAGAAGGACTCAATAGGCCATTGCAGGCCTGGAATATAGAAGGGGAATGGAATGTGGGCGGCTTCTAGAAGCTGGAAAAGACAAGAAAGCAGATTCTCCCCTCAAACCTCCAGAAGGAACGCAGCCCTGCCTACCTTGATTTTTAGCCCAAGGATACCCATTTTGCACTTCAGACCTCCAAACCTATAAGATCATAAATTTCTATTGTTTTAAGCCACTGAGTTTGTGATAATTTGTTACAGCAGTAGTACAAAACTAACATGGTGAGTTATCGGTAGGAATGTGAATGAGCAAATGAATGAATAAACGTGAAGTCTAAAGCCACGCTTAGGCCGGGCGCGGTGGCTCAAGCCTGTAATCCCAGCACTCTGGGAGGCCGAGGCGGGCGGATCACGAGGTCAGGAGATCGAGACCATCCTGGCTAACACGGTGAAACCCCGTCTCTACTAAAAAAAAAATACAAAAAACTAGCCGGGCGAGGTGGCGGGCGCCTGTAGTCCCGGCTATTCGGGAGGCTGAGGCAGGAGAATGGCATAAACCTGGGAGGCGGAGCTTGCAGTGAGCTGAGATCCGGCCACTGCACTCCAGCCCGGGCGACAGAGCGAGACTCCGTCTCAAAAAATAAATAAATAAATAAATAAAAAATAAAGCCACGCTTAGCTGGGCGCGGTGGCTCAACACCTGTAATCCCAGCACTTTAGGAGGCCAAGGCGGGAAGATTGCTTGAGGCCAGGAGTTTGAGGCCAGCCTGGGCAACATAGTGAGAGTCCATCTCTACAAAAAAGAGAAAATTTCTCAGGTGTGGTGGTACACGCCTTTAGTCCCACCTACTCAGGAGGCGGAAGCAGGAAGATCGCTTGGGCCCAGGAGATCGAGGCTGAGTAAGCAGTGATTGCACCACTGCACTTCAGCCTGGGCAACAGAGCAAGACTCTGTCTCTAATAATAATGTAAAACCATCCTCATCAGAAAGAGACAGAAGTGAGACTGGTAACCCTTGGTTGATGAGGCAAAAGTTGGGAAAGGGCTTGGAATGTCCAAGAAAAGGTTACCCAAAGGTCAGATCTCAAACCTACCTCTGACCCTGGCCTCTGTCCTGTTCAAACCCCCTCCTAACCTTCCCACCCTCAGATTAAAGTCCAGGCTTCTCAGCCTGGAGTTCATAGACCTTCAGGCCAGCCCTGTCCAAAAGACCTTTCTAGAGTGATGCAAGTGTTCTCTGTGCTGCCCAATACAGTAGCCACTGGCCCAATACAGTAGCCACTGAGCAACTGAAATGCATGGCCACTGTGACTACAGAAGTGAAGTTTACATTTCATTTCATTTCATTTTAATTAATTTAAATAGCTACCTGTACCCAGTGGTGATCACACGGGACAGCAGAGCTGCAAGGACTGTGCCTGGCTTTCTAAATCTGCCCCCAAAGCCTCTTCACCAAAGGCAGCAATGTTCTTCTGCCTGCCTCAGGCTGCTTCCCACCTCCTGACCCATGCTGTGGCCTCTGCCTAGAGCACCATCCCATCCTCTGCCCTGATTCCCTCACAATCAGCTCAATTCCCACTTAAACGTGGTGGAGCCTTGAAGGGGGTCCAGGGTTTGAGTGGGTTGCTTAAAATGTCCTTTCCTCCCATTCTACCTCCTAAATTAGGTGATGTAAAACCACGGTGGTGACATTCATTATACAGCTACTTCTGAAAACCCTGGAGGAAAGGCACTATCCCTGGCCTGGGGATGCTGAGGCTTCAGGAGAGAGACGGACCTCATGGGTACCGAGGCCTCCAGCCACGAAGGGACAGCCAAGACACAGGTGTGGCTCACAGGGCCAGAACAAGTTGAGGGGCAGTGCTGAGAGTCAGATTCCCAGTTCCCTGCCTCTTGCCAGCACAAGGATAAGGAGCCAAGCAGAAGAGACAAATAGTTCCTTCTCTACTAGATCTCTGATGGAGATGCCCAGCATTCTTCCCCAGGTCCCAGGGAGCCTCTTAGCGTTTTGGGAGACTCCTGGGTGAGAATAGGCAGCTGCTCCAAACCAACTCATCTTTATTAAATGCATCTTTTGTGTGTGTGTGTGTGTGTGTGTGTGTGTGTGTAGCACATACTTCAGGCCTGTGGCACCACTCCATAGAGCTGGTGAGGAAGTAACTTCTGTTTCTCGTTGCAACTGTAGATCCATCGGGGACGAACAAATGCCAGGGAGGGGTTATCCATCAAGGCCTGCAAGGTGGGGTGGAGTCCATACAGGAATGTGTCATCAAGGGGAGGACGGAGGAGATGCAAAGGTGTGCCAGGGTCTCCCATTCTCTGCCTCTTTGGTACTCACCTCCTCAAAGCTGGGATCCCATTCCTGTGCCGTGATCACAAACTGAACCCGGTCGCTCATATAGTCCTCGAGTTCCCTGGTGGGAGAGAAGAAAAGAGGTAGAAGGCACATCAGGGAATCAGCACTGACATCCTACTCCCCAGCCACTCTCAATGGCTGTCCTCACACTGTCCCCACCTATTCCCCCTCTAGGCTGCCTGTGGTGACTCCATTCTTCCATGTATCCATCTTGCCATAGCTACAATGACCAGAGCTCCCACAGTGGCTAATCCTCAGGCCAGCCCTTTCAGAAGCAGGGGTAGGGGTAGGGATCCTCACTGTAGAGAAGAGGAAACTGAGGCAAGCAACGTATCCTGGGCTGCCGGCAGTGGGCAAGCTGGCATTCGGATTCCATGGCCTGTGCTCACCTGCTGGGCATGGCCCTTCTCCATCCTTCTGATGGTCTTCTTTCCCACACCCCCACCCCTCCCAGCAGGTCCCTGAGCCCTGCCCTGGACCCATCACCCCTTCCCCACCCCAGTCCCTGGAGATTCACCCATTGAAGGCCGTGACATATCGGATGAGTTTCCGCCGCTCATCACCAGGGAACTCCCCGTAAAGGAAGAAGTGCTTCCCCTGGAAGAAATCTGCAGGAGAGAAGGGGGCTAAGGTAAGCGTGAGGCCCCAGGAGTTCCCAGGACCAGACAGGAGTGACAAGGCTGACCCAGCAGCTGAGGAGAGGGCTGTCCACATGTGGGCAGGGATTGATGGTGGGCAGTGGCCCCTGCCCAGCGGCCCATCAGAGCCTTCTGGGGAGGTAGGCAGGTTGGTTGGTTTGCTTTAACAGTATAAGATACAATGACTATTATTGCAATTTGTTTCTGACAGACAGGCGGGAGCCACTTATCTCTCTCTTTTCCTTTTTAAGACAAGGGCTCACTCTGTCGCCCAGGCTGGAGTGCAGTGGAGTGATCTTGCCTCACTGCAACCTCTGCCTCCTGGGCTCAAGTGATTCTTCCATCTCAGCCTCCCCAGTAGCTGGGATTGCAGGTGTGTGCCACCACGCCCGGCTAATTTTTAAACTTTTTGTAGATAGATGGGGTATTGACATGTTACTCTTGGGCTCAAGCAATCCTCCCACCTCAGCCTCCTGAGTAGCCAGAACTACAGGTGCACACCACTATGCTCAGCTAATTTTTAAAACTTTTTGTAAAGACGGGTGAGAGGGGCTGGGCGCGGTGGCTCAAGCCTGTAATCCCAGCACTTTGGGAGGCCGAGACGGGCGGATCACGAGGTCAGGAGATCGAGACCATCCTGTCTAACACGGTGAAACCCCGTCTCTACTAAAAAATACAAAAAACTAGCCGGGCGCGGTGGTGGGCGCCTGTAGTCCCAGCTACTCGGGAGGCTGAGGCAGGAGAATGGCGTGAACCCGGGAGGCGGAGCTTGCAGTGAGCTGAGATCCAGCCACTGCACTCCAGCCTGGGTGACAGAGCCAGACTCCGTCTCAAAAAAAAAAAAAAAAAAAAAAAAAAAAAAAACAAAAAGACGGGTGAGAGGGAGGGGCGGTCTCATCTCACTATGTTGCCAAGGCTGGTCTTGAACTCTTGGACTCAAGCAATCCTCCCACCTTGGCTTCTCAAAGTACGGGGTGAGCCACCATGCCTGGCCTGCCTGGAGCCACTTAATGAGCTTAGTCCAGGCTGGAAACATCAGTATCTGCCACTTCTTCACCTTTGCTCTCCTTTCCAACCAGTGCCTTTCTTGCTCTGACTTTTGGGGTTGCTCCTTTCCATTTTAAGGTGACTCTCTAGGCCATCAATTTGCTGATGCCACTTTAGGGGCTTTGGAGAATCAAAGCATCTTCCTGCCCATCACCCAAGAGAAACTGGCTGGAAACGGCTCTTCTGGAAGTCCGCGAACCACACCTCTGCACAGCCCCTGGCTGCCTTTCCTCTGCTCCCTTCATTCTCAAACAAGCTCTGCCTCCCTGCCCCCCATCCCACAACTCCCTGCAGAGTTTCCCCATTCTCTTTCGTTCTTATTATTTTACACTGGAAATGCACACACACAATGTGTGCAGACAGCATCCACGTCCAGAGTGATGGCTGATGTTAAAGCCAACACTGGTGTGCGCCCACCCAGGGCCTGACAGAGAGCAGTGCCCCTGTCACCTGGTGTGTCCGGCTTCACCCCAGACCAACAGAACGGCACCTGGGCAAGTGAATCACTAGCATGAGGGTGGGACCCTCACCCCTGATGTGAAAAAAAGGAGGTCACACCTGGCACATGGCTGCAAGGGGAGTGGTCAGCACAAGAAATCTGGAGGGGAGAAAAAGGCAAGACACAGAGAGGATGCTGAAGGGAAGGGAACAAGCCTAGCAGAACCTGGAGGTGCTGAGGCAGGGAGTGGGTTGAGGAAGGAGAGGGGAGGCAAGACACAGGGACAGCAGTGACCCCAGGGTTGGCCAGGGCAAGTCCCAGTTGAGAACTGAGAAGGGAAAATGCTGCTTCAGGAGGGATGGGGGTATTTCCCACCTGGGAGCTCAGGGACTGGCAGATCAGGTGGCTCCTGGTGTTCCTCATCGTCCGTGTTCTCATCCGTGGAGCCTGCATATGGGTCTTCCCCGTTCTCCTCCTGGCCAGGGGGTGGTCTGTGTTCCTTCTGCTCAGCCACCCTGGAGGTGCCCAGAGGAGTAGAGAGTGAGCATGCAGGGCAGCCTCCCCTACACCCAAGGCCAGGGACACCCCAACCCCCAGCCCCAGCCCTACCTCCTCAGCTCATCCTCTGTGTCCCCAGAATCTTCCGCCCCGTTGTCCTGTCCTTCTACAAGTAGAAGCTCAGTCAGTGCAAGGCTGCCTTATCTCCTAGGAAGACTGGCAGCTCTCCCAGCGTGGCACAGACCCAAGCATCTCATGCCCCCGGCCTAAACTGCCCTCCAGATCCAGTCATCTGGGCCCCTACCCCCTCCTCCCTCAGACCCAGGAGTCCAGGCCCCAGGCCCTCCTCCCTCAGACCCAGGAGTCCAGGCCCCAATCCCTCCTCCCTCAGACCCAGGAGTCCAGGACCCAGCCCTTCCTCCCTCAGACCCAGGAGTCCAGGCCCCAATCCCTCCTCCCTCAGACCCAGGAGTCCAGGACTCAGCCCTTCCTCCCTCAGACACAGGAGTCCAGGACTCAGCCCTTCCTCCCTCAGACACAGGAGTCCAGGCCCCAGCTCCTCCTCCCTCAGAGTCTGACCTGACTGTTCCCCCTCAATGTCTATATCTTCCTGGAGCACTGGTGAGGCTGCTTTGGTCTCTTCAGGGGATGGGGGCTTCTGGGGTAAGCTGGGTCCCGTTGCCTGAGTGGGTTTGGTTTTGGTCTGGGGGCGCTGAGGAGGGAGAGTGGGTGGGTGAGGAGGGCAGGAACAGTGTGGGTGTGATGCAGGGGTACCTGCAAGAGGCAGGAATGGGAAGTTTGGGGTGCCACAGCAGACCCATGTCATCCTCCCACTACACCCTCCCCCACTGGACAGCGGGCATCAGACCTTTCGAGGAAGCTTGGGGGCTTCATCTCCACTGCTGCCGCTGTGGGAGGCCTCATCCTCCTCGCTGCTGGAGCCTGGCCCTGCCATGAGGTACCTAGGGGAGGAATCAGGCCTCAGACAAACAGGCCCGAGGGAAGTGGGGAGGGCATTCAGGAGGCAACAGCCACTGGTGTTTACTAAAGACTCACTCTGGTGGGCTTCATGGTCTTGCTCCCAGCCCATTCCCTCCCAGCTCAGGAAGGCCCCAGTGAACCCAGTTAGCCCAGCCACCTGCCCTGCAGACCTGGGCACCCCCTTTCTTCCCCCTCCCTTTTTTTTTTTTTTTTAAAGACAGAGTCCCATTCCATCACCAGGCTGAAGTGCAGTGGTCTGATCTCGGCTCACTGCAATCTCCGCCTCCAGGTTTGAGCGACTACCCTGCCTCAGCCTCCCTAGCAGCTGGGATTACAGGTGCACACCACCACGCCTGGCTAACTTTTTGTATTTTAGTAGAGATGGGGTTTCACCATGTTGGCCAGGATGGTCTCGATCTCCTGACCTCGTGATCCGCCCCCCTCGGTCTCTGAAAGTGCTGGGCGTGAGCCACCACTCCCAGCCTTTTTTTTTTTTTTTTTTTTTTTGAGACAAGATCTCACTCTGTCACCCAGGATAGAGTGCAGTGGTATGATCTTGGCTCACTGCAACCTCCACCTCCCGGGGTTCAAGCGATTCTTCTGCCTCAGCCTCCCCAGTAACTGGGTTAACAGGGCATGTGCCACCACGCCTGGCTAATTTTGTGGTTTTTGTTTTGTTTTGTTTAAGTACATACGGGGTTTCACCACGTTGGCCAGGATGGTCTCGAACTCCTGACCTCGAGTGATCCACCCACCTCAGCCTCCCAAAGTGCTGGGATTACAGGCATGAGCCACTGCACCCGGCATTCCCCCCTTCTTGGGGAAGAAATGTCTCAATTCAGAAAGGAACGAAAAATCAGAACTTTCCCCTTTGAGAATCAAAGTCAGTTTCTCATTAGGAAAATACCCACCATTTAAGGGGAAAATCTCAAAGCAAATACGTTTTAAAGACCCCAACACTATAATCATGGTTCCTTAAGCCACTAACATTCCAGGAAAAGAATTTTCCCAGCTCTAACAACAGTAGCAGATTGACACTTACATGGGACTTCCTACATGCCAGGTAGCACATGACAAATACTGAGTCACTGAATCCTGAGGTAGGTGCTATTTTTAGCCCCATTTTACAGATGAGGAAACTAAGGCACAGAGAGATTATTTAATCTGCCCTAAGCCATAGGAAGGTATGCAGAAGCAAATGAATGTATTAGTTCCATTTTTCGGAGACATACGTGTTAAGACCCTTCTGCATTTAATTTGGTTGTTTTAAAGCTAGTGAAATGCTGTTTGGGTAAGTCACACTCATAAAACGGTGCCTTACAGGAGATTCAGAGGATTTAAAATGTAGTCGTTCATTAACAGTCAAAGTCGGCTTATTTATTGAGACAGAGTCTCGCTTTGTCCCCAGGCTGGAGTGCAGTGGCGTGATCTCGACTCACTTCAACCCCCACCTCCCAGGTTCAAGGGATTCTCCCACCTCAGCCTCCAGAGTAGCTGGGGCTACAGGTGTGCGCCACCATGCCCAGCTAATTTTTGTATTTTTTGGTAGAGATGGGGTTTTACCATGTTGGCCAGGCTGGTCTCAAACTCCTGACCTCAAGCGATCCACTCGCCTCGGCCTCCCAAAGTGCTGGGATTACAGGCGTGAGCCACCGTACTCAGCCCAATTTTTATTTTTGAGATAAGGTCTTGATTTGCTGCCTAGACTAGAGTGTAGTGGTGCAATTATGGCTCATTGCAGCCTCGACCTCCTGGGCTCAAGTGATCCTACCACCTCAGCCTCCCAAGTAGCTAGGACTACAGGTATGTGCCACCATACCTGGAAAATTTTTTTCATGCTTTGTAGGGATGGGGTCTCACTACGTTGCCCGCATCATATAGTTAATTATTTTTTTTTTAATTTTACAAATGAGTACAAGCCAGAATTTTTAAAAATATAAAATGCTTTGTGAATTCTTTTTGTTAAGACCAGTTGCAAATCCAACATTGTCTGTCTTTTTCCCTTTTCTTTCATGCCCTCCTTAAGCTCTCCCAGGTAGATAATAACGCATATCTGGTTCCTTCTGCCCCAAATATAGCACCAGCCCATCCCCTCTTCTGTTCCTAAGGCCCCAGCCTACTCAGGAGTCCCTACCTGCAGCCTCCCCTTGACAGTCCATCCCTCCCAATAGAGCCTGCCCTGCTGCCATCAAACCTTCAGTGATTCCCCTCTGCTCACAGAGGAGGGCCCTGGAGCCGGATGGGCTTCAGAATTTTGAATCTTTCAGATTTCAGAGAGGCAAATGGCTGGCATACAGATTGTTACATAAACTCCCAGTAGGGCCTGGGGGAGCACCCCATGATCAAACCCACTAATGTTTCTGTAGTTAAGACCATGACACACTTAAGGGGATAAAAAAAAAAAGTCCGCAAATAGCCTCACATTAGTTCAGGATGACTGCAGCGAAATGAGTTTGTGCTGAACCTAGAAAAGAACTTTCAGCTTCTAGAGATGTTTGGATTCCTGAACAACAGATGAGGGTTCTGTGAAGCTGTATGGAGCCCAGTGTGTAGGCCGGGCTCCAGAAGCCCCTTCTGACCTGAGCCTACCCACCTCACAGCCTCATTATCCCCCAAGGCAGATCATTTCTCAAATACACCAGGTACAGCTAACTTCTGAACACACTCAGGCCATAGAGTACAATCCAGCCTCCCCTCCAATCCACGGGCCTCAGATCTGAGCCTGCTGTGCTCAGTCCAAAGCCTTCTGTGGTTCCTACTGCCCCAGTCCCATTTTTCCTGCCACTTCTTGCCCCATGTAAGCTCAGCCTCACCTACAACTCCTCCAGGCAGCCAACAGGCTGCCCTGACCTTGTCTCCTCTGCCCAGCATGTTCTCTGCCTCTGTTCAGCCTGAAAAATCTCTCCTGGGACCTTGAAGACCCCTCGCTCTCTGCAGGCCACCCCATAGAGCCTCCACTCCACTGTTACAATTCTGATCCCTCATCAAAGTGAGAAGCCTTCAAGGGCAGGGCTCAATGACTGGATCCTCAGCCTTGCACAGTCCAGCCTGGCACCAAGCAGAGGCTTCTGGGACTCATTTTAGTTTTTGAGGGTTTTTTTGTTGAGATGGAGTCTCGCTTTGTCCCCCAGGCTAGAGGGCAGTGGTACGATTTTGGCTCCCGGGTTCAACCGATTCTCCTGCCTTAGCCTTCCAAGTAGCTGGGATTATACGCATGCACCACCACACCCAGCTAATTTTTGTATTTTTAGTAGAGACAGCGTTTCACCATGTTGGCCAGGCTGGTCCTCGAACTCCTGACCTCAAGTGATCCACTTGCCTCAGCTCCCAGAGTGCTGGGATTACAGGCATGAACTACTGCACCGGGCCTCACTTTGAATGAATGAATATGTACCCCAGCACTTGTTCTACCACCCCTGAGTCTTTGCACAAACTACTCCTCCAGACTTTTCTGATAAGCAGGCTTCACAGAGCCCTGTGACCTCCCAGGCAGGTCCTCCTTCCCTCATCTGGAGTACCCCAGCCCCTGCCCCACTCCTCTCAGTAATCTGTTGATTCTGGGCTGGGACCACCTGTGTTTCCACTGGCAGGCTCCGGTCTGACTTCTCTCCAGATCCCTGGCATTGCCCAGCACAGAATAAGGAGCAGGGTTGGTGTGTGTGTGGCCTCACCTTCGGGAGGGCAGCCGCCGACGCATGCGGTGACAGTCCAGCACCCACTCCTTACGCACGATGCGGCCTCCCAGGCCTAGGACCTGGCTGTACTTGGGGGTGTTGGCAAAGGCACAGCTGGTGGGGGGCAGAAGTGAGGATGTCAGTTAGGTGTGATCTGAGGGGCAAAGAGGAATGAGAGAGACAGGGGAGACAGAGGGAGACAGAGAGAGAGAGAGAGAGAGAGAGAGAGAGAGAGAGAGAGATCGTGAGATCGAGGTGGGAGAAATAAAAAGAGGTTGGAGACCAAGGGAGAGATGCAAAAATCAGAGAGAAGACAAAGGCTACAGAGTGCAAGCGAGAAAGAAAGCGAGTGAGAGAGAGAGAAAGCATGCAGCATAGTGGACACAGAGAAAGCACAAGGTGGAGGAGACACAGGAAGCTGAGGGAGAAACTGTAGCGGCACAGACAGTGGGGTGCTAGCCTACATGAGATGCGTGCTGTCCTGGGTCCAGTCTGGCCGGTACTTGGCCCCAAGCTCTAGGGCCTTATCTCGCAGCTCAGAGCGGAATGGGTTCTGGAAGCCACTCAGCACCACTACCACACCCTGAAGGATCTTCCCTAGCTCCTCTGGGCCAGCTCGGGGTCGTCTGGGCTCGGTGCCTTCTCCTCGGGGCTTGCCTGTCACTGCCCCCTGTGCTGGGGCAGGGACTGGGACTGCGGCTGGGGTACTAGTGGGAGCTGGTACTGGAGAAGCCAAAGAGTAGATTCAGTTACCACCACTGGGACTCAACCCCCAGGCCCTCCTCCCTCAGACCCAGCAGTCCAGGCCCCAGCCCCTCCTCCCTCAGACCCAGAAATCCAGGCCCCAGCCCCTCCTCCCTCAGACCCAGGGGTCCAGGTCCCCAGCCCCTCCTTCCTCAGACCCAGGGGTCCAGGCCCCCAGCCCCTCCTTCCTCAGACCCAGGGGTCCAGGCCCCAACCTCTCCTCCCTCAGACCCAGGGGTTCAGGCCCCCCAACCCCTCCTCCCTCAGACCCAGGGGCCCAGGTCCCAGCCCCTCCTCCCTCAGACCCAGGGGTCCAGGCCCCAACCTCTCCTCCCTCAGACCCAGGGGTTCAGGCCCCCAACCCCTCCTCCCTCAGACCCAGGGGCCCAGGCCCCAGTCCCTCCTCCCTCAGATTCAGGAATCCAGGCCCCCAGCCCCTCCCCCTCAGACCCAGGGGTCCAGGCCCCCAGCCCTTTCTCCCTCAGATTCAGGACAGCAGACTCCAGCCCCTCTTCCCCTAGGCCACAGGAGCACAGGCTCCTATGGGAACAAGGGATCTAGTTAGGTTACATTTAGGTCTCTTGGGAACAGATGGCAACAGCTGGGCTGGTGGTTTGCTGGGGGTCTTCTTTTCTTCTTGGTTCAAATCCAACTTCCTCTTCCCTTTGGGAGACTCCTGGGGCTGAGGGGATGGGGATGGGTTGAGGCCTCCAGCTTCTCTCCTCCTCCACCCCACCAAAGTCTGATGATTTCACCTTGGAGGTGCTGCCTATGGCCCTGGAGACTGGAGAGGCTGAGGAGGCAGCACTAGAGGCCTGGAGGGTAGCAGCTGCATAGCTGGGTCCTGCCGGGTCGCTGGCTGTGACTATGAAGGCAGAAAGTGGATTCAGGATGAGAGGGCTGAGCCCCAAGACCCTTTCACTCCCATCTATGGGACACAGAGTACTGTTCCCAAATCCCACCCATGATCCAGGAGTCCCAGCCCCCAGACCCCTCATCCCTCAGGACACAAGAGGCCAGGCCCACCTTCCTCCACCCTGAGACCCCATACAGGACTCCACTACCCTCCTCCCTCAGACCCAGGAATCTGAGCCCCAGCCCCCTCTACCCTCAAACCCACGAGTCTAGGTCTCAACCCTACTCACTCAGGACCCAGGTTGTCCAAGCTCACCTGGGGATGTCTTGTTGATCCGGCTGAAGAAGAGAGCCCCCGGCCTCAAAGAGTTGGCGCTCTCATCCTCCTCCTTCACACGGAACTGGCCGAGCTTGGTCACTGTCACCTTCTAAGGTCCCGCAAGTTCAGTGTTATAGGTGGGCTGCTGGCAGGTGGGGGTGGAGAGGCAGGGAGAAGGCCATGGGGAGCGACGGGTACAGCTTACCTGGGACGGGGCCTCTGCCTCATCTTTGTCTGGGGGGCTATGAAACCGTACAAAACTCAAGCCAAAGGGGGAGTCCTGGGAAAGGAGGGGTGGGAGTCAGGGAGTCTGGCCCAAGGACAGAGGCCAGGCTCAAAGACCCTTTCACTCAGGGAAACCCCTTCCTGGCTCTTTCCCTCTCATGAACACCCATGTTGAAGGAGGGGCCCTGGTGATGGTGATGATGATTATAGGATTTAGCTGTTGTGACTGAGCCCTAACTCTGAGTCTGGCTCCAAGCCCTTTTCACACATTAGCTCTTTGAGCAACTGGCAGAGTCTACTGGGTGTCCCAGCGAATCCACTGCCCTATGCACAAACTCCTGCCTGTGGAATGGGAGGGAGTGCTGCGTGCTACTTCTGGAACACAGAAGTGTTCCAGGCTCTCTCCTCCTCTGCCAGCTGGATGCAGGGCCAGAAAATGGGAGAAGCCTGGGTCCCTGCATGACCTCATAAGGAGAAGCCAGCTGACAGGCTAAACACTCCCCAGGACAGTTACCTGGGCAAGAAGCACACCTTTATTGTGTGGCATCATCACATACTCCAGTCTTACTGTTACCACAGCTTTTAGCATTCCCTAACCTACAGCCACCCTATAAGGATCAGGAAATGGAGGCCCAGAAAAGGTAAGCCACTTGCCCAAGATCACAAACCTAAAAAGTGGTATAGCCAGGATGTGAACTCAGTAATCAGACTCCAGACCTCCTGATGTTAACTACTAGGCCCACTCTACTAGGCCACCTCCCTAACAAGTCAGTTCCCCTCCTCCAGTTGCCCTCTGAGATGCTACAGTTCACCCTTCCCAGATTCCCTCCAGGAGATGAAACTTCTCATTACAGGAAAGATTCCAAACCCATTTCGGGGAACACAGTGATCCAGTCTCCCCATAATCCCAAGGGACACCAGCTGTCTGCTCCTCCCCGCCCTATTGGCCCTCAATGTTGAGCAGACTCAACATTGGCCCTTATTTCCCTCCTTGCCCAGGACCAAGGACTCTGCACCCTAGGTACCTTGCTGTAGGGCTGGCTACAGACAATTTTGACCCGGTCCCAGCGCTTCTCGGCGGCTGCCCGGACCAGCTTGTCAGGCCCAAACATGCGAACGCGGTTGGGGTTTGAGCCACTGCGGCTCTCAGAAGGGGACATGAAAGATGAGGTGACCAGAAGCACCTGGGGTGGGAGAAACCACAGTGAATGAGAACCAGGGCAGGTTGGCTTAGATGAGAACTTCTAGGGGCTGGGGAAGAGGGCACAGGGCCCATGTAGGGGACTAGGAGCCACTAGAATGTAGCTTGGGCCTCGATGGCCCCAGACCCTTCCTTTGTTTCTGGGCCTTGAGTCAGTCCTGCCCTGACACAGGCCCCAGAGGGATCTTTTTATCCTCCAGATGTGAGCGACCCTTATCTAAATTCTCCCATGGAGTCTTCCATATATCTGGCAATACAGCAGGCTACATGTCCTAAGGAATTTTCCCGGGAGAGAATACTTGGTAAACTGGAACAATATTCAAACACCTTTTGGAAATGTACAGGTGAGTCAGCGGAAAGGCAAGGGGAATTACTAGAGGCTGGAAATGAGAGAACAGAATCCAAAGAGTCAGAGGAGCTGCACTAAGTATTAAGTGATTGTTTCTCAGCTCAACCCTACCCTCTACAACTCATCTCCGTGATCTGGGCCTGCACTTGGTAAACCACATTTCTGCTTCCCTAGCTGATCATGACCAGGCTCTGCCAATAGGGGGAGCGAGAGAGAGAGGCTGCAAGGCTGCAGGAGGGAGGAGGGACCTGCTCCTCCTGCATTTGCAGATCCTGTGAGCATCACCCCTAGTTAAGCTTCAGCTTCTGCAGTGGTTCCTGCCTGCAGCAGCAGATGTATCCAGTTTGCAGTGTCCCAGTACCTCCAGAAACAGCCTCGTTCAGCCCCTCTCAGCAGCCGCTGGGGGAGAAAGCGCTCCTCAAATGATCTGAATTTCAGCTCCTGGGGCCCCACCTCCAAGTTTCCAAACATCTACGTTTTAACAATTCCTGCCCCTCTCTTTTGTTCCCCCAACCCTGGGAGTGGTAGCTACTCCCTGCTGATATGAAGCTTCTCCTTCATATCTTAGTCTTCCAGTAACACCTAGTTACTGGTTCTTTCTACTAAATTCTCTGTTAAAATAACTGGTGTGGTTTTAGTCTCCTGGCAGGACCCTGTCTGACCCGGCAGCACTAATGTTGGTAGTTTGTCATGGTGCTGATCTCAGGCGGCAAAAACTTGATTTTATTTATTATTTTTATTTTTTTTAAGAAACAGGGTCTTTCTCTGTCACCCAGGCTAGAGTGCAGTGGTACGATCATAGCTTACTGCAGCCTCGACCTCCAAGGCTCAAGTGATTCTCCCACCTTGGCCTCTGAGTAGCTGGATCGAGAGATGCACAACACCACACCTGGCTAATTTTTTATTTTTTGTAGAGGCAGGGTCTTGCTATGTTGCCCGGGCTGGTCCTGAACTCCTGGCCTCAAACGATCCTCTCACCTCAGCCTCCCAAAGCTAAGGAATTACACGCATAAGCCACCACACCCAGCTAGAACTTGATCTTTAAGGGTTATGCACTTGGTGGTGAAAGAGAAGAGAGAAAACCCAGGCTCCAAGCAAGGGAGAATGGCATCTCAGAGATCCTCACCACATTGCACAGAACTGAGGACTCCCCAAAGGCAATGCCCACACTAGTTAAATGAACAGGAAATGCACCTGTGGAAAGAGTCCCTGGGAGGCCTGTCTTGACCTTAGCTTGGGGGGACACCAAAGAAAAGGTGAAAATTCTTCTCTGGAGAACTCCTCACAAGTCTGTTCTCTCAAGGAATTTAGAGCAGAAATTCATGTTTGCAAACTGCATTGAAAAACTCAAGCTGAGGCCAGGCACGGTGGCTCACGTCTGTAATCCCAGCACTTTGGGAGGCCAAGGAAGGCAGATCACTTGAGATTAGGAGTTCAACATGGTGAAACCCCGTCTCTACTAAAAATACAAAAATTAGCCGGGCATGGTGGCAGGCGCCTGTTGTCTCAGCTACTCAGGAGGCTGAGGCAAGAGAATTGCTTGAACCCAGGAGGCGGAGGTTGCAGTGAGCTGAGATCACACCATTGCACTCAAGCCTGGGTGACAAGAGGCCAGGAGTTCAAGACCAGCCTGGCCAACATGGTGAAACCCCGTCTCTACTAAAAATACAAAAATTAGCTGGATGTGGTGGTGGGCACCTATAATCCCAGCTACTCAGGAGGCTGAGTAGCACAAGAATTGCTTGAACCCAGGAGGTGGAGGTGATGGTGAGCCAAGATTGCGCCACTGCACTCCAGCCTGGATGACAGAGCAAGACTCTGCCAAAAAATAAAAAACAAAACAAAACAAAAAGACTGGGCATGGTGTGGCTCACGCCTGTAATCCCAGCACTTTGGAAGGCCAAGGTGGGTGGATCACGAGGTCAGGAGATCAAGACCATCCTGGCCAACATGGTGAAACCCCGTCTCCACCAAAAATACAAAAAATTAGCTGGGCGTGGTGGCACATGCCTGTAGTCCCAGCTACTTGGGAGGCTGAGGCAGGAGAATCACTTGAACCTGGGAGGTGGAGGTTGCAGTGAGCCAAGACTGCACCACTGCACTGCAGGCTGGTGACAGAGCGAGACTCCATGTCAAAAAAAAAAAAAAGATGAATGCAGCCACTTTTGGTTGGGTATATTTTGTTACTGACTTAGTCACTTAGTCTCTTTTCTAACTGACATGCTGTGAAATTTATAAAACTGAACAATAAAGCCTTTTGCTGAGAAAAACAGAACATAACCATAGCTCTTTTTGTGCTCAGCTGATTGTGCAAAGGAAACAAGAAAGACAATTATACAGAAGGGAAGCTTTCTCCCTGACCTTGACTATACTTATTTAGAAAAGGCCTGATTTGGAGCTGACAGGGAAGCTGCATTTTCAGTGACTAAAAGGGGTAAGGCAAGCTGTGGTTGGCAGCTGCTATCCACATGAACCGAGATTTCCTCTGAGGGTTAGACCACTGGCTTCCTTGGCTTTAGGGCCTTGCAACTTGGGCTGAACCATGCTACCAGCTTCCCTGGTTCTCCAGCTTACAGACAGTCTATCATGGGACTTTGCAGCCTCCATAATCATATGACCCAACTCTCGTAATCTCTTCTATCTATATCTATATCTATAAACTATTGCTTCTATCTCTCTGCAGCACCTTGACTAATACAACTACCCATTCCATCTTACTAGAAAGACAGCGAAGGTAAATAAACATTCACGTACCAGATATGATAAAATTTTAGCTAAAAATGTACTTATTCTGTCTTTATCATTATAAAGTAGAATTCTGGCCAAGTACAGTTGTCCATGCCTGTAATCCCAGCACTTTGGGAGGCCAAGCCGGGCAGATTGCTTGAGCCTGGGAGTTTGAGACCAGCCTGGGCAACATGGCAAAACCCCATCTCCACTAAAAATACAAAAATTAGCCAGGTACGGTGGCAGGTGCCTGTAGTCCCAGCTACTCAGGAGGCTGAGGTGGGAGGATAACCTGAGCCTGGGGAGGTTGAGGCTACAGTGAGCCATGATCATGCCACTGAACTCCAGCCTGGGTGACAGAGTGAGACCCTGACTTAAAAAAAATAAGAAATAATAAAGTAGAATTTTGGCCGGGCGCGGTGGCTCAAACCTGTAATCCCAGCACTTTGGGAGGCCAAGGCGGGTGGATCACGAGGTCAGGAGATCGAGACCATCCCTGGCTAACATGGTGAAACCCCGTCTCTACTAAAAATACAAAAAACTAGCCGGGCGTGGTAGCGGGCGCCTGTAGTCCCAGCTACTCGGAGGCTGAGGCAGGAGAATGGCGTGAACCCAGGAGGCGGAGCTGGCAGTGAGCCGAGATCGCGCCACTACACCCCAGCCTGGGCGACACAGCGAGACTCTGTCTCAAAAAAAAAAAAAAAAAAAAAAAAGTAGAATTTTGATCTAAATCCATTTGCCAAAAGAACACATAACCTTTTTTTTTTTTTTTTTTTGCGACCGTCTGTTTGTCATCCAGGCTGAAGTGCAGTGGCATGCTCATAGCTCACTGCAGCCTCCACCTCCAGGGGTCAAGGGACCCTCCCACCTTAGCCTTCTGAGTAGCTGGGATTACTAGTATGCACCACCATGCCTGGCTAATGTTTTTATTTTTGGGACAGACAGGGTCTTGCCTTGATGCCCAGACTGGTCTCGAACTCCTGATTTCAAGTGATCCTCCCGCTTTGGCCTCCCAAAGCACTGGGATAACAGGCATGAGCCACTGCACCCGGTCAGAAGCTTCATTTGTTAAGATGTACCTTGTAGAGCAGAAAAAGCACTTGATAAGATTCAATACACATTCATGAAAAAAAAGGCTCTCAACAAACCAGAAATAGAAAATAATTTTCTCAACCTAACAAAGGACATCTATAAAAATCAAACAACCTATAGCTAACACCATATTTAATGGTGAAGGACTCAACGCCTTCCCCCTAAGATCAGGAACAAAGCAAGGATATCCACTTCCACCACTTCTATTCAACATTGCACTAGTCAGTGTGACAAGGTGAGAAAAAGAAAAAAGAAAACTATCTTTTTTCACAGATGACGTGATTGTCTATGCAGAAAATCCCAAGAGATCTAGACAAACTACAAGGTTTAGTAAGTGAAGGTCACAAGATGAGAAGTCAATATACAAAATCAACTGTATATTACACATCATTTCTGTGGTATTCTGGCCAAAGTGTGCAACCTAAATTAATCACAAGGAAACATCATATATTTTGTACAGTAAGTGATATCTGACAAAATCACTGACCTCTACTCTTCAAAAACATCAAAGGCACACACCCAAAGTCACAGGAGCCTTCATTCCTTCCGTTCTCCCTCCCTCCCTCCTTCCCTTTTATTTTTTTTTGAGATGCAGTTTCACTCTTGTCGCCCAGGCTGGAGTGCAATGGTGCGATCTCGGTTCACTGCAACCTCTGCCTACCAGGTACAAACGATTCTCCATCTCAGCCTCCCAAGTAACTCGGATTACAGGCCTGCGCCACCATGCCTGGCTTTTTTTTTTTTTTTGTATTTAGTAGAGATGGGATTTCTCCATGTTAGTCAGGCTGGTCGTGAACTGCTGACCTCAGGTGATCCACCCACCCCGGCCTCCCAAAGTGCTGGGATTACAGGCGTGCGCCACCCACGCCCAGCTTCTTTCTTTCTTTCTGTGACAGCGTTTTGACGTTGTTACCCAGGCTGGTCTCAAACTCCTGAGGTCAAGTGATCCACCCGCAGTGGCCTCCCAAAGTGCTAGGATTACAGGCATGAGCCAGCACACCAGGCCTTCTTTTTATTTTTTAATAGAGACCGGGTCTCAGTATGTTGCCCAGGCTGGTCCCTAACTCCTGGGCTCAAGTGACCCTCCTACCTGGCTTCTTAAAGTTCTCGGATTACAGGCGTGAGCCACTGTGCCTGGCCGTCACAGGAACTCTTTTTAATGAATGGAAACCAAGGAGATGTGACAAATCAACGCAATGCATGATTCTGCATTTTCTTTTGCTGTAAATAACATTATCGGGGCAATGAAGAAAATGTGAAGAAAGTCTGAGATCAGATGATATAGCACTGTATCAATGTTAATTTCCTAACTTTGTAATTGCAATGTAGTCAAGTAAGAAATGTCTCAGCTTTTAGGAAATACTCACTGGAGTATTCAGGGATAAAGGGGCATCATGCACATAATTTATGCTCAGTGCAGAAAAAAAATATGTACATATTTGTTACCTTTGGGGAATATGAATGAAGAGTATATGGAGGCCGAGGCAGGCAGACTGCTTGAGCTTAGGAATTTGAGACAAGCCTGGGCCACGTGGCAAAACCCCATCTCTATAAAAATACAAAAATCAGCTGGGCATGGTGGTGCAAGCCTGTAGTCCCAGCTACTTGAGGGGCTGTGGCAGGAAAATCACTTGAACCTGGGAGGCTGCAGTGAGCTGAGATCATGCCACTGCACTCCAGCCTGGGTGACAAAGTGAGATCTCGTTTCAAAAAACAAAAGAGTAGGCCAGATACATACAGTGGCTCACATGTGTAATCCTAGCACTTTGGGAGACCGCAGCAGGTGGATCACTTGACCTCAGGAGTTCAAGACCAGCCTGGGCAACATAGTGAAACCCCATTTCTACAAAATATATTTAAAAATTAGCTGGGCATGATGACTCCCACTAGCTACTTGGGGGGCTGAGGCGAGAGGATCACTTGAGCCCAGGAGGCAGAGGTTGCAGTGGGCTGAGATCATCCCACTGTACTCCAACCTGAGCAACAGAGTGAGACCCCCATCTCAAATAAATAAATAAACAAACAAACAAATAAAATGAAATATATGGTTTAAAAAAGAGACAGTTTGGCATTGGCATAAAGAAAAATACACATATCAATGGAACAGAGAAGAGAGTATAGAAATAAACCCACACATATTGTCAATTAATTCTCAACAAGGAGTCAAAATGATTCAATGAGAAAAGGGAAGTCTCTTTTTTTTTTAAAGTATTTTCAGTCAGGTGCAGTGGCTCAGGCCTGTAATCCCAGTACTTTGGGATGCCAAGGTGGGAGGATCACTTCAAGCTCAGGAGTTCAAGACCAGCCAGGCAATGTAGGGAAACCCCATCTCTAAAAAAATTTTTTTTTTGTTTTGAGATGGAGTCTCGCTCTGTCACCCAGGCTGGAGTGCAGTGGTGTGATCTCGGCTCACTGCAAGCTCCGCCTCCCGGGTTCACGCCATTCTCCTGCCTCAGCCTCCCCAGTAGCTGGGACTACAGGCGCCCACCACCACGCCTGGCTAATTTTTTGTATTTTCAGTAGAGACAGGGTTTCACTGTGTTAGCCAGGATGGTCTCGATCTCCTGACCTTGTGATCCGCCCGCCTCGGCCTTCCAAAGTGCTGGGATTACAGGCGTGAGCCACCACGCCTGGCCAAATTTTTTAAAAAAATTAGCCGGGCATGGTGGCTCACACCTATAGTCTCAGCTACTCAGGAGGCTGGGGCTGGAGAATCCCTTGAGCCTGGGAAATGGAGGTTGCAGTGAGCCAAGATCATGTCACTGTACTCCAGCCTGAGCAACAGAGTGAGACTCTTTCTCAAAATAAATAAAATAAATCAGCATTGTCAACAAACATATAAAAAAGATACAGAAAAGGGCCAAGCATAAGGGTCTTTATAAGAAAGGAAGGCTGGGTGTAGTGGCTCATGCCTATAATCCCAGCACTTTGGGAGGCTCGGGTGGGTGGATCACTTGAGCCCAGGAGTTTGAGACCAGCCTGGGCAACACAGTGAAACCCTGTCTCTACAGAAAATAACAAAAGTTAGCCAGGAGTGGTGGTGTGCACCTGTAGCCCCGGCTACTTGGGAGGCTGAGATGGGAGAATCACTTGAACCTTGGAGGCAGAAGTTGCATTGAGCTGAGATCATGCCACTGTACTCCAGCCTGGGCAACGGAAATGAAATCCTGTCTCAAAAATAAAAAAAGTAAAAGAAAGATGGGCGCAGTGGCTCACGCCTGTAATCCCAGCACTTTAGGAGGCTAAGGAGGGCAGATCAGGAGGTCAGGAGTTTGAGACCAGCCTGGCCAATATGGTGAAACCCCGTCTCTACTAAAAATACAAAAAAAAAAGTTAGCAGGGCATGGTGACAGGCACCTGTAGTCCCAGCAACTCAGGAGGCTGAGGTAGAAGAATCACTTGAACCCGGGAGGCAGAGGTTGCAGTAAGCCGAGATTGCGCCACTGCACTCACTCCAGACTGGGCGACAGAGTGAGACTCTGTCTCAAAAAAAAAAAAAAAAGGCCAGGCGCGGTGGCTCAAGCCTGTAATCCCAGCACTTTGGGAGGCCGAGACGGGCGGATCACGAGGTCAGGAGTTCGAGACCATCCTGGCTAACACGGTGAAACCCCGTCTCTACTAAAAAATACAAAAAAAAAACTAGCCGGGCGAGGTGGCGGGCGCCTGTAGTCCCGGCTACTCAGGAGGCTGAGGCAGGAGAATGGCGTAAAAACCCGGGAGGCAGAGCTTGCAGTGAGCTGAGATCCGGCCACTGCACTCCAGCCTGGGCGACACAGCGAGACTCCGTCTCAAAAAAAAAAAAAAAAAAAAAAAAGAAGGCAAGAGAGTCAGAGTTGGAGAAGTGACAATGGAAATGGAAGCAGGCATTAGAGGGACAGGAGTGCTGGCTTTGATGAAGGAAGGGCCACAAGCTGAGGAGGGCAGATGGACTCTAGAAGCTGAAATAGGCAAGGAAATGGATTCTCCCCTAGAGCCTCCAGAAGGAACACGGCTCTGCCCACACCTCGATTTTAGCCCAGTAAGAGTAATTTTAGACTTCTGACCTCCAGAATAGTCAGATAATACATTTGTGTCACTTTAAGCCATGATCCAAACTTGCTCTCTTCCCTGATGTGCAGTTTACCGCCCCGTGTCTGCCTTCTGTCTCCTCCGTACACTGGTGATCCTCCAGAGGGCAGCAATCAGGTGTGACTCACATCTGCCCCATGTCTTCCCAGCCCCAGCCCCTGGGGGAGACGGTGATGCGGGCATGAGGGGCAGAGGTCAGTATGGGATCCATCTCATAGCCCTGCTTACCTCATAGTCTTGCTCCCCAGCGCCTCCAGCTGAACTGCCCACCAGCACCTCCACGAAAGCTGAGCCTTCATTCCCAATGTCCACACTGTGTATCTGCTCCTCCTTCTCCAACTGTGGGCAGAGAGAGAAGCCACTGTCAGTGCCTGCTCTGCCCCTGGGCTCACTGTGGGACCTCAGGATGAATTTCCTTTGGATCACCATGTCCCTGTAACGTCAACTCTGTGAGGGAGCACACCAGGGTTGACTGGTGCCATGAGTCCCCTCCACGCAGCATAGTGTATGGCATGGAGCAGGAATTGACAAAACAGTCACTGAATGAATGCACACGCCCCCACCCCACACATACCTGCTTCCCTGACCTCTCCAGACTCCACCACGTCAGCCTATCACACGCCACCATGGAGCTCTCCTTGCTAAGCACTTGTCAGAGTTATAACTTTATTCAAATCATCATGCAGACAAACAGCACATGTCACCCCTCACCCACAATTGCAGAGGACTCCAGGAAACCTCCCTGAGAGCAGGGGCTTTGTCCAATCTTGCCCACCACTAGTTCCTGGGTTTGAATCCCAGCTCTGCTGCACACTAGCTGTATGACCATGCCAGTTAACCTTTTGGAGCCTCAGTTTTCTCACCTGTAAAATGGGAATGACCACCATATCTAGGATCATGCACATAAATAATGGCCACAGGGCATGGTGAGGAGTAGGCAATTAACCACTGTCAGTCAGGAGGTATTATTAGTCAGTGCTTGACAACTCTTTGTTGAAAGAAGAAAAGAGCTACCTATAGGAGGCCTCATCTCAAAGGATCTGCCATTCTGGTCTGACAGATAAAGATGCAGAAAGCCATGTGGGCCATGTGGGCATGGGAGGCAGTTAGGTTGAGGCAAGTGTCCTACCTTCCAGTTTGGGGCTCTTTTATTAGGATCCTAGAATGACACATTATTGTAACTCTCAAAGGTACCTAGGCCAGGTGCAGTGGCTCAAGCCTGTAATTTCAGTACTGTGGGAGGCCAAGGCAGTGGATCACTTGAGGCCAGCCTGGCCAACATGGCAAAACCCTTCTCTACTAAAAATATAAAAATTAGCCGGGCATGGTGACGCCTGCCTGTAGTCCCAGTTCTTCAAGAGGCTGAGGCATGAGAATCTCTTGAACCTGGGAGGCAGAGGTTGCAGTAAGCAGAGATCGTGCCACTGCACTCCAGCCTGGTTGACAGAGCGAGACTCTGTCTCAAAAAAAAAAAAAAACAAAAAAAAAACAAGGTACTTAGTCCACCACCCTACACTGCCCTCTCCTCCCACCCGTGATGATGACAGATGCTCCAATCTGCTCTGTTGCCTCCCTGTCAGATCATCTAGACATCACCTGCACACTGCTATCAACAGGAACACCATCGTATGGGAGGAAGGAGCCTGGACTTGGGGTGAGGTAGGCCTGGGCTCAAATACAGCAATGCCATTTCCAACCTATACAACCTTGGGTGACCTAGTCAACGTCTCTGTGAGGCAGTTTCCTCACGTGCAAAAAGGGAAGAGGGTCATAACAACCCTCCTTCCTTGGCCAGGCACAGTGGCTCACATCTGTATAAGCAGCACTTTGGAAGGCTGAGGTGGGAGGATCACTTGAGGCCGAGAGTTCAAGACCAGCCTGGGCAACATAGCCAGACCTTGTCTCTACAAAAAATACAAAAATTAGCCAGGCATGGTGGCATATACCTGTGGTCCCAGCTACTCAGGAGGCTGAGGCGGGAGGATCACTTGAGCCAGGGAAGGTCAAGGCTGCAGTGAGTCGTGCTCGTATCACTGTACTCTGGGCGACAGAGTGATGAGACCTTGTCTCCAAAAAAAAAACTTACCCTCCCTCTGAAGTAAGTTGAGATGACACACAGAGTTAACAACTATAACCACAACTGCGGCCAACATCCGAGTGCACTCAGTGCTCCTGGTATGCCAGACTCTTGCTAATAATACATGTATCTACTCTCCTGCAACGGCTCTGCCAGGCAGTTGCTATAATTATCTCCATCTTACACATGAGCAAACGGAGGCAGGAAGTGATTATGTAACTTCACAGCTGGTGGGTGGCAAAGCCGGACCGGAACCCAGAAAGGCTGGCGACAGTCCATGCGTGCTCCTCCATCACACCACTAGCGTGCTGGAGAAGGAAGATGGTGCTGGAGGAAGGGCCTGCCTAAGGCTGAGGCCGGCAGACCTCCTGCTGACTCCCCTGCCTCCACCGCCACTCCCAGCCCTGGGCCCTGGGCAGCGTACAGTGCTGCCTGGGCTCATGAGAAGTCCCAGTCTGGGCCGGGTGCGGTGGCTCACACTTGTAATCCCAGCACTTTGGGAGGCTGAGACAGGTGAATCCCTTGAGGTCAGGAGTTTGAGACTAGCCTGGCCAACATGGTGAAACCCCGTCTCTACTAAAAATACAAAAATTAAAATTAGCAGGGCATGGTGGTGAGCGCCTGTAATCCCAGCTACTGGGGAGGCTGAGGCAGGAGAATCACTTGAACCCGGGAGGCGGAGGTTGCAGTGAGCCGAGATTGTGCCACTGCACTCCAGCTTGGGCAATGGAGCGACACTCTGTCTCAAAACAAAACAAAACAACAACAAAAAAAAAAAGAAAAAAAAAAAAAAACAAGAAGTCCCAGTCTGACTGCTTAGCCTCTGGCCAGGCTTTGTGACTCTTCACCAGCCACAACAGCCTCCCTTCTGTGCCAAGAACAGTCTGGCTCCTTCCCAACTCAGGGCCTCTGCACCTGCCAATCCCCCTGTCTGGACCACTTTTCTCTCAAACATACCCATAGCTGGGTAAAAGTTTACCTTCTGTGCTTCAGGTGCCCACTCAGATGTCACTTCAGACCATAAGTAGCCTACCTCGCCCCCTACCTGGTGCCACTCTCTATCTCCCTACCCGACTTTACTTTTCTTCATGTTTACTGCCTGGTGTTACACAGTTACATCTTTTTTGTTTGTATTTGTCTAGCATCTGTCTCTCCCGCTAGACTTTTAAGCTCCACGAGAGCAAGGACAATGTCTGAGTTGCTCCCTCCTGTGTCCCCAAGGCCAAGAACAGTGTCTGGTCCTTCCCAGCTCTGCTGATTTCCTGCTGTGTGATCCTGGAGCAAATGGTTTCACTTCACCCCTTGTGCCTCAGTTTCTGAACCTGTGAAATGGGGACAGTAAAAACGCCTACCTCATAAAGTTGTTGATAACATTCAAATTCATACCAAGAATGAGAAATAACATACCAAGTGCCTGGAATACTGCCTGGCACAGAGCAAACACTATATAAATGTCAGCTGTGAATATCATTAACACAGCAGGCCTCTAGTGCATTCCCAATGGATGGACAGACAGACGCAGAAGAGGCCCCCAGCGACCGTTTGCAGAAGTTACTACTCAAGAGTTACTAAGCTGTAACTCTGGCTCTGTCCTCCCTTACCAGGTGGGCCTGTTGAACCCCTTCTCTGATGCTTGCTTGGGTGTCCCATCTGTCACAAGTGGATCATAATGGCTAACATTTTCAGATTCTCACCATGTCCAAGTGCTTGGTGTATGAGTTTCCTGTTACTGTTGTACAAATTAGCAGAAACTTCATGGCTAAAAACAACACAAATTTGGCCAGGCGCAGTGGCTCACGCCTGTAATCCCAAAACTTTGGGAGACCGAGGCGGGCGGATCACCTGAGGTCGGGAGTGCGAGACCAGTCTGACCAACATGCAGAAACTCCGTCTCTATTAAAAATACAAAATTAGCCAGGCGTGGTGGCCCATGCCTGTAATCCCAGCTACTCGGGAGGCTGAGGCAGGAGAACTGCTTAAAACTGGGGGGTTGGCCGGGCGCGGTGGCTCAAGCCTGTAATCCCAGCACTTTGGGAGGCCGAGACGGGCGGATCACAAGGTCAGGAGATCGAGACCATCCTGGCTAACATGGTGAAACCCCGTCTCTACTAAAAATACAAAAAACTAGCCGGGCGAGGTGGCGGGCGCCTGTAGTCCCAGCTACTCCGGAGGCTGAGGCAGGAGAATGGCGTGAACCCGGGAGGCGGAGCTTGCAGTGAGCTGAGACCCAGCCACTGCACTCCAGCCTGGGCGACAGAGTGAGAATCCGTCTCAAAAAAAAAAAAAAAAACTGGGGGGCGGAGGTTGCAGTGAGCTGAGATCGCACCACTGTATTCCAGCCTGGGTAAGAGGAGCGAAACTCCATCCCCCCCTCAAAAAAAACACCCCATAAATTTGTTATCTTATAGATCTGGAGGTCAAAAATCTGAAACTGGGCCTTACAGAGCTAAAATCTAGATGCGGCAGGGCTGCATTCCTTCCTTCCGAGAGCACTAGAGGAGAATATGTCTCCTTGCATGTTCAGCTTCTCGAGGCCACCTGCCTTCCTTGGCTCACAGTCCCTTCCTCGTCTTCAAAGCCGCTGAAAGCGCTGGCATCACTCCAGGCTCTGCTTGCATCTTCACAGCTCTGGTTCCAGCACTCTTGCCTCCCTCTTTCCCTTATAAGGCTTCCAGGGGTTACATGAGGTCCACCGGATAACCCAGGGCACTCTCCCCATCTCAAGATCCTTAATTTAATCAAACCCACAAAGCTCCTTTGGTCATTAAAATATTTCCAGGTTCTGGGGACGAGGACATGAACATCTTTTGAGCGCCACCGTTCTGTCCACCACACTTGGCTAAGCATGCACCAGGCATCACTGAAGCCTCAAAACCACTTTAAGTAGAAGGGTCTGTTATGACTCCAGTTTCACAGATGGGGAAACTGAGGCTCAGACAGGTTAAATCAATAGCTTACATGGCACACAAGCTAATAACTAGCAGAGTACTTCGGACCCAACTGCCTGACTGCAAAGCACTGCCCAATACCACCACTGTTCTCAACTCCTTTCCTTCCATCCCTGAGTCAAACTCAACATCTTTACCTCTCCCACAATATTAAGCACAGCTCCTAAATCTGGTAGGATGGAGATGCTTGTATTTTAAATGAATGATTCCTACTGCATATATAACTATTTTTACTTTAAACATGCACAGGCACTCCCTGACATTTCTTCTTCATATATAAAAAAAACTCCTGGCTAGGAGCAGTGGCTCACGCCTATAATCCCAGCACTGTGGGAGGTGGAGGCGGGAGAATCACTTGAGGCCACGAGTTCAAGACCAGCCTGGCCAACATAGCAAAACCCTGTCTCTACCAAAAATACAAAAAGTTAGCTGGCTGTGGTGACACACACCTTGATAGTCGCAGCTACTCAGGAGGCATGAGAATTACTTGAACCTGGGAGGTGGAGGTTGCAGTGAGTTGAGATGAGCCACTATACACCAGCCTGGGCAGGTGACAGAGTGAGACTCTGTCTCAAGAGAAAAAACAACAGGCTGGGCACGGAGGCTCACACCTGTAATCTCAGCACTTTGGGAAGCCAAGACAGGCAGATCACTTGAGGCCAGGAGTTCGAGACCAGCATGACCAATATGGTAAAACTCTTTTTCTACTAAAAATATAAAAATTCTCCAGGCATGGCCGGGTACAGTGGTTCACGCCTGTAATCCCAGCACTTTGGGAGGCTGAGGCGGATGGATCACCTGAGGTCAGGAGTTCGAGACCAGACTGGCCAACATGGAGAAATCTCGTCTCTACTAAAAATACAAAAAGTAGCTGGACGTAGTGGTGCACACCTGTAGTCCCAGCTACTTGGGAGGCTGAGGCAGGAGAATCTCTTAAACCCAGGAGGTGGAGTTGCAGTGAGCCGAGATTGCACCATTGCACTCCAGCCTGGCCAACAAGTGAAACTCCGTCTCAAAAAATAAAAAAATAAAAATAAAAAAATTAGTCAGGCGTGGTGGTGTGCACCTGCAATCCCAGCTACTCAGGAGGCTGGGTGACACAGCAAGACTCCGTCTCAAAAAAAAAAAGTAAAAAAATACTTTTAAAAATTCTGATAAAAATGTTTATACATAGAGGCTGTGGGTGGTGGCTCATGCCTGTAATCCCAACACTTTGGGAGGCCGAGGCAGGTGGCTCACTTGAGCCAGGAGTTCAAGACCAACCTGGGCAACACGGTGAAACCCTGTCTCTACTAAAAACAGAAAAATTAGTTGGGCATGGTGGCATGCGCGTATAGTCCCAGTTAGGAGGCTGAGGCAGAAGAATCACTTGAACCTGGAAGGCAGAAGTTGCAGCGAGCCGAGATCATGCCACTGCACTCCAGCCTGGGCGACAGAGCGGACTCCATCAGAAAAAAAAAAAAAAAAAAAAAAAAAAAGTGGCTGGGCACAGTGGCTCACGCCTGTAATCCCAGCACTCTGGGAGGCCGAAGAGGGTGGATCATGAGGTCAGGAGTTCAAGACCAGCCTGGCCAAGATGGTGAAACCCCTTCTCTATTAAAAATACAAAAATTAGCCAGGCATGGTGGCGGGTGCCTGTAATCCCAGCTACTTGGGAGAGTGAGGCAGAAGAATTGCTTGAACACAGGAAGTGGAGGTTGCAGTGAGCCGAGATTGCACCACTGCACTCCAGCCTGGGCAACAGAGCAAGACTCAATCTCGAAAAAAAAAAAAAAGTTTATATACACACGGAAACAACCCAATAAATGTCTATCAATTGATGAATGGATAAACATTGTACAATATATTTATGGAATATCATTCAGCTATTAAAAAACAATGAAGTTGTGATATATGCCACAACATGGATGAACCTCAGAAACATTATGCAAAGTGTAACAAGGTTAAGTGTAAAAGACCACATATACATTTATAAGTCCAGAATAAGCAAATCCAGAGAAGCAGAAAGTAGATCAGTGGTTGCCAAGGGCAACAATGGGGAGAGAATAAGAAGTGACTGCTAATGGTTATGTGGTTTCTTTTTGGAGTGATGAAAATATTCTGAATTAGAGAATGGAGATGGTTGAAGAACATTGTCAATAAGCTGGAAAAAAAAAAAAAAACCCTGAAATGTGCACTTTATTTATTTATTTATTTTTGCTTTTTGTTGAGACAGAGTCTCGCTCTGTTGCCTAGGCTGGAGTGCAGCAGTGCGATCTCAGCTCACTGCAACCTCTGCCTTCCGGTTCAAGGGATTCTCTTGCCTCAGCCTCCCGAATAGCTGGGACTACAGGCACGCACCACCACCCCCGGCTACTTTTTGTATTTTCAGTAGAGACGGAGTTTCATCATGTTGGCCAGGCTGGTCTTGAACCCCTGACCTCAAGCAATCCACCTGTCTCAGCCTCCCAAAGTGCTGGGATTATACAGGTGTGAGCCACCACATCTGGCTGAAATGTGCACTTTAAATGGTTAAAACAGTAAATTTTATGTGAATTTTATCTCAAAATAAGAGATGAGTGCTCAGTATGTATCAGCTGTGAGGATAAGGACACAAGATGATTATCATCTGTGGCCAGGGTTCGTGTGCATGCACCTTTCTCAGGGAGACACGGTTCATGATATGAACTGTTCCTGAAACAAACATGGCACAGGAGGGCAAAGTTCCTGAGAGATATATTGCTAAAAAATTGTTCCACGTTGATGAAATGCAATCTTTTTTTTTTTTTTTTTTTTTTTTGAGACAGAGTCTTGCTTTGTCACCCAGGCTAGAGTACAGTGGCACGATCTCGGCTCTCTGCAACCTCCACCTCCTGGGTTCAAACAATTCTCCTGCCTCAGCCTCCCGAGTAGCTGGGATTACAGGCGCCCGTCACCGGACCTGTCTAACTTTTACATTTTTAGTAGAGACAGGGTTCCACCATCTTGGCCAGGTTGGTCTTGAACTCCTGACCTTGTGATCCACCCGCCTCAGCCTTCCAAAGTGCTGGGATTACAGGCGTGAGCCACTGCACCCAGCCAAGAAATGCAATCTTATGCATCATTTAAAAGGATGAGGTAGGCCGCACACGGTGGCTGACACCTGTAATCCCAGCACTTTGGGAGGCCAAGGCAGGAGGATCACTTGAGGTCAGGAAGTCAAGACCAGCCTGGCCAACACAGGGAAACCTCATCTCTACCAAAAATACAAAAAGTAGCCAAGCCTGGTGGCATGTGCACCACTGCACTCCAGCCTGGGCGACAGAGCAAGATTCTGTCTCAAAATAAATGAATGAATGAATGAATGAATGAATGAGGTAGAAATTTATGCAGTGTGCATCTCCAAAATACACTGTTACTTGAAAAACACACACAAGGGAACAGTGTATATACCATGCATTTTTTAAAACGGGATGGAGGGGGTAGGTATATATGCTTGTATGTGTACAGAATGACCCAGGAAGACCACCCAAAAACCTGCTAATGCTGGTTGCATCAGGAGAGAAGAATGAGGGAGCAGGAGTTGGAAAGGAAGCAGGGAGGGATGGAAAGGGTGAGGGGAGATTTTCTTTTTAGTGTATACCCTTTTGCCCCTTTTGAATTTCGCACTATATGCATATAATACCCATTCAGAAAGCAAATATAATAAAATCACAATGGCCAGGTCTTGTGGTTCTCTCTGTAATCCCTGTAATCCCAGCAATGCAGGAAGCTGCCTTAAAAAAGCTCAAAAAAAAAAAAAAAAAAAATTAGTTGGGTGTGGTGGTGTGCACCTATAGTCCTAGCTACTCAGGAGGCCAAGTTGGGGGATCACTTGAGATCAACAGTTCAAGAACAGCCTTGGCAACATAGTGAGACTCCATTTAAAAAAAAAAATCGGCCGGGCGCGGTGGCTCAAGCCTGTAATCCCAGCACTTTGGGAGGCCGAGACGGGCGGATCACGAGGTCAGGAGATCGAGACCATCCTGGCTAACACGGTGAAACCCCGTCTCTATTAAGAAATACAAAAAACTAGCCGGGCGAGGTGGTGGGCGCCTGTAGTCCCAGCTACTCGGGAGGCTGAGGCCGGAGAATGGCGTAAACCCGGGAGGCGGAGCTTGCAGTGAGCTGAGATCCGGCCACTGCACTCCAGCCTGGGTGACAGAGCGAGACTCCGTCTCAAAAAAAAAAAAAAAAAAGAAAAAAAAAATCAAATATAAATAAATAAAACCACAATGTTATCTCAATACAACCGAATACTATACAGAAATGACAATAGGCCAGGCGCAGTGGCTCATGTCTGTAATCCCAAGGATTTAAGAAGCTGAGGCAGGAGGAATGCTTGAGCCCAGGAGTTCAAGACCAGCCTAGACAATACAGTGAGACCCCATCTCTGCAAAAAAAGACAAAAATTAGCCTGGAGAAGTGGCACATGCCTGTCGTCCCAGCTATTCAGGAGGCTAAGGTGGGAGGACCGCTTGAGCCCGGGAGGTTGAGCCTGCAGTGAGCTGAGATGGTGACACTGCACTCCAGCCTAGGTGACAGAGTGAGCCCCTATCTCAAAAAAAAAAAAAAAAAAAAAGAAAGACAATAGGAGTTGGGCACGGTGGCTCATGCCTGTAATCCCAGCGCTTTGGGAGGCTGAGGCAGGTGGATCACCAGAGGTCAGGAGTTCGAGACCAGCCTGACCAACATGGTGAACACCTGTCTCTACTAAACACAAAAAATTAGCCGGGAGTGGTGCTGCATGCCTGTAATCCCAGCTACTTGGGAGGCTGAGGCAAGATAATCACTTGAACCTGGGAGGCGGAGGTTGCAGTGAGCTGAGATTGTGCCATTGCACTCCAGCCAGGACAACAAGAGTGAAACTCCATCTCAGAGAGAGAAAAAACAAACAAACAAAAATCACAATAAACCATCTGCAGCTACACTCAACGCATAGATGAAATGAACAAACATAACAAGGGAACCCAGACAAGAAAAGTTTATACCACACGATTCCATTTCGTATGCAATTCAAAATCAGGCAAAATGAATCCATGCTGTTAACAATCAGGACAGTGGTCACCCTTGCAGGGGTACTGACAGGAAGAACCTGAGGGAACTGCTGGGGGCTAGGCATGTTCTGTGGCTCTGCGCTGCATCTGGGTGTGGAGTAGACAGGGCTGCAGTTTGCGAAGAGTCACTGAGCTCTATGCTTACTTACACCTTCACTTCACTCTATGTATGTTACACGTCAAAAAACAGTAAAAACAAATTTAAAACACCACAGTGGCAAACTGAATGACTAGAAAACCAATGACAATCAAAAATGACCACAGGCCCTACTGCTGATGAACATTTCTTCTAAAAATGACACACCTCCAGTGACACACAGGAGTTATATCTGGGTCTTATCCAAGCCACCCCTCCAGCCCAGGAGTAGTTAGCAAAGAGGTTGGCATTTCCCTCTGGGAGCAGGTGATGAGCTGGCAACAGAGCCTTCTGTGGCTACTGCAAACAATCAGGTGTGTGCGGCTGTCATAAGCAGATGGCTAAGCCCCATGTGGTAAGATCCAGATGTTGCGTAATAATGATTAGAGGAGAAAATGCAGGGTAGTAGAAGAACCCACAGATGTGGCCAGGTGCAATGGCTCATGCCTGTAATGCCAGCACTTTGGGAGGCCAAGGCAGGAGGACTGCTTGAGCCCACGAGTCCGAGACCAGCCTGGGCAACACAGTGAGATCCCATCTCTACGAAAAATTTTTTAAATTAGCTGGGCCTGGTGGCACGCACCTGTAGTCCCAGCTATTCATGAGGCTGAGGTGGGAGGATTGCCTGAGCCCAGGAGGTTGAGGCTACAGTGAGCCATGACTTTGTAACTGCACTCCAACCTGGACAAGAGAGTGAGACCTGTCTCAAAACATAACAAAACAACCCAGAGATAAGGCTGCTGCCTTGGTGGCCAGAAATTTCTGCCTTATCAGTTACGTCAAAATAATCAAAATTAGCATTTGATGAATCCAGAGTAACCCCATATATTAGTCATTGACAGATGCAAGCAGTCATTCTAAAGAGTCTCTGACGTGGAATAAGTTAACAAAATAACTGTTGCAATGCTGGTCTCCCACTCCTGTGTGTGGCCCCTGCAGTTGATGGTCAACATGGAGCCAGCAGGATCCTGTGAAGGCCTAAGGCAGATCCTGTACCTCCTGTGCTCGGAGCCCTCCAGTGGCTCCTATCTCACCCGGAGTAAAAGCTCAAGTCTTTTCAATGGCTTTCCAGGCCTTAAGTGGTTTTTTAGGGGCTCCCAGTCCCACCATGTTACCTCATCTCCTACCTCTCTCCCCCTGGCTGACTCCACCCCAGCCACACTGGCCTCTTTGCTGTCACAAGCCAGCTTCAGAGTCTTTTCCCTAGATATATACATAGCTCATGTTGCTCAAATGTCCCCTTTCCAGGGAGGCCTTCCCGGATCCTATCATTGAAATAAAAATCCTTGCCATGCTCCAGCTCCAGCTGGGGCACTCTCATTCCCCTTCCTTAAGTTCCTCCATAGCACTCATCATCCAACATATGTTTTACTGACTCATTTGTCAGTCTTTCCCTACTAATGTGAAAGCTCCACAAGACTGAATTTCTTTTGTTTTTAAGAGACAGCATCTCGCTCTGTTGCCCAGGCAGGAGTGCAGTGGTGCCACCATAGCTCACTACAGCCTTGATCTTCCAGGCTCAAGTGATCCTCTCGCCTCAGCCTCTGGAGTAGCTGGGACCACAGGCATGGGCCACCACGCTTGATAAATTTTTGTATTTTTAGTAGAGATGAGGTTTCCCTGTGTTGCCCAAGTTGATCTCGAACTGCTGGGCTCAATGACCCTTCACCTTGGCCTCCCAAAGTGCTGGGATTATAGGCGTGAGCTGCTGTGCCCCACTGAGAGTGAATATTTGTCTTCTGCTGTGTACTGCTATATTAAAACAGTGCTTGGCCTACAGAAAGCACTTAATAAATACATGACTAAATAAATGAGTGAATGAACAAATAAATCCACCATCTACCCCCGAGTGTATAGGTTCTTTCCCTGCACTGACAACTTCCACATTCTGTCTCCAGCTCCACATGTGATCCCTAACTGCCTCCTGGATGCCACCCCTTGACTATCCCAAAGTCACATCAAACCTGGACATCCCAACTGAAACACATCACCTTCCCAAGCTGCTCCCTCTGGGGTCTACCATGTTGGTGACAGCTGCAATACTCCCTCAGTCTCTCCCAGGCCAGGGACACATTCTGTCTCTTCTGCCTCCAGTCACGCTGTTTCCACAGCAACTGGGGTAACAGAATGAAATGTGATTTCGCTGGACTCACCTGATCATAAGAGAGCCCAGCGGAATCATCACCCAGTAAGTAATAAAAACATGAATCCCTCCCTCTACACAAACACCTACTTGTTGACAGAGCACTTGTACAGACATTATGTCACCGAATTTTCACAACTCCGGCTTGGATGTCATTATTCCCAGACATGAGAAAACAGGTTAGAGAAATGAAACAATTTGCTTGAGGTCACCGAGTAAGAGGAAGAGCTGAGGGCTTGCATCTAGGTCCTAAGACTAAAACTGTCAGCAACCTGTTTTAGTACAGCAACCTGTACCTATCACAGTTTAAAAGACTGAGGTCGGGTACAGTGGCTCACGCCTGTAATCTCAACATTTTGGGAGGCCAAGGTGGGTGGATCACTTAAATTAGCATTTGGTGCTAATTTGCCTTGAACTCCCGAGGTCAGGAGTTCAAGACCAGCCTAGCCAACATGGCGAAACCCAGTCTCTACTATAAATACAAAAATTAGCCAGGCATGGTGGCACATGCCTGTAAATTCCAGCTACTCAGAAGGCTGAGGCATGAGAATCACTTGAACCTGGGAAGTGGAGGCCATTAGTTGACAGGTGCTAAACATTGACATCAATTGGGATGGACTAGATGATGTTACAGTAACAAAGGAGTCCCTAATCTCAGTGGTTTGAAACCACAAAGTTGTATTAACTTATACTGTAATAATGCTGTGTAACAAATCATCCTAAAACTGAGACTTTTTTTTTTTTTTTTTGAGACAGAGTCTCACTCTGTCTCCCAGGCTGGAGTGCAGTGAAACCATCACAGTTCACTGCAGCCTCAACCTTATGGGCTCAATTGATCCTCCCCACTCAGCCTCCCTAGTAGCTGGGACTACAGGCATGCGCCACCACGCCCAGCTATTTCTCGTATTTTTTTGTAGAGATAGGGTTTCCCCATGTTACCCAGGCTGGACTCAAACTCCTGGGTTCAAGCGATCCACCCACCTCGACCTCCCAACATGAAAACTGAGACTTACACCAACAAGCATTCTTCTAAGAGTTCATGGGATGGCTGCTTTGGCTGCAGTTTGGAAGGATTCAGGTCTCTTCCATGAGATTTCAGTTTTCTGGGATTAGCAGTAACCTGACAAATGTTCTCATGGCAGATCATGGGAGCACAAAACCCAAGTGCATTTAAGGCCCTTGCTGAAGTTAGATGTGCTGAAATTCCATTAAGTAAATCATATGGTCAAACCCATCAATGGAGCAGGGAAATATACTCCCCCTCCAGCGGGAGGGAGAGGAGTGGATATTTGCTGAATGACTGCCTATTCTCAAAAGGTTAATTTTTCCTTCACCCTAGCACTATCCAGAGGGTGTTCTGCTCCTTATAGTCATAAACCAGCCCCCAGGCCAGGAACGATGGCTCACACCTGTCATCCCAGCACTTTGGGAGGCTGAAGCAGGAGAACTGCTTGAGTCCAGGAGTTTGAGACCAGCCTGGAAACACGGTAGAAACCCTGTCTCTAAAAAAACAAAACAAAACAAAAAAAATAGCCAGGCATGTTGGCGCACACCTGCAGTACCAGCTACTCAGGAGGCTGAGGCAGGAGGATCGCTTGAGCCCAGGAGGTAGAGGCTGCAGTGAACCAAGCCAAGATCATGCCACTGCACTATAGCCTGGGAACAGAGTGAGACTCTGTCTCAATAGATAAATAAAAGACTGACTGTCAGGCAAGTTGTATAACTTATTTGGGCCTCAGTTTCCTCATCTGTAAAAGTGGGGATAACAGAGCTTGCCTCTTGGGGTTTATGAGGACTCAATGAGCTAATCTATGTGAGTGAGGTGTGTAGAGCAGTGACTGGTAGGTAATGTTGAATAATGTTAGCTCTCATTACTATTCTTTTATTTTTTATATTTTGGGGGTCTCGCTGTGGTGCCCAGGCTGGAGTGCAGTGGCGCAATCTCAGCTCACTACTGCCTCCATCTCCTGGGCTCAAGCAATTCTCTCACCTCAGACTCCCCAGTAGCTGGGATTACAGGTGCACACCACCATGCTCAGCTAATTTATAAAATTTTGGTAGAGATGACATCTCACTATATTGCCCAGGCTGGTCTCAAACTCCTGGGCTCATGCGATCCTCCAGCTTCGGCCTCCCAAAGTGCTGGGATTACAGGTGTGAACCACCACACCTGGCCTATTATTCTTTAAAAAAAAAAAAAAAAAGTATTTATTTTAATAAAAATAGAGACAGGGTCTTGATATGTTGCCCAGGCTGGTCTGGAACTCCTGAGCTCAAGCAATCCTCCCATCTCAGCCTCTGAAAGTGCTGGGATTACAGGCATGAGCCACAGCATCCAGCCAGTTTCCCCTTCTTTAAAGTGGAGTTGATTGGCTTAGATGACCTTCCTGGACACCTTCCAGCCCCGAGCCCACTGGCTGCAGGAGGCAGGGTACATGGCAATGATTCATTTTGTTCCAGCTGAGGAAAGTGAAACCCAGAAAGTAGAAGCCACCAGCCCAGGACCACACACTGATTCCTGTGGTCATCCTGGACCTCATCCTTGGGTCTCCTTTGCTCTCTGCTGAGGGGCACAGGGATTATGCCGCCCATTTTCCAAGTAAGGAAGCTGAGGCCCAGCAAAGAAAGTGACTCAACCCATTGCCAGTTGGTTCAGGAGCAGAATCTGGTACCCCGGACTCCAGACTCCTAGTGAGGAGGAGGTGGGGTGGCAGGATCACCTGTAGAACCACAGAGATGGTCTTCTCGCCTGCCTTGGCTGCCCGCCATTTTCGGTAAGTGTCTGCCTTGAGAAGATTTTCTGCACAGTGGGTCTGGAAACAACAGTGGGAGAGGAGAATTAGAGCACAGAAATGACAGCTAGGCCTCCAGCTCTCAGCTGATTCCTTCGAGTCCTCCCAAGGCCTCTACGATCCTCCAGACTTAAGCTCTCCCGTTAATCCCCCCACACTCTGCCTGGAGTTTCCCTTACAACACTTTCCCGTGGAAGTTCACCTATGGGCTCTCCAAGAAAGCTTTCCTTATTCCTCCTTTTCTCTCCGGAAGTTCGTTCCCTAGACGCCGGAACGTCCCTAATTCAACATCTCTCCACAATTCACTTTTAGTCTCCTGGAAATCCCCCCATGACTCTCCTTAGACTTCCAAGAAGAACCCCAAGAGTTCTTTTAAGAGTTGTCCTCATTAATTCCCTCACGTCTTCCAACCTCCCCCATGCAGGTCCCTCACCGAGTCCTGGCTGCTGCAGGACACGACATGGCGGAGGCGGATCTCCGGCATGTCAACGTCGTGGGCTTCGCCTGGCCAGAAGGATGAGGTAGGGTCTGGGGTCTGAGAGGCACGGAGGGTGGGAGGGGGTGGGGTGCGCCCTGCGCGGGCTGAAGTGCGCAAGCGCGCGAGGCTTGGGCCTTTCAAACCCCGGCGCGCCCGCGCTGGCGTCGACACTGCGCAAGCCCAGTCGCGCCTCTCCACAGCGGGAAGAGCGCTGCGTTCCTTAGCAACGAGCGTTTCCTCCAGCCCCGCCTCCCTCTGCCACACACCCCCGCTCTAGCCCCGCCTCCCGATGACGTCCGCACCTTGCTTTCTAGGCGCCTAGCAACAGAAGCGACCTCCGGGATTGGCGTCTAGAAGAAATTCGCCATTCTCATTGGACGATGCAGTCACCGCTCACACTGGAGCCTAGAAAGCAAATCTTTTTGCTGTATTATTATTATTTATTTTATTATTTTTTAAAATTTTTTGTTGAGACAGGGTCTTGCTCTTTCACCCAGGATGGAGTGCAGTGGCAGGATCTCGGCTTTCTGCAACCTCTGTCTCCTGGGGCCAAGGGATCCCCCCACTTCAGCCTCCTAAGTAGCTGGGATTACAGGCACTCGCCACCACATTCGGCTGATTTTTGTATTTTTTGTGGAAACACGGGGTGAGGGGGCGGCGGGTCTTGCTATCTTGCCCAGACTGGTCTCGAACTCCTGAGCTCAAGCGATCCACCTGCCTCGGCCTCTCAAAGTGCTGGAACTACAGGCGTGAGCCACCGCACTGGGCTAGGACAGCAAATCTGAGTGAATTTTCGTAGTTTCCTAGGAAACCTGGATTCTACGCAACAGGATGTCCTCAAACGGCTCAGGAGGCTGCACTCTTCACTCTGTCCCCCTGCCCCACCCCACCCCCACACACACACATACACATACACACACGCGCGCGCGCGAAAAAAAAAAATATCAGATCTGTCTCAGCCTTATGCCTGAGGCCAAAAGAGAAGGGTTCAGCGTCCTAAATATAACGCAAAGTATGTGCCCAACCCCCACCCCCCCATACACACACCCCTATCCTGGAGTTTGTCCAAAAAAGCCTCAGTTTCCCAATATGTAGACTGTGGGCATCTGTCTTTTACTACGCCCGCCTATGGCTGCTGACAGGCATCCCCTCTGTTCATTCGGTCCCTTGGAGAGCCAAGGGTGCAGCCCAGGGTGGGGTCGCAGCTGGAGACAGCCCAAACATACAAGGAGTGTAAGCCAAGCACATGAAGAGAAGGGAAGGGAGACAAGGCACCCCGCACCCACAGGACCAGCCTGGACATGCTGGGTGCTCCCAGGTGGGGCCCTATCCACACTGGGTGCTTCCTTGGGAGGAGAAGGAAAGAGAGAGAAGGAGAGGGCATCCCAGTTCTTGCAGCCACTGGGAATCAAGTGACCCAACTCTGTCTTGGTCTTCAAGCAAACAAACAAACAAAAATGGGCTGTGGGAAGGTGAGAAAACAGGGTAGTGACTTTCTGGGTTCTAATGGAAGAGGGGGCTGGAAGCCCAGACTCCTGGGGTATCCATGGAGGTGGGGGGCTGGGCACAAGATGCCCAGGTCACTTTGGATTCTGGTTCCGCCTTCCCAACCCAGAGGCCACAGAGGACTGCCCTGGGTTCTGACCTCAGCTATTTCTCCCCGCAGGGTGAATGTGGGTACGGACCCGCCCCTCCTCAGCTTCCTATAAAAGCTGGGGACCAGGTACTGCCGATACACACACCATGAGGCCCTCCAGGAGACAAGGGACCCTTCTGCTGGCCTTCGTGCTGCTCTGCACCCTCCTGGGTCTTGGTAAGTGACAAGGGACCTGGACTCTCTCTGGAACCTCAGGAAGAGAGAGGTCCCAGACAGGGAGAGAGAAAGAGAGAGAGAGCCTTCAGCAAGTCCTCAAGGTGAATGGGCAGACATTCTGGAAATTCAGATTTATGGAAGAGGTCAAGGGTAAAGGAAGAGAAAGCCTGGCGGTCCCAGAGAAGAAAAGCTTCTGTGATTGGGTCCCTGAGAGAGGGGCTTGGTGGGCTCTGAATCCTCCATCCTCCAGGAAGGATCCCAAATACATCTCAATTCTAGGAAATCAGATGACAGCATGGCTGGAAAGGGAAATCTTTAAAAATATAATTTTTTAAAAGAGGGAGAAAGTCTGGTATGGTGTCTCATGCCTGTAACCCCAGCATTTTAAGAGGCCGAGGCGGGTGGATCACTTGAGGTCAGGAGTTCGAGACCAGCCTGGCCAACATGGTGAAACCCTGTCTTTACTAAAAATGCAAAAAAAGTTAGCTGAGTGTGGTGGTGGGTGCCTGTAATCCTAGCTACTTGGGAGGCTGAGGTGGGAGGATTGCTTGAGCCCAGGAGGCAAAGGTTGCAGTGAGCCAAGATCGCACCACTGCACACCCCAGTCTGGGTGACAGAGCAAAACTCCATCTCAAAAAAATAAATTAATATAATATATATTTTTTAAAGAGGGAAAGAGATTTCTTTTCTCCTTAGACTAAGAAATTCAGGCCCCAGTCCCCTCCTCCCCTGCACACAGGAGTCCAGGCAAGCCTCACTTTCTCCAGGACCCAGGTATCTGGGCCCCTAGATTTCCCCTCCCTCAGGACCAAGAAGTTCAAGTCCTCTGCCCTCCTGGTCCTCACTCTCCCTCCTTGACCTGGGATGCAGTCCTCAGCCTCAGGGCCCCCTGCCTGAGCTCCCGCTGTCTACAAGACCTACGTGGTACCTTCAAGGAGGAGAATCCCACATTCAGGAACCAGCTGGACCTGAAGTTTCACAAAAGTCCATGGAAACCTCCACCACAACCCCTCCCTGCCCCTGAGCTTTCTCAGAGGACCCTGGCATCCAAAATCCCCAGCCACGTAATTAGGCAAACAGACTTCATGGTGGAGTCGCTTCCCGTCCCTGGAAGCAGCTTTGCTGGCATCACCACTGCTTCTTCGTCCTACTCTGGACAGTTCCTTGGGCAGCGGTCAACATCCTGACCGTGAAAAACCAGGGAGCTGCTGGTCCCTCCTCTCTCAGGACACAGAAGTCCTAAGTCAAAGTTGTGGTCCGAAGACCACACCACCCATGACTACAGCCTCGCCTTCTGTCTACACTGCAGGGTGCCCACTACGCTGCGAAATATGTAAGGCGCCCGGGAGCAGGTGCCATGGCCAAATGAGGACCTGCAGCAGCGACAAGGACACATGTGTGCTCCTGGTGGGGAAGGCTACTTCAAGTAAGACGATGTGGCCTGGGACCTGGTGGGGAGATGGGGTGTACCTTCAGGGTGGAAGAGACTACCATGCTGAGGGGGGATCATCATGGTTCTCAAGGTGGGGGAGCGTGGGAAGAAATCAGTGGAGAGCAGGAAAGAGGGAAAGACCATCATGAGATGGAGGGAAGAGAAATAAATGGTGTGATGGAAATCATTATTGTCACGGGATTCTGAAAATGAGACTGTCCTAAAGAGAAGGAAAACGGGGGGAGGGGTGAGAGTTAATAGACTTTCTTAGGCAGAAGAGGGGTAAGGAAAGACATTGTGTGGGGGGGGCAGAGAAATAGTGAGAGGGGAAGAATCTAACTGGCAGGAGGTGGAAATGGTGGGGAGTGGATAGAGAAGGAAGAGGCTGGGCTGGGGTGGGAGAGTGTTAAAAGGAAGAGGTCATTCCTGGCAGCAGAGGGAGGAGAGATGATGTTGGAGTGTTGGAGTAGTGGGAGAGACAGAAAAGGGACCACCCCAAACAGGAGAGGGACGATAACCTCGAAGTATGGAACAAACCATTTTTTTTTCTTTTTTGAGATGGAGTCTCGCTCTGTCACCCAGGATGAAGTGCAGTGGCACGATCTCTGCTCACTGCAACCTCCACTTCCCGGGTTCAAGCAGTTCTCCTGCCTCAGCCTCCCAAGCAGCTGGAATTACAGGTGCGTGCCACCACGCCTGGCTAATTTTTGTTTTTAGTAGAGACGGGGTTTCGCCATGTTGGCCAGGCTGGTCTCCAACTCCTGACCTCAAGTGATCCTCCCGCCTCGGCCTCCCAAAGTGCTGGGATTACAGGCATGAGCCACCGTGCCTGGCTGAGCAAATCATCTTAAAGAGGAGAAGTAGAGACAGGGAGGGGGAGATGTGGATGAGCAAAATAAAAGGGAGGCCAGGCACGGTGGTTCACGCCTGTAATCCCAACACTTTGGGAGGTTGCGATGGGAGGATCGCTTAAGCCCAGGAGTTTGAGATCAGCCAGGACAACAAAAAGAGATCCCATCTCTACAGAAAAAAAAAAAGAAAAGAAAAAAATTAGTTGTGCAGGGTGGCACATGCCTGTAGTCCCAGCCACTTGGGAGGCTGAGACAGGAGGATCACTTGAGCTTGGGAGATCGAGGCTGCAGTAAGTTAAGTGCACACCACTGCGCTCCAGCCTGGGTGACAGAGGGAAACCTGTCTCAGAAAATAAAATGGAAGAGAGAAGATGGGCATGAGTTAAATGAAAGAGACCACCCCAGACCTGAAAAAGGATGGAGGAGAAAGGGAGCAATGGAAGAGACCAGTGGGGAACAGGGATGTTTATACAAAGCTGAAAGAGACTTTTAGTCACAGGAGGAGAGATGGTGAGGCCTGGTGAGGGAATGAAGGTGACTTCGGATGCAGGGAGAAACCACTGGTCGGGAGGGGCTGTGAAAGGAAAGTGAGATAGAAGATCACCCAGCCAGCGTTGGTGGGTTAGGGAAGAACCTGAAAGGCTTGAAGAGACCCCCACATCCCGACATAGAAGAGGAAACGCACCCTGGGGAAGGGAGGAGAGGGAGCTGGGGGACCCCTCGATGGGGTGAAGGGGGAACCAGTGAATTGGGTAGGAAGAGACCACCACATGGTGGGGAGGGGGAAGGCCCGGGAGGCTGGAAGAACCCACCTTAAACATAGACCTGAAAATAGCTAAGAGGGGCAGCAAGAGACCCTTGATGGGAGGTCTGAGGAGTGACCATGGCAGGATCTGAGAGAGGAGGATGCCTGTTGCTGGGACTGGGGTTCATTGAAAGAGACTACAGGGTGGGCGGGGGAGTGGTGGGGAGTTATGGAGGCTGGAAGAGACCATTTCAGGAAGGCATGGGGGTGGCCATAGGCGGCCTGAAATAGAGCAATCCTGGCAGGACAGGGAGAGATGGGTGGCCGTGGGTGGGGTGGGGTGGAAGGGACCACATCCGGCAGGCTGAGGTTGGCAATGGGGAGCTGGAAGAGACCACCGAAGGCCTACTAGGGGCTATGGCAGCGGGAGGGAGGGCTACCTAAGAAACCACTCCAGGCCATGCATCAGACAGATTAGGCCGCATGGCTCTAGGGGGCTTGAAAGAGACCACCCTGGCCGGGAGGGAGCAATGGCTCCCGCCTGTAATCCCAGCACTTTGGGAGGCCCAGGTGGGGGGGATCACCTGAGGTCAGGAGTTCGAGACCAGCCTGGCCAACATGGTGAAACCCCGTCTCTGCTAAAAATACAAAAAAATAGCTGGGCATGGTGGCGGTCGCCTGTGATCGCAGCTACTCGGGAGGTGGAGGTTGCAGTGAGCGAGATCTCTCCATTGCACTCCAGCCTGGGCGACTTCATCTAAAAAAAAGAAAAAAAAAGAAAGAAAAACAAGAAAGAGACCACCCTAGGAAGTTGTGGGGTTGGGGAGGCCTAGGGTTAGGTGAGACTTTGAGGCAGGGGTTGAGGCCAGGGAGTGGTCAGCCAGCACCGTCCCACCTGTCCCCATCCCACAGACGGCAAGGAGTGGGTGCACACCTACAAGGGCTGCATGAGGTCCCAGGACTGCTACTCCGGCGTTGTATCCACCACCATGGGCCCCAAGGACTACATGGTAACCAGATCCTTCTGCTGCCAGAGCGACGGCTGCAACAGTGCCTTTTTGTCCGGTAAGAGCCCGTGGTGTGTGGTGTGTGCTCTGGGTCTCTACTGACCCTTGCTGTAGCTACTTGCCGGCTCTGAGCCTGTTTCCTTACCTGTAAAATGCAGTGTCTGTTAGCAACCCTGGTGTTCCCCGGGGTTGTTGGGAGGTTGGGGGAACGGTTTAAACATCCCTAATTCACCTTACACTTCATCCTCATCCTCAGTTCCCTTGACCGATCGTACTGAGAATGGCCTGATGTGCCCCGCCTGCACTGCAACCTTCAGGGACAAATGCATGGGGCCCATGACCCGCTGTACTGGCCAGGAAAACCGCTGCGTCTCCTTATCTGGACACGTGCAGGCTGGTGAGTGGTGCCTGGATCTCTCGAGAAGGAAACAGAACTAGAGGCCCAAACTTCTAGGTTCCATGAGAGGAGAGGATTCCAGAGAAGTGGGTGAGGATGTGTTCTGGGATTATGAGGAAGAAGGGGCTGAGGTCCCTGATTCCAGTCTGAAATCTCCCTTTCAGGTATCTTCAAACCCAGATTTGCCATGCGGGGCTGTGCTACAGAGAGTATGTGCTTCGCCAAGCCTGGTGCTGAACTGCCCACAGGCACCCATGTCCTCTTCCTCCACCATACAGAGTGCACTCACTCCCCCTGGAAAGCTATCTGAACCGAGGAAGATATACGTGGTGTGAAGTCCCCATTTGTCCTCAGCCTGTAACTCCCCGTGTGCCTATAAAAAAGTTAATAGAGCAAGCCTGAGTCCTTGTGGTGTGATGTATCTTGAGGAGATAGAATGCAGGAAATAAAGGGTCTCAATCCTCATTTCAAATCCTCTCCTTTTGAGGAAGAGAGGGAAGGCCCTGCCTTCTTTCTTTCTTTTTTTTTTTTTTTTCAGACAGGGTCTCACTCTGTCACCCAGGCTGGAGTGCAGTGGTGCATTCAAGGCTCACTGCGGCCTCAACCTCCCGGGCTCAAGTGATTCTCCCACCTCAGCCTCCCTAGTAGCTGGGACTACAGGCATGCACCACCATGCCCAGTGATTCTCCCACCTTGTTCTCCCTAGTAGCTGGGACTACAAGCGTGCACCACCATGCCCTGCTAATTTTTTATTTTTTGTAGCAACAGGGTTTCACTATGTTTCCCAGGCTGGTCTTGAACTCCTGGGCTCAAGCGATCCTTGGCCTCCCAAAGTGCTGGGAGGACAAGGTGTGAGTCACCATTCCTGGAGGCCCTGCCTTTTATGAAGGGGTTACTCTTTGCCAGGTCCCTGTGCTGTGTTTTCCATGCTATACCTCATTTCATGATCATAACAACTCTGTGAGGTTGATATTATTAACCCCACTCTACAGATGAACAAACTGAGGCATAGATTGTGGGTGTCATTTGCTTGGGTCAAACAACTAGGGAGGATCAGAACCTTGATTTGAACCCAAGTCTGGTATACTTCAGAGTCCATGATCATCTCTCTCAATTAACTGCTTCCTCTTTTTGCCTCAATGTTCATGTCTGCAAAACATAGATATTAATAGTTATAACCTCAAGGTTGTTGTAAGAGTCAAATGAAAGACAATTTAAAAAGCACCTAGTGCAATGCCTAGCACCTTTAAGACCATGTGGATTCTAAAGACAATGTATGCCTGAGTAAACAGTAATCATCATAATAGCTGCCACTTACTGAGTGGCCATTAGTTGACAGGTGCTAAACATTGACATCAATTGGGACAGACTAGATGATGTTACAGTAACAAAACAAGTCCCTGATCTCAGTGGTTTAAAACAACAAAGTTGTATTAACTAACACTGTAGTAATGCTGTATAACAAATCATCCTAAAACTGAGACTTCTTTTTTTTTTTTTTTTTGAGAGAGAGTCTCACTCTGTCTCCCAGGCTGGAGTGCAGTGAAACCATCACAGTTTACTGCAGCCTCAACCTCATGGGCTCAATTGATCCTCCCCGCTCAGCCTCCCTAGTAGCAGCGACTACAGGCATGCGCCACCACGCCCAGCTATTTCCTGTGGGTTTTTTTTTTTTTTTTTTTTTTTTTTTTGTAGAGACAGGGTTTCCCCATGTTACCCAGGCTGGTCGCAGACTCCTGGGTTCAAATGATCCACCCACCTAGGCCTCCCAACATGAAAACTGAGACTTATACCAACAAGCATTCTTCTAAGGGTTTGTGGGATGGCTGCTTTGGTTCCAGTTTGGGAGGATTCAGGTCTCTTCCATGAGATTCCACAATTTTCTGGGATCAGCAGCTCCCTGGCAAATGTTCTCATGGCACATCACGGGAGCACAAAAGCCAAGGGCATTTAAGGCCCTTGCTAAGGTTAGGTCTGCTAAAATTCCATTAAGTAAATCAAATGGTCAAACCCATCAGTGGAGCAGGGAAATATACTCCCCCTCCAGTGGAAGGGAGAGGAGTGGATATTTGCTGAATGACTGCCCATTCTCAAAAGGTTAACTTTTCCTTCACCCTAGCACTATCCAGAGGGTGTTCTGCTCATCATAGTCATAAATCAGCCACTGGCAGGGTGTGGTGGCTCACGCCTGTCATCCCAGCACTTTGGGAGGCCGAGGCAGGAGGACCACTTGAGCCCAGGAGTTTGAGACCCATCTGGGCAAAAATACAAAAAAAAAAAAAAAAAAAAAATAGCCAGGCGTGGTGGTGCACACCTGTAGTCCCAGCTACCTGGGAGGCTGAGGCGGGAGGATTGCTTGAATCTGGAAGGTGGAGGCAGCAGTGAGCTGAGATCTTGCCACTGCACTCCAGCCTAGCTGACAGAGACCCTGTCTTAAATAAATAAATAAATAAATAAATAAATAAATAAATAAATAAAGCATCCACCAATTTGAACGTGGCCAATTTCTGTGTCACAGGAAGTTTACCATGGGTAATCACACGCTGTGATCCAGAAGTGACTTAATACAAGTCACTGGATGGAGTTAGTCACATGGCCCACCTGGCCACATGGGGACCAGGAAGTGAGATCCTGCCCCAAGGTCAGAAGGCAGAGGACTGGACATGTTTCATTAACAGCACAAATGACTACCATGACCCCTTAGAAGCTGTTTTTCATTTTATTTTCACTACTTTATGTGATAGGCACTATTATTCGCATCCCTGTTTTCAGGAGACATCGGAGGCTCAGAGGGCTGTCACATTGGAGGTCCCACAGCCTAAAAAGTGGCAGAGTTTAAGATTTTAATCACTGAGTCATGTTGTTGGGCAGAAAGAGACCACATCACACACAGAGAGAACAAGTCTGTTATTAGTTGCTTTTGCTACATAACAAACCATTCCAAAATTTAGTGGTTTAGAACAATCACCTATTTAGTTGATGATTCTCTGGGTTGCCACTTGGTCTGGGATCAGCTGGGCAGTTGTTTCGCTGGTCTCAGCAGGGTTCAGCTGCCTATCAGCTAGGGAGCTCTGTTCCAGCGGTCGGTTGGCTATGGGTGGCGGGGATCAAGGATGACTGGGCCATGTGTCTCTTTTCTCTTTATTACCCAGCAGGTTAGTCCAGGTCTTTTCTTTTTCTTTTCTTCTTTTTATTTTTTTAGACATTGTCTTGCTCTGTCACCCAGGCTGGAGTGCAGTGGAGCCATCGTAGCTCACTTCAGCCTTGACTGGGCTCAAACAATCTGCTTGCCTCAGCCTCCCCGATGTAGTTGGGACCACAGGCACACACCACCACATCTGGCTAATTTTGTTGTAGTTGCTTTTTTGTAGAGATGGGGGTCTTGCCATGTTGCCCAGGCTGGTCTCGATCTCCTGGGCTCATGAAATTCTTCCCTTTGCCTCCCTAAGTGCTGGGATTATGGGTATAAGCCACCATGCTCAGCCAGCCTGGGGGTTGGATGTGGCAGTGGTGGTAGGGATACCAAGGGGAGCAAAAGAGGAAGTCCCAGTGCATAAGCACTTTTTTTTTCTTTTTTTTTGAGACGAAGTCTCGCTCTGTTGCCCAGGCTGGAGTACAGTGGTGCAGTCTCACCTCACTGCAACTTCCACCTTCCAGGTTCAAGCTATTCTCCTGCCTCAGCCTCCCGAGTAGCTGGGACTACAGGTGTGCACCACCACACCCGGCTAATTTTTTGCATTTTTAGTAAAGACAGGGTTTCACTGTGTTAGCCAGGATGGTCTTGATCTCCTGACCTTATGATCCGCCCGCCTCGGCCTCCCAAAGTGCTGGGATTACAGGTGTGAGCCACCGCACCCGGCTGCTTAAGTACTTTTCAAGCCTCTGCTTGTATCATGTTTGCTATTGTTCTAGTGGCTGAAGCAAACCACATAGTCAAGTCTAAAAGGAGAGCAACAATCCAAGGGCATGGCTACAGAAAGGCTGGCCCAATTGGGGTCATTAATGGGTACAGCTGGCTCCAGAGCTAAGGCGCTTTAGCATCATAAGCTCCCAATGTTTAAACAGTAAGTCTGCCTGCACTCCTTCCAAGGTGGCAAAACTCAGATACTGATAAATTCTCTTGATCACAGCCCAGTCTTTTCCCAGCAGATTCCCCACCATCCCTCCTATGCCCAGATGCTGGAGTCTAGGTTTCCAGCCCAGTTAAAATCTCAAGGATCTTTCTTTTCCCTCAAACTCCAAAAGAACAGACACGCAATAGGATTTCTATTCATTTTTATTCATTCCTCCAAAGAGCACCATAGGCCAACCACACCCTTGATGTGTCCTTCATGGTTCCCCACTGCAGTGGACACAAATCCCTCCATCATTGTTCAGGAATGTATGGAACTCTGCTGTAGTGATGAGGTTGTCTCGTCCACTCACCCAAGTTTTCCATGCCTGTTCTGCTTCTGATGGCAGTGCCAAAATTCATCATACATTTCCTTGAATTCCTGCCTCCAAGGGTCTTCCAGCCCTGTGGTGCCATGCAGACACACTCCAATGGAGGCCAGTGATCTGTCTACAAGGGAGTCTTAGTCTTTTCTGCTTGGATGCTCCCAGAGACAGATACCTACTTATGTCTTCACAAAGACTAAAATTCAATCCCATCAAAAGTCATGATTTAAAAGGCGACCACCCCCAAAAGAAGTCATAACACTCAAGCATGTCAATATATACAACGATGTAAACACAACCAATCTACAACTATATCAACACAACCAGCACTCCTCTATGGGCACAGACACACACACACAAAATTGTCTTGCTTTCTCAGATATGATCTCTGGCATGACTCCTGCTGGCATGAGGGCAGAGGAAATTGAGAGCAGCAAAGCATATAGCAGTGATGTCAGACAGGACCAAATCAGAGACAGGGTCAAAGTGGCAGAAAAATGAGGAGCACACTCCGAGCAAAGGCATGGGGGTGAGACAAAGGCACCCAGACTAGAGCCATCTTGGTGCTGCCCAGGGGTGGGTGGCACTCATGTCTGAGCTCCCTGTGTCAGGCTTTTCAGGAAACGGTGCACTGTTATGTGTGTGTATGCATGCATATACATACACACGCTGAATTCTCACCATAACCATGTGAGGTAGATGCCATTTGTGGAGTGACTTGCCCAAGTCAGTAGAAGGACTATCTGCCCCTAGAGCTAGACTGATAGAATTTTCTATGTTGATAGAAGTATTCTATACCTGCACTGTCCAATACTGTAGCCACTAACCACATGTGGCTACTCTGTATTAACACCGTACTACTGCCAATGAAACGGAGAATTTTATTTACTTTTAATTGAACAGCTGAGGCCAGGTGTGGTTGCCCATGCCTGTAATACCAGCACTTTGGAAGGCTGAGGTGGGAGGATCACTTGAGGCTGGGGGTTCAAAACCAGATTGGTGGCAGGCGTGGTGGCTTATGTATGTAATCCTAGCACTTCAGGAGGCTGAGGTGGGCGGATCGACTGAGGTCAGGAGTTCAAGATGAGCATGGCCAATGTGGTGAAACCCTGTCTCTAAGACAAATATCAAAATTAGCCAGGCATGGTGGCACACACCTGTAGTCCCAGCTACTCAGGAGGCTGATGCAAGAGAATCAGTTGAACCTGGGAGGCAGAGGTTGCAGTGAGCCGAGGTCATGCCCACTGCACTCCAGCCTGGGTGACAAAGTGAGACTCTGTCTCAAAACAAAACAAAACAAAACAAAACAAACAAAACAAAAAAACCCACTAGCTTGGTCAACGTAACAAGACCCGCATCTCTACTTAAAACATTGACACTCGGCCGGGCGCGGTGGCTCACGCCTGTAATCCCAGCACTTTGGGAGGCCAAGGCGGGCGGATCACGAGGTCAGATCGAGACCATCCTGGCTAACATGGTGAAACCCCGTCTCTACTAAAAATACAAAAAATTAGCCAGGCGTGGTGGCGGGTGCCTATAGTCCCAGCTACTCGGGAGGCTGAGGCAGGAGAATGGCATGAACCCGGGAGGCGGAGCTTGCAGTGAGCCGAGATCGCACCACTGCACTCCAGCCTGGGCGACAGAGTGAGACTTCATCTCAAAAAAAAAAAAAAAAAATTGACACCCATCTCAGTTTTTGGAAAACTATTATATAATTGGAACAACTTGGATATGTAAATCTACTTCTCCAACTATGAATTTTATGAAATTGAAAAACAGGTCAAGCATTTTGGATGAAAATGTATCATGGTAATTGAGATTTGGTGTAAGTGTAAAATATACACCAGATTTTGAAGACAGCATAAAAGAATGTAACATAACTCATTTAAATACCGATGATGCCAGGCGCAGTGGCTCACGCCTGTAATCCTAGTACTTTGGGAGGCCGAGGTGGGCGGATCACCTGAGGTCAGGAGTTTGAGACTAGCCCGGCCAACATGGCAAAATCCCATCTCTAACCAAAAATACAAAAATCAGTGGGCATGGTGGCGGGTGCCTGTAATCCCAGCTACTCGGGAGGCTGAGGCAGGAGAATCACTTGAACCCGGAAGGTGGAGGTTGCAGTGCACTGAGATTGTGCCACTGCACTCCAGCCTGGGCAACAGAGCGAAGCACCATCTCAAACAAACAAAACAAAACAAAAAACGACGATATGTTGAAAGCTATTTTAGATACATTGGGTTAAGTAAAACATGTTAAAATGAATTTAACCTGTTTCCTTTTACTACTCTAATGTGGCTATTAGAAAACTTGGCTGTAATCTGAGCACTTTAGGAGGCTGAGGTGGGCAGATAACTTGAGGCCATGAGTTCAAGACCAGTTTAGCCAATGTGCTGAAACCCCATCTCTACCAAAAATACAAAAATTAGGCTGGGTGTGGTGGCTCATGCCTATAATCCCAGCACTTTGGGAGGATGAGGCCAATGGATCACCTGAGGTCAGGAGTTCAAGACCAGCCTGTCCAACACAGTGAAACCCCATCTCTACTAAAAATACAAAAATTAGCTGGGCGTGATGGTGCGTGCCTGTCATCCCAGCTACTTGGGAGGCTGAGATTGCAGTGAGCCAAGATCGCACCACTGCACTCCAGCCTGGGTGACAGAGCAAGACTCTGTCTCCAAAAAATAAATAAATAAATAAAATAAAAATATAAAAATTAGCTGGGCGTGATGGCTCACACCTGTAATCCCAGGACTTTGGGAGGCCGAGGCGGGTGGCCTGAGGTCGGTAGTTCGAGACCAGCCTGACCAACATGGTGAAACCTCGTCTCTACTAAAAATACAAAAATTAGCCAGGCATGGTGGCATATGCCTGTAATCCCAGCTACTCAGAAGGCTGAGGCAAGAGAATCACTTGAACCTGGGAGGCGGAGGCTGCAGTGAGCCGAGATATTGCCACTGCACTCCAGCCTGGGTGACACAGTGAAGCTCCATCTGAAAAAAAAAAAAAAAAAGAAAAGAAAAGAAAACTTAAAATGACATATATGTGGCTTGCATTTTGCTTCTACTGGACAGTGCTGCCCTGAAGCTCTCCCATTCCATCACGTGGCTGACATGCCTGATTGCAGGGCTTAGACACTAATATGAGGGGGTAAAGAGATGTAGTGGATATTACAGATATGTATGAATATTCTTCCCCTAAAGCTGAAAGAGCTTTCATGGAAATGCCTGGAGCCATTCAGTATAGAACCAAGTGCTCTTCCCCATGGTAGATAACTCAACTTTGATGGGACAAATTGTGTCAGCAGTGGGGGAGACAGTGGTACCATCCCTTGAGTATCTCCCCTTGGATCAGTCACCCTTGTCTTCAGCTTCTAAGAGAGACAGGATCTCAAAACTCTTGAAGGTTCTTGTCCAGCCCTTTCATTTCACAGATGGGAAAATAAGGCACTGTCCAAGTAACACACAGTGACAGTGGCAAAGTTGCGCTTGCTTCCCAGGCCCCTGACCTCAGACAAGGGTGTTCTCTCCAATTAAATGCTTGTTTCTCCTTATCTTGCTCCATTTTCCTATCTTGTGGCAAGAGATCAACAATCGAAATTCCAATCCTAGTTCTGACACTGATCAATGAAATAAACATGTAGGCTGGGTGTGGTGGCTCACACCTGCAATTCCATCAAGGCAGGAGGATCACTTGAGGCCAGGAGTTCAACACTAGTGTGGGCTACAAAGCTAGAACCCGTCTCTACAAAAAATTTGGTGCTGGCCGGGCGCGGTGGCTCAAGCCTGTAATCCCAGCACTTTGGGAGGCCGAGACGGGCGGATCACGAGGTCAGGAGATCGAGACCATCCTGGCTAACCCGGTGAAACCCCGTCTCTACTAAAAAATACAAAAACACTAGCCGGGCGAGGTGGCGGGCGCCTGTAGTCCCAGTTACTTGGGAGGCTGAGGCAGGAGAATGGCGTAAACCCGGGAGGCGGAGCTTGCAGTGAGCTGAGATCCGGCCACTGCACTCCAGCCTGGGCGGCAGAGCGAGACTCCGTCTCAAAAAAAAAAAAAAAAAAAAAAAAAAATTTGGTGCTGTGTACCTACAGTCCCAGCTACTCTGTAGGCAGAGGTGGGAGGATCATTTGAGCCCAGGAGCTGGAGGTGGCACTGAGCCACGATCATCCCACTGTATTCCAGCCTAGGCAACAGAGCAAGACCCTGTCTCTAAAATAATAATAATAATAATAGTAAAAAATATTTACGAAGCACCTATTGTATCAGTCACCTATTGTTCTAGATACTGGGGGAACAACAGAGAACAGGACAGGCAACGGGTCAAAAGCCAGTAAATAGGTAAATAAATAAGATCATTTTTGACAGTAATAATTGCTACAAGGAAACTCAACTGGCTGAAATGAATGGGGGGATGTGAGTTACTTCAGATAGGGTGGTCAGGGAGGCGAAGGCCTCCCTGAGGGGATATGTGAGCTGAGATCTGACTGAGCGAGTCACAGGAAGGTTTGAGAGTAGAACAGGAAGTTGTGAGTAGAGCCTTGAAGGAAAGAGAACAGCAGGTGCAAGGGTCCCCAGGCAGGACTCAAGGTGGCCACTCAGGCATCAGAAAGAAAGTCAGGTGGGCATGATGGCTCACACGTGTAATCCCAGCACTTTGGGAGGCTGAGGCGGGTAGATCACCTGAGGTCAGGAGTTTGAGACCAGCCTGGCCAACAGGGTGAAACCCCTTCTCTACTCAAATACAAAAATTAGCCAGGTGTGGTGGCACATGCCTGTCATCTCAGATACTCGGGAGGCTGAGGCAGGAGAATCGCTTGAAGCTGGGAGCAGGAGATTGAAGTGAGCGGTGATCACATCCCTGTACTCCAGGCTGCGTGACAGGGCGAGACTCCATCTCAAAAAAATAAAAAAAGGAAGGAAAGCCTATCAGGCTGGACAGGAGTGGGAAGGGGCAGTGAATGAGAATAAGCAAGGGCCAGACCCTCAGGGCCTCAAGCCTGCCCTCTCTGGACTTTGCTCTTTCTGTCTACAACAAAAGGGATTCTATCGCTTGGATTCTCAGATCCTCCTTTTCTGTTTTTGACACTGAAGAATTCTGTAACCTGCAGCTTTTCCCCTACATGTGGCTAGCAGCCTAGAACATTCCAGGCACTGTGGTTTCTGCCTTTGCTTCATTCACTCCTGGCATATTCCCATGGTCTCAAATGCCTGGCCACCCATTTGGTGGGCCCCTGGCTCAGCGCAGTACCCTCTATGTACATCAGAAAGCAGAGTCTCTTGGGGATACCTAAGGTGTCCATACAGAAGTGTTTGGACCAATGCAGCAGTACAGCTGTTCTTCCAAAAAGGAAGTTGCACAAAACACCAAGGCCAAAAAAAGAGAGAAACAGACTCTTTTCCTGAAGAAGAGAGACAGAGAAACAGACTCCCCAGAGATCATCTGAATTGCTCAGCACCTAGAAGATGAAGGCAGTCATATCCCTTCCCAGTCACACTCACAGAGGCAGTTGCCGGGATCCCAATACAAGGTTTGGAGGAGCTGTCTCTGAGGTATTCTTTCCTGCCCTTCCACACCCAGAAGGCCTCATTCCTGGTCCCTGGCTACTTCTAGAGCCCACCATGCCCAGACCTCTTACCCACCTCACCTCATTTTTGTGGGACCACCCTCCCTACATACTTTTGGAGGGCAATTATAGAAACCCATCCACTCCCCAGGAGAGATCAAGAAGTCTCCAGCTTTCTCCCACAAGCCCCCTGATCCGTCCTCCAGATGCAGACCTCCCCTTACCCAAGAATTAGGAACCAAGGTCCACAGCCATCTTAGGACCCTAGAGTCTGAGACCCCGGAGGCCTCCGCCACCCCATCAAGACTCAAAGCCCACTGCTCCTTGGGGACCTGTGTGCAGGCTTTTTCCCCCAGAGAAATGTAGACCCTGTTTCCCTCTGAGGCTCTGAAGCCCAAGAGTTCCAGCTCCCTGGGGCGCTCAGGTCTCCCTCCCCTATAGTGGAGTTTAGGTACCAGTCATGGACACCTCCCCACCAATTAGGAAACAGGACTTCTCCCCTCCCCTGGAGGACTAAACATCCAGTAACTCCAGTTTCTACTCCCTAGGAGACAAAGACATAGTCTCTGCTAGACTCTGGGCCACCAACTTCCTTCAGGACAGAAGGGTCTGGATGTCATGCACCATGGTTCCCAAAGAAATCAGGATTCCTGGCAGGGCACGGTGGCTCACGCCTGTAATCCTAGCACTTTGGGAGGCCCGGGCGGGTGGATCGCCTGAGGTCAGGAATTCAAGGGCAGCCTGGCCAACAGGCTACTAAAAATACAAAAATTAGCCAGGCTTGGTGGCAGGCACCTGTAAATCCAGCTACTCCGGACGCTGAGGCAGGAGAATCGCTTGAACCTGGGAGGGAGAGGTTGCAGTGAGCCGAGATCGCGCCATTGCACTCCAGCCTGGGCAACAAGAGACTTCGTTTCAAAAAAAAAAAAAAAAAAGAAAAAAAAAAAAGAAATTAGGATTCCTGTCCCCCAGACTCTCTGAATCCAGGTGATGAGAAGTCACACATCCCTGCTAGAAATCAGAGTCCACATCCCTTTCAAGCACCCAGGATTAAGCCCAGGCATCCCCTGCCACAGTCTGGACCCTCAAGCCCCCTCCCACCTCTCACTGGGCAGACTCAGGGGGTGCCAGTACAGCCTCAGCATCAGCCCGCATCTCATCCAGAGCCTGCAGCAGTACGCCGTGAGCCGCTCGGTAGCCCAGGCCACCTGTCGCCGCTGCGCCACCCGCAGGCCACAGGAAGGAGAGAGCACCCAGTGCTGCGCCCCCAGCAGTGCCCTCGCCCGCCCAGGCGCCCAGCCTTGCTTCGACCTCGGCGCGCGTCACCGGGCCTGGGAAATGAGCGCGCGCTGCCAGCTCCCCAGGAGCCAGGCCCAGGGCACGCTCACGTCGAGCCAGTGCCGCGGGTTCCAGTCCCAGGCCCCGTCGCCACTCCGCCAGCTGACCCCGCAGAAGTGCCACGTCGCATGCCCAGCCCAGCCCTGGGAGTGGTGCCGCCGCCGCTGCCAGACTAGCCAGCAGAGCTGGCCTCCACGCCCCGGCCCGCAACGCCGCAGCCTTGGTTCGGGCAGCGCTGGGAGATGCTGGTGGCAGTGCCAGCAGCAGCGCCCCTGCCTGGGCTGGGGGGAGCGCTTGCCGCAGCCATTCGCATAGCCCTGGGAGTCCACCAGGCCGTAGGGGGAACACTGGCGGCGGTGCCTCCTCCAACACCTCCCACGTCTCGTCCTCCGGGCTTAACACGGCGGCCCGCTCTGAGTCGCCACCACCTGATTTCTTCATGCCGACAACCTGCTGCAAACCCTCGCTGCCAGCTTTCTCAGGACCTTCCCCGCTGCCTGCTTTCTGCGATCCAGCGCTACATTTCTCCCTTCCCTTACTGAGTGCATTCTCCAATCCCCCTCCGCCTGCGTTCTTTAAGCTCTCGCCGTTGGGTTTCTCCATCTTTCCTTCTCCCAAATACTCCGGATCCTCGCCCTCGCCGTCTGTGCGCACGCAGACAAGAGGCGCATCTGGTAGCACCAAGGCCTGGACCTGGGCCCAGTCCTTCTCAGTGGGGGCCCCAGGGGTGACGAGGATGAGGGCGTCGTAGTGCGTTGGGTGAGAGGCTGCGGCCGCGGTGGTGGCAGTGCCCGTGGGACCCAGAGGCACAGTCCAGAGCACCACATTCGGGCGCTCTGGGGCCGGGAAGGGAGTGGGCCCCGTGGGCGCCGAAGCAGGCGCAGCACCTGGGTCGCCAGGATCCAATCCAAGCAGCATGTCCACCACAAGGCCCACGTCAGCCTTGCCGGCCACGGCCAAGTCTAGCCGTGCGCTGCCCAGGCGCTCCAGGCCTGAGCGCACCCACGACAGCGCAGCCTCCAGGCCGCCGGTCTCAAAGGCCTCACGCACAGCCTCCAGCTCTGCTGCACCCAGCACCTCGAAGCCATCCTGGGCCGGGGGCAGGAGCCTGTGGGGACAAGAAGGGTCAGGGTCAAAGGCAGAAGAGGGGCTGGGTGACATGGACTGGGCTATGAATGACAAGGGCGGAGCTTTCCTAATGATCCCAGAATGGGGCAGGGATAGGAAAGGGAAAGGCCAGACTGACGGCAAGGCAAACAGAAACCAGATGGGGAGGGGCCATGATGATATGGGCGGGGCTTCAAGCAATAATGGAGTCTTGATTATTGAACAGGTGGACTTAAGGGCAGGTTTCCCACTCTAGCCTAAAATGGGGATTGGGCTAAGACTTCCATGGAATACAGTATTTGGGGGCGGGGCTTTTCCAAGGGTCGGCTGTGCTGGGTGGGACAAAACTCAGAGAAGGTGGGGCCTAGAACAAAGAATCGCAACTGTATTGTGGCCTAAACACAAGTCCAGCACTATTTGAGACAGACAAGGTCGCCAAGGCACTCTTTTCAGAGGCTGGGCCTAAGGAGGGTCAGTGAGGGGAGAAATTTCATCTACTAGTTCTTACCAAGGGGGAGTGGCTAAGGTGACTCCCCACCAGGTGAGGCTAAGGAAAAAAGATGATAGTGTACTAGGACAAGGGACTGTCCCTCTCTGAGCCTCATTTTAAAGTCTGTAAAATGAGGAGGCTGGCAGGTGGTAGAGCAAATTCAGGAGGTAGCCAGCAAGTGGGCACAGAAACGAGAGGGAGCTGGAGAAAGGAGGTGGATGAGGATGCCCCAAGATCCTCATTGCTGGTGTGGCTTTAGGTCACTTGAAAACCAAACTGATGGTGGGGAGGGCTCAAGGATTAGAGTTTTCAGGTAAAATCTTCCAGGGGGCTGGGCAAAGTGCCTCACGCCTATAATCCCAGCACTTTGGGAGGCCAGGGAGGGCGGATCACCTTGCTTGGGGCAGGGCCTAGAAAAAGGAGCCTCAGGGCCCCAGCAGATAAAGTGTTAAGATTTTCCCTTTTAATCCTAGGGCTTTGGGAAGCCTGGGTGGGGGCATGGCTTGAGGCCAAGAATTTAAGACCAGCCTGGGGAAACAGTGAGATCCTGTTTTGCAGCCTGTCCTATTAGCTACTCTGGAGGCTGAGGCAGGAGGATCATTTGAGTCCAGGAGGTGGAGGCCCTCAGTGAGCTAGGATAGCAGCACTGCACTCCAGCCTGGGCGATAGAGTGAGACCCTGTCTCAAAAAAAAAAAAAGGCCGGGTGTGGTGGTTCACGCCTGTAATCCTAGCACTTTGGGAAGCTGAGGCGGGATTATTGCTTAAGGCCAGGAGTTCAAATTCAACCTAGTCAACGTAGCGAGACCCTGTCCCTTGGGAAAAAAATAATAATAATAGAGCTAAGCTTTTGCCCCAAACTCACTGGGGAAGGGATCTCATGGATCTCAAATAGGACCTAGGTGTGCAGGGTCTCAACTAAGGGACCAAGCCAGAAAGCACTCACCTCCGCAGCGCTTCTGCCTGGCTCTGCAGCGCCGCCCGGAGGCGCTCTAGCTCCTCGCAGCCGTCGCTGCTGCCGCAGTTCGCCGGTAGCACAAACAGATCCGCAGCTCCCAACCCCGCGCTGTTCAGCAGAGCTGCTGTCTGATCACGGGCCTGGGCCGCAGTCTGTGAATCCCCAGGACGGAGGTTCCGCACAGCCAGTAGCGGGGTCCCTCGGGCCAGGGCGGCCCGCGCTGCCTCTCCCAGGGCTGCAGCCAAGGGTTCCCCGTTCCCCTCGGGTCCGGGCAGCACCAGTACCAGCACGTTGGCTTCAGCCGCCCAGGGCCCCGGCGTTGCAGGTGGGCAGCTCAGCTCGCCCAGAAAAAGGCCTGGGCCCGCAGCTCTTAGGCTGGGAACCCCGGAGTCCGGCCGTCCCTCGGGGGCCTCGAGCGTCTCCACATCCTTGTCGCACAGCGCCGCGATCAGCGCGGACTTCCCCAAGCCAGGAGGCCCCAGGAACAAGGCGGTCACGTCACCCTGCGGCGGAGGCATGGCTGGAAAGCAACGGGTGGAGAAGACCTGGGTCAGGGAGCACCTAGCCTTTTCCTTTCCTAGCCGCCCCACTCGGAACAAAGGCCTCAGTCCTCCCCCCGGTCCCCTTCGGTTCTTGAGTGTCTCTCTCCAGGACCTAAAAAATCCAGAGCCCAGACCCTATTCCCCAGGGATTCCAGGCGCCCTGTCTGTCCGCCCTCTTTCTAGATGGAAACGTTTCCCTTTCTGCTTCAAAAACTCTGAAATCAGGCGCGGTGGCTCATGCCTGTAATCCCAGTGCTTTGGGAGGCCGAGGCGGGAGGATCGCTTGAGGCCAGGAATTCGAGACCAGCCTGGCCAACATGTGGGACTCTCTGGTAGAGTCTCCGTCTCCACAAAAAATAAAATTTAGCCGGGCCATGGTGGCGTGCGCCGGTAGCCCCAGCTACCCGGAAGGCTGCGGCGGTAGGATCGCTTGAGCCCAGGAGTTGCAGGCTGCAGTGGGCAGTGATCACACCACCGCACTCCAGCCCAGGCGACAGAGCAAGACACTCTCTCAAAAATAAATAAATAAAAATAAAACCTCAGAAATCTGGCTTCCAGTCCCTCCTCCCTCGGACGCATTGTTATTTTTATCCTTCCCCTTCCCCCTTCCACATCACAAACCGAGCAAAAAGCAGACCCACGGGATGAGCGCAGTCGGTGGCGGTGGGTCAGCAACTGAGAAGCCCGACCCCTCGGCCGCAGCGGACGGAGGCCGAAGAGGCCAGGGCGCGGTGATTTAAAGATGCCGGGACGCGTCCCAGTAGCTTTAACCTGACGTCACTCCCTCTTCCAAGGGGGTGTGTCTTGGAAGCGCTACCGCAGAGACCTAGCCCTTCGCAGCGCCTGCGCAGAACGGCCGAAGTGCTCACGCCCCTGTTCGGCGGCCTCGGGGCCTCGAACAATGAAGGAGTCAACGCGCCTGCGCACCACGAGCACCTACCCAGACTTGCGCAAAAAGCTTCGGTACCTACGCCGCGGGAGGGTGAACGTCATCATAACGCACCATAGTGCAGAGAAGGACCCCTCCCGTTATTTTGAGGACCGGACTGGTGCGACTATACTACTGCCGGATGCCAAATCCGGGATCTCGGCTCCGAGAGGCTCATCTGGCAAAAGGGCGCGGAAACCACGGGGGCCCTGAGACTGAGTGGGCTATCCCACTTCTCTCTGGGTGGCGGGGCTGTAGCTAGCGACTGACAGGCGCAGCGAAAGGCAGCCCTCTGCTGTACGGAGGAAAACTGAGGCCTGGGAGCAGGAACCTGTAGGCAGCGCTTGAGGGTAGCGGGATAGCAGCTGCTAGTGCGCGTGGGAGGCGGGGGCTCTGGGCGGAACAAAAATCACAGGATGTCAGAGGATGTTTCCCGGGAAGAACTGGAATAAAGGGTGGGTATCACTACCTGCCCCAAGATACTTGAGACTGGGATGACGCTGGTGTCAAAGATCAAGACTCCCACGCTGAGTTCAGGGAGTTAGTTTGATGCAGCAGGTCATAGGTCACACCAGTGAAAAGACTCTTGAGTCCCAAACCCAGGAAGTCTTTTGGGAGGTTTGAAGCTTCTCTTAGCAAGAACTCCATCAATTAGAGTTCAAGGAGATAGTATGTCGTAAGGGTCAAAAGCAGGCAAGGAGAGCCTATGGCGATGTCAAAGGTCATAGACTTAGGGTGCCCTCTAAGACTGGTAACAGATGAACAGCTTCACTCATGCACGCTCCTCTCCTGACTAGAAGGGTCCCAGCACCATGGAGGACCCGAACTCTGAAGAGAACATGAAGCAGCAGGATTCACCCAAGGAGAGAAGTCCCCAGAGCCCAGGAGGCAACATCTGTGAGTACACATGGCTGGCTGGCTAGAGGAGGGCGGGGTGCAGGAGCTGATGCTAAGAAGATCTCTGTGGCACTTCAGTGTCCAAGGCGCCACAGAGTTTTGCCTGTTGAGAAGGGGCTGTAATGGTCCCTGAGCTGCCCTAGCAGGAAGTGCATCTCCTCACACCGGCTTATGTGGCCAGAGTACTCACCCTCCTCTGGCCACATAAGCAGGATTGCAACGCTTATGCATTCAGAGGGATAGGGTGGCTTCCAAGAGAGGCTTGGGTTGGAGACGTGGCTGGGAATGGTTCTATTGGGAGAAAAGCCCCAAGATTCTGGTCCCACCTGTGTCCTAGACTTTCAGTGTAACTTGAGCCTTGGTTTCCCTGACTGTCAAAAGAGGGTGGCACTATCCACCTCACAGGGTGGTTATGGGATTAACTGCAGCAAAGGGGAAAGCCAGGGGTTAATGATGGTAGCCAGTTTGCCATGTAATAGCAACACCTCCTGCTGTTTTATTATGAGCTAGGTGTACTTATTCTCATATTATGAACGATTTTAACATTCATTATCTCATTCAGTCCTTCTAATAATAGGCCCTTTAAACTGGGAACTGAGGCAGAGAGAGGTATTTGTAACAAGAGCTGTAGTCTCAATGCCCTTGAGCCTGAGATTACCGGAAACACACGTGCAGTTGAACACGTTGGGTTTATTTCTCGCTGCAATGAAGAACACACACCATGGGGGAACTGTGGGGTGTCTCACTAAGAGTGGTAAAAACGACATAGGATTTGGGCTTGTGGGTGGTGATTTTGGGGAATGTGCGAGCAAAATTGTTTTGCTGTGGATTGGATGCTACCAGGAAGCAGGGGCAATTCTATGATTGGCTATCGTAATAAATCTTATCCAGAAGGAGGAAGGAAGAAGGCAAGGCTCAAGCTCTGACTGATAAAGTAGCAGCAGACATTCACATGAGCCAGGATAGGAGGATGTTTGGTCATTTTTCTGCTTGGACAGCATTCATATTTTGTCTGTGCTCAGACATTATTATGATATAGTCTTGTCTTGATTCATTCTAGTCACAGCATGACCTTGTCTGTCCTTGATATTTTGTGAAAATTTATGTTCAACAGAACACCAAGGTCTAGCTGTGAGTACCAGGCCATATCCTGGATGTCGGGCTGGATTTCTCTGTTATCATTAGTCATAATTGCAAATGACTGTACAGCAATTCATTTATTCCTTCCAACAGTCCTATGGAGTAGATACTGTTATTAGCCCATTTTCCAGATAAGGAAACTGGTGTAATTGCCTAGGAAGTGGTGGAGCTGAGATTCAATCCCAGGCAGTCTGGCTCCAAAGGCTGTGCTGTAATCACCATACCCCTCTGTTGGGCAGGCTGACTCTCTGGGTTCCAACCCTGACTCCACCATTTCCTTTCCTAGCCTCATTGACTATGGGCAACTTGCCTAATCTCTTTGAATCTCAGTTTGCTCATCCATAAAATAGGTCCAAGAACAGTTCTCCTGTTTGGTTGTCCAGCATTAGCATAGAACCGAGCACATAGCACACTCAATGTTAATTGTTGGTATGATTCTGGGGTTCAGGAGAGGTCCTGGAGACTCCTGCCGGCCTCCCCTGACCTCTCCGCACATCTCTCAGGCCACCTGGGGGCCCCGAAGTGCACCCGCTGCCTCATCACCTTCGCAGATTCCAAGTTCCAGGAGCGTCACATGAAGCGGGAGCACCCAGCGGACTTCGTGGCCCAGAAGCTGCAGGGGGTCCTCTTCATCTGCTTCACCTGCGCCCGCTCCTTCCCCTCCTCCAAAGCCTTAATCACCCACCAGCGCAGCCACGGTCCAGCCGCCAAGCCCACCCCACTGGTTGCAACCACTACTGCCCAGCCCACCTTCCCTTGTCCTGACTGTGGCAAGACCTTTGGGCAGGCTGCTTCTCTGAGGCGGCACCGCCAGATGCATGAGGCCCGTGCCCCTCCTGGCACCTTCGCCTGTACAGAGTGCGGTCAGGACTTTGCTCAGGAAGCAGGGCTGCATCAACACTACATTCGGCATGCCCGAGGGGAGCTCTGAGTGCAGCTTAAGCGTCTCCGTGGTGACAGGTGGCTCTGTGGCCAGTAGGACTCACCCATGATACGGGGTGCAGGAATTCCGGGGGCCCTGAGGGATTTGCTTCCCTCCCCTGGGAAGGCAGAGGGCTCCTAATAAAGAGGACCCAGAAGATTCTCATTTAGAGCTTCAGTCTTTGGAGGACACAGGGCCTTCGTGAGACAGTGAAATCAGACAATAACGAGATCTTTCGTTAAAAAAAAAAATGGGAATGGAGTGCGGGAGAGAAATGGTTTGTGTCTCCCTTATTCCCAGTTAAACACCTAGCTGCAGACTGTGTCATCACCCTTCATTCTTCCCAGATGGATGCCATGGGCAATGGAAGCAAAATGCCCCGGACCTTTGCCTGAATGGGGGCAGGGAAGGTGAGGTGTTGCTGGCCTGTAATGCCACCAGATGAGTTCCAGATGTGGAGCAACTTGGGCTTTTGGGGATGGGGCAGCACAGTTGGGAGCTGGACCCCAATTGAGTGGGGTGGCAATTGGAGTCCTTGTGTCTCTTTCCCACCCCCTGCCAACCTCACTCAGAGGGGCCATGGCACTAGATGGCACTAGTCCCCCGATAATTTATGTCTCATTTAAATAATTTTGTATATCATTCTGGTCATGAAATATTTTTTCATATGTGTAGGTGAAATGGTATGAATAAGCTAACAGGAATAGTATCTAAAAACAGAAAACATCCATATTAAAATGTCTAAACAGGGAGCTCTGGCTTTTGAGTGGGAATTTCCAGAGAACATAAGGGTGTGGGCAGGTGGGGGAACTCAGGCCAGAGTTGGCCTTGCTTTGTGGGGAAACTGGTTTGGAATCAAACAGAGATACCTTCTGTTTCGGATTTTATTTGGCCAACACTGGGAGATTTCCCATTAAGATCCTATTTTCAGCTCTCTTGAAAGGCCCAACCTAGGGTGACATTGTCAGCAGGGGCAGGGCAGAAGCTACAACAGGCTGGAGGGGAACAGTGGGTGTCATCCTCAACTGGAGATGAGTCCCATCAGGCCAGTTTTACCCCCTTAGTTACCTGCCCTGCACTTGCAGACAATGGTCAATGCCCTGCATATAATACTTATAGACTCTGTTTATGTTGAGGGATGTTTTTAAAGCCCAGGTGAGGTGGATGTGGTAGACTGATCACTGTCTCTCAGTTTTTAGCTAGGCACATGGTAGCTGAAAAGACTACATTTCCCAGATTCCTTCGCAGCTAGATGTAGCCATGTGACTGATTCTGGCTAAATTCCTGGGTAGAACACTCAAGCTTAAGAAAGGGACGGCGGGGCACAGTGGCTTACACCTGTAATCCCAGCACTCTGTGAGGCTGAGGCTGGTGGATCACCTGAGGTCAGGAGTTTGAGACTAGCCTGGCCAACATGGTGAAACCCCATCTCTACTAAAAATACAAAAATTAGTCAGGTGTGGTGGCATACACCTGTAACCCCAGCTACTTGGGAGGCTGAGGCAGGAGAATTGCTTGAATTTGGGAGACAGGCTGCAGTGAGTCAAGATCATGCCACTGCACTTCAGCCTGGGTGACAGAGTGAGACTCTTTTTTAAAAAAAAGAAAAGAAAGGGACATACCTTTTTTCCACCTTCCTAACTGTAATACAGACATAGTATCCAGCCATCTCAGACCATAAGGACAAGAACGACACATGGGATGGCAGAGCAACAAGACAGCAGGAGCCTGGGTCTCTGGTCAATTTCAGGGAGCACAGCCACCATACCAGCCCACTTCCATATTGCTATCTAAGAAAGAAAGAAACTTCTAATTTAAGCCATCATTATTCTGGGTTTCTGTCACGTGCAACAGAATTTACAGCCTAAGACAGGGGTCTGCAAACTATGGCCAACTCTAGCCTGCTGCCTGATTTTGCAAATAAAATTTTATTTGAACACAGTTTTATACTCATTCACTTATGTATTGTTGATGGCTACTTTTGCCTAGAACAGCAGATCTGCATAGTTGCATCAGAGATCTTATGGTTTCCAAAACTTAAAATAGTTACCATCTAGCCCTTTGCAGGAGAAGTTTGCCAACCCCTGGTCTAATAAGACATTCAACCTACTCTGAGTCTGGAAGCAGAAATTTCGATCCTGGGAACCACTACCTTTACCAAGTAGGTAGGTAGGGTGTGTGTGTGTGTTTTGGGACAGGGCTACCCTGGATCTCTTTGCTGGGGTGACTTATAGGGAGACTGGTTGGAGTTAGTAGACCATCAGTTTTTTTCAAGATACCAACTTCATGAAGAGCCAGATATTTCCTCTGGCTCCTGGTGAACGCTCAGAAGTTTCCAACCCGGATATTTTCACACTACCCCCACAGTGGCTCCCCTAAACCCAAACCTAAGGATCTAATCCCACATGCTCTCCCAAGATAGCAGCCTGCCCAAGTACACTCTGGGCTTCCTGTTCTCTCCAGACGTCACAGATTCTCTAAATAGCATCACTGATGACTTCCACATTTTTATCTGCAGCCCAAACCCCAGACATAAGATACAACCATTTGAATAAACAAATGGAGATCTCAAACTTAAAATAGGTCAACATGACTCCTGTGGCCCGACCTGCACCACTGCCATCATGTTAGTAAAAAACTGTGCACTCTTTTAAATTCTTTTGAGTCTTGCTCTGTCTCCCAGGCTGGAGTGCAGTGGCGTGATCTCGGCTCACTGAAGCCTCCGCCTCCTGGGTTCAGGCAATTTTCCAGCCCCAGCCTCCCGAGTAGCTGGGATTACAGGTGTGCACCACTACAACTGGCTAATTTTTGTATTTTTAATAGAGACGAGGTTTCACTATGTTGCTCAGGCTGATCTCAGACTCCTGGCCTCCAGTGATCCGCCCACCTGGGCCTCCCAAAGTGCTGGGATTATAGGTGTGAGCCACTGCACCTGGCCTTCATTTTTTTTGAGACAGGGTCTCACTGTGTAGCTCAGGATAGAGTGCAGTTGCAAAATCTCGGCTCACTGCAGCCTTGACCTCCTCGGGCTCAGATGATCCTCCCACCTCCGCCTCCCTCCCTATAGCTGAGACTACGGGTGTGCACTACTATGAACAGCTAATTTTTTGTAGAGACGGGGTTTCACCACGTTGTTTAGGCTGGTCTTGAACTCCTGAGCTCAAACAATCCGCCCACCTCGATCTCCCAAAGTGCTAGGATTACAGGCGTGAGCCCCCGTTGTCTGGCTGACTTTCAGCCTTCTAACACCTGTGTAACTATTCCCTGTATTAAATCCTCTTTGGGAAATGCCTGGCCTGATTCCATATCCTGAATGGATGCTGGCTGAATGACCCAACTCCTGATTTATAGTGTCTCTTGTGATCCTTAGGAATATTTGCCAATGATGGAAATTCTCTGTATCTGTCCTTAGAAATCCTGTCTTACAGCAGAAGACAGGATGGGGTGCTGCTCCAGAAAATAAAACCTATGATCACACTTATCCATATGCTATGGTTAAATGTCTGTGTCCCCCTAATATTCATATGTTGGGAACCTAAGACCCCATGTGATAGTATTCAGATGTGGGGCCTTTAGGAGACTGCGGAGTCATAAGGGCTCTGCCCTCATGAACAAGATAAGTGCCCTTATAAAAGGACCCAAGGGAAGTAGCTAGGCCTTCTCCCCTTCCATCTCTCCTACCATCTGAGGACACAGCGTTCGTCCCTTTTTGCCACCTTCCACTGTGTAAGGATGCAGCAAGAAGGCACCAACTTGGAAGCAGAGAGCAACCCTTAATAAGACACCAAATCTGTTGGTTCCAACCTGGAACTTCCCAGTCTCCAGAACTAGAGGAATTAACCTTTGTTCTTTATGAATTACCCAGTCTCAGGTATTACGTTACAGCCACACAAAAGGACTGAGACACTGTTGTTTTAACGAGCCCGGAATTTCTGCTGATGATTCTGAGCTTCCATGATGCGAAGCTATAGTGGCTAAGAAAGTCAGTTCAGCGTGGATCAATGTCAGGTTTGGAGATTCTGGGATAAGAAATGTGGGTTTTGAAAAATGCTTTGGTCTGAAATCCTGTAATAGGTGTCAAAAATGCAAATGTTGGCCGGACATGGTGGCTCACACCTGTAATCCCAGCACTTTGGGAGGCCAAGGCTGGTGGATCATTTGAGGTCAGGAGTTTGAGACCAGCCTGACCAACATGGTGAAACCCCATCTCTACTAAAAATACAAAAATTAGCCGGGGGTAGTAGTGCCGTGCCTGTGGTCCCAGCTACTCAGGAGGCTGAGGCACGAGAATCTCTTGAACCCAGAATACAGAGGCTGCAGTTAGCCGAGATCACGCCACTACACTCCAGCCTGGGTGACAGAGTGAGTCTCCATCACAAAAAAACCAACAACAACAAAAACCCAACATTTAAAAAAAAAACAGATGCTCTTCAGGGCCAAGCAGGCAGGATTGGGGTGTCCAGATGTGAGACAGTGGTGACCGGGCACATAAGAGTGAATGCCTCCCCTCCAGAAAGTGACTCCTACTCAGCACCAACAAACTACTGTCCCCATGGGATCGGGGATTCAGCAATACAGATCTTAGAATTTTCAAGACAGTCCAGAAACTTCAATTTTTTAAATGTGAAATTACCCATTTTTCAACATTGGTAACCAACGTAACTTAAAAAAAACTCAATAGCTCGGTGGAGACCAGATACACTCCTGGAAGTCGGATGGTGGCTGTGGGCACTAGACTGTCATTTCTAGTGTGTGGCTTGGTGATTAAGAGTGGATGCGCCTGCATCCAGTTGTCTGGGTACAAACCAGGGCTCTGCAGCTTACTGGCTCCGTGACCTCTGGCAGGTAACTCAACCTCTCTGTGCCTCTGTTGTAGCAGTTTGTTTGTTTGTTTTTGTTTTGTTGTTGAGTTGGGAGTTTCCAGCCCAGGCTGGAGTGCAGTGGCATGACCTCAGCTCACCGCAGTCTCCGCCTCCTGGGTTCAAGCGATTCTGCTGCCTCAGCCTCCCGAGTAGCTGGGATTACAGGCATGTGCCACCATGCCCGGCTAATTTTGTATTTTTAGTAGAGATGGGGTTTCCCCATCTTGGTCAGGCTGGTCTCAAACTCCTGACCTCAGGTGATCCACCCGCCTCAGCCTCCCAAAGTGCTGGGATTACAGGTGTGACCCACCATGCCTGGTCTCTCTTTTTTTTTTTGAGACAGAGTCTTGCTCTGTTGCCCAGGCTGGAGTGCAGTGGTGCGATCTGGGCTCACTGCAACCTCCGCCTCCCAGGTACAAGCGATTCTCCTGCCTCAGTCTCCCAAGTAGCTGGGACAACAGGCACACGCCACCACACCCAGCTAAATTTTTGTATTTTTAGTAGAGATGGGGTTTCACCTTGTTGGCCAGGCTGGTCTCGAACTCCAACCTCAGGCAATCCACCCGCCTTGGCCTCCCAAGGTGCTGAGATTACAGGCGTGAGCAACCATGCCTGGCCTGTTGTAGCAGTTATAAAATGGTCATAAAAGTAGCCTCTAAAGATTATTATGAGCACTCAGATTACTCAGAGGACTCAAGACTCAGAGAGAATGCCAAAGTCAGTATATGGTCCCTATGGCCTGATTCTCTGCTACTTTCTTTTTTTTTTTTTTTTTTTTGGAGACGGAGTCTCACGCTGTTGCCCAGGCTGGAGTGCAGTGGCGCGATCTCGGCTCACTGCAAGCTCCGCCTCCCGGGTTCCCGCCATTCTCCTGCCTCAGCCTCCTGAGTAGCTGGGACTACAGGCGCCCGCCACCGCGCCCGGCTAATTTTTTGTATTTTTAGTAGAGACGGGGTTTCACTGTGGTCTCGATCTCCTGACCTTGTGATCCGCCCGCCTCGGCCTCCCAAAGTGCTGGGATTACAGGCTTGAGCCACCGCGCCCGGCTCTGCTACTTTCTGACTTCACCTCCTGTCTTCCTCAGTTCCAGCCTTGTGGCCCTGTGTCTTCTTCCCAAGCACCCCAAGTGGGCTCCCACCTCAGGCCATTGCACTTACTGTCCCCAGACAGCCACAAGGCTCACTCCTGCCCCTTCTCTAGGTCTCTGCTCTGATGCCACCTCAGTGAAGCCTTCCCTGACCATCCTACTTAAAACTGTAACCTTCACACACACAAGCTTCCCACCCTGTTCTTTTCTCCATAGCACTTATGACTATCTAACATTCCATACAATTTGTATATTTTACTTAAACACTTGATTACTGTCTTCCCCATTATAACCTCCACAAAGGGAGGGTGGTTTTTTTTTTTTTTTTTGAGACGGAGTCTCGGTCTGTCGCCCAGGCTGGAGTGCAGTGGCGCAATCTCGGCTCACTGCAACCTCTGCCTTCTGGGTTCATGCCATTCTCCTGCCTCAGCCTCCTGAGTAGCTGGGACTATAGGCGCTAGCCACTACGCCGGGCTAATTTTGTGTATTCTTTAGTAGAGACGGGGTTTCACTGTGTTAGCCAGGATGGTCTCAATCTCCTGACCTCATGATCCGCCCGTCTCGGCCTCCCAAAGTGCTGGCATTACAGGAGTGAGCCACCGCACCCAGCCGGGAGGGGGTTTTTGTTCATCGTGTTCACTGCTATATTTCCAACTCCCAGAGCAGTGCCTGCCATCTCATAGGTGCTCAATAAATCATTGTTGGGTGAATGAGTAAATAAATAACAGTCCCTACCTTGTAAGCATCTGATGCGATTGTCCACATAAAGCACTGAGTCCAGGGCCTGGTCCACTGTGAGCGCTGACTTAATGATGGCCATTACAGTAATTCAGGTTCTATTCTTGAAGGTTCTTAGTTTCTAACCTTCTATGAGTTAACACATGTAAAGCGCCTTAGAACAGGGCTGGTTGCCCAGTAAATTCTCCGTTAATGATAGCTATTATTATAATTAGGCTTCTATTTTCAAAGTAGCTTCGGTGCCAAGCTTCTGTGAATTATGAATTATACTTCCCATCTCAGAGCCCAAGCCCAAGTTTTGGCAAGGCTGTAAAGAGCTGATCCTCTGCCACCCTTGGATTCATCCCTACAGCTCTGGCCTCCTTGGCACACCAGGCAGGCTCCTCTGGCCTGGAGTGTTCTTCCACATTGATGTACATGGCTCCCCCTGGCTTCAGATCTGTCGCCTTCTCAGGGAGGACTACACTCTTTAAAACTGCAGCCTCCTTCCAGAACAGTTCTCCCTTCAGTCCTTTTTAAAAATTTTTGTTGGGACAAATTCTTGCCATCATCCAGGCTAGAGTGCAGTGAGCAGTGGCATAATCACAGGTCACTGCAGCCTCAACCTCCAAGGCTCAAGCAGTCTTCCCACCTCAGCTTCCTGAATAGCTAGCTGGGACCATAGGCATGCACCACCATGCCCTGCTAATTTAATTTTTTGTAGATGGGATCCCACTGTGTTGCCCAGGCTGGTCTTCAACTCCTGGCCTCAAGAATCTTCCCACCTCAGCCTCCCAAAGTGCTGGAATTATAGGCGTGAGCCACTGGCCTCCCTTCAGTTTTTTTTTTTTTTTTTTTGAGACGGAGTCTCGCTCTGTCGCCCAGGCTGGAGTGCAGTGGCCGGATCTCAGCTCACTGCAAGCTCCGCCTCCCGGCGGGTTCACGCCATTCTCCTGCCTCAGCCTCCCGAGTAGCTGGGACTACAGGTGCCCGCCACCTCGCCCGGCTAGTTTTTTGTATTTTTTAGTAGAGACGGGGTTTCACCGTGTTAGCCAGGATAGTCTCGATCTCTTGACCTCGTGATCCACCCGTCTAGGCCTCCCAAAGTGCTGGGATTACAGGCTTGAGCCACCGCGCCCGGCCCAGTTTTTTTTTTTTTTTTTTTTTTTGGAGACAGGTTCTCACTGTTGCCCAGGCTGGAGTGCAGTGACATGATCACCACTCACTGCAGCCTTGACTTCTCAGGCTCCAGCAATCCTCCCATCTAAGCCTCCCTAGTAGCTGGGACTATGGCCGTGCACCATTGTTAGCCCAGATAATTTTCTGTATTTTGTAGAGATGGGGTTTTGGCATGCTGCCCAGACTGGTCTCGAACTCCTGCGCTCAAGCGATCCGCCCACCTCAGTGCTGGGATTTCAGGAGTGAGCCACCATGCCGGGCCTCCTTTCAGTGCTTTATTGTTCTCACGGCATTTGTCAGCACCCAGCATATGCTGTATCTTACTTGTTTATGTCTGTCTTCACCAGCAGCCTCTACCCACTCCCATGTAAGCTCCATGAGGACAACGATTTTATTTTATTCACTGGTGTGTTCCCAATGCTTAGCACACAGCAGGTACTCAAAAATATTTGTTAAATGAATTAATGGATCACAATCCCTATCTCCCAGGGTTATTCTAAGAAGCTGATAATCTCATGCAAATTAAGTGCAGCACTCTGTAAGTGCTCAGAAAATGGCAGCTGTAATTATCATTAAGGTTCTATTTTTGTAAGTTCCTAGATGCACCATTTCTATGAGTCAATATATATAAAGCCCTTGGACTGGCACCAGACACCCAGGAAGCGCTGAGGAAGCGTAGCTGTGATTATAATTAAAGTCCTCTTTGTGGAAGTTCCTAGGCGATGTGGCAGAAAGCCCTAGCGGTCCTCCACAAACCGTTTTCTGCTTTCTGGGCGCTTGGCTAGACTGCTTCTCCCAGGTTGTTTTTGCAGTTAGCTGTGGCCACGTATCTAATTTCTCAGCAGAGGCGTGTCAATGGAACCAGTGTGTGCCCCTGGCAGGCCAGGGCTTGTAAGACAACACGTGCACCTCACCAGGTTCCCTGTCCTCTTCTGTCAGCAGGACCCAGGCCATAGCCACCCAGTCTGGACAACAGGCTTAAGGGATGGCCTGGGTCCCCAAATGACTCACCCAGCACTATTTTGTGAGTGAGAAATGAAATTCTATTGTTAGAGCCTATGGAAATACCATCAAATACAAGCACATAGTAAATGTTAGTTATCTTTCCCAAAAGACCCCGAGGTTCCCCAAGAAGGAGCACAGGGGAAATACACACACACACACACTCACTCACTCTCTCTCTCTCTCTCTCTCTCTCTCTCTCTCTCTCTCTGTCTGAACCAACACACACAGATACAGATTTTGGCTTTTATTCTGGCCATCACACATCTACTTCTAAGACAACACAGACCGGCAGTACCCCATCCCCCATGACCACTGTCACAACCCGAATTTCCTCAGGCCCCCTCCTCCCACCCCACCCCTTCTGCCAAGCTCCCTGTGTGGGGGCTCTGCCTACACCTCACCCCGGGCGTGCAGCATGAAGTGCCCGTGCAGCTCCCCCAGGTTGTCGAAGGAATCCTCGCATTCCGTACAGTGGTAGGTTCCCTCCTCCTCCTCTTCCTCCTCCTCCTCCCGCCCAGCTGGTCGGCCCTCCCCAGCCCGAGGTGGTTCCTCCTCTTCCTCCCCGAGTGCCCTGCCTTCAGGGGCTGGTGCTTCCTGGGGGGCTGTAGCAGGGCAGCAGAGCCGGCAGGGTGGGGTTCCCGGTGGGGCCTCCCCAAGGGGTGAGCGGCCACAGAGCTGGCAAGGCTGAGCCGGGGGGCCCGGGGGCTGGGCTGCACGGGGGGCCCGGCGGGATGGGCCACCACGGCCCCCGCCAAGGCGCTGCTTCACCTTGTAGCCAGGATCATATTCGGGATCGTCAGTGGTCTCCTCTTCCTCCTCCTCCTCATCTTCTTCCTCTTCGGAGTCCGGCTCTGAGAGAGTATATTCTGAATCAGAGGAATGCTCAGGGCCTGGAGGGGGAAAGACAGGGGGAGACAGTGGCATCAGAGGAAAGAGGGCTAGGCCTAGCTGTCCCCTCCCTGAACCTCACATTCAGACTTGCCATAGTATGACCAGGGTAGCCTGGGCACTACCCTTCACTTCCCCACAGATGAGTCCCCATGGCATACAAGGCTGGCACCTGGTAGATTCCCTGTATCTTTGTGTCAAGCAAATGAATGTCTTCTAAGAACTGCATGGGACAGGACTGTGCATGGTGGCTCATGCCTGTGATCCCAGCACTTTTGGGTGGCCAAGATGGGAAGATCACTTGAGCCCAGAAGTTTGAGACCAGCCTGGGCAATATAGCAAGACTCCGTCTCTATAAAAAATTTAAAAATTAGCCAGGCCTGGTGACACATTGCCTGTAGTACCAGTTTCTCAGGAGGCTGAGGCGGGAGGATCACTTGAGCCGAGGAGTTTGAGGCTGCATTTGAGCCATAACTGTGCCACTCCCTTCCAGCCTGGGTGACAGAGTGAGACCTTACCTCTGAAAAATAATTTTTTTGGCTGGGCATAGTGGATTATGCCTGTAATCCCAGCACTCTGGGAGGCCAAGGAGGGCAGATCATGAGGTCACGAGTTCAAGACCAGCCTGGCCAACATGGTGAAACCTTGTCTCTACTAAATATACAAAAATTAGCTGGGTGTGGTGTCGGGTGCCTGTAATCCCAGCTACTCGGGAGGCTGAGGCAGGAGAATTGCTTCAACACAGGAGGCGGAGGTTGCAGTGAGCTGAGATTGCACCACTGCACTCCAGCCTGGATGACTGAGCAAGACTCCGTCTTGGGGGAAAAAAAAAAACCTCCATGGGGAGGTGGGTGGGAGGCGTTTAGGAAGGACAAAGCAGGAGTAGTAAAAAACCACCAGTAACAATAGCATCCTTGCTATTGTAGAAGCCCTGTTCCTATACATTAACTCACTAAATCCCCAACAACCCTTTGAGGGCGATACTGTTACTATCCCCAGTTGATGGATGTGGAAACTGAGGCACAGGGAGGCTAGACGACTTACTCCCCTGTGGTTACACAGCTCTGGCAGGAAAAGCTGAACCTGGGCCATGGCCGACACTGGATCATTTTAGGGAGACAACCATTTGAAAAGGTATTTGTGCAAATTAAAACATATACATACACACAGATGTACTTTTATATCTGTGGCCATGGAGATATATATATATATATACACACATACATACACATACACACACACACATAGGTGAATTAAAATATTTATTTATAGGTGAGATATTACTGTGATTTCACAGTTATCAAGGACATGCCTAGGACAAGTTTAGGTTTAAAGAAAAGGGACTGTAATCCTAGCACTTTGGGAGGCTGAGGTGGGCGGACTGCCTGAACTCAGGAGTTCATGACCCACCCTGGGCAACATCATGAAACCCAATTTATTTCTTGTATTTTTTGTATTTTTAGTCTCTACTAAAAATACAAAAATTAGCCAGGTATAGGGTGGTGGGTGCCTACAGTCCCAGCTACTCGGGAAGCTGAGGCAGAAGAATTGCTTGAACCGAGGAGGCGAAGGTTACGATGAGCCAGTATCAAGCCACTGCACTCCAGCCTGGGTGAGACAGCGAGACTCCGTTTCCAAAAAAAAGAAAAGGGGAAAAATTTTAAAGTTGATATATGGAAAAGGGCAACATCAGCTGCCATTATGGGGGCGCACAAACAGAGTAATGGCTGGAGATGGGGTCCCCGTGACCACAGTGTGGGAAGTACCAGCTTCTTTGGCCTCAGTGGCAGGAGCCTGCCAAAAGCCTCACCTTGTATCCATCCCGGCCCCATTCCTCAGTTTCTCCCAGAACCCAGAGGATCCTGCTGCTGCACCCTGTGCTCCGCCCTTGCTCCTGTCATCACAGTGGCCACAAGGCTCTTCATACCAGGCTCCTCACCTTCCCTGACACCCCAGGCCCGTACCTGCCTCAGGGTCTTTGCCATCCTTTCTGCCGATGTCACTCTCCATTCCATGTCTCTTCTCAAGTGTCACCTTCTCAGTGACACCCTGGCCACTCCCTAGCACTCCCTATGCCCCTTACTCTGCTTGATTTTTCTCCATCTTCTTTTGAGATGGAGTCTCGCTCTGCCATCCAGGCTGGAGTGCAGTGGTGTGATCTCAGCTCATTGGGAACTCCACCTCCTGGGTTCAGGCAATTCTTCTGCCTCAGCCTCTCAAGTAACTGGGATTACAGGCGCGCACCATCACGCCCAGGTAATTTTTGTATTTTTAGTAGAGATGGGGTTTCACCTTCTTGGCCAGGCTGGTCTCAAACTCCTGACCTCAGGTAATCCACCCATGTCAGCCTCCCAAAGTGCTGGGATTACAGGTATGAGCCACCGCGCCGGGCTCATTTTTCTCCATCTTCTGACTCACTGCATACAACATTTGCTTGTGTGCTTGTTTACTGCCTGTCCCCGAGAACAGGGATTTTGTCTGGTTCACTGCTGTGGCCCTAGCATCTAGAACACTTCCTTTGTACAAAGAAAGTACTTACGACATATTTATGGCATGGATATCTGTGCATGGAATTTGAAAAGCCTGTTCTGAGGCTTCACACACACTGTTCCTCCCTCTGGTGGGAATGTCCTGCCCTAGTTTTTCCCACCATCCTTTAGGACCCAGTGGGAGGCCTTCCTCTTTGGTGAGGCCGTCCCAGACCTCCTCATCCCAGGCAGCCAGTCATTTTTTCTACCACCCTCCTGCTGGGTTCCCAGCATCACCAGCCCAGACGGGTTATAACCGTTTTCTTCTGAACATCCGCCCCTGCAGCTCTCTCCTACTGGTTCCCGCCATTTAACAATCGTTTCCTGGCCGGGCGCGGTGGCTCACGCCTGGAATCCCAGCACTTTGGGAGGCCGAGGCGGGTGGATCACGAGGTCAGGAGAACGAGACTATCCTGGTTAACACCGTGAGACCCCGTCTCTACTAAAAATAGAAAAAAATTAGCCGGGCGAGGTGGCGGGCGCCTGTAATCCCAGCTACTGGGGAGGCTGAGGCAGGAGAATGGCGTGAACCCGGGAGGCGGAGCTTGCAGTGAGCCGAGATTGTGCCACTGCACTCCAGCCTGGGCGACAGAGCAAGAGTCTGTTTCAAAAAAAAAAAAAAAAATCGTTTCCTGAGGCCTTGGCATGGGCTATTCCCCACTCTGTCCACCTGGTGACCCCCTAACTCATCCTTCAAGACCCAGCACAAACTCCGTCCTCTGTGAAGCCACCATCCTGATGCCCCAGGCTCCCGGCCAGGTCTCTCTCCGATGCCCCAGCACCTCCTCCTGTTACTGTCCTAGAAGCTGACTGCAGTCAGCTGCCCCCCAGGGTATCTGCTTTATCTGACTGGGAAATCCTCAAGGGCAGGTATGATCTTGGGGTCCCCAGCAGAGGACATGTGGGTCAATGGATGATAGTGGCCCCAAGACCCTGATCTCCCTCCCCAAAGCCTTAGCCTCTGCTCCCTGCCCACCTGGGTGACCCGTTCTTTTTTTTTTTTTTTTGAGACGGAGTCTTGCTCTGTGCCCCAGGCTGGAGTCACCTCCAAGCTCATGTCACCTCCTCTGTGAAGTCCTTGCTGACTCCCCAGGCAGTCAGTGTCTCTCTCGTATGGGCTCCCCGGCCCCTGCTCCGCTCTCCATCACACCCTGACCACTCTGGGCAGTGACCCCCTCCCCACCCACTGACTATGGGCTCCTCAAAGGCAGGACCTGGGTCTGCCCCATCTCTCTGTCCCCAGCAATGCTGGGCATGAGTCAGCCTCAGAAGACATCTGCTAAATGGCTGCAAACCAGAGGAAATATCTCCAGCCTCAGGCTGGGTGGGACACCTGCCCTCTCCTCCCACCTCTGACTTCATACCACTCACCCTGCAGAGTCTTCAGTGCCCACTGTGACTTCACACAGTTGGCCTATGACAGGCAATCAGGTCATCGTCCACGGCTACCAGGTGTTTCATGTCTACTGTGACTTCCAGGACCACAAGCCCTTTTGCGCCCACCATGTCTTCACCTAAGAGATCTTCAAAGCCCAGTATGTCCCCGGCACCCAGTGGATCCTCCATGCCCACTGCGGATCCCAAGCCTCCTGCCTCCTTGAAGTCCACCAAATCAGCAACGCCCAACAGATCTTTAGTGCCCACCAAGCCAGCGACATCCCCCAACTTGGTCGTGAGCCCAAGCAGTTCCAAGTCCACCAAATCGACCAGTACAAAAAGAGCCCCTTCTAACCTGCCCAGCAGCAGGTCCCGAGTCCACAGCAAGGCAAGAACACCCAGCAGGGTGAGCACCGACACCAGGACCAGCAAAGCCAGCAAAGCCAGCAAAGCCAGCAAGGCCAGCGGCGTGAGATGCCACCAGCGGAAGGGCACACACAGCCGGGGTAGGACACCTGGCAGAAGGGGAAGCCGAAGCTCCAAGAGGTCACCCAGCAGGGCCAGCACTCCTGGCAGGATAAGAACTCATGGTGCCAGACCAGCCATGGCCAGCAGGGTGAGAACTCCCACTTCACAGCAAAAACGGAGCCAGGGAAAGAGTTACGGCCGGCCTAGAACCAGCAACAGGGAAAGAAGTGACAGCCAGCCTAGAAATATGAGCAAGAAGAGTTACCGCCCACCAGGAGGCTCAGGTATGGGGAGGAGTTCCGAGCTGGCTGTAACTCCCAGTACAGCCAAGTGTCAAACCCTGACTGGAATTCCCTCCAAGGAGAAGAGTGACAGCCCATCTCCATCGTCATCAAGGAAGGTGAAGAGCTACGGTCAGATGATCATCCCCAGTAGGGAAAAGAGTTACAGCCCCACTGAAACGTCCAGCAGGGTCAAGAGTTATAACCAGGCCAGTACCCACAGCAGGCCGCAAAGTCACAGTCAATCTAGAAGCCCCAGAAGGTCAAGAAGTGGCAGTCAGAAGAGGACGCACAGCAGGACGAGAAGTCACAGTTGGAAGAGAAACCACAGCAGGGCAAGAAGTCGTACCCGGAAGGGAATTCTGAGCCAGACGGGAAGACATAGCCAGTCTAGAACCCACAGCAAGGGGAAAAGTCAAAACCAACCTAGAACCCCCAGAAGAGGAAGAAGTCACAACTGGTCTAGAAACCCCAGCGAGGAAAGAAGTCATAGCCATTCTAGAAGCTTCAGCAAAGACAGAGATCGCAGAGGATCTAGCAGCCCCAGGAAGGAGAACGGTCACAGTCAATCTGGAAGCCCCAACAAGCAAAGAGATCGCAGCCCATCTAGAAGTCCCAAGAAGGAGAGAGATCACAGCCGATCTAGAAGTCCCAACAAGGCGAGAGATCATAGCCGATCCAGAAGCCCCAGCAAGGAGAGAGATCACAGCCAACTTGGAAGCCCCAGCAAAGAGGGTGATCGCAGCCGATCTAGAAGCCCCAGCAAGGAGAGGGATCACAGACGATCTAGAAGCCCCAGCAAGGAGAAATATCACGGCCGACTTGGAAGCCTCAACAAGGAGAGAGATCACAGCCAATCTAGAAGCCCCAGCAAGGAGAAAGAGCACAGACAATCCAGAAGCCCCAGCAAAGAGAGAGATTGCAGACGATGGAGAAGCCCCAGCAAAGAGAGAGAGCGCAGACAATCTAGAAGCCCCAGCGAGGAGAAAGAACACAGACAATCCAGAAGCCCCAGCAAAGAGAGAGATCACAGACGATGGAGAAGCCCCAGCAAGGAGAGAGAGCGCAGACAATCTAGAAGCCCCAGCGAGGAGAAAGAACACAGACAATCCAGAAGCCCCAGCGAGGAGAGAGATCACAGCCGATCTAGAAGCCCCAGTAGGCAGAGTGGTTACAGACAACCTAGAGCCTCCAGCAAGGAGAAAGCTCACAGCCGATCTAGAACCCCCAGCAAGGAAGGAAATCATAGCCAATCTAGAACCTCCAGCAAGGAGAGAGACCCCAGTCAATCTACAGTCCCCAGAAGTCCCGACTGGAAGAGATCCCCTACCAGGACAAGGAGTCTCAGTCAGAATAGAACCCCTAGCAAGACAAGCAGCCACTGCCCATCAACATTTCCCAATGGAGGCCAAACCCTAAGCAAGGATGACAGTCAAGCCAACGCCACCACCTCTAAGGCCACCTTACCTGGGGAAAGGTCTTCGTCGTCTTCTTCCAAGCTGGCATAGCCCCCAGTCTCAGCTGGCTCACGGGTCTCTGTCATGGCCGGGAGAGGGGACAGGAGACAGGAGCAGAGCAGCAGCTGAGCAGCGTCCCTCCCCGGCCAGCTCTCCACAGCCACACCTCGGCCACAAGTTCTCTAATACAGGATGTTGGCAGGTAGAGAGGGATGCTGGATAGGGGGAAAGGAAAGGCCTGTGATGATTCAATAAATTTTTACATAGCACCCATCCCCACCCTAAGCCCAACTGTGTGCTCATTGCTGGGGTGGGGCACAGAGGACCCCAGCTGTGTCCCTGACTGTCTACAGGGAATTGACTACAAGCCCTGCCCCTCTCTAGGTCTTTTTTTTCAGTTAGGCAGAGTCTCGCTCTGTTGCCCAGGCTGGAGTGCAGTGGCGCGATCTCAGCTCACTACAACCTTCACCTCCCAGGCTCAAGCAATTCTCCTACCTCAGCTTCCCAAGTAGCTGCAACTACAGGCGTGTGTCCTCACGCCCAGCTAATTTTGTATTTCTAGTAGAGATGGGGTTTCACCATGTTGGCCAGGCTGGGCTTGAACTCCTGACCTCAGGTGATCCACACACCTCAACCTCGAAAAGTGCTGGGATTACAGGCGTGAGCCACAGCACCTGGCCCCCTCTCTAGGTCTTAATTTCCCCATGTGGGCAACAAGGCTGCCTTCTGGTTCTTATTCAGTGGGACAGGGAGAGGTGACACTCCAAATATTCAATAGTGGAGACTGGTGTGGGCACCAATCAGAACTGAGAGTGGAGCAGGGACGGATGCCAGGCATTAACCCTTTAGTTGCTGGACCATGGGGAGGTCTGGGGTTGGGGGAGTGTTATGGGGGAAAAAACCCTCAAACTATGTTTTTCCTCTACTCTCACACTACCACCATAACAATCATCAACACAGAATTTTGTGACCAAATGTGTGGGGCTTTTTCCCCACACACTGCACAGCAGACACAGGCTAGGTGTCCCCTCCAATTCCATTCCAACGCTATCCACACGCCCAGCTAATTTTTGTATTTTTGGTAGAGACAGGGTTTCACCATGGTGCCCCAGAGCTCAAGCAATCCACCCGCTTCAGCCCTCCAAAGTGCTGGGATTACAGGCGTGAGCCACCACACCCGACTTTTTAAAGAAAATAAGGCTGGGTGCGGTGGCCCACGCCTGTAATCCTGGCACTTTGGGAGGCCGAGGCAGGCAGATCACCTGAGCTCAAGAGTTTGAGACCAGCCTGGGCAACATGGCAAACCTTGTTTCTACCAAAAAAAAAAAAAAAAAAAAAAAAATTACAAAAGTTAGCCGGGCCGGGCGCAGTGGCTCAAGCCTGTAATCCCAGCACTTTGGGAGGCCGAGACGGGCGGATCACGAGGTCAGGAGATCGAGACCATCCTGGGTAACACAGTGAAACCCCGTCTCTACTAAAAATACAAAAACTTAGCCGGGCGAGGTGGCAGGCGCCTGTAGTCCCAGCTACTCGGGAGGCTGAGGCAGGAGAATGGCGTGAACCCGGGAGGCGGAGCTTGCAGTGAGCTGAGATCCGGCCACTGCACTCCAGCCTGGGTGACAGAGCGAGACTCTGTCTCAAAAAAAAAAAAAAAAAAAAAAAAAGTTAGCCGGAGTGGTGGCATATGCTTACAGTCCCAGTTACCTGAGAGGCTGAGGCAGGAGGATCACTTGAGCCTGGAAGGTCAAGGCTGCAGTGAGCCGTGACCTTGCCACTGCACTTAAGCCTGGATAACCCCTCTTACAAAAAAAAAAATTGCTGGAGCTGCTCACAGAACTCAAGGAAATGCTTATTTAGATTTTCTGGTTTATTATTGCAAAGAAGAAAGATGAAGAGATGTGTAAGGCAAGGTATAAGGGAAGGGGCAGGGAGCTTCACGCCCTCCCTGGGGTGCCACCCTACAGGAACCCTCATGTGGTCAGCTATGTGGAAGCTCTCCAAACCCAGTCCTCTAGGGTTTTTACAGAGGCTTTAAGACAGCAGCATTGGCCGGGCGCGGTGGCTCAAGCCTGTAATCCCAGCACTTTGGGAGGCCGAGGCGGGAGGATCACAAGGTCAGGAGATCGAGACCACAGTGAAACCCCGTCTCTACTAAAAATACAAAAAATTAGCCGGGCGCGGTGGCGGGCGCCTGTAGTCCCAGCTACTCAGGAGGCTGAGGCAGGAGAATGGCGGGAACCCGGGAGGCGGAGCTTGCAGTGAGCCGAGATCGCGCCACTGCACTCCAGCCTGGGCAACAGCGTGAGACTCCGTCTCAAAAAAAGACAGCAGCATTAGGCATGGAATTCTCTGAAAATGTCTTAAGACCAACAATCAGGAAGGTGGGGAAGATTAGAGTCTTGCCCTGGGGCAGGAAATGGAGGGAAGGAGGAGGTCAGAGAGATTGTTTCTTGAGACCTGCCCCAGGCCTAAGGTACACAACATTATAACAAGAGAACACAAACAAAGGCTATAGGAGTTAGCAGCCAGGAACTGTGGATAAAAACCAACATATTTATATATATAATACCACAGGGAGGGTCCAAAGTGGCAGTTAGGGACAGCGAGTACTTGTGAGCAGTGACACACCAACCCATCTGAAAGTATTTTAATATTTAAACAATTGGTATGGCTGTACTAGTTTGTGACTATCAGCCTTAGTTCTGTATCCATTGGCAAGATAGTGTCTAGGTTTGCCAAGCTCTAGCTGTGTAGCACCAAGCGAAGAACTTAACTTCTCCAGCCTGTTTCCTTCTCTGTAAGAAAGGGGCTTCCAGGCCTTAACTCACGTACTCCCCATAACTAGGTTGGAATTACCTCCTTTGTACAGATGAGAAAACAGACACACAGGTGGTAAGTGAATAGCCCAAGGTCACCATCTGGTAAGTGGATGAACTAGGATTGGAAGCCACACCTTTCATAAAATGATTTCTCAGCTCAAAAGGTTTTTCTGAAGATTCAGTAGGCTCACTGATAGAAATTGCTGGTGTGTGGCGGGTATTCCATCCAGACCACGTGGCCATTACTACTCCCACCCCCACCCCTCTGTAAACTCCAGATATTCCCGACCTCTCACCTCTCCCTGTGCACACAAGGCCTTTTCCCGTCTGTGCGTCTTAGTACACCCACTGTTGCTGTCAAGAAAGTCCTCCTCCTCCTTCTTTTTTTTTTTGGAGATGGAGTCTCACTTTTTTGCCCAGGCTGGAGTACAGTAGCACGATCTCACTGCAACCTCCCCCCTGCCTCAGCCTCCCTAGTAGCTAGGATTACAGGCAGCCATCACCACGCCCTGCTTTTTTTTTTTTTTTTTTTTTTTTTGAGGTGGACTCTCACTCTGTCGCCCGGGCTGGAAGGCGGTGGCGCAAGCTCCGCCTCCTGGCTTCAGGCCATTCTGCTGCCTCAGCCTTCCGAGTAGCTGCGGCGGCTATTTTTTGTATTTTTAGTATAGACGGGGTTTCACCGTGTTAGCCAGGATGGTCTCAATCTCCTGACCTCATGATCCGCCCGCCTCGGCCTCCTAAAGTACTGGGATTACAGGCGTGAGCCACCGTGCCCAGCCTACTTATTTATATTTTTTAAGAGACAGGGTCTCGCTCAGTTGCCCAGGCTGGACTGCAGTAGGGTGGTCTGTAGGAAAGGGGCTTCCAGGTCTTAACTCATGTAATTCCCATAACCAGGTTGGAAGGTTAGCTCACTGTAACCTCAAACTCCTATGCTCATGGTACCCTACTCACCCATAGCAGAGGAGCTGGGACTACACGTGTGCGCCACCACGCCAGGCTTAATTTTTACTTTTTTTTTGTAGAGACGGGGGTCTCGCTATGTTGCCCAGGCTGGTCTTGAACTCCTGGTCTCAAGTGATCCTCCTGCCTCAGCCTCCCAAAGCGTTAGTATCACAGGCATAAGCCACTGCAACTGGCCTAAACAGTTATTTAATATAGCTATGTTCCATGTGATATTTGAAACATACTTTTCTAAAAGGTTGTATCTTTTGGATATAATTGTTTATCTGAAATTCAAATTTAACTAGACATTGTATATTTTATATGGCAACCATACACCTGGGGCAATCAAGACCGTCCCATGAAGTTACCAGAAGACAATGCCCATCAGCCTACACTTTTCCAAGCCCACATAACACAAGGCCCCTTCCTGAGTATTCCAGACGTCAGGTAGGGCCATCCCTTGGTTCACAAGCCCACTCCTACCACGCCTATGGCAGCCAAACTGAAAGGCAAACACAGTGCTGGAGACCCCACAATGCCCTGGGTCTGTAGCAGCCAATTCCCAAGATGCCCCGCGTGAACACAATAGGAACCCGTTCCAATGCTCGAGCAATGAGACGAGGGCAAAACCTTCCACTACGGGACAATAAGGGCCAGTTCCCACAATTCCTTGTGGCAGTTTTTCCCAGGATGCCTTGGGCCTATAGCGACCACCTTCCCGGACTCCCTGTGTGGAAGCGCTCCAAGCCTCCAAGACGGTCAGTGGCAGGTGTGGGATAAAAGGAACCGGTCTCGACGAGGATCTGGGACACTCTTTCCCAGGATGCACCAGGCCTACAACGACTAGCGGACCGACTCCCACAGCGCTTCAAGGCGGAGCGCTCGGTTCTCCCAGGATGCCCCAGGGCGGCACAGCCGCGTAGGGGGAGAAAAGGAAGCCCTCGGGTCACCATGGCCCCAGACCGCCGGCTCCCCGGCGACGGGAGTCGTCGTTCCCATCATGCAGCGGGGCCGTAGCGCCCGCTTCCCGGCATGCCCCGCGCACCCCTGCCCGGGACACTCACCGGCGCCGGCGGCCCCCGCTCCGGCTCTGCGGCGGCAGCTGCACGCCCAGCCTCTGCGCCTGCGTCGCAAGCAGGGTAGGAGAGCGCGCAGGGGGCGTGAAGAGCCTAGGGCGCTTGCGCGGTGAGACGGACTAGTCCTGTAGCTCTGTGTGAAGAGGGGCTATGAGCGTCGGGCCGTCGACGAGACCCGCGCGGGGGGCGCCGTGCTTTGCCCCTCGCTGCCTGGGTTTACTTGGTACAGTCCGCGGCCCGAAGGAACAACAAGCTGAAGGGTTCGCGCGTGCGTGTGGGGGGCAGGAACGCTACTTATAAAAATGAGATGCGCTGGGGGTGGAGGGCGCTAGTTCGGACTGGATCCTGGGCCCGAGGCCTGCTTATTTGCATAATCCTAGCGCGGGACAATGAAAGGCCTCCAGAACTGGAAGGAGTGATTTGCATATTCCCCGAGGAGGCCTTACTCCTGAGCGCAGTGATTAGCATATGGCGGGGCAACCTGAGCAAAGCGCATGCGCGCAGGGACTGCAGACTAACGCGAAGTGGGTAACCTTGCTTTCGTTGGGGATCAGTTTGCATCCTGAGAGGGGCACGAGGGTCAGGACCCCTCCCAGCCAGGATAAATGTTTATTGATCTCCTAGGTGTCAGACCCTATGCTGGCAGATTCTATGGTTTCTGCAGTGAACCATACTCCTGTACTCACGGCGCCCCAGTCGAGGAGATACACACCTAATTAGACAACTACTACCCAGAAGGTCAGACCTGGAGTGAGGAACACAGGGGACTATGGGAGCCTAAGAGGCGCCTGCCCCGGCCTATGGTTCTAGAAAGGCTTCCAGGAGGTGGTGATCCTTAAGCCAAGTACGAATAGGAGCCAGCTAGAATGGGAATGGATCTGGCAGAGTGAACAAGCGCCAAGGCCCAGAGGCCAAAAAAAAAAAAAAGCACATGGTTTGATTGAGGAAGCAAGAGCAGCATAGTATGCCTAGAACCGAACTGGAGAGGGGAAATGGTCTTATAGACCATGTTAGAGTTGATCTATGACTACATTCCAGTCTTCCTGGAAGTGTCACATTCCGGCTTAAACTCCCCAAAGGAATCCCATTAGGAAAAAAAGTCCAAAAATCTTTATCATGGCCTCAGGGCTATACAGCTGGTCTGGCCGTGCTTATCTTTCTGACCCCACCTACTTCCTCCTCCCTCCACTCCTGTCCAGCTCCACCTTATGCCAAACTCTCTTTGCCATCTCGGGCCTTTGCTCTTGCCGTTCCCTCCGCCTGAAAATGCTTTTCCCTCTGACCTTTGAATACCTGCTCTTGTGCTCACCATTCATATCTTGGTACAGATGTCAATTTGAGAGGCTTTTCCTGATCTCTCCATAATAGCGCTTACACATATGACTGGAGTTACGGATAAATTGGGATTGGCCATGAGTCCGTGGTGGTTGTAACTGGCATGAAGAGTACATGGGGCTGGGCGCGGTGGCTCATGCCCGTAATCCCAACACTTTGGGAGGCCGAGGCGGGTGGATCACCTGAGGTCAGGAGCTTGAGACCAGTCTGGGCAACATGGTGAAACCTGCCTCTATTAAAAGTACAAAAATTAGCCAGAGGTGATGGGGGGTTGCCTGTAATCCCTGCTACTTGGGAGGCTGAGGCATGAGGATCACTTGAACCCTGGAGGCAGAGTCGAGATTGAGCCACTGCACTCCAGCCTGGGCCACCCAGCGAGACTCATCTCAAAAAAAAAAAAAAAAGTCTGGGCGTGGTGGCTCACGCCTGTAATCCCAGCACTTCGGGAGGCTGGGGCGGGCGGGTCACGAGGTCAGGAGATTGAGACCATCCTGGCTAACAAGGTGAAAACCCATCTCTATTAAACATACAAAAAAAAAAAAAAATTAGTCGGGTATGGTGGTGGCAGGCGCCTGTCGTCCCAGCTATTTGGGAGGCTGAGGCAGGAGAATGGCGTGAACGCGGGAGGCAGAGCTTGCAGTGAGCCGAGATCTCGCCACTGCACTCCAGCCTGGGCGACAGAGTGAGACTTCATCTCACACAAAAAAAAAAGTACATGGGACTTTATTGCCCCATCTACTCCTGTGGGTTTGAAGTTTTCCATAATGACAATGGCATACCACATTACCATACTCTGCATGTATATTAATAGTTCCTATCACAATCTGAACTTTCTTTGCTTCCTTGTTTTAAGTGTTTTCCTCATGAAAGCTTCATGAGGGTAAGAATGCACTCGCCCTTTTTCACTTTGGGTTCTCAGTGCTTAGAGCAGGATCAGATTTCAGATTAGTGCAGAGCTGTCTTTAACACCTAACATTTGCCTGTTTTATTCACCATGGACTCCAGAACTTTGAGCAGCACCTGGCACGTCGTAAGAGGTTATTTTTTAAAGTTAGAATAATACATCTAAAAGGTACATGAATGAATGAGAGGCCTGGGATGCCAGACTAAAGAGCTTTGACTTGGTCTAGAGGTGATAGGGAGCTAGGCAAAGGTTTTGAGAGCTTAACTTTAATTCAAAGTTCCCTTGGAGACAAATGTCTGGGGTATGGGGAAGCCAGGGTAAGGGTCCGGGCCATGGAATGGGGTAGCTCAGTTGCTATCAAAAAGACAAGACTCCATGACTATTTGGCTGAAGAAGTGGCCAAACCCAGGTTTCTTGGGAGGTCGAGATACCCTCAATGAGGTCAGGACCTTCTCCTGGCCTATACTGTCCACCAGCAACCATCACACTCCCCCCTCCCCTCTCCCTTAGTTCTTCTCCCAATGGTACAACCCTTGACAGCAGGACAGACACACGGCCACCCCAAACACTTGTTCTCTCCTCAGTTTAATGGTGGTTAGTGAGATTGCCAAACCCCCTCCCCATTCCCCTCCCTGCCCCATACAAAATGTGTGTGTGGTTTTTTGTTTTTTTGTTTTTTGTTTTTTTAACAAGAAAAAGGGGGCAAAAGCCAGGAATGGGGAGAGGGGGGTGCAATCTGATATTTTTCATACAGACTTTTGATTTTTTAATATATTATATATAAAACCATAAAGACCACGAATCCTCCCCAAACTCCTTTCCCCCTCCCCGGGGGGCCTGGAGGAGAGATGGGGAAGGCCCCCCCAGGAGTGGGTGGACAGAGAGACAAATATGGATGGGACAGACGTTGGGGAGAAGGTAGAGAGAAGGGGAGCCCAGGAACCTGGGGAAGGGGGATTGGAGAAAAGGGTTGGGGCTGTCTCCCTCACTGCCCCCATCAAAGTTATGACACAAAGACACAGAATCCCTATTTCCACGCCCTCCCCCCACCCATCCCCCCACCGTGCAAACATGGCTTTGCAAAGAGGTGCCCAGAGCTCTGTGGAACTCTTACAATGGCTGGCATGGGGTCTAGGACCCCCAAAGAAATCTGTGTTCCCCTTCCCTACCCACCCCACCCTTCCCAGAAACTGACCCCCTCCCCACAAGACCTGGTTTTGTAGCCTAGGGGCCCTGGCCTTCCCCCAGTTATCTTCCCCCAACCCAATCCCTGCTGCCCTCCCTGGACTTGGGGGATCTGGACCTTTGGCCCCTGCCCTCTGGGGGACCCAGACCTCTGGGCCCTCACTTCTGGCCCTTGCAGAGACCAGGCATCCAACACCCCCATCCCTGCCCAAGCGTCTGAGGTGTTAGTGGTGGGGGGAGAAGCCCACCATCCCAGACTCTGGTAAATGTCTTTGCTGGTTCCTTGCAGCTGGCAGTGGGGGGGACCCCAGCCCAGGCCTAGGCCTGGGGTGGGGATAGGGTCAGATGAAGAATTCCTCTTTCCTCTTGTGTCCGTCGCTGCCGTTGAGGAAGGCTTCTCTTGCTTCTCCCTGTTCATCCAAGCCACTGGCTTCGTGGGTCAGATAGGAACCTGAGGGGGTGACAGACCCCCAGGGCAGGGAGGACATATTTGTGGACCCAGGAGTTGGACAGAAATATAGGGGAAGAGGGAGACAGACAAGGCAGATGCCAGACGAAGGAAGAGGGAGAAACCGAACCGAATACACAGGGAGAGGCAGAGAAAGAGGTAACAACAGAATTAGGAAGACTCCAAAAGCTCACCAAAAGTGCCACCCTTATCCCTTCTCTTGGAGGTATTTCCTTGCTCTGCTCCCAGCGAATTCAGCAATTAGGAAAATAAATTGCTTTATTCAAATCCATGCTCTTTTTTTTCCCCCTACTTTTTTGTATTTTTAGTAGAAAAGGGGCTTCGCCATGGTGCCCAGGCTGGTCTCGAACTCCTGGTCTCTCAAGTGCTTTACCCACCTTGGCCTCCCAAAGTGCTGGGATTACAAGCGTGAGCCACCGCGCCCACCCACAAATCTATGCTTTTAATTCAGCTTCTTTTTTTTTTTTTTTTTTTTTGAGACGGAGTCTGGCTCTGTCGTCCAGGCTGGAGTACAGGGGCCGGATCTCAGCTCACTGCAAGCTCCGCCTCCCGGGTTTACGCCATTCTCCTGCCTCAGCCTCCCGAGTAGCTGGGACTACAGGCGCCCGCCACCTCGCCCGGCTAGTTTTTGTATTTTTTAGTAGAGACGGGGTTTCACCGTGTTAGCCAGGATGGTCTCGATCTCCTGACCTCGTGATTCGCCCGTCTCGGCCTCCCAAAGTGCTGGGATTACAGGCTTGAGCCACCGCGCCCGGCCTAATTCAGCTTCTAAATTCTACCCCTTTTCGGAGTATTGTGCCGAAAGCCCCTCTCCCTTTGTCATCTTGGCCCCAGGTGCAGGGGGATTTGGAATCCAGCGCCTAGGCTCCGCCCTCTCGTTACCCTGGCCCTAGGCCCCGCCTCTTTCCGAGCCCCACAACCAACCAACCGCAGAGTCCAGGCCCCGCCCCACTCACCCTTCTGCCGTACCGAGCACCAGACCATGCCCACTAGCACACATATGATCAGAAACACCAGCAGCGCCAGGATGCCGCCCACAATGGCATAGGGAACCGACGTCTGAGCCTCTACCACCGCACCAGGGTCTGCCAGAGGGACAGGGCACAGGGCAAGGTAATCAGAGGACGGTCCCAGTCTGGCCCCATCGCTGCCAAACTTTTAAGCCATTCTGCACACGTCTAACCGCGCCCTTTTATGCGCCACACCCCTCAAAAATTACTGCCACCTTGTAGTCTCTTTACAGATGCTTGTTGGTTTGTACACTGCCCTACCCCTCCCCTGAGTCATGTTGCATTTTCCTTTTCTTTTTCTTGTTTTCTTTTGCAGAGACGGGGGTCTCGCTATGTGGCCCAGACTGGTCTTAAACTCCTGGGCTCAAGCGATCCTCCGGCCTAGGCCTCCCAAAGTACTGGGATTAGAGGCGTGAGCGATCGCACCCGGCCATCCCTTTTCTTTTGACTCAAGTTTCTTCCTCCACTAAGAAACAGGTCCAAGTCCCTTCCCACCTTGTCTAAAACGCTCCAAGTATTTAAAGTGCTGGGTTTCCAACTACTTCCAAATTTTCTGCCCCACCATCATAGAGCTAAACACAGAACAGCTGTGTGCTAGAGCCCATTCCAACCACTTTACATATTTAGCTCACATAATCTTCACAACAACCTTGTTATATAGGTGCTATTGTTTATTTCCACTTTCCTGATGGGTTAACTGAGGCGCAGACAGGTTCGGTTATCTGCAATAGAATGCAGCCAACCCGAATTTGAGCCCCGCGGGCCAGTCTGGTCCCAAAACGACAAGAACTCTGTTGGCTGCCGAACCCCTGAGTTATGTGGCCTCTTTGCCCAAGCCCAGCCCCCGCCACCTGGCGCCCCGCCCCCGCCCTGAGCCCTGCCCGCAGCCCTGCCCTCACCGTAGACCACGAGTACGTAGAGCGCCCTCGCATGGCCGTGCTTATTGGACGCCTCACAAGTGTAGGTGCCGTTATCCGCGGATACCAGGCCGGGAAGCGTGAGCGTCTCTCCCACGGCCTCCGCCCTCTCCGGCAAAGACTCATTCCCGCGGTTCCAGCGGATCTGGTTTGGCCTGGGTGGGGATAAAGTATAGTGAAAGTTAGGAACCCAGGTGCCAGCACCCAATTCTGACTTGTCAAGAATATAGACATGCAACTGTCATCCCGCAGGGACCTCCAAATAAGAGGCTTCCTGCTATCTCTTTACTTTATGGAAAACCAACAGTCCTGGGCCTACTTCCACCCATCACCGAGGTCTCAGGAATTCTAGCCCAGGCTGATCATGGTGGCTCATGCCTGTAATCCCAGCACTTTAGGAGGCTGAGATGGGAGGATTGCTTAGGGCCAGCAGTTCCAGACCAGTCTGGGCAACATAGAGAGACCCCGTCACTACAATTAATAATAATAATAGTAACAATAATAATAATAATAATTAGCCCTCCCACGCCATTCCATCCTCAGCAACCAGGAGTCCGAGGCTGCACAGCTTCAGTACTGGGGAGTCCGAGCCTCCAGATTCCTCCTCCCTCAGGATCCAGGAGTACAGGTCCCCAGCTCTCTCCTCCTTAGGACCCAGGAGTTCAAGTCCCTGGTCCCTGTTCTTCCAGGTCCCCAGCGCTCACCTGGGGTTTCCCGTGACAGCACACGTCAACACCAGCGTGTCTCCCTCCCTCACCACAGCTTGGGAGGCATGAATCCGGGCCGTGGGGGAGTCTGCCAGGCAAAAGTAAGAAGGGAGAATAGTTTCCAAGCCATCACGCGGGACAAGGGGGACCCTCCCGGGTTGCGGGTGGCTGGCGTTGGGATCCCTTGGGTCCTGGCCCGCGGGGCACTTACACTGCACATCCAGCACGTACTGCGTCTGCTTGCTGTGTCCGGAGGGCAGCGCCTGGTTCTGCGCCTCGCAGATGATGATACCACCGTCGTCCTTACGGTCCACACGAAACCGCACTGTGCTTGCCACACTCCAGACCTTGCCATTTTCCTGGCTGCTGCTCACTCCTGCCACACCCCGGCCAGACACTGTCAGGCTGCGATTTCGGCTTCATCCACCCACCCAAGCCAACCCAAAGCAGGCTATTTGCCAAGCTCCACCCCTTACCCACAGGCCCCGCCTCTTGTCCTCCAAGCTACGCCCCTCCCCTAACCAAGGCCACGTGCCTCCTCCCAAAGCTCTTCCCTCTTTCACCCTCATGCTTTCTCATCTATCAATCCATTTAATTGCTATATATATAAACATAAATCTATATATATACTTAGAGATGGGGTCTCACAATGCTGGCCAGGTTGAACTCCTGACCTCAAGCAATCCTCCCATCTCAGCCTCCCAAAGTGCTAGGACTCCAGGCGTGAGCCACTGCGCTTGACATCGACCGCTACATACTGAATGTCCAGTGTCTGTGAAAACCTGTGGCTCCTCTCCACATATAACCACATATAACCTCTCCTAAGTCCCACCTCCTCCCCACCCCTCATCAGCACTTGGCCCAGGTTACCTTTCAGCTCCTTGCGGTCGCGGTACCAACGCAAGGTGGCGGCCGGACGGGACCGCGGAACTAGGCAGCTGAGCTCCACCTCGCCGCCCTCTACCGCCTGCTCCCGGACCTCCACCACGGGATTCTCTGGGGCCACTGCCGCAGGAAGAAGGGAAGTAAGGGGTTAAAAAAGGCACGAACGTGGGTTCAAAGCAATCAAGCTGCCGTTTCCCAGTGACCAGAGGGAACCAGGGTCCCAGGTGGCAGGGGTCAAAGGGGAGAGGTCAGGAGCCAGATGCCCATCCCGGATGTTAAAAATAGTCATGGTCTGAAAGTCTCAGGAGAAGAGAGAAGCAGAGAAGAAAGGAGGAGAGGATGCACCCGACAAGGGGGAGGGCGTTACCTAGTACCGTGAGCGTGGCAATCTGGTGGTGGGTGTCTTCTGTGTAGAGCTGGCAGAAATAGCCCCCCTCATCCTCCAGGCGGGCATCTGAGAGCCGGATCCGCACCCGGCGTGGGGAGAACTCCTCAAGCTGGAAACGCTCATCCTTCAAGGCTAGAGAGAGTGAGGGGGAAGGTGTGAATTTCGGGAGTCCTGGCCTCACAAGTCCCACCCATCCAACAAGAGCTTAGAGTCCAGCCCTCTGCCTCATTTCTCCATCCATACCTATGAGTCTGAGGTGTCCAACTATTTACTCCCTTGAGAACCCAGCATTAGTCAAGTCCTCCTGCCTGCAGGACCAGCAGTCCAGGCCCCCAGCCCTTTCTTCTCCGAGACCCAGGAGACCAAACTCTCGGGTGTGTCCTCTTTCAGGACATGGGAGTCTGGGCCCCAGTCCTCTCTTCCTTTAAGACTCAGGAGTCTGGTCCCCAGCACTCACCACGGGTGCCATTGAAGAAGAGCGTCTGCCGGGCTGGGTTCTGGATGACAACTATGGACCCATCATACTGGTGCAGACGGCAGGTGATCTCAGCCACCCCACCCTCAGCCACTGTCACGTTCTCTGTCTGTACTTCCTGTCCTGCCCCTGGACGATTAGACAAAAAGACAGGATAGCAGACTCACTGAAAGCTGCATTTCAATTTTTTCTTTCTCCCTCTTCCCCATCCAAACCTCCAATTCCTCTCTTTCCCCTCATTCATTTCATTGTACTGAACATTTCCTGCAGGCTAGAGTCCAGGACAGGGAGGAAATCTGCTCCCTACTCTAAAAGAGCTGCAGTCAAGATTTAGTAAAAGGCCGGGCGCGGTGGCTCACGCCTGTAATCCCAGCACTTTGGGAGGCCGAGGCGGGCGGATCACAAGGTCAGGAGATCGAGACCACGGTGAAACCCCGTCTCTACTAAAACTACAAAAAATTAGCCGGGCGCGGTGGCAGGTGCCTGTAGTCCCAGCTACTTGGGAGGCTGAGGCAGGAGAATGGCAGGAACCCGGGAGGCAGAGCTTGCAGTGAGCCGAGATCGCACCACTGCACTCCAGCCAGGGGGACAGAGCGAGACTCCGTCTCAAAAAAAAAAAAAAAAAAAAAAAAAGATTTAGTAAAATATGCTCTAATGAGGGCAGCACAGGGCACATTAGGAGCCCAGAGCAAGGGGAGACTATTATAGAATTGCCTAGAGAGATGGGTAGCCAGAGAGGGTTCTGCAAGCAAGCTCCATTGGATCTGGATCTTAAAGAGTAAGCAGGAGGCCAGGCGCAGTGGCTCATGCCTGTAATCCCAGCACTTTGGGAGGCCGAGGCGGGCGGATCACAAGGTCAAGAGATAGAGACCATCCTGGCCAACATGGTGAAACCCCGTCTCTACTAAAAATACAAACAAACAAACAAACAAAAAAGTAGCTGGTTGTGGTGGCATGCACCTGTAGTCCCAGCTACTCAGGAGGCTGAGGCAGGGGAATCGTTTGAACTGGGGAGGCGGAAGTTGCAGTGAGCCGAGATTGAGCCACTGCGCCACTGCACTCCAGTCTGGGCGACAGAGCAAGACCCTGTCTCAAAAAAAAAAAAAGTAAGCAGGAGTTCACAAGGTGTGGGAGACTGCTGTGTGTTCACCAAGCCTCATCTTTCACACCTGGGCACATATTGTAGCCCGTTTGCAAAGATGGCTGTAATATTCTCCTGTTCCTGGACGTGCCCTTTGCAAATTGATTTTGCCATTCCTCCCATTGAGAAAGCACTCTGTCCCCCTACTAGTCTGGGTAAAACTTGCGAGTTGCTTTGACCAATAAAATTTGCTAGAAGTGATATTGAGCTTAGGCCTGAAGAGGCCTTGTAACTTCCACTCCTGCCCTAAGACTGTTACATGAAAATACCCAGACTAGTGTCTTTGCAGATGAACGATCACAGTGAAAGAGAAGCCCAGCCAGCAGCCAGCACCAACGGCCAGCTGTGTGAGTGAGGCCATCCTGGATCATCCAGCCCCAGCTGCCCCACCAGATGACAGCAGCAATACAAGTGACCCCAGTTGAGACCAATAAAAGATCTGCCCATCTGATACAGCCCAAACTGCTGAACCCCAGAATCATGAACAAATAAGGTGGTGGTTGTTTTAAACTCCTAAGTTGTGGGTGATCTGTTCTCTGCTAAAGTTAACTGATACAATACAGAATTAGGCTATATGTCCCAGCATCCTTTATACTTAGGTGGGGCCATGTGACCAATTCTGGCCAATGGGATGTAGGTGGAAGAGAAACACCTCTTGCAGCCTGACCCATCTCCCTCATAATCCTTCACACTGACTGAACAGAGAGGACTCCAGGGAGCCTAGAGGAGGGCAGGATCACAAGCCGGAAGGAACCTGGGTCTCTGACTGACTGTCCCCCATGACCTGCCTGTATAGGACTGTGATATGAGCAAGAAATATACCTTTTTGTTAAGTCATTGAGATTTCAGGGGTGTCTGTTACAGCGTTTAACCTACCCTGATTAATCCATCAGAAAAACAAGGTGGGGAATTAGAAAGGGGATGTTTCTAGCACCATCAGAGGAAAGAATTTAGGAAAACTGAAAGCCAAGACTAATCATCAGCATCACTACCATCATCTGTTGTCTTCAAAATAACAGTAACCCCCATAGCTAACAATTATTAGGTACTTGCAATGTTAGTCCCTGTGCTAAGGGCATTACCCATATAACTTACATTTAATCTTCACAATCCCTGTGTAAGGTAGGCATTATTATTATTATTAATAATAATAATATTGCTCTGTTTCCCAGGTTGGAGTGCAGTTGTGCGATCTCAGCTCACTGCAACTTCCACCTCCCAGGTTCAAGCGATTCTTCAGCCTCAGCCTCCCAAGTAGCTGGAATTAAAGGCATGCACCACCATGCTGGGCTAATTTTTGTTTTTAGTAGAGACAGAGTTTAGCCATATTGGCCAGGCTGGTCTCGAACTCCTGGCCTCAAGTGATCTGCCTGCCTCAGCCTCCCAAAGTCCTGGGATCACAGGTGCGAGCCACTGCGCCAGCCAATTATTATTATTATTTTTAATTTGAGACAAGGTCAGGCTACAGTGCAGTGGCACGCTCTCAGCTCACTGCAATGTCTGCCTCCCAGGCTCAAGTGATCCCACCTCAGCCTCCCCAGTAGCTGGAACTACAGGTGCACGCCATCACACCTGGCTAATTTTTGTATTTTTTTAGAGACGGACTTTCGCAGTGTTGCCCAGGCTGGTCTCGAACTCGCAAACTCAAGTGAACTGCCTGCTTCGGCCTCCCAAAGTGCTGGGATTACAGGCATGAGCCACTGTGCTCGGCCTATCCCCATTTTCCCGCATCCCCTTTTTTTGTTTTTTTTTTTAAGACGTTGTCTTGCTCTGTCGCCCAGGCTAGAGTGCAGTGGTGCAATCTTGGCTCACTGCAACCTCCACCTCTCGGGTTCAAGTGATTCTCCTGCCTCAGCCTCCCAAGTAGCTGGGATTACAGGTACCCACCACTGCACCTGGCTAATTTTTGTATTTTTAGTAGAGATGGGGTTTCATCATCTTGGCCAGGCTGGTCTGGAACTCCTGACCTCGTGATCCACCCTCCTCGGCCTCCCAAAGTACTGGGATTACAGGCTTGAGCCACTGCGTCCTGCTCCCATTCCCATTTTATAGGTGAGAAAATTGGCCCACAGAGATGAAATGACTTGCCCAAGTTCACAGCCAAGAGTGGCAGCGCCAAAATCTGCGTCCAAATCTCTGATTCTGTATTCTGCATCTGTATATCCACTCCCGGCTGTCTGGATTAAGTGTCCGTCATTGGCAGGGGGTTGTGAGATCCACTTGTGATGGGCCTTAAATGCCAACCTAGGAGATTGACTTTCATCCTAAGGGCTGGTGAAGGTTTTGAAGCAGGAAAATGCCATGATTAAATCTGGCTGTTTGTCTTTAAGTGCTGGATAACTATCCATGTCTTTTATATTCAGGTTCAGGGTTGCATTCATTCAGGAGTATATCCTGAGTATCACATAGGTTTTCAGGGGCTGAGTAGTCAGAGATGAGTTAGATGGGGTCCCTGCCCTTTAAGACTTTGGGAAGGTAGAAACCAATCACTGTAATCAGAAGTGTTACGTTCTCTGTAAGAGGATAGGTAACCTAATTTGGGAGTTGAGGGGTAGAAAAGATTATTTCTGGGGGATGGAGACAGAGACTTCTGGTTTCCTATTCTGACATCCATTTTTCCCTTTCTCCTCAGTAAAAGAAAAGAACACTGGTTGTATTTTATGGTTGCACTATGTCCAGCAGAAAAAGACATTTCTCAGTCTCCTTGCAGCAAGGTAAAACCATCTGATGAAATTTTGTCCAGTTGGATACAGGCCAAAATTTTGCATGACAATTTTGGGAGGACTTCCTGAAACAGGTGGACAAACCCTTTTTTCTACTGAGTCACCTTTGTGCCGCCCGGAACTAGCAGTGTGATGCACGGAATTTAGGCAGCCATATTGAACCATGAGGACAAGGGCAGTGGGAATGGTGGAACCAAGAGCTGGAAGGTGCCTGAGTCTCTGGTGAAGATGTGGAGCTGCTGTAACAGCCCTGGACTCCTACTTCTGGACTTCTTTGATGTTTGAGTGTAACACTTTGGGTATTTTTATTTTTAAAATTTATTTTAGAGATGAGGTCTCACTATGTTGCCCAGGCTGGACTCAAACTCTTATGCTCAAGCAGTCCTCCTGCCTCAGTTTCCTGAATAGCTGAAGCTATAGCACTTTGGGTATTTGAGCTACTATTTGAGGTTTATTTAGCACCTCCTGGAATATCAAGCTTAACGTGTCCAATCCTTGCCCCAGATATTTTCCTCCCCAAATTTTCTCAATCTCAATAAATGTCACCACCATTCAGCTGGTTGCTCAGGTCAAACACCTAGAAATCATTCAAGTTCTCTCCCTTTCTCTCATTCCCAATATCCATTCCATCAGCAATATCTGTCCATTCTACCTCCAAGACATATCCCAGATCTCATCACCTTTGTCTGCCTCTCCTACCCTCACTCTCATCCAGCATCATCCATCCCTCACTTGGACTCTGCAAGAGGCTACTCGTGGGTCTCTCTGCATCCCTGTCTGCCTCCTCCAAGGCCATTCTCCACCCAGTGGCCGGATGGATTTTTCAAAGAGGTAAATCAGATCAATTCATCCCTGTGCTTAAAACCCTCCAAGGGCTGCCCATAACATGTACAGTAAAATAGAGACCCCTTCCCGGGGACTTCAAGGTGCTTATGGCCTGGCCCCTCTCTGACTTCACTTCACTCTGGGCTCGCTAGCCTTGCTGTCCCTCAAACATGCTGAGCTCGTTCCCCCAACAGGGCCTTTTTCCTTTTCTTCCTTCTGCCTAGAATATTCTTCTCCCCACCTCCCACCCCCCATCTTCCCAGGGCTGACTCCTGTTCCCATTTGGGTCTCAAATCATATCAGTACCTTCTCAGAGAGGCCTTCCCTCTCTGCTCATCCCTTCACCTTTAGAACACTCTCTTTTCTTTTAAGAGACAAAGTCAGCCTGGTGCAGTGGCTCATGCCTATAATCCCAGCACTTTGGGAGGCCAAGGCGGGCACATCAGGTATTCAAGACCAGCCTGGCCAACATGGCAAAACCCCACCTCTACTAAAAAATACAAAAATTAGCCAGGCATGGTGGTGCACACCTGTAGCCCTGGCTACTCAGGAGGGTGAGGCAGAACTGCTTGAACCCGGGAGGCAGAGGTTTCAGTGAGCCGAGATCAAGCCACTGTACTTCAACCTGGGTGACAGAGTGAGACTCCGTCTTAAAAAAAGAGAGAGAGAGAGAGAGAGAGAGAGAGAGAGAGAGAGAGAGAGACAGGTTATTGCCCTGTTGCCCAGGCTGGAGTGCAGTGGGGTGCAATCATGGCTCACCATAGCCTCGAACTGCCTCATCCTCTCACCTCAGCCTCCCAAGTAGCTGGGACTACAGGCTTCTCCCACCACACTTGGCTAATTTTTGTGTGTTTTTTTTTATGGAGACAGAGATTCTCTATGTTGCCCAGGCTGGTCTCCAACTCCCGGGCTCAAGGGATCCTCCTGCCTCGGCTTCCCAAAATGCTGGGATTACAGGCGTGAGCCACTGCGCCTGGCCCAAAACACTTGCTATTTCCTCACCATTGCTTTATTTCTTCTACGAAGATTTCACTGGAATTATCAGATTAATTTGCTTATTTGTTTACTGTCTGTTTGTCGCCCATGACTGGAATATATACTCTAGGAAGGCAGGGATATAATCCACTGGCTTTACTGCTGCACCCCTAGTACCTAGAAGAGTGCTTGGCACCTGATAAGTGCCTGGGGAACTTGCTGCATGAATTACATGTGTCAGATGGGATCTGTTTGTCTTTCCTTTTTCTTTCTTTCTTTTCTTTCTTTCTTTCTTTCTTTCTCTTTCTTTCTTTTCTTTCTTTTCTTTCTCTCTCTCCTTCCTCCCTTCCTTCCTTCTCTTTCTCTTTCTTTTTTTTTCTTTTTTTGAGATAAGATCTCACTCTGTCACCCAGGCTAGAGTGCAGTGGTGCAATCATAGCTCCCTGTAACCTTGAACACGTGGGCTCAAGCGATCCTCCCACCTCAGGCTACCAAACAGCTAAGACTACAGAGATGCTAGCCATGCCCAGCTAATTAAAAAAAAAAAAAAAATTTTTTTCTTTAGAGATGGGGGGGGTCTCAATATCTTGCACAGGTTGCTCCTGAACTCCTAGGCTCAAGCAATCCTCCTGCCTTGGCCTCCCAAAGTGCTGGGATTATAGGCATGAGCCACTGCAGCTGGCCCAGACAGAATCTCATTTTAGCCTGACAACAACTTTGTGACATCATTATTTTCATCTTAAACACTTAGGTCGATCCCAGATCAACCACTTGCCATCTGTGTGACCTGGGGGCAAGTGACCTTACCTTTCTGAGCCTCAGTTGCCTCATCTATAAAATGGGAATGATGCCAGTGCCTGCCTTGTAAGGATGAGCCCCGTGCCTAAAGCTCAGGGAGCCCTCTCTGCAAGCCTGTTTTAGTACAGCCTCCGGAAACATGCCCATGGATGTGAAAACTGGCATGCACATTCTGGCGCTTTTAAAAACATCTCGAAGCCTGTCATAGATCTGGACCTCAAGGCTGGTTCAGTGCTAGCCCCCCATTTTACAGATGTGGAGAATGAGGCTTAGCAGGTCCCAGGCAAGTTGGTGGCAAAATTCACCATCTCCTGGGAGTCATCAGGTTCCTCTCAATCTGCCCCCACGAAATTTATCCCCTACTCTCTGCTTGAGGGTGCACATGGGGTGATGGTGGGGGGCTTTTGTCTTACTCCCTCCCCCTCCTGAGGAGTCAGTAACCAACAGTGTCTGTGCCTGGAATATTAATGTCTCAGCAGCTTTTGTTTGGGGGGTTGAGGGTGGTGGGGGCGGGACTTTCTGGTCAGAGAGGGGCTGAGCTTGGGGACTGAGGCACTGGCCCTTTAAACTGTGTTGACAGCCAGGAGTCGTCACGGGGATGGTGCTTGGAAAAAGGGACAGGGGAGGGTTTGGGAAAGAGTGGCAGAGCAGGTAATGCGTAGGACCCAGGAATCCAGCCCCCAATTACCTCCTCTCCCAGGACCCAGGAGTCTAGGCTCCCAGCCCCTCCTCCATCAGGTTCCAGGAGTCTGGAACCCCGGTTTCTTTCCCCCTTAGACCCAGGAATTCAGCCCCCAACCACCTCCTCTCTCAGGTTCCCGAAATCCAGACCCCTAGCCCCCTTTTCGATCAGGACCCAGGAGTCTGGGCTTTCAGCAGCCCCTTCCTTCAAACCTAGGAGTCAGAGTCCCCAGCCCTGTCCCAGCTTAGACACAGGAGTCTGGGCCTCCAGCCCCCTCCTCCTTCAGGACCCAGGAGCCAGGGGTCCAGAGTACACAGCTGGTGGATGTTTCCACGGAGACTAAGCAGGGTGGGGGGAGCGCTTCCTGGGTCCTGAGTCAGCGAATACCCAAGGGAGTCTCAAGGTCATAGTTCCGGGAAGGTCACAACCACCCACTCTGTATCCGCTCCCCAGGGGGCTCCTGGCATCCTGCCTCCTTCCCCCTTCCTCCCCTAGGGAGGTGGTACATCCCTGCGTCCTGACCGAACCCCCCTCAGCCCCCCATCAATGGCGGAGTCCGAACATCCTCGCACAAAGCGTCAATTCTTTCCCAGCTCAGCCTTGTGAAGGCGCCTGTATTCGCAGGACCTAGGCATCAGGGTCTCAGCCCCTCCTCCCTCAGAAACCTGGAGTGGAACCCCCCGCCTCCAGCCCCTTCCTCCCTCAGGACCCAGGAGTCTGTATCCCCATCCCTTCCTCCCTCAAGACCTGGAGTGTGGACTCCCAGCCCCCTTTTCCTTCCGGACACAGGAGTTCCAGCCCTCGGCCCTCTCCTCCCTTAAACGCAGGAGTCTAAGACCCCAGCCGCCTTCTCCCTGAGACCCAGGAGTCTAAGACTCCAGCCACCTCCTCCCTGAGAAACAGGAGTCTACGACCCCAGCCCCCTCCTCCCTTAAACTCAGAAGTCTAAGACCCCAGCCCCCTCCTCCCTCAGACTCAGGAGTCTAAGACCCCAGCCCCCTCCTCCCTCAGACTCAGGAGTCTAAGACCCCAGGCCCCTGTCCCTCAGACCCAGGAGCCTAAGACCTCAGCCCCTTCCTCCTTGAGACCCAGGAGTCTAAGACCCCAGCTCCCTCCTCCTTCAGACCCATTAGTCTAGGCCCCAAGACCCTCCTCCATCAGACCCAGGAGTCCAGGCCCCCAGCCCCTCCTCTCTTGGAAACTTTTGACTCTAAGTCCCCAGTCCTCAACCCCTAGAACCAGAGTTCTGCCTTTCCTCAACCCTGTGTCCCCTCCCATCTGGGGACCTTGGCATCAGGTGGGGGCGTAGGGGTGAGTCAGCAGCCTCATATACAATGTCCCCGCTGTGGCCCCCACATTCCTGGGATATTCGGGACTCCCTGGATTCCAGGCCTCAGGCCCAGCCAGGAAGTGGGGAGTCCTCCAGAGGTCCTCCCTGGGTGTGGGGTACGGGAGGAATTCCTGCTCCGGGAAGGGTGCAGGCCTGCACTGAGCTCCCACTGTCCGAACCTCCACCCCCAGTGCCCTGTATTCACACCCCCTTCCCAGAAGAGCCCAGGCTCAGCGCCTGCCCCTTGCTCCACTGGGTGCCCACGGAGAAGCCTGTGTGCCTGCTCCCTGTGGGCCTGGGGTCTGCAAAGGCGAAAACCAGTGGGTGCTTGGGTCCTGGTGCCACAGGCCATTGGATGCTGGTGGGTCTGTCTCCAGGCCACCCCCCACCCCTCCCAGAGAGAGAAAGCTGCCTTTGTGTTCTCCAAGATGGGGACAGGCCAGGCTCGCACGACATTAACCCAGCCTTAGGCCCCAGCACTGCTGTGTCTAAGGTCTTGGAATCCATTGCAGAACCTGACCCCCACCCCCAGGCTCTGGGGACACAGGCGCCTGGCTCATGGGTGGGTGGGTGGGGGGGTCAGTGATAGAAACCTCCAAAACCTGTTCCTTGGGGTGACTCACAATGGAGGGAGGGTCCCCCTCTTCTCAGAGTGGTTGGTCAGAATTTTAGCAGGAAAAAGTGAGTCACCCTGGGAGGAAAACATTATTTGGGGATCAACAACTGCCCCCTCCACAAGGCCCCTCAACTCCTAACCGCCTCTCTATTCTTTCTTTGTATTGGATATCTGTTTCCTCTGCTCCTTTCTGTTCTACCCAGTTTCTGGCTGCGGGTCCCCGTTTCTGCCTGGGTGCATCTCTGGACAGTCAGCCCATCCCTCCCTCTCCCTTCCTCTCCTCTGCCCACCCTGGATCCTTCTTCTTTGGGCATAAATCTCATCATCTTCTTCTGGTATGCTCAGAAGATGAATGAAGCAGGAGAGAAAGAACATGTTTTTAAAAATGGCGCAAATGTACCCCATCTCCCCTGATTTCTGCTGGCTGGGCAAAGTGAGAGAGGAAGGAGTGACTAAGAGAGAAATGTGGGAACAACAGATACCCACTAAAATGTGGTGGCCAAGGCCACTCAGAAATATCCAATGGAAAGGAAAGCAGGAAGGATCCTCCAAGACCACATGCTATAGCTTCCTACCCCATGCTTTACAGAAGGGGAAAGTAAGGCCCAGAGAGGGACAAGGACTGATGCAAAGTTATACCAAAGGGTCCTGGGTAAGGCTTGGACCCAAGTTCCTTAGCTCCCAGTTGGGAGCTCTTCCCATGACACCAAGCTCAGTTTCTACTTGTAAAAGTCACATACCATGTACTTTAGAGAAAGTTTACAGAGAGGATTAGGGTGCCAGAAAGCAGTGACTTGGAAATCAAACGAGGGACAGGGCTGTAGACCTAACTCCCAGAAGCACCAGAGAAAGGCTTTTGCACGGAGCGGGTGGTCACCTTAAGCTATATTCTGATCCTGAGAATTCAAAGTCTGATGATTCTAAGCTGCCAAGATTCTAAATGTCATAGATATCAAAATCCAGGAACTCCAAGACATCAAGATTTCACGATTTTCAAGACGTCAAGATGCTAGCATGCTAACACCATCAAGGTTCTAGAACTTTAAAGTTGTCAAAATGCTAAAGCCTTCTGGATTCTAGAATCCTATAGATGTCAGTATTCTAGAGTACCCTCAGGTTCTTTGTTTACTGGATTCATTAGTTCCAGGATTCTATGAGCCTGGTGTCTAGCCTAAAAAATAAAGGTAAATTAAAATTGATGGAAATGTCACTGGGGTACCAAAGTTCTCATCTGGGAAATTGTGGCTTGTCTGTTGCAAAGAAAGGAGGTAATGATGCAAGTTCTAAAGCAGTCACAGAAGACTAGAGAAGAAAGAAAGGCAGACAGTGAGAGGACAGCTTTGCCCCTCACCCTGGCCGAAGTGAAGGTGGCTCTGCCTCAAACCCTGGAGTGGGGAACGTGTAACCACACTCAACTTGCCAGAAAACCCTTCACAGTCTGAGCTGGCGTTCCCTTTCAGGTCACTGAGTTCAACATCCTCACTTTACAGAAAGAGAAACAGAAGCCTGGAGAGAGGGAGGTGTTTACCATTGGCTGCAATGGCAAATGGCAAGAGCCAAGATTTAAGCCCAGGGTGCCAGCCCCGTGCCACCTGATCACAACTCCTCTCACCAATCTCTGCAGAACACCCAGCCCTCCTGCTTCTGCCCAGCCACCTTCCAATCCTCTGTTCCTTCCAAAAGTGGCCTTATCCACCAGGGAGGGGTGACCCGTGGCAGGTTCGAGACTCGCACAGTGTGAGAGTGTGTGTGGGTGACATTTCCTGACCTTGTCCCCAGTTTCAGGGTCACCCGACCTTGGGGGTCTCCAGCTTCTCACAGTGTGTGATGAGGGTATGTGGATGGCTCCCTGGATGTCCCGGACAGGGGCTTCTCTGTGTCAAGCCTGGGTGTGTGAATGGGTGAGGAGGGTTTGGAGAGACATTCGCTGAATCCACGTGTGTGCCTTCATGCCAAGGTCCCCCATTCTTACTTCCCTGCACACATGCACAGATGTTTCCCCCCCGGGCTCTTTAGAATGCCCTGCCTGACTGAATTCCTCTCCAGGGGCACAGAGGGATAGAGAGAGGGAGGAAGGAAGGATGGGAATGGGAGATCCCGGGATGGAGGCTGTAAGGGTAGAGAGAGGAGGCACAGCAGAAAGACAGGGATGGAGATAGTGGGACAGAGAAGGGGGAAGGAGACAGGTGACAGAAAGGGCTAGAGAAACGAGTGACAGAAAGACAGGGGACAGAGAGACAAGGGGATGGGGCAGATAGGGGACAGAGGAAAAGGGACAGAAAAACAAGGGTGACAGCGAGACAGAGACAGGGACCAAGAATAGGGACAGAGAGGGAGGGCAGAAATCCGGGGGAAAGAGAATAGAGAGGATGATGGAGGGGACAGAGTGACCCAGGAAAAGGGGACAGAGACCAGGGGACAGAGGTAAGGGACAAAGACAGAATAGATGAGGAACACGGAGGCAAGGAGAGAGGTAGACAGACAGAAGGAGGGACAGGACTTCGAGACTGAGGGACAGAGGACAAGGGTAGGGGGACGAGGAGCCGGACGGGGGGAAGGGGGGATTTAGAGACGGGCGGACAGAGGGACGCAGAGACTGGACAGGACAGCGGGACGGGCCTGGGGAAGGCGGACTCGTGTGTGTGGGGGGGTCTCGGGCCCTTTGTCCCCGCCGGGATCCGGCCTGCGCGGGTGGGGGGGCTGCGGCACGGCGGCCGGGACCCGCGCCCCCTCCCCCGCTCGTCGCTCCCGGCTCCCGGCCCGCGCTGCGCTTTGTCCCGGGGAGGGGGCCCGGCCCGGCCCCGCGCGCATTGTTCGGCCTCTGCGGCCCCGAGGCGGCCGGGCTGTCACCACGGCGCGACCCCCGCCCCAGCCCGCCCGGCCGACCCCGGCCCCCGACCCTACCTGGCCCCGCCGCGGCCGCCCACAGCAGCAGCAGCGGCCACTGGAAGCGCCGGGCCCGGCCCATGGTGCCGCCGCCGCCGCCGCCGCCGCTCGCTCCCGGCCCGGCACCTGCACCGCCCGCGCCGCCCGCCCCGCCCCCCGCGCCCCGCCCCCTGCCCGCCCGGGGGCGGGGCGCCGAGGCCGGGGCGGGGCCGGGGCCGGGGAGGGGAGGGGAAGACGGAGGAGAGGTTCGGAGACAATGAGGGGGACGGCACGGTGGGGGAACGGTGCGGGGTGCGAGCGCCGGAGAGGAGAGGGGTGAGGAGGGCGGGAAGGGGTGCGCAGGAGGGCGACAGCGTCGTGGGAGCAGGTGGGGGATCTGGGTGAGCGCGGGAAACGGGGGGTGTTGGGTAAGGGTGCTGCGTGCGGGCCCAGGTGCTCCGCGCGAGGTTGCAGAGTTGCTGGCATGCAGGGTGCGTGCGCTGCGCGGAGGGGAGGGTGGCAGGGAGTTGCTGGAGGCAGTGAGAGGGTGGGAGCGTGGGCGTCGTGGGGTGCGGTGTGTGCGAAGGGAGAGCGTGGCCAGCGTGACGGGAGAGCGTAAGGGAGGGAGTGCGACGTGGGAAAGGTGAGTGTGAGAGGCGTGCTGCGGGCAGGTGGGTGTCTGGAGTCTAGCGAGAGGCTGTGAGCTGAGCCGCCGGGACAGGGGAGGCTTCAGCGGGAGGTCCACAGGGTCTGGAGGTCGAGGCAGGTCAAGGATCTCCCAGGGCAGGGCGAGGCTGGGGCTCAGGAGTGGGGCGGGGTTAGTTCCCTCCTTCCCTCTCTCCTGTCCTGACCTGAAAACCCCGTGTTTCCGCGTCATTCCCCGGGAGGGGCCCCCTGAAAGTGAACTAACTGGAAGGAAGCCTGAATCGTGGGTCCCAGGAGGGAGAGGCTCCTGTGAACACCTTCCAGACTCTGGCGTCCCCTTTCCTCCCTGCTGTCTTCCTGCCCCAGCCTCTCACCCTCTCTCTGCATGTATTTGCCTCTGCCCTTCCTCTCTCCCCATCTTTGAGGCTGACTCATCCCTCCAGACTTAGATCCCTTCTCCCTCCTGGGAGTGGGTTTCCCTGAGCGCACTTCTGTGACACCCTGTAAACCTGATGCGGGATCATTACCTATGGAACCCAGAAGGAGTGAGAAACCATGGAAAGAAGACCTCGACCTCTCTCATGCCCATTTGTCAGGTAAACTGAGGTCCAGAAGTGCCAATTATGAACATCTTTCCTTCCCCCTCCCGCCCAGACGGAGTCTCACTCTGTTGCCCAGACTGGAGTGCAGTGGCACAATCTCGACTCACTGCAACCTCTGCCTCCCGGGTTCAAGCGATTCTCCTGCCTCGGCCTCCCCAGTAGCTGATTAGCCCGCCACCACACCTGGCTAATTTTTATACTTTTAATAGAGATGGGGTTTTGCCATGCTGGCCAGGCTGGTCTTGAACTCCTGACCTCAGGTGATCCACCTGTGTGGGCCTCCCAAAATGTTGGGATTACAGGCGTGAGCCACCATGCCAGGCTGAAAATCCTTACTTTTTATTCCTACTAAAAATTTTTACATCCAGGCCCACAAGGGACTTCAGCTTCACACACCCTTCACACACCTTTTCTGTCCTCAGTGCCCAGCTTCCAGTATCCTTTCTGACCTCAAGACCAAAGCTACCATCAACCCTTGTGTCCCAGGACCATGGCTCCCAGCGTCCTCTCTTTCCCTAGCTCCCATCAACTCCTGTGTCCTCAGGACCATGGCTTCCAGCATCCTCTCTGTCCCTTGGGTGCAAGCTCCCATCAACCCCTGTGAAGCAGGACCATGGCTCCCAGCATCCTCTCTGTTCTCAGGATCCAAGCTCCTATCAACTCCTGCGTCCCCAGGACGGTGGATCCCAGTGTCCTCTCTGTCCTCAGAGCCCAAGCTTCTAACTGTCCCTGTGTCCCCAGATCCATAACCCCGAGCAACTTCCTTCTGTTTCAGTCCTCAGCTTCCCAGCTTCTGTAGACTGGGGAAAAGATAGTCTCTAATCCTCCTTCCAGGGCTCACATTATGTGACTTTTGCTAGATGGGAGAGGAATGTTTGACCTGCCTTTGGGATACTGGTTCAAGGGGTAACTAGTAGTTGTCTTTTCCTGCAGGAGCCAATAGGCCCCCTCGCTCAGGACTCTGACAGATGTCTCCTGCTCCAACTGAAGGGGAACCTTGGGAGATGTTGGTTTGGTTCTCACCTGTCATCCTTAAGTCCCACCATTCCATATGAAGACATCATGAGAGTAGTGGTCCTGACAGGCGCATTGGCTCACGCCTGTAATCCCAGCACTTTGGGAGGCCAAGGCGGGCCAATCACTTGAGGTCAGGAGTTTGAGATTAGCCTGGCCAACATGGTGAAACCCTGTCTTTTCTAAAAAAAAAAAAAAAAAAAAAAGGCCGGGCACGGTGGCTCACGCCTGTAATCCCAGCACTTTGGGAGGCCGAGGCGGGCGGATCACAAGGTCAGGAGATCGAGACCACAGTGAAACCCCGTCTCTACTAAAAAAAAAATACAAAAAATTAGCCGGGCGCGGTGGCGGGCGCCTGTAGTCCCAGCTACTCAGGAGGCTGAGGCAGGAGAATGGCGTAAACCCAGGAGGCGGAGCTTGCAGTGAGCCAAGATCGCGCCACTGCACTCCAGCCTGGGCGACAGAGTGAGACTCCGTCTCAAAAAAAAAAAAAAAAAAAAAAAAATTAGCCAGGTGTGGTGGCACGTGCCTGTAATCTCAGCTACTTGGAAGGCTGAGACAAAATAATCCCTTGAACCTGGGAGGCAGACGTTGCAGTGAGCTGAGATCATGCCACTGCACTCCAACCTGGGTGACAGAGAGAGACTCAGTCTAAATAATATTAATAATAATAAATAGAATAGAAGTCCTGTCCCCATCCTACTCCAGGGTACCCTGTCCATGAGGGATTTAGTGCAAGTGACAGCAAGTCCAACCCAACTGGTTTGAGAGAAAGAGAACTGGTTCACACATAACAAAAAGTCCCTGTATGGTTGGCTTTGGCAAGGTCTGTCAATCTCTGTCCTAAGGATGCATGGCTCCCCTCCTGTAGCAAGATGGCTGGCAGATACCCCTGAGGCCAGATTCACATTTGGGGTGATTAAGATTCTGCAAGAGAGAGACAACCTTTATTTCACACAGCTTTTCAATTGTTTTCTGTCCCTGGTGAGACTCGGAGACCTAGCTCTTGCTTGGTTTCTAAACTTTCAATAACACCGTTTTTGCTTAAGTCAGCACAAACAGATTTTATTTCTTGCAACCAAAGATTCCTGAACAAAAACTTCAGAGTCATTAACAATGAGGTCCTGATCACAAGCTATGGTATAGGACACGAGAAATTTGTCGCTAGCCTCAATATCTGCTGGAGGGCATCATGGAATAAGTATTTCTATCCTCTGATCCCCACTGTACGGCATCATGGGATATATAATCCTAACCTTCAATCTCTGCCATAGGGTTTCATAGGCAATGCAGTCCTAGCCTCAATATGTTGTAGGGAATTATGGGAAAGGTGAAATTATCCTCAATTAGAATATAGAGTATCTCCGAAAATGTCATTTTAGCCTCATCTCTGCTGTAGGGCATCATGGGAGATATACTTCTGGTCTAATTTTTGTTGTAAGTTGCCATAGAAGATGCAGTCTTTCCTTTCCTTCCTTCCCTTTTTTCTTTTCTTTCTTTCTTTTCCTTTCTTTTTTTTTTTTTTTTTTTTTTTTTTTTATGTAGAAACAGGGTTTCTTGCTATGCTGCCCAGGCTGGTCCTGAACTTCTGGGCTCAAGCAATTCTCCTGTCTTGGCCTCCCAAAGTGCTGGGATTACAGGCATGAGCCATTGCACTCAGTCCCTTCTCTCCTTTCTTTCGTCATCACCTGCCATGTTCCAGGCACTAGGAATAAATTACCAAGTAAATAAAAGGCCTTGCCTTCCATGGCAATTATAATGGGGAAAGTTAGCTAAAAACAAATAAAAATTACTGTTCCATTTAACCATCGCTGAATAACAAAATACCCCAGAACGTAGTGGTGTGAAACAACAACCTTTTAATTTTATGATTCTGTGAGTCAGGAATTGGAACAGGATTGGTGAATATCTGCTTCATGATGAACTGGGGCCAAAAATGAACCAGCTGGAACAGCTGGAGATGGAGGGGAGGGGCACCAAGGGCCATATATCTAAGGCTGGTGGTTGGTATTGTGGATTTTGAATAGTGTCCCCCAACTAAAATATATGTTGAAATTCTAGCCCCTGGTATCTGTACATGTGAGCTTATTTGGAAATAAAGTCTTTGCAAATGTAATTGACTTTTTAGTTTGTTTGCTTGCTTGAGACTGAGTCTTGCTCTGTCACCCAGGCTGGAATGCAGTGGCATCATCTCGGCTCACTGCAACCTTCACCTCCTGGGTTCAAGCGATTCTCCTGCTTCAGCCTCCCAAGTAGCTGGGATTACAGGCACGTGTCACCATGCCCAGCTAATTTTTGTATTTTCAGTAGAGACAGGGTTTCACCATGTTGGCCAGGCTGGTCTCGAACTCCTGACTTCAAGCGATCTGCCCACCTCAGCCTTCCCAAAGTGCTGGGATTACAGGCTCCCTGCCCAGATGTGATTAACTTCTAACCGCTAGTATCTTTGCATGTGACTTTATTTGGAAATAAGGCGTTTTTTTGTTTGTTTTTTGAGACAGAGTTTCACTCTGTGGCTCAGGCTGGAGTTCAGTGGCACAATCTCAGCTCACTGAAACCTCTGCCTCCTAGGTTCAAGCGATCCTCCCACCTCAGTCTCCTGAGTCACTGGGACCACAGGCAAGCGCCACCACACCTGGCTAATTTTTGCAGTTTTTGTAGAGATGGGGTTTTGCCATGTTGCTCAGGCAGTCTCCAATTGCCACCCTCAAGCAATTCATCCGCCTTGGCCTCCCAGAGTGCTGGAATTATAGGTGTGAGCCATGGCGCTTGGCCAGAAAGTCTTTACAGATTTAGTTAAATTAATGACTAAATGATTCCATGCTGAGTTAGAGTGGGCTCTAAATCCAATGATTGATATGGGGTTATAAGGAGAGATATTTGGAGACATAATCACACTTCTAGGGAAGGTAGCCATGGGAAGACAGAGGGAGGGATTACAGGGATGCAGCTACAAGCCAAGGAATGGCAGAGATTGCTGGCAGTCCCTCAGAAGCAAAGGAGAGGAAAGGAAGGGTTCTTCCCCCGAGACTTTCTAATTTTTCTTTTTTTTTTTTTGAGACCGAGTCTCACTGTTGTCAGCCCCAGCTGGAGTGCAATGGTGTGATCTCGGCTCACTGCAACCTCTGCCTCCCAGGTTCCAGCAATTCTCCTGCCTCAGCCTCCGGAGTAACTGAGATCACAAGTGCCCGCCACCATGCCTGGCTAGTTTTTGCATTTTTAGTAGAGATAGAGTTTCACCCTGTTGGCCAGGCTGGTCTCGAACTCCTGACCTCAGGTGATCCCCCCGCCTCCGCCTCCCAAAGTGCTGGGATTACAGGTGTCAGCCCCCGAGACTTTAAAAGCATGGCTCTTCCCCTGACACTTTAAAAGCTTGGCTCTTCCCCTGAGACTTCAACACCTTGGTTTTGGACATTTAGCATTCAGAACTGTGGGAGAACAAGTTTCTAGTGTGTGTGTGTGTGTGTGTGTTTTCATTTTATTTTATTTATTTATTTTTTTTAGACAGAGTCTCATTCTGTTGCCCAGGCTGGAATGCAGTGGTTCAATCTCGGCTCATTGCAACCTCTGCTTCTTGGATTCAAGCGATTCTCATGCCTCAGCCTCCCGAGTAGCTGGGATTACAGAGGAGCACCACCGCAGCCAGCTATTTTTTTATTTTTTATTTTTTGGACTTTTAGTAGAGACAGGGCTTCACTGTGTTGGCTAAGCTGGTCTCAAATTCCTGGCCTCAAGTGATATGCCTGACTTGGCCTCCCAAAGTGCTGGGTTTACAGGTGTAAGCCACCACACCTGGCCTAAGTTTCTGTGTGTGTTTTTTTTTTCTTTTGAGACGGAGTCTCGCTCTGTTTCCCAGGCTGGAGTGTAGTGGAGTGATCTCGGCTCACTGCAAGCTCCGCCTCCCGGGTTCACGCCATTCTCGTGCCTCATCCTCCTGAGTAGCTGGGACTACAGGTGCCCGCCACCATGCCCGGTTAATTTTTTGTATTTTTACTAGAGACAGAGTTTCACCGTGTTAGCCAGGATGGTCTCGATCGCCTGACCTTGTGATCCGCCCGCCTCAGCCTCCCGAAGTGCTGGGATTACAGGCATGAGCCACTGTGCCTGGCCGAGTTTCTGTGGTTTTAAGCCACCTCGTTTGTAAGATTTATGTGTGTGTGTTTTAAATTTTTTATTTTATTTTATTTTATTATTTATTTATTTATTTTTTTTTTTTGAGACGGAGTCTCGCTCTGTCACCCAGGCTGGAGTTCAGTGGCCGGATCTCAGCTCACTGCAAGCTCCGCCTCCCGGGTTTACGCCATTCTCCTGCCTCAGCCTCCCGAGTAGCTGGGACTACAGGCGCCCGCCACCTCGCCCGGCTAGTTTTTTTGTATTTTTTTTTAGTAGAGACGGGGTTTCACCGTGTTATCCAGGACGGTCTCGATCTCCGGACCTCGTGATCCGCCCGTCTCGGCCTCCCTAAGTGCTGGGATTACAGACAAATTTTTTATTTTAAATTATTATGGATACATAATAGTTGTGTATATTTATAGGACATATGTAACGTGGTTTTGGGTTTTAGTGTTTTGTTTTGTTTTGTTTTTTTGAGACAGACTCTGGCTCTGTTGCCCAGGCTGGAGTGCAGTGGTGAGATCATGGCTCACTGCATCCTTGACCTCCTGGGCTCAAGTGATCCTTCTGACTCAGCCTCCCATGTAGCTAAGACTATAGGCATGCCCCACCACATCCAGCCAATTTTTTTTTTTTTTTTTTTTTTTTTAGTAGAGATGAGGTCTCACTGTGTTGCACAGGCTGATCTTGAACTCCTGAGCTCAAGAGATCTTCCTTTCTCACCCTCCCAAAGTGCTAGGACTACAGGCGTGAGCCACTGTGCCTGTCCTTCCGTGATGTTTTGATATGGGCACACATGTGTTAGTTTATAAAGTTTGTAATAATTTATCACAGGCTGCCATAGGAAACTAATATAGCTGAGTTTCCTGGTTCTTCTCTATATCACATCTGCTGGGGCTACATGTCCAAGGTGGCTTCTTCACCCACTTGTCTGATGCCTGGGCTGAGATGGCTGAAACATCTGGGGCTCTATCTCCACATAGCATTTATACGTGAGTAGCCTGGGCTTCCTTACAGCATGGCGGTCTCAGGGCAGTAGTACTTTTACATGGCAACCAGTTTCGCCAGAGTGAGCGTTCTAAGATTCAGAAAGTGAGAAATGACAGTTTCTTAAAGCTTGATTCCAGAACACAGCACAGCAAAACTTCCACCACATTCTACTGGTCAAAGCAGTCACAGAGTCACTCATATTCAAGAGGCAGAAGTACAGACCTCACCTCTTTAAGCCACCACAATGACAGGTGGTGATATGTGATTAGAGAAAGCCCTAAACAAGGACCTTGTCCCTCACCTACCCCCAAATACCAGGGAAAAGACGTCTTTCTTTTTTCTTTTTTTTTTTTTTGAGATAGGGTCTCACTGTGTCATGCTGTGGTGTGATTTTGGTTCACTGCAACCTCCTCCTCCTGGGTTCAAGCGATTCTCCTGCCTCAGCCTTCCGAGTAGCTGGAATTACAGGCACCCACCACCTTACCCGGTTAATTTTTGTTAATTTTGGTAGAGACGGGGTTTTGCCATATTGGCCAGGCTGGTCTGAAACTCCTGACCTCGAGTGATCTGCCCACCTTGGCCTCTCAAAGTGCTGGGATTATAGGCGTGAGCCACCACAGCCAGCCGAAGATGTCCTATTTTTTTTTCTTCATTAGCCACAAGGCTTGATGGGGAATGTAATTTTTGTCTCCATGGGTTGCCTTAGCAAATGATGGGAAGAAACATGAATTTTTCAATGTTATGCTCCTAGAGTGCCATTGAAATGGTAGTTCTGGCTCTTTTTCTGACAGTCCTGAGGCATCCTGGAAAATAGAGCCCAGCCTTTATCCCCTGTCCCCAGCACATCAGGGGAAGTGCACTCCTGTCCTTATTCCTCACTGCAGTGCATGCAGGGAGCTCTGGCCATCAGATTATCTTCTATCCGTCTCCTGTCCCAAAGTACACTGGGAAATGTGGGGATGTCTCCTTAGAACAACAAAATAGTTGCAATCTTTGAAGTTTAGGAGACTAGAAGGTTAGTGTTCAGTGTGTGAGCTGGAAGGTTGCATTTGTAAGAATTAAAGAAAGAGGAGTTCAGGCGCGGTGGCTCATGCCTGTAATCCTAGCACTTTGGGAGACCTACGTGGGCAGATCACCTGAGGTCGGGAGTTTGAGACCAGCCTGACCAACATGGAGAAACCCCGTCTCTACTAAAAATACAAAATTAGCCAAGTATGGTGGTGCATGCCTGTAATCCCACCTACTTGGGAGGCTGAGGCAGAAGAATTGCTTGAACCGGGAAGCAGAGGTTGTGGTGAGCCGAGATTGTGTCGTTGCACTTCAGCCTGGGCAACAAAAGTGAAACTTCATCTCAAAGAGAAGAAAAAGAAAACGAAACAGGAAAGAAACATGAAATGTGGCTTGACAGTGAAGGACAGGTTTATTTTAGAGAAAACAAACCTGAGAGGGGCTTTTGGCTGAGTTAAGTTAGAGAGCCCCCCCCTTTTTTTTTCAGACTAAGGATATTTAGGGGTTTTGGAAGGGGGAGCTTATCATAGGTCCGGAATGTTTTTATGTGAGGAAAAGTTTATCGCGGGGTTAGAAAGTCTCTGGTCGGAGGGGAGGCTATCTGGGGGTTGGCATGTTTTTGGTCAGAAAGGGGTTTATCTTAGAGTTGGAATGTTTCTGGTTATGCTGACATTAGCCATTAGGCTGATGTTTTGGGGCTGGATTTAGCTGATTTTTAATCAAGGGGATCTAAGAATGGTGGTGTTTGTTCAAGATGGCGATGCTCCTGCTCTGTCAGCATTTGGAGTCCAGAAATAGATGTGGAGGCAGCCCCCACAAGGACTTCCAAGGTAGGCAGGGGCCTCAAACATGACCCCTGATTCCAGGAGCCTGTGGAAAGGTGTCCCCCACCATTTATCCTCCCAAAGATACACACTACAAAGAAGGGCAGACCTGGCCTTGTTCACTGGTACAAAATCTTTATTTAAGTATAAAATAAATAATATGAATATTAATTAATAACAACGACAACACAACAGCGGCAACAATATTAATAATAACAAGAGCTCTCCCATTGGCCCATGGCCTTCCTCCAGCTTTTCTCTTCTGCTTCACACAACTTTGTGATAGGTGTTTTCACAGCTGGCAAAACTGAGGCTCAGAGAGGTCAGCACACTGGCCTGAGGTCACACAGCAAGTCTGTAGGGCTGGAGCCAAGGGAAGGGCAAGGGGTCCCCTGGATCCAGCCAGGGCAGAGAGGGGGGTTTCAGGTTTAGGTCCAGAGGAGAGTGCCTCCCCACAGTCTGGCAGTCATTAACAGAGTGATGGTGAGGCTGAGATGGGCAGGGCCAGGCTGGGGAGCAGCCCCCTTGCGGTACTGGATATCCAGGTCTGGGTGGTTACAGCCACTTTCAGTACAGCAGGAGACATTGATGTGGTGCATGCTGAAGGCGTCACCCAGGTGGGCACGTTGGCACATTGAGGCAGTTACACAGCCTCTTACCATATAGCTTTGGTTTTTCGGTTCTGAGGAAAGAGAAGACGGAGTGAGACTTCCAGCTCCTGGGCCCAGGACTGGAATTCTCCAGTAGGTGACCTGCCACCTTGCAGTGGGCGCCACCTTCACTACCACCTAGAAAAAGCAGCAGTTCTCAGGGCCAGGTGCGGTGGCTCATGCCTGTAATCTCAACACCTTGGGAAGCCAAGGAAAGAGGATAGCTTGACCCCAGGAGTTCCAGACCAGCCTGGACAACATACCAAAACTCTGTCTCTACAAACATAAAGTAAAAAAGCTGTAGTCCCAGCTACTTGGGAGGCTGAGATGAGAGGATCACTTAAGCCCAGGAGATGGAGGCTGCGGTGAGTTATGATCACGCCACTGCACTTCAGCCTCGGCAACAGAGTGAGACCCTGTCTCAAAGAACAAGCAAAAAAAGAGGAAGAAAGGAAGGGAGGGAAGGGAAGGGAAGGGGAGAGGAAGGGGAGGGGAGGGGAGGGAGGGGAGGGGGGAGGGAGAGAGAGAAGGAGGGAAAGAGAGAGAGGAATGAAAGGAAGAAAGAGAGAGAGAGAAAAAAGAGGAAGGAAAGAAGGAAGGAAGGAAGGAAGGAAGGAAGGAAGGAAGGAAGGAAGGAAGGAAGGAAGGAAGGAAGGAAGGAAGGGAGCAGCGGTTCTTAAAGTGTGGCTCAGGGACCCCTGAGACCCTTTCAGGAGATCTGTGAAATCAAAATGATTCTCATGATAATACTAAAACATGGCTTTTTCACTCTCATGTGTACAATGGACTTTTCCAAAAACTCAAGGACATGTGATATTGCAACAGACTGAAAGCAGAAGCTTCCATGAGGACCCAGCTGTCTTCTATTAAGCTGGACATTAAAGAGATGTGCAACACAGCAAAATCATGCCAGTTTTCTCTCTCTCTCTTTTTTTTTTTTTTTAAGATGGAGTCTCACTCTGTTGCCCAGGCTGGAGTGCAGTGGCACGATCTTGGCTCACTGCAACCTCCGCCTCCCGGGTTCAAGCGATTCTGCCTTAGTCTCCCTAGTAGCTGGGACTACAGGCGCGCGCCAGCACGCCTGGCTAATTTTTGTATTTTTAGTAGAGACAGGGTTTCACCACATGGCCAGGCTGGTCTCGAACTCCTGACCTCATGATCTGCCCACCTGGGCCTCCCAAAGTGCTGGGATTACAGGCGTGAGCCCCCATGTCTGGCTGTCATTACATTTTTTCTTTGGAAACTATAGTCATTTTTCATTAAAATGTTATTTATGTTAATGTGTAATGAGTTTTTATTGTTATAAGATGAATTCATAAATAAACCTTTAAAGATTTCTCAGTTTTGGCTGGGCACGGTGGCTCACACCTGTAATCCCAGAACTTTGAGAGGCTGAGGTGGGCAGATCATGAGGTCAGGAGATCGAGACCATCCTGGCCAACATGGTGAAACCCCGTCTTTACTAAAATTACAAAAATTAGCTGGGCATGGTGGTGCTTGCCTGTAATCCCAGCTACTCAGGAGGCTGAGGCAGGAGAATCGCTTGAACCCAGGAGGCAGAGGTTGCAGTGAGCCGAGATCGCACCACTGAATTCCAGCCTGGCGACAGAGCAAGACTCCATTTCAAAAAAAAAAAAAAAAAAAAAAAATTCTCAGTTTTATTTTTATTTATTTATTTATTTATTTATTTATTTGAGATGGAGTTTCGCTCTTGTTGCCCAGGCTGGAGTGCAATGGCACGATATTGGCTCACTGCAACCTCTGCCTCCCGGGTTCAAGCAATTCTCCTGCCTCTGCCTCCCGAATAGCTGGGATTACAGGCAGGCGCCACCACGCTCGACTAATTTCGTATTTTTAGTAGAGACGGGGTTTCTCCATGTTGGTCAGGCTAGTCTTGAACTCCTGACCTCAGGTGATCCACCTGCCTCAGCTTCCCAAAGTGCTAGGATTATAGGCGTGAGCCACTGCACCTGGTTCCCAGTTTTATTTTTAATGTGGCATTTATCTATAGAAATTGCTGACATAAACAATAAACAACAATTTTTTTTTTAGACAAAGTCTCACTGTGTCATCCAGGCTGGAGTGCAGCGGGTTGATCCCCACTCACTGCAACCTCCTCCTCCTGGGTTCAAGTGATTCTCATGCCTCAGCTTCCTGGGTGGCTGGGGTTACAGGTGTGGGCCGTCACTATACGCAGATAATTTTGCTATTTTTTTGTACAGACAGGGTTTCACCATGTTGGCCAGGCTGCTCTCATACTCCCAACCTCAGGTGGTCCTCCACCTCGCCCTCCCAAAGTGCTGGGATTACAGGCGTGAGCCACCACACCTGGCTAACAATAATTTTTAAGAGCATAAATAAGTTGAGACCAAAAAGTTTGAGAACCACTGGAATACAAAGATCTTTCCAGGACACCACAAGATAAAAGCCTAAGCTGTCTTCAGCAGATCCCCACAACCCATAAGAAATCTTGCCACCAAAGAATTCCATTTTTCTTTCCCTTTTTCTTTTTGTAGAAATGGGGGTCTTGCTATGTTGCCCAGGCTGGTCTCAAACTCCTGGCCTCAAGACATCCTCTGGCCTCAGCCTCCCAAAGTGCTGAGAGTACAGGCTTCAGCCACTGCATCCAGCCAGAATTCCACTTTTCTATGGCAAAAATGTCCGCATCCTGATGGACAACTCCTAATTCCTTACAACAATATTCACCCACCTGAAGGAAATCCCACCTTTTCCACAGGGAGACCCACCACAGTTAAGTCCAGCTTAACTGGAAGTCAATCTCTTGCAGAACTCTTCACCCGCAATAAGTGTTCCCTCCCAGCCTCGGAGAGGGCCTCACCGTAAGTGCCGGTGGCTACCAGACATTGATTCATGGGGCCTCGGCAGTCAATGAGGAAAGTCTCTTCAGAGGAGCATCCATGGGTGCTGTTCCCCTTGCAGCTGTAACACTGGTGGCCATTCTGTGGCAGATTTTCAAGCTCCAGGACTTAGGAGAAGACCAGAGACACAGAGACCAAGAAAATTAGTGCTTGGATCCCCACTTCCTTGAATGACCTCCCCAGGACTCCCACTCCGAGCCAGAGATGTCATGGAGCCACCTTGTGGTCAGGCGTCTGAATGGCATTTGGAGCGGGATGGTTTTTGAGTGCTTAAGAGAAACCACAACTTTCAACTCCCCCAGCCCCATTTCTGGCCAGGCACTGTGCTGGGTGCTGGGTAAGCAACTATGTAAGATGAAACCGTCCTTGCCCTCACAGAAGTTACAATTTATTTATTTATTTTTGATACAGAGTCTCACTTTGTTGCCCAGGCTGGAGTGCAGTGGCGCAGTTGTAGCTCACTGCAGCCTCGACCATCCCAGCTCAAGAGATACTTCCACATCAGCCTTCTGAGTAGCTGGGACTACAGGCATGCACCACCATGCCCGGCCGATTTTTCTATTTTTTGTAGAGATGGGGTTTTGACATGTTGCTCAGCTGGTCTCAAACTCCTGGGATCAAGGAATCTGCCTGCCTCAGCCTCCCAATGTTCTGAGATTACAGATGTGAGCCACTGTACCTGGTCAGAACTTGCAAGTTATTACTATTATTATTACTAAAAAAATTCTTTGAGACGGGGTCTTGCTATGTTGCCCAGGCTTGTCTCAAACTCCTGGCCTCAGGTGATCTTCCCACCTCCGCCTCCAAAAGTGCTGAGATTACAGGTGTGAGCCACTGTGCCCAGCCAGAATTTACAATTTAGAGCTACGCTTCCCAATCTGGTAGCCACTGGCCACATGTGGTTGTTTACATTTAAATAAATTAATATTAAATCGAATCTTAAAATTCAGTTAGCATTTCAAGTGCTCACTGACCACATACAGTGGTGGCTGTAATATCGGACAGGACAGATATGGAACATTTCCATCTGTTGACAGTTGCTGGGTAATAGAGACAGGGATCTAGATTACACTGGAGGGGAGGGACAGTGAAAGCATCCCTGAAGATGATACATGAAAGCTGAGGCCTAATGGATGAGAAGTTGCCAGCAGGGTGAACTCTTGGGGAAGGCGTGTTCCAACGGAGGATACTGCATATGCAAGGTCTATGAGGCCAGATGGGTTTTGGTGGTTATGGAAGCCAAATGAACGTCAGCACAGTGGCTCATGCCTGTAATCCCAGCACTTGGGGAGGCTGAGGCAGGAGAATAGCTTGAATCTGGGAGGCGGAGGTTGCAGTGAGCCAGGATCACTCCACTGCACTCCAGCCTGGCTGACAGAGTGAGACTCCATCAGAAAAGGGGGCGGGGGGAGGAAGGAAGGAAGGAAGGAAGGAAGGAAGGAAGGAAGGAAGGAAGGGAGGGAGGGAGGGAGGGAGGGAGGGAGGGAGGGAGGGAGGGAGGAAGGGAGGGAAGAAAGAAGGAAGGAAGAAAGAAGAAAGAAAGAAAGAAAAAGAAAGAGAAAGAAAGAAGAAGAAAAGAAACTAAACGAAGGTGAGGCACAGTGGCTCATGCCTGTAATCCCAGCACTTGGGGAGGCCGAGGCAGGAGAATCACTTGAACCTGGGAGGCGGAGGTTGCAGTGAGCCCAAATCGCGCCACTGCACTCCAGCCTGGCTGACAGAGCGAGACTCTATCAGAAAGAAAGAAAGAAAGAAAGAAAAAGAGAGAAAGAGAGAGAGAGAGAAAGAAAGAAAAAAGAAAGAGAGAGAGAGAGGGAGGGAGGGAGGAAGGAAGGTGACAGAAGGGAGGGAGGGAGGAAAGAGAAAGGAGGGAGGAAGGAAGGAAAGAAAGAAAGAGAAAGAAAGAGAAAGAGAAAAAAAAGAAAGAAAGAAAGAAAGAAAGAAAGAAAGAAAGAAAGAAAGAAAGAAAGAAAGAAAGAAAAGAAACGAAACGAAACGAAACTACACGAAGGTGAGGCACAGTGGCTCATGCCTGTAATCCCAGCACTTGGGGAGGCGGAGGCAGGAGAATCGCTTGAACCTGGGAGGCAGAGGTTGCAGTGAGCCAAGTTCGCTCCACTGCACTCCAGCCTGGCTGACAGAGCGAGACTCCATCTCAAAAGAAAAAAAAAAAGAAGAAAAAGAAACTAAATGAAGGTCAGGCACAGTGGCTCATGCTTGTTATCCCAGCACTTTGGGAGGTCAAGGCAGAAGGATTGCTTGAGCCTGGGAGTTTGATACCAGCCCGGGAAACATAGTGAGACCCCATCTCTACAAAGGTTTTAAAATTTAGCTGGGTGCGGCTGGGCGCGGTGGCTCACACCTGTAATCCCAGCACTTTCGGAGGCGAGGCGGGCGGATCACAAGGTCAGGAGATCGAGACCATCCTGGCTAACACGGTGAAACCCTGTCTCTACTAAAAATACAAAAAAATTAGCCGGGTGTGGTGGCGGGCGCCTGTAGACCCAGCTACTCCAATGGCTTAGGTGGGAGGAACTCCTGAGCCCAGGAGTTTGAGGCTGCAGCGAGCCATGATCATGCCAGTGCACTCCAGCCTGGGTGACAGAGCGAGACCCTGTCTGCCCCATACCCCTCCCCCGCAAAAAATCGCTCGCTGCTGGGTTGAACCTTGGCTGTATGGTGGCAGGAGTGGAAGCAGGGAGACCAGAGAAGAGGTCATTGCAACAACCTGAGCAAGAAGTCAGCGTGGCTCAGCCCAGGTGGTGGCAGTGGAGGTGGGGAGGAGTGGGAAAATTTGAAAGAGACAAAAAAGATAGGAAGCTCAGGTCTTGGCAAGGGCTGATAGACAGTATCATTGAATTCTTACAAAATTCTTCTTTTGAAGAAAAGCCTGGCCGGGCACAGTTGCTCATGCCTGTTATCCCAGCACTTTGTGAGGCCAAGGCAGCCAGATCACTTGAGGTCAGGAGTTCGAGACCAGCCTGGCCAAAATGGTGAAACCCCTATCTCTACTAAAAATACAAAACTTAGCTGAGCGTGGTGGTGGGCACCTGTAATCCTAGCTACTCAGGAGGCTGAAGCAGGAGAATCGTGAACTCGTGAGCAAAGGTTACAGTGAGCGCAGATCAATCCATTGCACTCCAGCCTGGGCAACAGAGATTCCATCTCAAAAAAAAAAAAAAAAAAAAAAAAAAAAAAAAAAAAAAAAGGCCTGATACTGCCATTTTTCAGAAAAGGAAACAGAGGCCCCAGAGAGGAGTCGATTGCCGGAGAGTGACTGCGCAGCTGTCTGCCTGAGTGCATGCTCCTGCCCAACCCCAGGCCTTGCCTGTGTCTCCCGTTCCTTACTTGGGCCCTCGTTGCATTTGGTGGTGTTGCAACACTTCAGGAAGTGGAAGGTGTCGTTGTTGTGGAAACCACTGGAGCCTGGGCAGCTGGGAAGGTAGCCACAGCCTCGGAGGTGGCGGTCATCCTTTGGACGCCCTGTGGGGGCCAGGGAACAGAGGTCAGATGTCAGATTGTGAATGAGGGACTAAGATGGGATTTGCCCGCAATAGCAGGCATTCAACCATTCACTACTTTACCCTTCATCATAGGACCCTCATTTTATCTAGGACAGTCATAGATCTTGTCAAAAACTACATATTCCAGCCTCTCTAGGTACAGTCATGTGATGAAGTTCGGACTAATGTGATATAAATAGAAGTGCTTTCTGGGACTTCCAGAAAGGAGAACACTTACAAAAGGAGCAGTGCCCCCTTTTTTGTTCCTTCTTTCCTTCTTCCTCCTTCCTGGAACTTAGATGTGAGACCCGGAGCTCCAGCAGCCATTTTGGACTATGAGGCATTTTGAGAATGGAAGTGATGTGTAAGAAACAAGAAGGTGGCTGGGCATGGTGGCTCATGCTAGCAATCCCAGCACTTTGGGAGGCTGAGGCAGGTGGATCACAAGGTCAGGAGTTCGAAACCAGCCTGACCAACATGGTGAAACCCTGTCTCTACTAAAAATGCAAAAATTAGCCAGACGTAGTGATGCACATCTGTAATCCCAGCTACTCAGGAGGCTGAAACAGGAGAATTGTTTGAACCTGGGAGGCGGAGGTTGCAGCAAGCCGAGATCATGCCATTGCACTCCAGCTGGGCAACAGAGAGCGAGACTCCGTCTCAAAAAAAAAAAAAAAAGAAAGAAACAAGAAGGCATCTGGGTTCTTGGTGACTCTGGAACTGTCCTTGTGGCCCTGGACCTCTTGTGTATGAGAGAACTTAGTCCCTTGCTGACATCCCTGTTACTCTGGAGTTGTTAAGTACAGTCTTGGGGAGGAGCAGAGCAGGGAGGAGGAGTTGCTGGCAGGTTGGGGCTCACCTTCTTCACCCTCCTGGATCCAGTGGGTCACCACATCCAGGCACTGTTCTTCAGGGCTGCGGCATTGCAGGCTCTGGTGCCGGCCCCTCTCACAGCTCATGTCTGATGAGCCACAGGAAATGCATTCAAGGTAACGGCTTCGGGAAACGGTGACAGCCCGGCCTGTTTGGAAGAGGGGGAGGGGAATGAGACTCCATGGGGACAGTCCTGGAGCCCTAGCTCTGCAAGGACTCACTGGGCATCAATTCCTCCTTATCCCACCCTGCAGCCAGTTACTGAGCCCTGTCTATTCTGTCTGCTGAATCTTTCTAGAATCCACGCCCTCCTTTCCAGCCCCATGGACCAGTCCAGCTCAGACCTCCTTCAACTCCAGCTACCTCCCTAGCCTCTGGGTTTCCATTCTTGTCACCCCCTACTCACCCCAGTGCAGCATTTCCACATGGCCCTAGAAGTATATTTCTTTCCCGTTTTTTTTTTTTTTTCTCATGAGACAGAGTCTCACTCCATCACCCAGGCTGGAACGCAGTGACGCCATCTTGGCTCACTGCAACCTCCACTCCCTGGGTTCAAGTGATTCTCCTTAGCCTCCCGAGTAACTGTGACTACAGGCGTGCACCACCACGCTGGGCTAATTTTTGTATTTTTAGTAGAGACAGTAGTAGAGCTGGTCTTGAACTCCTGACCTCAAGTGATCTACCTGCCTCAGCCTTCCAAACTGCTGGGATTACAGGCATGTGCCACCACACCCGGGCCCTTAGAAGGGTATTTCTAATACTCATATTTGACCCTGTCTCTTCTCTCCTCAAGACTCTTCCATAGCTCCCTACTGCCCTCAAAATAAAATCCAAGATCTCTCATCCTGGCTAACATGGTAAAACCCTGTCTCTACTAAAAATACAAAATAATTAGCCGGGCGTGGTGGCGGCGCCTGTAGTCCCAGCTACTCAGGAGGCTGAGGCAGGAGAATGGCGTGAACCCAGGAGGCGGAGCTTGCAGTGAGCTGAGATCCGGCCATTGCACTCCAGCCTGGGCGACAGAGCGAGACTCCGTCTCAAAAAAAAATAAATAAATAAATAAATAAATAAATAAAATAAAATCCAAGATCCTCAGCATGGGATTCAAAGCCCATCAAATACTGAGGCCCGAGCACCTCTCCTGCCTCGTCTCCCTCCACTACACCCTCAGACTCTACTCCACACTGACTTCCCACAGTCCGCGGCTACACATGTTGCCTGCCATCCAGGCCTTTGCATATGCCGTTGTCTCTGTCTAGAACACCTTTCCTTTGCTCTCTGCCTTCCCTAACTCCTACTCATTCTTCAGGTGTCAGCTCCAATTTTACCTCCTCTGGGAAGCCTTTCCTGATCCACCAGGCTGGAGCAGCTCCCACACACCCCTGGACTCCCGCATCCCACTCTGGGTGGTCACTGTCTGGTGACAGGTATGTCTCCTCTACTGGACTGTGAGCTCCAGGAGGGCAGGGCCAGGGGCTGTCTTGATCACTATTGTGTCCCAGCACCACCTGGCACAGGGCCAGGGACAGATAAGATATTCAATACATATTTGTGAAATGAATGAATGAATGAGGAATTACTTAAAACCCCTCTATTGTTCTCTGTGGTAGCCTGTCTCCAAAATGGCCCCCAATAATCTCTGCTCCCTGGTATTCATGCCCTTAAAGAATAGGGCTGGCTGGGTGCAGCGGCTCATGCCTGTAATCCCAGCACTTTGGGAGGCCAAGGTGGGAGGATTGCTTGAGTCCGGGAGTTTGAGGTCAGTCTGGGCAACATAGCAGGACTCTGTCTTTAAATTAAAAACAAAAAAATAAAAAAGAATAAGGATGCCCTATGTAGTCAACTGGATATTATGGAAATGATGGTGTGTGCCTTCTGTGGCTAGATCATAGAACACATGGCAATTTCTGCTTGGCTGTCACTCTTGGGTCATCTTTTCTGGGAGAAGCAGCAGCCATGTTGTGAGGACACTCAAGTAGCACCATGGGGAAGTTCATGTGGCAGAACTGAGGCCTGTGCCACAGCCATGGGAGGGGAGCATTCATGTGAGTGAAGCTACCTTGGGAGCCTTCAGATGATTGTAACCCCAGCTGACATCTTGACTGCAGGCTCATGAAGGATCCTAAGCCAGAACCACCTAGCTAAGCCACTCCAGGGTTTTTGACCTTCAGAAACTTTGTAAAATAATGCATGCTTATTTTATTGCTGCAATCTGTAATGCAGCAATAGAGAATAGATAAGCAATCGATAATACACTACCTAATTATCCCGGGAATCAAAGACTCACTTGACTGATTCCTGATCACTTTGCCTTTTGCACGAACCTTGCGGTGTTGGCCAACTGGATCCGTTACTTTTCCCTGGAAACACCAGAGTCATTCCTCTGCCCAGCCCTTGGCTCACACCATTTCCCATACTTGGCATGCCCTCCCTGTCCTGACCCAAGACACATCTAAGCTGAGTCCAAGCCAAGTCTTAAAAAAGTGAGAGGACCATGTCAGCCAAGGCTCTCAACTGGCAGGCCGCTAGCTGTAATTAGGCGAATCATTTACATCCAAAGCCCAATCATCCCCCTCAAAGAAAAATAACTACAAGGCCACCCATGTCTTCTCATACAAACTTCCATGAAAATGAAAACACAAATTCTCATCATTGCCAAAATAGCTGTTCACACCTAGAACGCCTTTTCCTTGTGCCCTACTTTCTCTAACTCCTACTCATTCTTCAGCTGTCATCTTCAATTTTACTTCCTCTAGGAAGCCCTCCCTGACCCGTCAGCCTGGAACAGGTACCTGCTCTGAGCTCCCACTGCCCCCTGAATTCCCCATTTCTAGTTCTGCCCACTCTGGGTGGTCACTCATGGGTCTCCTGTGTGAACTCTTTTTATGCCACTCTTCTAAATGCCAATGATCCTCAGGGCTATTTTCTTTTCTTTTCTTTTCTTTTTTTGAGATAGTCTTGCTGTGTCCCCAAGGCTGGAGTGCAGTGGCACAATCATGGCTCACTGCCACCTCGACCTCCCTAAGCTCAGGTGATTCTCCCATCTCAGCCTACTGAGTAGCTGGGACTATAGGCGTGTGCCAGTACACCTGGCTAATTTTTGTATTTTTTGTAGAGACAAGGTCTTGCAATGTTACCCAGGCTAGTCTCGAACTCCTGGACTCAAATGATCCTCTCGCTTCGGCCTCCCAAAGTGCTGGGATTACAGACCTGAGTACTGTACCTGGCCAGGGCTCTGATTTAAGCCCTTTTTATTTCTCACAGTATAGACTCTTTCATGGGGTAAATATTGAAATGACTTCATTTCCATCTATCTGCTCATCACTCACAAATCTCTCTCTAGTCCAGGCTTCTCTCTGAGCTCCAGACCTGTACATGCAACTGTCTCTTCAAGGCCCCATGGCTATACCTCAAACACCTGTCCCAAACAGAACTCCCCATCTTCTCCCACAACTGCTCTTTTTCTTGAAGTCCACGCGTCCAAGGCGGCCCCATCCAGTCCCTAGGGCGGAACCTGGCAGACCCCTTGGTCTTCCACATCTGTGGATCAATCCACATGCTTCTACTGTTCCATCTTCTAGCTCTTTAATCCTTTTGCTCTGCTGTTTCTGACCTCTATCAAGCATAACTGCAGAGTTCTTCATTTGAGTCACTGTTCTATATTTTCTGTTGGACTCTTAAAAAATGGATTCCTTGGCTGGGTGCGGTGGTTCATGCCTGTAATCCCAGCACTTTGGGAGGCCAAGGCGGGTGGATCACGAGGTCAAGAGATTGAGACCATCCTGGCCAACATGGTGAAACCCTGTCTCTACTAAAACACAAAAATTAGCCAGACATGGTGGCAGGTGCCTGTAATCCCAGCTACTTAGAAGGCTGAGGCAGGAGAATTGCTTGAACCCGGGAGGCGGAAGTTGCAGTGAGCCGAGATCATGCCACTGTACTCTAGCCTGGCAACAGAGTAAGACTCCGTCTCCAAAAAAAAAAAAAGGATTCCAGGTGTTAAAATGTGCCCATTCTTCTGTTTTCCTGAATATATTGATTGTAGCAATTTTCATGTTTCCTGTCCTATAATCCAATATCTGAATCACTACAATTCTGTTTCTATAGTTGGATTTTTCTCTTAGTTTCTGGTCAATTGGTCCTTTTTATTTTCTTCAGGATACCTTGTAAGATTTTGTTGTTGTTGTTTATTTTTTTTGTTTTGTTTTGTTTTGAGGCAGAGTCTTGCCCTCTCGCCCAGGCTTGAGTGCAATGGTGCGATCTCAGCTCACTGCAACCTCCTTATCCCGGGTTCAAGCGATTCTCCTGCCTCAGTCTCCCAAGTAGCTGGTATTACAGGCGTGCGCCACCATACTCGGCTAATTTTTTTTTTTTTTTTTTTTTGTATCTTTAGTAGAGAAGGGGTTTCACCATGTTGGCCAGGCTGGTCTTGAACTTCTGACCTCCTGATTCACCCACCTCGGCCTCCCAAAGTGTTGGGATTAGAGGTGTGAGCCACCATGCCCAGTCTGGTTTTTTTTTTTTTTTTAAGATGGGGTCTTTCTACATTGTCCAGGCTGGTGTGCAGTGGCTATTCATAGGGATAATCCTGCTACTGATCAGCACAGGAGTTTTGACCTGCTCCATTTCTGAGCTGGGCTGCTCCAACCCCTCCTTAGACAACCTGGTAGTCCCCTGCTCCTGGGAGATCAACATATTGATGCCAAACTTAGTTCAGACACCCTATTGATATAGCACATTACAGCCCAGAACTCTCAGGCTCAAGTAATCCTTCCAAGTAGCTGGGATTATAGACGCATGCCACCATGCCTCGCTATCTTGTAAATTTTGATCAGATGCCAGACATTATAGATAAAAATCTGTCAAGGGCCTAAACGATGTTTTCTTCTTCCACAGAGAGTCAGGTTTTCATTCCTGTCAAGTATTGGACCTAGGCTTGTTTAGGGCTCTTCTATTTCACTTTGGCCCTTACCCCTAGGGTGGTCTTAGGGGGAAAGCCTGAGATGCTTACCAAGGCCTCTCCAGCTTGGCAACCTGTGTCCCCAGCATCACATGTCTGCTGGAAGCCTTGTTCGCTTTTGTAGCTTCCCAGTTGCTATTTTTCTCTTCCAAGTTTCTTAGACTCTCACCCTGTGCATGTACAGCTTGCCAATGACTTGAGGGAGATTTGTTTGCAGGTTGGGAACTCCCTTTTCTGTGATCCCATCCATTCCAGGATTTTAACTCTCATCTTCCAGACATTCTGGCAGCCCCAAACTCCAACCTCCGTCTTCTCAGTCTAGCGACTCTTTCTGTCTGGGCTCTATTTCCCTTCCACAGCAGCAGATTGGCAAGTGCACTCCGGGAAAAAGCCAGGTTGTCTGTGGAACCCACATTTTATGCTTCCCTTATTTCAGAGGTTGTAGTGCCTCAAGTTTCTCCTTTCTTTCTTTCTTTTTTCTTTTTGAAACGGAGTCTTGCTTTGTCGCCCAGGCTGGAGTGCAGTCTTGTGATCTTGGCTCACTGTAACCTCTACCTCCCAGGTTCAAGCAATTCTTGTGCCTCAGCCACCCAAGTAGCTGGGACTACAGGCATGTGCCACCACACCTGGCTAACTTTTGTATTTTTAGTAGAGACAAGGTTTTGCCATGTTGCCCAGACTGGTTTTGAACTCATGAGCTCAAGTGATTCACCTGCCTTGGTCTCCCAAAGTGCTGGGATTACAGGCATGAGCCACTTCGCCCGGCCAAGTTTCTCCTTTCATTTGCTGCTCTCCAGTGACTTCTAATCATTGTTTATTATTTGTCCAGCATTTGCAACTGTCATTGGCAGAAGGGTTGGTCTGATACAAGTGACTCCATCATGACCAGAATTGCAGGTCCCCTCCCACATTTAATCTACCACTAAGGCCTGCTTCTAAATAGCACTTTTTTGGCTTTTGTTGAGACAGGGTTTTTCTCTGCCACCCAGGCTGGAGTGCAGCGGTGTGATCACTGCAGCCTCCAGCTCCTGGGCTCAAGCAATCCCCCTGCCTCGGCCTTCCAAAGTGCTGGGATTACAGATGTGCACCACTGTGCCTAGCCTGAACAGCTCTTAAATCTATCCACTTCTCTTCCTCTGCATATCTGACACCCTAGTCCTGCTGCCCTCTTCTCCACCTGGACAACCTCACCCACCCCCAGGTTGGTTTCCTGTCATCTACTCTTGCTTCCTTTCAATCTATCTTCTGTCCTGAGGTCAGAATAATTTGTTAAAAATATAAATGAGGGCCAGGTGCAGTGGCTCACGTCTGTAATCCCAGCACTTTGGAAGGCTGAGGCGGGCAGATCACAAGGTCAAGAGTTCAAGACCAGCCTGGCCAACACAGTGAAACCCCATCTCTACTAAAAATACAAAAAAATTAGCCGGGCGTGGTGGCGGGTGCCTGTAGTCCCAGTTACTTGTTAGGCTGAGGCAGGAGAATCGCCTGAACCTGGGAGGCAGAGGTTGCAGTGAGCTCAGATCGCACCATTGCCCTCTAGCCTGGGCAAAAACAGAGAAACTCCGTCTCAAAAAAAAATAACAATAAATAAATGTGATCATTACATTCGCTGTTTAAAACCTTCTGTGATGGCCCAGTGCTCCCAGGACGACGTCTAGAAGCTCCTGTGTAACATGCTCCTGCCAAGCTTTCCAGCTCATCTTGCCCCACTGTTTCCTTCATCCAGCTACACTGCTTTTGGCCACCTTTGTATCTGTTGCTCCCTCTGCTGGACTGCTGGAAAACCCTTTCCACTGTCTTTTTTTTTTTTTTTTTTTTTAACAGGATCTCGCTCTGTCACCCAGGCTGGGGTACAGTGGCACGATCATAGCTTATTGCAGCCTCCACCACGTGAGCTAAAGTGATCCTCCTGCCTCAACCTCCCAAGGAGCTGGGATCACAGGCATATGCCATCATGTCTGGCTAATTTTTGTATTTTTGTATTTTTTGTAGAGTCATGTTGCCTAGGCTGGTCTGGAACTCCTGGGCTGAAACAGTCCTCCCACCTGGGCCTCCCAAAGTGTTGGGATTACAGGCATGAGCCACCGCACCCGGCCTCCACTGGCTGTTTAATAGTCTGATTCCTACTCATCCTTCAAGATCCAGCTTAGCTATTGCTTCCCCTAGGAAACCTTCCCTGACCTGAGTCAGGTATCTCCTCTGGGGTCCCACAGCCCCTACTCTTCCCTCATCCCAGCCCTGAACCCTCTGCCTGTGTTTCCCCCTTCCTAGCCCAGACTAATCTATTAGGTTGGTGCAAAAGCAACTGCGGTTTCTGCTGTTGCTTTTAATGGCAAAAGCCGCAATTACTTTTGCATTAACCTAATAATCAGTCACTGTCTGGTGATGGGTCTGTCACCCCTACACACACACACACACACACACACACACACACACACACACGACTGTGAGTCCCATGGAGTCAGGCAGTGTGGGGAAAAGAGACACAGTAACAGGCTGATCTCTCTTTCTTTTCCCCACAAGGCAGGGCACAAGGCTGTCTTGGTCCCTGCTGTGTCCCCAGCATCATATAAGTACTGAGTGCAGTTTAACCAACTATTCAAGTTGCCACAAGCAGGATACAATGGCATTATAAATGGGGATGAGGCCGGGCGCAGTGGCTCACGCTTATAATTCCAGCACTTTGGGAGGCTGAGGCGGGTGGATCACCTGAGGTCGGGAGTTCAAGATCAGCTTGACCAACATGGAGAAACCTCGTCTCTACTAAAAGTACAAAATTAGCCGGGCGTGGTGGCGCATGCCTGTAATCCCAGCTACTTGTGAGGATGAGGCAGGAGAATCACTTGAACCCGGGAAGTGGAGGTTGCGGTGAGCTGAGATCGTGGCATTGCACTCCAGCCTGGGCAATAAGAGTGAAATTCCATCTCAAAAAAAATAAAAAGAAAAGAAAAGAAATAGGGAGGATATAGGTATCTCAGTTATTAGATTACTGAATTGACAGCTGCTGCTCCAAGCTCCTGGTGGACCCCGACCACTCCCAACTCTCTCCCCAGTACCCTTCATGTCCCTGTGACCCATCATGGAAAGGGGTAACACCAGGCCCAGCAGGGGACTCCAGGAGTTTGTCGTGGCACTCATCAATATTTTAAAATATTTTCACTATCATCTCTGATTGAATGCACTACTTAGACCCAAGTATTGGTGCTTTCCTTAAGCGCATCTCACCGAGACAGGAAGCCCACATCCTCTCTTGTCACTTCCTCAAAACAAACCTCTGATTTGGCCCCGCCAACAGATTAGCGGTTGAGGACAGGATGGATGAAAACCAGGCAGAATCAGGAAGAGTGAAGAACAAAGAAAACCCAGTGCAAACTCAGCCCTCTGCTCACTGCCGTCACCGTGACTAGACTGGCCTTACCCTATTTCCTTCCTCACTAGCTCCAGAAAGAGGAATCTCTTTCACAGATGGATCCATGCACTGTGGACCCATTCCTTCCCCACCCTTCCTGTCCTGTGGGAATTTAGGAGAATTTGACCTTTTCTAAGTCTTTTTCTTAAAATGATCAGAGCCTGAAGCCATGGAATTTGACAAAGGGGCTTATGGATATTTCTTTCTCTCTCTCTTTCTTTCTTTTCTTTCTTTCAGACAGGGCTTATGTCTCTTTCTATGTTTCTCTTTCTTTCTCCTTCCTTCCTTCCTTTTTCTCTTTCTCTTTCTTTCTTTCTCTTCTTTCTCTCTTCTCTCTCTCTCTTTTTCTTTCTTTCTTTTTCTTTCTTTCTCCTTCCTTTTTTTTTTCCTTCTTTGTGTCCCTTCCTTCCCTTCTCTCTTTCTTTCTCTTCCTTTCTCTCTTTCTGTCTCTCTTTCTTTCTTTCTTCTTTCCTTTCGGACAGGGTCTCACTCTGTTGCCCAGGCTGGAGTGCAATGGCATGATCACAGCTCACTACAGCCTTGATCTGCCAGGCTCAAGTAATCCTTCCACCTTAGCCTCCTGAATAGCTAGGACTACAAGTGTGTACCACTATGTCCGGCTACTTTTTGTTTATTTTTTGCAGAAACTGGGTCTCACTATGTTGCCCAGGCTGGTCTTAAACTCCTGGGCTCAGGCAGTTCTCCTGCCTTGGTCTCGCAAAGTGCTTGGATTACAGGTGTGAGCCACCACATCCAGCCTGTTATGGACATTTCTTCACATTTTTTTTTTTTCACTGCCCAAGCCAGAGACCATCTATTGCAGAGGATTCTCCCAGCCTACTGTGGCCCATTTAATCCTCCCCTCTTTTAACTTCCCTTAAGAACATCAAGTCTTTGCTTGAATCCTGGCCCCTCAGCATCTATTGCTTGGACCATCTCCCATCCCAATGGATTCGGTAGGACCATCTCCTGCCCAGTCAGATGGACAAACATCACTGAGACGTCTCATCTATGTCTCATGCACGCGTGTGATCTTAAGGGCAGAGTTGCAAGTTATACCTAACAACCATACATACAAACATGCAGGAGGGGATTGGGTTAAGGATGAAAGTAATTGAGTCATTGGGGTGGGGATTTGGATAGTCTGAGATGAGGATGGGGTTGATTTGGGGATGGGGCTGGAACTGTGTTTGGAACAGGGCTGAGTTTGAGTTGGGAACAGTGTTGGGGTAACATGAAGTTGGGGATAGGATTGAAGGTGAAGCTGAGTTGGGGTTGGATATTGGGTCAAGAATGGGTTGGGGATGGGGCTAAGCTAGAGATGGGTTGGGTTGGGGTTGGGACTTGGATAAGGCATGGAGTTGGGGTTCAGCTAATGTAAAGTTAAGAGTAGGATTGGGAGGCCGGGCGCGGTGGCTCAAGCCTGTAATCCCAGCACTTTGGGAGGCCGAGACGGGCGGATCACGAGGTCAGGAGATCGAGACCATCCTGGCTAACACGGTGAAACCCCGTCTCTACTAAAAAATACAAAAAATTAGCCGGGCGCGGTGGTGGGCGCCTGTAGTCCCAGCTACTCGGGAGGCTGAGGCAGGAGAATGGCGTGAACCCAGGAGGCGGAGCTTGCAGTGAGCTGAGATCCGGCCACTGCACTCCAGCCTGGGCGACAGAGCGAGACTCTGTCTCAAAAAAAAAAAAAAAAAAAAAAAAGAGTAGGATTGGGATGATGATGAGGTTGAGCTGGGCATGGCTTGGGGTTGGGGATGGCAAGGGCTGCCGTACTCACCAGAGTTGCCCTGGTTGCACAAGTCTAACCCACACACAACCTCGGTAAGGCTGGTGATCTTCAAGCCAGTCCGATAGCTCATGGTCCTGTTGGTCTTCTCTGAGTGGGTACAGCTTTTCTCCACCAGCTCCAGCTCTTCCCCTTCTGTAAAGAGGGGATCTTCATTACCACAGAGGCTCCTCTCAGCCCAACCAGTCTCTGACAGTCCTGGTCTCAAGGTCATCCGCTCCCAGGGCTGATTTTTGGTAGGCCTCTTCTCTTGTTTGAGTCCAACTCTGTCTTTTTCTAGAGTTAACCTTGACTCTACCCCCATTCCAACAAGGAGCCTGCTCTATTTTATTTTAATTAATTTTTTTTTTTTTTTTTCTGGGAGACAGGGTCTTGCTCTGTCACCCAGGCTGAAGTGCAGTCGCAAGATCTCAGCTCACTACAACCTCTCCCTCATGGATTCAGGCGATTCTCCTGCCTCAGCCTCCCAAGCAGCTGGGACTACAGGCACATGCCATCACACTTGGCTAATAATTAATTAATGTTTTAAGAGACAAGGTATCGGCCAGGTATGGTGGCTCATGCCTGTAATCCCAGCACTGGGAAGCCAAGGTGGGCAGATCACGAGGTCAGAAGATCGAGATCATCCTGGCTAACACAGTGAAACCCTGTCTTTACCAAAATGTTTTTTGCATTTTGCAAAAATGCAAAAAACACCAGGTGTGGTGGCGTCCCAGTGGTGTAGTCCCAGTTACCTGGGAGGCTGAAACAGAAGAATCACTTGAACACGGGAGGCAGAGGTTGCAGTGAGCTGAGTCTGCACCACCGCACTCCAGCCTGGGCGATAGATTGAGACTCCATCTCAAAAAAAAAAAAAGAAAAGAAAAAAAAAGAGACAGGGTCTCACTCTGTCACTCAGGCTGGAGTGCAGTGGTGCAATCATAGCTCACTGCAACCTTGACCTCCCAGGCTCAAGCAATCCTGCCTCCTCAGCCTCCCGAGTAGCTGGGACTACAGGCGCCCGCCACCACGCCCGGCTAATTTTTTTTTTTTTTAATTTTTAGTAGAGACGGGGTTTCGCCGTGTTAACCAGGTGGTCTTGATCTCCTGACCTCGTGATCCACCCTCCTCGGCCTCCCAAAGTGCTGGGATTACAGGCGTGAGCCACCATGCCTGGCCCCATTATGTAATTATTACCACAGTGTCTTCTGCTGCTGACTTGCTGACTGACTTAAAGTCATTTCCATTTTCTTCTTTTCTTTCTTTCTCCCCTTCCTTTCTTCCTCCCTCCTCTCTCCCTCCCTTCCTCCCTTCCTTCCTTTCTTTCTTTCCTTTCTTTCCTTCCCTTCCTCTTTCTTTCTCTCTCTCTCTATTTCTTTCTTTCTTTCTTACTTTTTTTCTTGAGATGGAGTTTCACTCTTGTCACCTAGGCTGGAGTGCAATGGCATGATCTCAGCTCACTGTAACCTCCGCCTCCCGGGTTCTAGCAATTCTCCTGCCTCAGCCTCTCGAGTAGCTGGGATAACTGGCACCCAACACCACACCTGGCTAATTTTTGTATTTTTTAGTAGAGACAGGGTTTCACCATGTTGGCCAGGCTGGTCCTGAACTCCTGACCTCAGGTAATCCACCTGCCTCAGCCTCCCAAAGTGCTGGGATTACAGGCATGAGCCACCACGCCCGGCCCACATTTCTCTCTTTCGTTCATTTTTTTGACAGGGTCTCACTCCATTGCCCAGGCCGGAGTGCAGTAGCATGATCTCAGCTCACTGCGACCTCCGCCTCCCAGGTTCAAGCAATTCTCCTGTCTCAGCCTCCTGAGTAGCTGAGATTACAAGTGCGTGCCACCACACCTGGCTAATTTTTCCTTTTTTTTTTCTGTAGAGACGGGTGTTTCACCATGTTGGCCAGGCTGGTCTTGAACTCCTGACCTCAAGCAATTCATCTGCCTCTGCCTCCCAAAGTGCTGGGAATACAGGTGTGAGCCAGTGCTCGGCCTGTTTCCAATTTTCCATGTCACAAACATTGCTGCTAAGAACATTCTTATACATGTATCCCTGGGTATATGTGGCCAAGGTTCTTTGGCATTTCTGCATGCCGAGGAGTTGAGCTGTAGCATATGCTAATCTTCTTCTGGACTAGATATTGCCAAATCGCTCTAGGTGGTTGATGTGCCAATTTACTCCCCCACCACAGACACGGTCTGCAACTCCACATCCTTACTAACCCGGGTATTGTCAGATTTTTAAAGGCTTGCCAGTCTGGTGGGTGTGAAATGGGCTCTCCTTGTTTGTTTGTTTGTTTTTAGTTTGCATTTCCCAGTTACGGGTGAGGAAGGTTTCTCAATCACTCGCGTTCCATGCTGCGCTGGAGGGGTGTGTGTGTGGGAGGGAAGCTCACCTTCCCACATGCGCACGATCGTGGTCCTGCAGAGGTCCTGTCCTAGGGCGCACTCTTCCACCCGGCAATCCCCGTTGCTCTTACACTGCATGCACCGCAGGCCCCAAGAGGCTGGGGGAAGGAGGGAGAGGAGAGGAGAGGAGAGGAGGGGAGGGGAGGGGAGGGGAGGGGAGGGGAGGGGAGGGGAGGGGAGGGGAGGGGAGGGGAGGGGAGGGGAGGGGAGGGGAGGGGAGGGGAGGGGAGGGGAGGGGAGAGGAGAGGAGAGGTTAACTTCGCTTAGCTCCAAGACCCCCCGCTCGCCCCTGCATGTCCCAATACCAACACCAAGTCTCTAGGCCCCGTCCATTCTGATTCGTGTTCCATGTTCTGCTGGGTTCCGGCCGGCGGTACTTCCAGTCTGTCCTTTGTCCACGTTCTACCTCCATCCCCCTAACTGAACGTTCTATCCCTGCCCACAAGTCCTTTCCCAAAGTCCTGTCCTGGCCTGTTTTTCCTTTCATTCTGTCCTCGTGAGGCGTATATCCTGACAGTCCTATCCCCGCCCTCTCTGTCTATCAGTACGTTCTATTCCTGCTCCCATTAGGCCCTTCTCACCGCGCCGGCCCTCGGTGGATCACGCCTCTCCAGTTCCACTAGGGGAGTTCTAGCCTCGCCCCACCCCTGTCTATCTTTATGTTATACCGCCACTCCTAGTGCCCTAATGGAACTATCCCTCCACTCACTCCCCCTGGTTCTACCCGGCTCCAGAGCCTCTCCCCGCCCACTAGTTTATTCCCAAATTGTAGCCCGGGCCATCAGCCCTCCCGAGTTTCTATCGTCAGATACTCTAGTTTCCCGCGAAGTTCTGTCTCCGCCCTCCAGCTACCCAACTAGGTTTTGGCCCCGCCCTAGACACCTCCTCGAGGTTCTAGCCCCGCCCTCTAGCTCTTCCTGACCTAATCTTCTCGCCCCCTGGCTTCTCCCCGATGCCATAACCCCGCGCCTAGCTCCTCCTCGAGGCTCTAGTCCTGTCCTCTAGCTCCTCCTTGTGGTTCTAATTTTGCCCTTTGGCTTTCCCCGAGGCTCTCCCCGCCGCTAGTTCTTCCCTGAGGTCATAACTCCACCCCAGTCCCTCCTTGAGGTTTCAGCCCCACCCTGTACTCCTCCCCGAGGTCGTAACCCCGCCCCTTGGCCCCTTGAGGTCCTAACTCAGCCCCGTAGGTCCTCCCCAAGCTTATAACCCCGCCCCTAGCTCCTCCTTGATGTTCCAGCCCCGCCCTCTAGCTCCTCCCCGATGTTATAATCTATTCCTTAAGATTCTAGTCCCGCCTTCCAGCTCCTCCCCCGAGGTTATAAGTCCGCCCTCTAGTTACTCCTCGAGGTTATAACCCCGCCCTCTGGCCCCGCCTCGAGGTTCTAGCCCCGCCCCTAGCTCATCCTCGGGGCTATAACCTCTCCCCAAGCTCTTCCTTGAGGTTCCAGCCCCGCCCTCTGGCTCCTCCCCGACACTCTCTCCCCGCCCCAGGCTCCTCCCTGAGATTGTAGCCCAGTCCCTAGTCCGGACCTCTGGGCCTTCCCCGACATCGCCTTCCAGCTGTGCGTTCAGAGTATCCCGGAGTTGTTACTCATTCCAGGCCTCCCGCGGTCTCGAGCGCTTTCCGGGTTATTCATTGCGGCCGCAACACCCCGTGGCCACCCGCCCTGACTCAGTTCCTTCTCAAATTCCTCTTGTTTCTCTACCCAGTGCCCCCCACATTTTCCGGGGAAGTAGGTGAGAGTCGCCTCAGTGAGAGGGAAAGGTCCTGAGGGACAGTCCCGGGTCTCCAGCAGTGGCTCTGCACCGCTCAGTCAGCCTCCCTTGGCCCTTTTGTAAAAGGGAGTCCTGTCCGCTCGTTTCTCGGAGGGGGAGACCTGGCAGCATGGAGAGCGCTGGGGGGCGCTGCGGGGTCAGATCCTGCTTATTCGAGCACTGGCTGTGTGATTTTAGGCCAGTTATCTAACCTCTCTGTGCCCCAGTTTCCTCTGCGAAACGAAATTAATAATAGTCCCATCGTCAAACGAAATTAATAATAGTCCCATTTTATAGTTCCTTGAAATTACAAGGAAGAGGCTTCGAAGAGCTCCATTAAAAAAAAAAAAAAAAAAAAAAAAAGCACTTGGGCTGGGCGCGGTGGCTGACGCCTGTAATCCCAGCACTTTGGGAGGCCGAGGCAGGGGGATCACGAGGTCAGGAGATTGAGACCATCCTGCCTAACACGGTGACACCCGGTCTCTACTAAAAATACAAAAATTAGCCGGGGGCGATGGCAGGCGCCTGTAATCCCAGCTACCCAGGAGGCTGAGGCAGGAGAATCGCTTGAACCCGGGCGGCAGAGGTTGCAGTGAGCCAAGATCGCGCCACTGCACTACAGCCTGGGTGACAGAGTGAGACTCCGTAAAAAAAAAAAAAAAAAAAAAAAAAAAAAGCACTCACTAAATTATGTAAAGCTAAATGCCTTTGCTCCACTAATATTTCCTTAGCTACCGAGAGCCAGGTACTGCGCCGCGTAGCGTTGCACAAAGCACGAAAATTACTATAATTTGATTAGGGAGGGTGCTGGGGACTGAACCCCATTCCTCAACTCATCCTCTGACAACCCCCACTCCCCTCAATCAGACCCTGTTCCAGGCGCAGGCGTTCGGGACCCAGCCCCTACCTGGGACGCAGGTGTGGAGCAGCAGCAGCAGTGGCAGCAGCAGCGGGTGACCCATGTCGCGAAGGCAGCTCCTGTGCGCGGGGTCCCTGCACTTCTCTCCTTCTGGCCTCAGGAAGGAGGCAGTTTTGTGGCCCCAGGGGCTCCTCCCAGACGTTTTGTGAAAGAGCGAGTCAGCCCCAGATGCGTGGGCGCCTCCCCCTCCTCCCGTAGGAACCTCCTCCGCCCCAAACTTCCCTTCCCGGGGCGCGGCCAGCTGGTGGTGAAGGGGTTGGCTCGGCCCTGACTCATGGAGCTGTGGTCACAGCTGTGTCCCCAGACTGCCTGGGTGCAAATCCCAGTTCTCTTTCTTCCTAATGTGGGACTCGGGGCATTCGCTCTCCACTGCTGTAAAATGAGGATAAAAGCTTTGACGGTAAATATGAATGTGGCTGATTATTAGCTAACAGGATTTTTGTTAGTTTTGTCAGGAGGGATAATGTCCTTATCTAGAGAGGCATCCTGAAATATGCATCTCTTAAACACTTAACACACTTAACCCTTGCTTTGCTTCCTGCTGTGCCCCCAGCTCCTGGACCAGTGCCCAGCACAAAGTAGGTCCTTGGTAAATGTTAAAAGAATGCGTTGAGCCCTCCATTTCGGCCAGCAGCTATTCCAAGCATTGCACCTACATTAAAACACTTAATGGTGAAACCCCGTCTCTACTAAAAATACAAAAATTAGCCGGGCGTGGTGGCGTGCGCCTGTAATCCTAGTTACTTAGGAGGCTGAGGCAGGAGAATCGCTTGAACCCGGGAGGCGGAGGTTGGGTTGCAGTGAGCCGAGATCGTGCCACTGCACTCCAGCCTGGCACAGAAGGAGACTCCGTCTCAAAAAACAAACAAAAAACACTTCAGCCAAAAATGTAAAAAGATACACTGTTACGACAATGGCTTTGTGCTTAGGTGGATTCTTTTTTTTCTTTTTCTTTTTCTTTTTTTTTTTTCCAGATGCTCACTAGAGTATTTAGGGGTGAATGTGACTGATGTCTGCATTTTTTTGTTGTTGTTTTGGAGATTTTTGGTTTTTTTTTTCTTTTTTTTTTCTTTTTCTTTTGTTTTCATTTTGATGTCTGTATTTATTTTATAATACTTTAGAAGAGGTCAGATGAGGTGGTTCATGTCTGTAACACCAATGCTTTGGGAAGCCAAGGCAGGAGGATCACTTGGGGCCAGAAGTTCAAGACCAGCTTGGGAAACATAAAGAGACCTTGTCTTTCCAAAAAAAAATTAAAAATAAAATAAAATTAGCTGGGTGCAGTGGCCCGTACCTGTAGTCCTAGGTAGTTGGGAGGCTAAGGTGGGAGGATCGCTTGAGCCTGGGAACTGGAAGCTGCAGTGAGCTATGATTGCACCACTGCACTCCAACCTGGGCAACAGAGCAAGACCCTGTCTCAAAAAATAAATAAATAAATAAATAAATACTTGAGTGGAAAATAAAGGCAAAATAGCCAAATGGTTGTATCAATTATATAAAGGTAATGGGTATATAGGGGCATATTATGCCATTCTGTCTCCTTTTCTGTGTGTTTGAAAAGGCTTATAATAAGTTTTTTCTTTCTTTTTGTTATTTATTCATTTATTGAGACAAAGTCTCACTCTGTCACCCAGGCTGGAGTGCGGTGGTGCTATCTTGGTTCACTGCAATCTCTGCCTCCTGGGTTCATGCGGTTCTCCTGCCTCAGCCTCCTGAGTAGCTGGGATTACAGGCACCCGCCACCACGCCCTGCTAATTTTTGTCTTTTTAGTAGAGATGGGGTTTCCTCATGTTGGCCAGGGTGGTCTCGAACTCCTGACCTCAGGTGATCCTCCTGTCTTCACCTTCCAAAGTGCTGGGATTACAGGCATGAGCCACTGCACCTGGCCAAGTTTTTTTTTTTTTTTTTTTTTTTAAGTAAAATAAAACACTAAAGATAACATTGTCTCCCCTTCTTAGGATGCATCTAGCTAAACAGAGCAATTTAATGTAGGTGCAATGCCTGAAATGGCTGCCGGCCAAAATGGAGGGCTCAACACATTCCTTTAACTTTTACCAAGGACATAATTTGTGCTGGGCACTGGTCCAGGAGCTGGGGGCACAGCAGGAAGCAAAGCAAAGTTCCCACCTTTTGTGGTGTTGACAGTGGGGAGCAGATACGTGTTATCTAAACTTTCACTGTCTGAGAGGGATAAGCAAACTGGAGAAAGCAAAGCAGGCTGAAGGAAGTACCTGGGTGTAAGTGAGGCGTGAGCTGTTTTAGGTGGGTGATCCAGGAGGGGTTCCCTGCGCAAGTGGCATTCAGGCAGAGGCTGAATGCAGTGAGGGAAGAAGTGGGGCAGATGTGCAGGGAACCTTTCCAGGAAGCAGAAACAGCCAGTGCAAAGGCCTTGAGGGGGAAGCCTGATGAGATTCTAGGAATGGAAGAGATGTCAGTGTGGCTAGAACAGAGTAGGAGAGGAAGAGAGTCGTAGGGGATGAGTAAGTGGTAGCTACTTCTACTGCTGTAATAATGATTATACTATGTGATTTGTTGTTGCTGTTTTTGAGATGGAGTCTAACTTTGTCTCCCAGGCTGGAGTGCAATGGCGTGGTCTCGGCTCACTGCAATTTCCAACTCCTGGGTTCAAGTGATTCTCATGCCTCAGCTTCCTGAGTAGTTGGGATTACAGGCATGCCTGGCTAATTTTTTTTTTTTTTTTTTTTTTTTTGAAATGGAGTATCTTTCTTGTTACCCAGGCTGGAGTGCAATGGTGCAGTCTCGGCTCACTGCAACCTCTGCCTCCCAGGTTCAAGAGATTCTCCTGCCTCAGCCTCCTGAGTAGCTGAGATTACAGGCATTCTCCACCACGCCTGGCGATTTTTTTTGCATTTTTAGTAGAGACGGGGTTTTACCACGCTGGCCAGACTGGTCTTGAACTACTGATTTCAGGTGATCCACCCACCTCAGCCTCCCAAAATGGTGGGATTACAGGCTTGAACCACCGCGCCTGGCCCTAATTTTTGTATTCTTAGTAGAGATGGGGTTTCGCCATGTCGGCTAGGCCAGTCTTGAACTCCTGACTTCAGGTAATCCACCTGCCTCAGCCTCCCAAAGTTCTGGGATTACAGGCGTGAGCCACCGCACCTGGCCCTAATTTTTGTATTGTTAGTAGAGATGGGGTTTCACCGTATATGCCAGGTTGGTCTCTAACTCCTGACTTCAGGTGATCCACCCACCTTGGCCTCCCAAATTGCTGAAATTACAGGCGTGAGCTACTGCTTCCAGCCTATACTATGTGATTCTTACTAATTCATTGAAGCTGTAAGCTAATGATTTTAAGATAAGGTTAGAAAACAAAAAACAAAAAACTCCCAATGGTGAGCACGGCGGTTCATGCCTGTAATCTCAGCACTTTGGGAGGCGAAGGCTGGAGGATCGCTTGAGCTCAGGGGTTCGAGACCACCCTGAGCCACAAAGTAAGACCTTGTCTCCATAAAAAAATAAACAAAATTACAGCCTGGACTACATAGTGAGACCTTGTCTCTACAAAAAATACAAAAATTAGCCAGGCGTGGTGGTGCACACTTGTGGTCTCAGCTACTCAGGAGGTTGAGGTGGGAGGATCACTTGAGCCTCAGAAGTTTGAGGCTGCAGTGAGCCAAAATTGAGCTACTGAACTCCAGCCTGGGCAACAAAAGTGAGACTGAAAAAAAAAAAGAACTCCCAAAGAATTTCCTAAGAAGTAGTATAGCCCAGTGGTTAAGAGTGTGGGAACTGGTCTCAGATTTTGAGAATTTAAATTCCATCTACATATTGGCTGTGTCACCTCTAGCAGGTTACTTAATCTCTCTGTGTGCCCAAGCCCCTTATCTTGAAAGTAGAGATAGCAACAATCACCCTCCCAGGGCTGGTGTACTGGGGAGCTAAAAGAATCCACCTAAAACGACTGAGCGTGGTGGCTCACGTCTGTAATACCAGTGCTTTGGGAGACCAAGGCAAGTGGATCACTTGAGATCAGGAGTTCAAGACCAGCCTGGCCACCATGGCAAAACCCTGTCTCTACTAAAAAATACAAAAAAAAATTAGCTGGGTGTGGTGGCATGCACCTGTAGTCCCAGCTACTCAGGAGGCTGAGGCACGAGAATTGCTTGAACCTGGGAGGCAGATTGCAGTGAGCCAAGATCGCACCATTCCACTCCAGCCTGTGCGACAGAGCTAGACTCCATCTAAAACAAACAAACAAACAAAAAGAAGAATGCACCTAAGATGCTTGCCACAGTGCCTGGTACATAGTATGTGCTCAATAAAAGCAATAGCTGCCAGTATTATCGTTGTTGCAACTCTGGACTTTCACCTCTTCCTGGAGTAGGAAGGAAGATGGAGGCCTGTCATTGAGTCTGACGTCAGCAGTTATCATGCGTCAGCTGCTGAAGTGGGACCTTCCCTGGCTGGGTCACCTGGGCCAACAATGTTCTTTCTGAGCCTCAGTTTTCTCAGCTGGAGAAGGGGATCCTTCTTGGGGCTGGTGTGAAAACTAAACTAGATAGGAGTGTACATGAGGTGCGGAAGTAGAACGCTGGGGTGTTGGTCCAAGCAGGCTTGAGACCCAGCTCAGCCACTTGCTTCTGGGTGACCCTGGGCAAATGGCTTCACTCCACTGATCCCTGACTTTCCCACCTATGAAATAGGTCTGGGGTGGGTGGGGGGCATCTCTCAGTGAAGAGAAAACTCAGGTTTGAGGGTCATGCGGAGCTGTGTGCTCTGCTGCTACCACTTCCTGGTTGGATGACCTCACTTCTCTGAGCCACAATTTCCCAATTTCCTTTTTTTTTTGGAGACAAGGTCCTAGGCTGGAGTGCAGAGGCATGATCATAGCTCACTGTTGCCTTGAACTCCTGGACTCAAGCGAAACTCTCACTTCAGCCTCCTAAGTAGTTGGGACCTAGGGGTGTGCACCACCATGCCTGGCTATTTTTTCATATTTCGTGTTTTTTGTACAGATGGGGTCTTGGCCTATTGCCCAGGCTGGTCTTGAACTGCTGAGTTCAAGTGATCCTCCTGCCTTGGCCTCCCAAAGTGGTGGGATTACAGGTGTGAGCCACCATGCTCAACCAATTTCCTCTTTAGTTAATAAGAGGTATTTCAGAGCCCACTCATCACTGCCCAAGGCTGCCCTCGCCTCCTGAAATCTGTCTTTTCCTGTGTCTGTCTTTGTCTTTTTCTCTCTCTCTGTTTTGTCTTTTTTCTTTTTCTCTGTCCCTCTTTATCTCTCTCAATGCCTATCTCTGTTTCTCCAACTCTATCACTTTCTCTGTCTGTACCTCAATCTCTGTATCTGTTTGTCTCTTCATGTCTTTCTCTCTCTGCTTCTCCCTTTTCTCTGTCTTTCCCCATGGCTCTCTTTCTCTTTCTGTGTCGTTGTTTCTGTTTCTGATTCTTTCTCTCTATCTCTCCCTCAAGTGACACACACACCTGTAAGGTTCTGCTGACGTGTAAAGGGAAGGGAAATGCAGGGATCAGGACTTGGACACTCTCCAGAAACACTGCAGGGATGTTGGCTCCTTCCTCCTCATGACTCACCTGGGCCTCACCCAGCTCTTGCCTGCCTGCAGGGTCATGGGTGAGGCCCATGGGTTTCGGGGGCTTCCCCAGCCTGTGGAGAGGAGAATTTCAGGCAGAGACAGAGAGGGTGAGAGAGTTGGAGGCAAAGAGAGGGAGAGACAGAGAGAGCTGGGGATAGAGATGGAGGTGGGGAAAGGAGGCAGAGGGAGAGAGAGGAGACCCACAGACAGACTGGTTCGGGGGAAATCTGAGATGGGGGTGTTGGGGGAGAGAGAGAGAGACAGAAAACAGCAACCGAAGGACAAGGACAGGGAGAAAGAAAAGTGGGCAAGCAGGGAGAGAGAGAAGATAAGAGACTGACAGGAGTTAGAGAAAACAACACACAGTTGCCTTCAGAGAGCACAAAATAGACATAGTGATACAGGGACACTGTGTGTGTGTGCGCGCACGCATGTGTGTGTGAGTGTACATGCATGCGTGTGTGTGTGCACGTGTTCCTCGAACATAGGGCATTTACATTAAACAAATTCTTGTCACTACGAATACCCCCCTCAGTTAGTGGTTTCTTGTTCACCATCCTCCGTGAAATCAATATCCCGCACAAGAGTGCTACTCTCTTGTGCGTGAGTGTGCGTGTGTGTGTGCATATGTGCATGTGTGTGTGCATGTGTGTGTGAGTGTGTATGCATGCATGTGTGTGTGTGTGCATCTGTTTGGGGCTCCTTCATCCTCTTGCCACCTGCCATGGTGAAGTGACTACCCTCTGGCCTGGCCACTGGGAGCGTCCTTCTCTGGTAGGGGAGCAGGGGTGGGGGATGGGGGGGTGACTGGGCTGATGGTAGGGAAAGGGCCATTCTCCATAACCTCCCCTTTCTGGGACGCCTAACAGGCCACACTGATGTGGCTTTCAGATCCTGGCCTGGCCACCTCTTAGATGCAGGGAACCTCTCCACTCAGGGCTTCCCTAGGGAGTGGAAGAGGTGGTAAACCCTTGAGTCCAATAACCGTCTTCTCCCGTTTTCCAGGCGGAGAAACTGAGGTCCAAAGGGAAGACTTTTTATTTTTTTGAGATAAGGTCTTGCTTTATCGTCCACGCTGGAGTGCAGTGCTGAGATCTCAGCTCACTGCAACCTCCGCCTCCTGGGCTCAAGCCATCCTCCCACCTCAGCCTCCTAAGCAGGTGTGCACTACCACGCCTGGCTAATTTTTGTATGTTTTGTAGGGATGACATTTCACCATGTTGTCCAGGCTGGTCTTGAACTCCTGAGCTCAAGCGATCTGCCCACCTCGACCTCCCTAAGTGCTGGGATTATAGGCATGAGCCATGGCGCCTGGCCTAAAACAGCAGACTTTAAATGAGTTTCTCCCCATCTCAAGTTTATTGTGTTTGTGTTGCAGTGGGTACTGTTCTGAGAGTATTATCTATATATTATTGGTGAATCTGTAAATATCCTATTTCGCACACACATATACACACGCACACGGAAACTGAGGATTAGAGATGTGTGGTGGGCTGGAAAATGGTCCCCCAAAATATGCAGGCCCTAAGCCCCAGAGCCTATGGGTGTTAGCTTATAGGAAAAAAGGGTCTTTGCAGGTATTATTAAGTTAAGGAACTTAATCAGGAACATTTTCCTAATTATCCAGTTGGGCCCTAAGTGTAATCAGAAGTGCCCCTAGAAGGAGGGACAGGGACATTTGACTATAGACAGGAGAGAAGTAAGTCATGGGAGAGAAGCAGAGGAAAAACAGGGTGGGAGAGAGAAGATATTTGTTGCGAGCTTTGACGAAGGAGAAAGGGCCAAGAACCGAGAAATATAAGAAATACAGCTCCTGCTGGAAAACGACAAGGAAATCACTCACCCCGAACATCTCTTGACCAGAGCACTGCTCTGCTGACACCTTGATTTTGATTATGAGACGCATTTTGTACTTCTGACCTCCAGTCTGTAAGAGAATAAATTTCTGTTGTTTTAAGCCACTAGATCTACGCTAATTTGTTACAGCAAAGTAGGACACCAATATAAGAGGTTAACTTACTTGCCTGAATTGAGCTGATATTTTTTATTTTTTGAGACAGGGTCTTGCTCTGTTGCCTAGGCTGGAGTGCAGCGGCAAGATCATAGCTGACTGTGGCCTCCAGCTCCTGGTCTCAAGTGATCCTCCTGCCTCAGTCTCCTGAGTAACTGGAACTACAGGCCCAAGTGACCAAGCCTGGCTGATTTTAGAGAGCTTTTTTGTTTGTTTGAGACGAATTCTGGCTCTTCTGCCCAGGCTGGGGCAGAGTGGCGTGATCTTGGCTCACTGCAACCTCCGCATCCCAGGTTCAAGTGATTCTCCTGCCTCAGCCTCCTTAGTAGCTGGGATTACAGGCACCTGTCACCATGCCCGGCTAATTTTTGTATTTTAGTAGAGACAGGGTTTCACCATGTTGGCCAGGCTGGTCTTGAACTCCTGACCTCTGTTGATCCACCCACTTTGGCCTCCCAAAGTGCTGGGATTACAAGCGAGAACCATCATGCCCAGCCCCCTGGCTGATTTAAATCTTTTTTTTCTTTTTTCAATAGAGACAGGGAGTCTCACTATGCTGCCCAGGCTGGTCTTGAACTCGTGACCTCCATCAATCCTCCAGTGTTGGCTTCCCAAAGTGTTGGAATTAATAGGCTTGAGCTACCACATCTGGCTTCTAAACTGACTTGTTAGGCCAGGTGCCTCATGTTTGTAAACCCAGAACTTTGGGAGGCTGAGGCAGAGGGATCACTTGAGGTCAGGATTACAAGATCAGCCTGGCCAACACGGTGAAACCCCATCTCTACTTAAAAAAATAAATGAAAATCAGCCCGGTATGGTGGCAGGTGCCTGTAATCCCAGCTACTTGGGAGGCTGAGACATGAGAATCACTTGAACCCGGGAGATGAAGGCTGCAGTGAGCCGAGAACGCACCACTGCACTCCAGCCTAGATAACAGGGCGAGACTCTGTCTCAAAAATAAATAAATAAATAAAATAAGATAAACTGACTTGTTAAGTATAGTGTCAGGATTTGAATCCCCTGCAGTCTGGCTCTACTTCCTACATGTACACCCACCATGCTGAGGGGTGCTGCCCTGGAGTGGCGGAGGCAAAGTCTAGGAGCTATTAATAGAAGTTTCATCCCGTTCGCTCCCAGCTCCCCCCCCTGCCTCTTTCCATCTCATCCCTCAGCAGCCTTCTTTGCTATGCCTCTCTGTGGCTTCATGGGATTAGGGGTGACTTGGAGAGAAGAGGGGACCAGAGAAATAATATTCGCGAGTTTGTGTAAAGAAAAATGCTTTTCTTGCCTCTAGCACCTTGCAGCTCTTTTATTCCACCGCCTAGATGCAATAGCAGAAATAATCTTTGCAATTCAAGGCCTAATACTCTGAATATATAAGGAGCTCCTGTTATGGGGTTGAAATGCTTCCTATCCACACCAGAGAAAGATAGGTGGAAGTCCTAACCCCCAGTACTCAGAATGTGACCTTATTTGGAAATAGGGCTGTTGCAGATATAATTAGTTAAGATGCAGTCATACTGGAGTAGGTTGGGCCACAAATCACTATGACTGGTGTCCTTATAAGAATGTGGCTCAAGGCTGGGTGTGGTGGCTCACGCCTATAATCCCAGCACTTTGGGAGGCTGAGGTGGGTGCATCACCTGAGGTCAGGAGTTTGAGACCAGCCTGGCCAATATGATGAAATCCCGTCTGTACTAAAAATACAAAAATTAGCCAGGTGTGGTGACGTGCACCTGTAGTCCCAGCTACTTGGGAGGCTGAGGCAGGAGAATCGCTAGAACCCATCAGGCAGAGGCTGCAGTGAGCCGAGATTGTGCCACTGCACTCCAGCCTGGGCGACAGAGTGAGACTCCGTCTCAAAAACAAAACAAAAAACAAAACAAAAAAACAAACAAACAGAAAAAAAGAAGGCAGCCCTGCGACGACAGACAGACACAGGAATAATGCCATGTAAACACAAAGGAAGAGACTGGAGCTAGGCAGCTGCAAGCCAAGGACCGCCAAAGATTGCCAGAAAGCCACTGCTGCTGGGAAGAGCGAGGAAGGATTCCTCTATGGGTTTATGGCCCTGCTGACACCTTGATCTGGACTTCTGGACTCCAGACTGTGAGACAATACATTGTCGTTCTGACCCACCCAGTCTGTAGTCCTTTGTTACAGCAGCCACCGGAGGCTAACAGAGCTTCTATGAATCAACTGAGCTGAGCACAGGGGCTCACGCCTGTAATCCCAGCACTTTGGGAGGCCAAGATGGGTGGATTGCCTGAGCTCAGCAGTTCAAGACCAGCCTGTGCAACACCGTGAAACCCCGTCTCTACTAAAATACAAAAAATTAGCTGGGCGTGGTGGCGTGGGCCTGTAGTCCAAGCTACTCGGGAGGCTGAGGCAAGAGAATTGCTTGAACCCGGGAGGCGGAGGTAGCAGTGAGCCAAGATCGTACCACTGCATTCCATCCTGGGGGACAGAGCGAGACACTGTCCCAAAATAATAATAATAATAATAATAGAGGACAGGAAAACAAGCACAAATGACCCCTATAAAAATGACACTAACGCCGGGCGCGGTGGCTCAAGCCTGTAATCCCAGCACTTTGGGAGGCCAAGGCGGGCGGATCACGAGGTCAGGAGATCGAGGCCATCCTGGCTAACACGGTGAAAACCCGTCTCTACTAAAAAATACAAAAAACTAGCCGGGCGAGGTGGCGGCGCCTGTAGTCCCAGCTACTCGGGAGGCTGAGGCAGGAGAATGGCGTAAACCCGGGAGGCAGAGCTTGCAGTGAGCTGAGATCCGGCCACCGCACTCCAGCCTGGGCGACAGAGCCAGACTCCGTCTCAAAAAAAAAAATAATAATAAAATAAAAAAAAAAAATGACACTAGCTGGGCACATTGGCTCACGCCTGTAATCCCAGCACTTTGGGAGGTAGAGGCAGGGGGATCGCTTGAGCCCAGGAGTTCCAGACGAGCCTGGGCAATGAAGGGAGACTTTGTCTCTACAAAACAAAAAAAGGTTAGCCAGGTATGGTAGGACATGCCTATCTTCCCAGCTACTCAGGAGGTTGAGGCAGGTGGATTTCTTGAGCCCAGGAGTTCAAGACTGCAATGCGCTATGATCGTGCCACCGTACTCCAGCGTGGGTGACAGAGTGAGACTATGCTCTAAAAAAAATTAGTCAATAAGAGAGACCCCAGAGATCTGTTTTGTCCCTTCTAACAGATGAGGATGCAGCAAGAAAATGCCTTCCATGAACCAGAGAGCGGGATCTTGCCAGACACCAAATCTGCTGGTGCCTTGACCTTGGACTTCCCAGCCTCCAGCACTGTGAGAAACAAATGTCTACTGTTTGTAGGCATTCAGTTTGACAGATGGTCTTATTCATACATCTAGACTCTCAACTGCGATGTTGGGGGTGCTGGGAGCCTCTCTCCTCAAGGCTTCTTACCCTGCAAAAGGTAAGCCTGGGCTACTTCATCCAGTGTCAAAAGAGTTCTCAGCAGCAAGAAAGTGAGAACAGCAGTGGCAAGTTCTTTTTGTTTAAATTTTTAAAGCTCATTATTAATTTTCTTTATTTTTTTGTTGTTTTTTTTGAGACAGGATCTCTGTCTAATGTCACCCAGGCTGGAGTATAGTGGTGAGATGTCTGCTCACTGCAACCTCTATGCCCTGGGCTCAAGCAATTCTCCCACCTCAGCCTCCGGAATAGCTGCGACTACAGGTGCGCACCACCATGTCTGGCTATTTGTTTGTATTTTCAGTAGAGACGGGGTCTTGCCATGTTGTCCAGGCTGGTCTTGACCTCCTGAGCTCAAGCAATTCATCTGCCTCGGCTCCCAAAGTGCTGGGATTACAGGGGTGAGCCACTGCACCCGGCCTAATTATTAATTATTATTATCATTATTATTTTTGGACACAGTCTTGCTCTGTGGCCCAGACTGGAGTGCAGTGGCGTGATCTCGGCTCACTGCAACCTCCGCTTCCCGGGTTCAAGTGATTCTCCTGCCTCAGCCTCCTGAGTAGCTGTGATTATAAGCACCCGCCATCATGACCAGATAATTTTTGTATTTTTAGTGGAGGTGAGGTTTCACCATGTTGGCCAGGCTGGTCTCGAACTCCTGACCTTAAATAATCCACTCACCTCAGCCTCCCAAAATGTTGGGATTACAGGCGTGAGCCACTGCACCTGGCCTAATTATTCTTTTTTAGAGATGGGGTCTCACTGTGTTGTCTACACTGGTCTTGAACTCCTGGGCTCAAGTGATCCTCCTACCGCAGCCTGCCAAAGCACTGGGATTACAGAGGTGAGCCATTGCCTCCCACCAAAGCTGCAAGTTCTTGAAGCCAGGAACTCAAGGCCCAGGCTCAGAACTCATGGAACGTCAACATATCTCATTCTATTGACCAAACCAAGTTACAACACCAGCTCAGATTTGAGAGGAGGAGGATCGACGCTCTCTCTTGATGGAAGGAGCTGCACAGAACTCGTGGCCACTTGTATTAGACCACACACCTTTTCACCTGGCAAAAATAAAACGGTTTGATAATGCATGGAGTTGATGAGGCTGTGGGAAAACAGATACTCCCCACTGTTGCTCCTGGGGGTGTAAACTAGTATAGCCCTGTGAGAGGTAATTTTGCAATCGCTCTCAAAATCACAAGTGTGGCAAAACCTTCGTCATTTTGCAAAACCGCTCACCACGTCCAGGAACTTGATGCATGTATGAAATGATATGGGCACAGGGCTCTTCATTGCAGCATAGTTTGTGATGTCAAATGGGAGCATACTAATGCTACAAGAGGTGCATTTATCCAGTGGAGAAAAGAAAGAGGAAACTCTTCATGCAATTCAGGTTACATTATTGCCAAGTTCAAAAATCTAGGGCAGAACAGTGCGGAGAATACCCCACTGTGCATTAAAGGAGAGGGGCCTGCCCTGGCCAACAAGGCAAAACCCCGTCTCTACTGAAAATACAAAAATTAGTCGGGCATGGTGGCAGGCGCCTGTAATCCCAGCTACTCGGGAGGCTAAGGAAGGAGAATCGCTTGAACCCGGGAGGCGGAGGTTGCAATGAGCTGAGACGGCACCACAGCACTGTAGCCTGAGTGACAGAGCGAGAGTCTGTCTCAAAAATAAATAAATAAATAAATAAATAAATAAATAAATATTAAAAAAACAAAGAAAAGAAAAAGGAGAAGGGCATATGTCTATATTTGCTTGTAGAGTATATGCATTAAATAACTTTTCGGTGCTGGGCGTGGTGGCTCATGCCTGTAATCCTTACACTTTGGGAGGCCAAGGTGGGAGGATTACTTGAGCCCATGAGTTTGAGACCTGCTTAGGCAACACAGGAAGACCCTGTCTCTACAAAAAGTAAAAAAATTAGCCGGGTGTGGTGGTTTGTGCTTGTAGTCCCAGCTACTCAGGAGGCTGAGGTGGGAGGATCGCTTGAGCATGGGAAGTTGAGGCTGCAGTGAGCAGAGATTGTGCCACTGCACTCCAGCCTGGGTGACAGAGCTAAACTCTGTCTCAAAACAAAAAATAAAAAAACAAAACAACTCGTCTGATGCCCCCTTGCCTCCACATTTCAAGTGAAGTGCAGGGAAATGTCCCTTCCCTGTGTGCCTGCTCTTCATTCTTCAGTCCACTAGCCTCGTGTTTGTGCAGCTCCTGGCCTGTCACCCAACCCGAGTTATCAGTGATGATAGCATCTAGAGAGACTGGCTTCCCCTAGTCACGAAGTGCCAGGTGCTGCTCCCTCCTATCCACACTCCAGACTCACTGGGGGACTCACTGTCCCGTCTTCTCACCTCTCCTGCACCAAAGGGTTCTGGGTTTACCTGGGAAGGATATGAGCCAAGACCACAGACTTCTCCCTGCCCCGGCAACCCATCGAGAAAAGCCACCTCCCCATCCCCAGGCTGCTATCTTTCCTTCCTAGGCTTGGCACCTTCCAGAGTCACCTCCTTGATTGTACACACTGATTCAGGGGCCCCACCTGGGATTCTGGGAAGCCTGGCAGGCCCGTGGGTGACCTTGAACTTGTCCTTTCTTTTGCTTGGGATCTCTCCTCTGAGCCAAGAGGGGAGGTCAACCTCAACTTGCCCCCTTAGCAGCCTTATTTTTGTTGCTAAATAATGATGATGATAACGACGACCACAATGACAGCAGCAGTTACTGCCCACTGTTCTAAGTGCTCTACATAAATCAACTCAATCCTCACAGCAGCCCTTCGATGGAGGTCCTCCTAGTTGCCCTGTTTTACAAATGAGGAAACTGAGGCCCAGTAGGTAAAATGTCTTGCCCAAGGCCACTTAGCTTGGAAGTGGCAGAACTGGAATTTGAACTCGGATTGTCTGGTTCCAAAGCGTTCATCACTCCTCTGGACTGGTGTGCAGTTTCCTTAAAGCCCAAGCATCACTACTACAAATACCTCCAATCCTAACAGAGCCACCATTTAGCATTAGTAAAGAGGCAGGCTGGGCACCATGGCTCAAGCCTGTAATCCCAGCACTTTAGGAGGCCAAGGCAGGAGGATCACTTGAGGTCAGGAGTTGGAGACCACCAACATGGTGAAACCCTGTCTCTACTTTAAAAAATACAAAAATTTGTCTGGGCATGGTGGTGGGCACCTGTAGTCCCAGCTACTTGGGAGGCTGAGGCAGGAGAATCACTTGAACCTGGGAGGTGGAGGTTGCAGTGAGCTGAGATCGTGCTACTGCACTCCACCCTGGGCATCAGAGTGAGACTCTATCTCCCCCAAAAAAAAAGGAGGGCACTTACAACTTACAGCAATCCAGGCCCTGGGCTACACCCATTTAGCAGATGAGCACACTGAGGCCTGAAATAGGGGAAGGGACATCCCCAGAGTTGCACCTCAAAGTAGGAGCAGGTGGGGTGTCAAAGCCCATGAAGGGTGGACTTGCCAGGCACCAGGGTGGAAGGCCCCTCACGGAGTGGTTGAAATTGATCTTATTCCCATTGAACAAGTGTGAAAATCAAGGTGGCCCAGGGAGAGGCAGGACAAGAGCGACGCAGGTCTCATCCAGAGAGGGCAGATCAATTTCCCTCTTGGTACCTGCCCTGTGCTCAAGCCAGAGGCATTTGGATTCAAATCCTGGTTGTGCTGATTTTCTTATTGCATGCCCCTGGACAAGGCCTTGACTGCTCTGAGCCCTGGTTCCTTTCTTTGTAAAAGAGGGAACCCCAGGGCTGGTTTCATTTGTACTGGTTGTTAAAATATTGAGGTATGTCCAGATTTGGTCGATAAAATTCCCCTGTCTGGAGGCCTTGAGTGCCCTGATGGCATCTCTGGGTCCTCCCAGACATCCTCATGTTCTAGAAAGATGAGGGAAAGACTGGGTCCCTGGTGGCCACCAGGATGATACTCTAGCAATTGGGCAGAATTGTTACTGCCAATACCCTGGCTATATTGACAGGTGGTCAAATATTTTGAGTATCCTTCCTGGGGTTAATGATAATGGCTGGTAGGACTACTGTAAGGATTTTGTGAGCTAACGTCTATAATGAGTGATGAGGCAACCCATTATTATTTTATATTATTATTATTATTTCTTTTTAAGAGCAGAGTCTCACTGTCACCAAAGCTGGAGTGCACTGGCGACATCATAGCTCACTGCAACCTCTAATTCCTGGGCTCAGGCAATTCTCCCACCTTAGCCTCCCGAGTAGCTGGGACTGTAGGTGTGCACCACCATGCCTGGCTAATTTTTATTTTTATTATTTTTTTGAGACAGAGTCCCACTCTGTCACCCAGGCTGGAGTGCAGTGGCGCAATCTTGGCTCACTGAAACCTCCGCCTCCCGGGTTCCAGTGATTCTCCTGCCTCAGCCTCCCGAGAAGCTGGGACTACAGGCACGCACCACCACACCCAGCTAATTTTTTGTATTTTTAGTAGAGACAGGGTTTCACCATGTTGGCCATGATGGTCTCAATCTCTTGACCTTGTGATCCGCCTACCTTGGCCTCCTAACGCGCTGGGATTACAGTTGTGAGCCACCGCACCCGGCCCTAATCGGCTTTTGCCATCCAGTGTCGGGCCCAGCCTTCTCCCGCAAGTATGCAAAACAAGTTGGTAAAAATCAGAGAAGCTGGATGGGTAAGCCTGAACTGTGAAGTTAGATTTATCGGCAATATGGGGCTCTTCAGTAACTTCAGGAAATGCCTTGGATATAGCATGGAGTTCAGCTTTAGTTCCAGAGACATAAGAAATTTGAGGACCTCAGTGTCGTCAGACAGCCTGGTTTTAAGGGGATAAGTTTTTATAGGTTGAGGTTATGAAGCAGAAGGGGAAGGGGTGTTAGTGGGGAAAGACTTCAGAAAAGAAAGAAAGAGAAGGGTTAAGAACCAGTATATGGGACCTGAGAGAGAAAGATTTGGGGCTTCAAATGCTTTTTTTTTTTTTTTTTGAGACAGTCTCGCTCTGTCGCCCAGGCTGGAGTGCAGTGGCATGATGTCAGCTCACTGCAATCTCTGCCTCCCGGGTTCAAGCGATTCTCCTGCCTCAGCCTCCCGAGTAGCTAGGACTACAGGCGTGTGCCACCATGCCTGGTTAATTTTTTTTTTTTTTTAAGTAGAGACAGAGTCTCGCCATATTGGCTAGGCTGGTCTCGAACTCCTGGCCTCAAATGATCTGCCCACCCTGGCCTCCCGAAATGCTAAGATTCCAGGTATGAGTCACTGCGCCTGGCCCACCTGTCTAATTTTAAAATTTTTTTTTAGAGGCTGGGTCTCACTATGTTGTTCAGGCTGGTCTTTAACTCCTGGGCTCAAGCAATCCTCCTACCTTGGCCTCACAGAATGCTAGGATTACAGGTACGAGCCCCTGCGCCTGGACACAACCTATTAATAGTAGTAATAATAATAATAATAACATGTCCCCCTGTCCTTCTCTGGCCTCACTGAGTAGTCCCAGGCTTTCCCCACATGCCTCTCAGGACTCAGTTTCCCCATCTCGATGCTCTTTCAGTCCCCTCTCTTGCCGGGTGTCCCAGTGGGCAGGAGAGTGGGAGGGGCCGCTATCTTCCCGGCCTATTTGCTCTCCCTCTTCCGGGGCTGCTACCCTGGCCAAGGCCCTTGAATAAAAGGCAAGGGCACCTATGTCCTGCGTCCTCCTCTCCGGCCTGGACCATGCTCTGGCTCCTCTCTGCCCTGGTGCTCCTGGGAGCGCTGGCCGCCCCAGCAGGTGAGCGAGTCGTGGTCCATCAGAAAGGAAGAGGGTCGGCTCAAGGTCACATGGGGTGGTAGGAGTCCAGCTTCAGAGTCTGGACCCCAGGTCCTTCCAACTGGGCTCACTGTCTGGCAGAGGCAGAAGAACAGGGCGGCTGAGAACCTGGTTCTGGAACCAGGTTGCCTGGGTTCAAATCCTGACTCTGCCACTTCTTAGCTGTGTGACTCCAGACAAACCACATAACCTCTCTTGCCTCATTTTTTCTGTGAAGTGGTGACAATGCCCCTGCCTCAGAGGGTTGTTGAGGCATTGGTTGAATCCACATGTTTGAGGAGTTCAGAACAGTGCCAGCCTGGCAATGGCTCTGTTTGAGGGTGAGCTCTGCTGGATTATCCAGGAGCAGTTGCTGTTACTCTTTTACCTCGTCTGCTTGTCTCCCCTTTGGCTCTAATTCTGCCACCTTTGCCTGAGTTGGGAATTAAGTGGTTTGGATCCTGGCCAGGACCTCACTGTATGATCTTGAATTGAAACCGTAAACCCAGCAGCTCCCACTTAAAGATTCGGTGATTCCCATCTCCAAACCTTTGCCTGCATTGTTTCATCAACTTGGAATGCCATTTGCACTCCTCACAACAAAGAAGGTTGTTGATCTCCCAATGGCCCTCCCCCGCCAGCCCTTAGTTTTATTCTTTATTTTATTTTATTTTTTATTTTATTTTATTTTATTATTATTATTTTTTTTGAGACGGAGTCTCACTCTGTCCCCCTTGCTGGAGTGCAGTGGCCGGATCTCAGCTCACTGCAAGCTCCGCCTCCCGGGTTCAGGCCATTCTCCTGCCTCAGCCTCCCGAGTAGCTGGGACTACAGGCGCCCGCCACCTCGCCCGGCTAGTTTTTTTGTATTTTTTTAGTAGAGACGGGGTTTCACTGTGTTAGCCAGGATGGTCTCGATCTTCTGACCTCGTGATCCACCCGTCTCGGCCTCCCAAAGTGCTGGGATTACAGGCTTGAGCCACCGCGCCCGGCTGTATTTTATTTTATTTTTGAGACAGGATCTCACTCTGTTGCTCAGGCTGGAGGGCAGTGGTGCAATCTTAGCTCACCGCAGCCTGAACTTTTGGGCTCAAGTCATCCTCAGCTTCCTGAGTAGCTGGGATTACAGGCATGAGCCACCATGCCTGACTAGTCCTATTCTTGAATTGTGTGTGTGTGTGTGTGTGTGTGTGTGTTCTTTGTCCTTCTCAAACTGCAGAGTTTGATCGCTGTTCTCTTCCTTGCAGGAAGCTCCAAGACATGTCCAGCCTGCTCTTTGCTGTGAAACTGCACTGAAATAACTTGTCCTTCTGCCCAGGACTCCTGCTTGTTTAGCCAGATGCAGCTGGGTGGGGGACCGGGCTGGGGACTGGACAGGGGCTGGGTGGAGAGAATGGACAAAGGTGGTGGTTGGAAGGGGGGCATGGATGAGGCATCCTGGGACTGGAGATTGCCAGCCCTGCCTCATAGCTCAGCCTGGTGCTGCTGGGGTAAAGGGCAGAGGGGAGCTCAACAGCAGAAGAGGCCCTGGATTGACCATGGGGATTGCTATAGAGTGGGCAGAGGTCCTGGAGGGCTTGGAAAGCAGGGGCCCTAATCTCCCTTCCTCAACCTCTATCCCTAGAAAATGGGACTCTCATTGAGAAGGTGTCATGTGTGGCCCCTGGAGAATGCCAAGAAGGTGTCTATGCCCTGACCTACGGCCCCCATGCAAGTCTCTGGGTCAGCACAGTCTGTTGTGAAAACAACTGTAGTAGCCTTCCCCAGCAAGGTTTGTTGGGGGGACCTCGGGCTCACACACCAGGGTAGGGTGTCATGCAGACCCGGCCTCAATTTCCTGCCTCACAGACTTTTGTCTGACTAATTGGGGCAAGAAGGAGACCCTCAGTTTTCTCATCTGGAGAATGGGTGTGATGTAGATTTTAAAGGGTGTTCATCCCCTAAACTGGCACGTGGTAGACACTCCTTTTGTTGCCATGTTTATTGAATATTGGGAGGCTAAAGAGAACTCCAAGCTCTTTTCTGTCTCTCTCTCTCTCTCTCTTTTTTTTTCTCTTTTTTTCTTTTTTTGAGACAGAGTCTCGCTCTATTGCCCAGGCTGGAGTACAATGGCGCAGTTTTGGCCTACTGCAAACTCCACCTCCCTGGTTCAAATGATTCTCGTGGCTCAGCCTCATGAGTAGCTGGGATTACAGGTGTACACCATCACATCCAGCTAATTTTTGTATTTTTCGTAGAGTTGGGATTTTGCCACGTTGGCCAGTCTGGTCTCAAACTCCTGACCTTAAGTGATCTGCCCGCCTGGGCCTCTCAAAGTGCTGGGGTTACAGGCATGAATCACTGTGCCCAGCCTCTTTTTTTGTCTTTAATAGAGGGGCTCCCCTTGAAGGCTAGTCAAACAGAACATAAAACCTCACAAGTGGTGACAGGCCCAGGTCTAGGGTGATCCCAGCCAGGAGCCCAGGATGCCAAAAAAAAATTTTTTTTTTAAATTTTTTGACAGAGTCTCACTCTGTCGCCCAGGCTAGAGTGCAGTGGTGTGATCTTGGCTCACTGCAACCTCTGCCTCCTGGGTTCAAGCAATTCTCCTCCCTCAGCCACCTGAGTAGCTGGGATTACAAGCGTATGCTACCACACCAGGCTGAGTTTTTTGTATTTTTAGCAGATATAGGGTTTCCCCATGTTGACCAGGCTGGTCTCAAACTCCTGACCTCAAACAATCCACATACTTTGGCCTCCCAAAGTTCCGGGATTACAAGTGTGAGCCCTCGTGCCCAGCCACAGAGTGCAAAATTTAAGGAGATGCTTACTCTAACGGATGGCCCTCTACTTGCACAACCGTGAAAAGTCGTGCCTCCTCAAATTCTGGGCCCCTGGTGTCACCCTAGACCTGTCCCTGGGTGGTGAAAAAGATCACTTTTCGTTGCTTGGTTATTTCTTCTAAGAAGGAATTCGTACTTGGCAGATGTAGCAATGGGGAGAGGTAGCCATCCTTTCAAATGAGTGGGATTTCCCGCTTCCTAATTTGTGTCTAATTTCCCTCCTAAATTGTGTCTCTCAGCAAAATAAAACCCCAGGTTCAAGTTAAGAGGTGGGCATGCTATTCAGAATATAAAATGCCAGGTATGATTATAACTGCATGAATTTTTTTTAGACAGTCTTGCTCTGTCGCCCAGGCTGGAGTGCAGTGATACAATCTTGGCTCACTGCAACCTTTGCCTCTTGGGCTCAAGCAATCCTCGCACCTCAGCCTCCTGAGTAGCTGCAGCTACAGATACGTGCCACCATACCTGGCTAATTTTTTTGCATTTTGTAGAGATGGAGTTTCGCCATGTTGCCCAGGCTGGTCTGGACCTCCTGGGCTCAAGCCTTCCACCTGCCTCAGCCTCCCAAAGTGCTGGGATTATAGGCGTAAGCCATTGTGCCCAGCCTCAGGTCTCAAACGCTCCTTGCAGACCCTGAAAACTTATTCTGGGGCCAGGTGCAGAATCGCTTTGGGTTGGGAATTCAGGAAGAGCTCCTTTGGAGAGTTCAGGGTCTCTCACGTGTTGTAGTCAGAGGGTGTTAGGAGCTGGAACTGCTGGGGCAGGAATAACCAGGGGCTTTCTGAGCACCTCTTGCATATATGTAAAAACAGGGCCTTTCTATGTGGCCTCTCCACATTGGTTAGATTGAGCTTCCTCCCATCATGGCTACCTCAAGGCTCTTTACATGGTTGCTAATGATTTCATTCAGCAAACAAAGTTATAGCAGCTTGGTCTTTATGGCTCAGCCTTGGAAATCACGTAATGTGACTTCTATTCTGCTTTATTGATTGAAATGGTCACAAAAGTTCCATCTGGTTTCAAGATGGAAGAGGCATGGACCCCACTTGTTGACGTGTCATAGATTTGCAGAGGTATTTTTTAAATCACCACTATGATTTGCAAACAGTTGGAGAAGAGGACTTTTCAGCAAAAGATTTATAATATAACCACAGTAGCCAGAGGATAAACTAATTATGAAGCCAACCAAATAATCGAGAGCAGTAGCTTGAGCTTCTGCTTTTGGCAGTATGGTGGACTTGATCCTCTAAAAGGTCTTTTGCTCCAAACAGTGGCATACTGGGAAGGTGGAGGACAGAGACAGTGAAATAGAGGAGGTGGCCCATCATGGTGGGGAGGAGCATTTTATCACTGACATTGTTTAGAATTGCTGGTACTACATGGTGATAATAAAAAGCAAACTGATCTTTTAGTTGGTTTTATGATTTTAAAAAATTCTCTATAGGCTGGGCATGGTGGTTCATGCCTGTAATCCCAGAACTTTGGGAAACTGAGGCAGGTGGATCACTTGAGAACAGGAGTTTGAGAATAACCTGGCCAACATGGTGAAACCCCGTCTCTGTTAAAGATACAAAAATCACCCGAGTATGGTGGCACACACGTGTAATCTCAACTACTTGAGAGGCTCAGGTAGGAGTGAGCCGAGATTGTGCCACTGCACTCCAGCCTAGGTGACATAGTGAGACTCTGTCTCAAAAAAAAAAAAAAAAAAATTCTCTATAGACAATAAACCCCTTATAGCCTATTCCCAGGATGGACTGCTCCCGTTCCCTACCCCTGCTTAGTATGCCACTGTTTACAGATGAACAAGATCCTATACAGAAATACTATTCCACACTTTTTCGGGTTGCAGAAAGTTAAGAAAATTTCCACGTGTCCCTAAGCAAAACAAAAATGTGAACAGAAATCAGAATGGGAGCAGTGAGAAAACATGGAAGGCACAGTGGTCTGGGAGCAAATGCTGATAATAGCCTGCTTTAGGTAAACAGGTTTTGGGCTGGCAGCATGCTTCTGGAATTTAGATTCCCACATAAGCTAGGGACCTTGGACAGAGGCCGAAATGATCCCTGGTCAGTAGCACCTCCTGGCACTCAGTAGAAGCAAAAGCAAGTCCTTTCCAGGGAAAAGCTCCCAGGATTCCCACAGATGAATATCAACCAAATATGAGCTGACAATCATAGTTCATGAAAGGCACAAGGAAACAAGCCACCATGAGTGATAGCAGAAATAACAAATCACAGATACAGACCTGTGAGGAGCTCAGCTATTGTAATTATCAGCTGTAGAACATAGCATAACGGTATATGATATGTCTGAAGGAATAAACTTAGAATCACAAATGTGAGCAGGCAACAAGAGGTTGTAAAAACTGACCAGGTAGATTTGAAACTGAATCATATAGAACTACTAAGATGGGAACTTTCAGATAGCGAAAGATAGACATCAAGGTGGGAGGGTTGGACTCTGAGCCTCTTGTTGCAATCTCCTCTCATTTCTGCAGGGGGTCCCCAAATTCTGAAGGGCTGTGCTACACCAGAGGTCTGCAACTTACACAAGAATGCCACCCTGGGTCCAGAAGACTCTGGATTTCATCTCACCGCTAAGCCTGAATGCAATTACCTTACTCCTCCGACACAGCCAGGTTCTTTGAACCCTGCCTTTCTTACCTCCCTGGATCCCATATGCTCTTTTCAAACCTATGTGTTCCCAGGGTGTCCACATTCCCTATGATAATGCTCCCAATGAGTACAATTACCCATACACACACACACCCCACCTGACACACTCAGAAGCAGAACATCTATTGGCACATATCCACGAACATCCACATTTACATCCTAGCACCCAAAACAAATATGCAGAGGCACATAAATTTCTAAACATGAACATACTGTGAACATATTATGTGAGTGAGATTAAAGATCCACACTCTGTTTAAATGGATCTGAGCCTGGGCAGCATGGCAAAACACCATCTCTACAAAACAACAACAACAACAACAACAAAACAAAGCTAGGCATGGTGGCATGCGCCTGTGGTCCCACCCACTTGGGAGGCTGAGGTAGGAGGATGGCTTGAGCTCGGTAGGCAGAGGTCACAGTGAGCTGAGATTGCATCACTGTACTCCAGCCTGGGTGACAGGGCAAGACTTCTTCTCAAAAAAAAAAAAAAAAAAAAAAAAAGGAAGAAAAGAAAAATTTGATGGTGGTTTATCTCTCTTTTCTTCACTTCCTCACTTGTGAAAGAAGACAGATTTGCCAATAGTCTCCTTTTGGCTTAACAAAGAACATTCACAAGAAGTTTTGTCTTCCACAAAAGTGATATGCTAATTGAAATAGTATTTACTGGGGCCACAGTTTATTAAGCAATTCAACCAACTCAACAGAGGGATAGATGTTTTAGAGGTGAGAAAGGCAATTTTCTCTGGATAGAGCTGCCTTCCCTCAGCTCCAGAGATATAGAGGAAACTGTGTTAGAAACTACACCAGAAAGGACCATTCTGTGTGTGTGTGTGTTTAGAGACAGAGTCGCCCTCTGTTACCCAGGTTGGAGTGCAGTGGCACGATCATGGTTCGCTGCAGCCTTGACTTTCCAAGCTTAAGTGATCCTCCTGCCTCAGCCTCCTGAGCAGCTCGCACCACAGGCACACACTGCTACACTCAGCTGATTTTTAAATTTTTTTTTAGAGGCTAGGTCCTCCTTGTGTTGCCAAAGCTGAAGGACCATTCTGTGATGCAAAAGAGAGTGTGTTTACTGGCGTGGTGGCTCATGCCTGTAATCCCAGCACTTTGGGAGGCTGAGGTGGGAGGATCACGAGGTCAAGAGATCGAGACCATCCTGACTAACACGATGAAACCCCGTCTCTACTAAAAATACAAAAAATTAGCCAGGCGTGGCGGCGGTAGTCCCAGTTACTCAGGAGGCTGAGGCAGGAGAATGGTGTGAACCCAGGAGGTAGAGCTTGCAGTGAGCCGAGATCGCGTCATCACACCCCAGCCTGGGTGACAGAACGAGATTGTCTCAAAAAAAAAAAAAAAAAAAAAAAAAAAAGGCTCATCAAAGAGTGTGTTTACTGAATTTTCAGGCAAAGCTGAAACATTCTCACCTTAGCTTCTTCAAATCTCCAGCTGCCAGGAATTTTCCTTTTTTAAACTGAGCAGTGGATTTTTTTTTTTTTTTTTGTGAGACAGAGTCTCACTCTGTCAGTCAGGCTGGAGTGCAATGGTGTGATCCCGGTTCATTACAACCTCCGCCTCCTGGGTTCAAGCTATTCTCCCTGCCTCAGCTTCCCAGGTAGCTGGGATTACAGGTACCCACCACCACACCTGGTGAATTTTTGTATTTTTTGTATTTTTAGTAGAGACAGTGTTTTGCCATGTTGGTCCGCCTCAGCCTCCCAAAGTGCTGGGATTACAGGCATGAGTCTGTAATTTACAGCAGATTTAATTAATTATCACAATGAAGAAAAAGGCTGACTTAGGAGCTCAAAATTTACAATACGGAAAGAAAAAGGGCAAAATAGGAAGACTGACAACAGAAATGTGGGACACGGAATTTTTGCACACATGATCCCTGTGGACACAGACACAGAACATATCTATGCATGGACACACAGGCTTTCATATACATGACGTGGAAAAGAGGCACAAGCACCCACAAGCATACAAGAGCACAAAATATACACAGGCAAGCTGAAATACATTACCAACATCCACGAACGTTCACATCTGTACACCAACATATCTATATATATATATATAAGCACCCCCACATCTTGATGGAAACACAAACACACCCAGCCACAGAAACACACACATACCCTTAAAACCAGCTTTATACACATACACATAAACACACACCCTTGTTTATACAGACATGCAGGTAAACACTTACTCACACAGTGTCCTGCAGAGCTACACTCTCCTCTGAGCTCTCACCAGTCAGTTTCCTAGCTTGAGCTTCCTTACAGTATGGTGACTGGCTTCTGAGAAGGAAGAAGTGGGAACAACCAGAAGAAGTGGGACACATCCCTGCCCTCCTGCAGACAGTTTCAGAAACACACAGATAATTCAACACAGGAAGGCGCAGCCAGATGTGCACACAGACTTAACAGGCCTGCAAACTTGCACACACAAATGGCATTCTTGCAGAAGTGCGCACACGAAGGCACTTTTGCGCACTCATGGGCACATATTGATGTGCCCAGAAACTCAGCTCCATGCACATGCATGCACACTGGTTGTCTTCCGTCCGGTTCATCTTCCTCTGTCCCCAGGTCCTCATGCAACTGTGACACACGCCAAAGCTGAGACCACCATCTGCTTCACCTGCTCAGACCTCCACAGCTGTGGCCCACTTCCGTGCCCAGAGGATAATAACTACTGCCTTCAGATGGCGGGCATCACAGCAGAGTGCCCATGGGGGCAGAAATAGGGCCTAGGGCACAGCAAGACCTATCCTCACTCTCCCACTTTGCTGCCTAGCTCCAGCCATTGTAGCCTTTTCCTGGGCATGCAGGACAGAGGCTGGGGTGCAGTGGAGGGTGTGAGTTTAAAATCTACTGCCATTGTTGTTTAAGTTACTGCTGAATAACAAATTGGCCAGAACTTAGTGGCTTAACCGATCATAAAAAGACAAATACTGTATGATTTCACTGAATTATCTAGAGTAGTCAAAATCATTGAAACAGAAGATAGAATGGTGGTTGCCAGAGGTTGTGGGAGGGGGAAATGGAAGTTGTTCGATGGGTACAGTTTCAGTTGTGCAAAATGAGTTCTAGAGATCTGTTACACTCAACAATGTGAATGTAGTTAACATTACTGAATGGTGCACTTAAAAATTGTTAAGAAGGCCAGCCGGGTGTGGTGGCTGACACCTTTAATCCCAGCACTTTGGGAGGCCAAGGCGGGTGGATCATCTGAGGTCAGGAGTTCAAGGCCAGCCTGGCCAACATGCTGAAACCCCGTCTCTACTAAAAATATAAAAATTAGCTGGGTGTGGTAGTAGGCACCTGTAGTCCCAGCTACTTGCGAGGCTGAGGCAGGAGAATCGCTTGAACATGGGAGGCGGAGGAGACAGTGAGCCAATATCACGCCACTGCACTCCAGCCTGGGTGACAGAGTGAGACTCCGTCTCAAAAAAAAATAAAAAATTGTTAAGAAAGCCACACATGATGGTTTATGCCTGTAATCCCAGCACTTTGGGAGTCTGAGGCAGGAGAATCACTTGAGGCCAGAAGTTCAAGACCAATCTGGGCAACACAGTGCGACCCCATCTCTATTTTTTTTTAAAGGTTAAGAGGGTATATATTATACTGTGTGATTTTCAAAAAAAAAAAATCACAATTGGCAAAAAAAGCTTCTCAGATTAGACAAGTATTTGTTATCTCTCACAATTCTGCAGCTGACTGGGCTCAGCTGGGCAGTTCTGCTCTAAGTGGTAAAGGCTGAGGTCACTTATGTGATTGCATTCAGCTGGGAGCTTGACTGCAACTGGAATGTTCAAGACAGCTGGGGAGAGCATCGCTCCTCTGAGCTCTCACCAGTCAGCTTCCTAGCTTGACCTTCCTTACAGTATGGTGACTGGCTTCTGAGAAGGAAGAAGTGGGAACAACCAGGCCTTCTTTTTTTTTTTTTTTTTTTTTTTTGAGATGGATTCTTGCTCTGTCGCCCAGGCTGGAGTGCAGTGGCGTGATCTCGGCTCACTGCAAGCTCCACCTCCCGGGTTCACTCCATTCTCCTGCCTCAGCCTCCCGAGTAGCTGGGACTACAGGTGCCCGCCACCACGCCCAGCTAATTTTTTGTATTTTTTTTAGTAGAGATGGGGTTTCATCTTTACTATTAGCCAGGATGGTCTCGATCTCCTGACCTCGTGCTCTGCCCGCCTCGGCCTCCCAAAGTGCTGGGATTACAGGCGTGAGCCACTGCGCGTGGCCACAACCAGGCCTTCTAAGTGATAGACCCAGAACTGTCATAGTGTCAGTTCTGCCACTGTCCATTTGTCAGAGCAAATCCCAAGGCCAGCTCAGATTTAAGGGGTGAGGTAACAGATTCCACCTCTTGATGACAGAGTGGCAAGGTTAGGTTGCACAAGAGCATGCAGGATGGGGGATACAGTTGTGGCCATCTTCGTATCTACTACAACACTCTGGGCAGGCAGCCCCCCTTAAGGCTCCTGTCACTCTGCCTCCACAGAAGGAAAAAGTTGACTCTTCTGTAAATGGGAAGAGGAGTTCAACTTGAAATCGGCTCTTTGCTATCTTTTTACAGCATAAAGAGGCATAATAAAGATGGTGTTCCAGTCTCCAGTTCTAGATATTTCTGGGATCTTAGAGAAGTTTCTTACTAAGCCCATGAGATGCTCATAGACAGGGTGGGGAGACTTCCCAGGTACAGAGCCGCCCTATTAATTGGAACCCTAAGGAGAGAAGGCAGGGGATCATGGAAGGCTTTCTGAACTATGTGATTTTTTATTGTTGTTGTTGTTGTTTTGAGACAAGGTCTCACTCTGTCACCCAGGATAGAGTGCAGTGGTGCAAACTTGGATCACTGCAGCCTTGACCTCCTGGGCTCAAGCGACCCTCCCACCTCAGCCTCCCAAGTAGATGGGACTGCACCACTATCTCTGGCTAATTTTATTTTATTTTTTTGTAGAGGCGGGGGTCCTACTATGTTGGCCAGGCCGTTCTTGAACTCCTGGGTTCAAGTGATCCTCCTGTCCCAAAGTGCCAGGATTATAGGCGTGAACCATTGCCCCCAGCCTGAACTTCATGTGTCTTAATGAACAATTACCAGCTTTGGATGTATTATGGGGAGATCTCAGGCAGAGTGAATGCCATCAGGGAAATACCCAGAGAGATTTGGGGAGTTCGGTTGGGTGGTGGGTTGTGATTGCCTTTCCTCACTAACCTGGCCTCCATCTCTCTCCAGACTTTGGAGAAGGTAACCCAGTTTCCTGGAGAAACGGTTTCTGTGTGACCTCCAAGGACTGCAAATTTGGCAACTCCATCTATGCCCTGACCTACGGCATTGGCTTTGGCTTCTGGGTCAACACCACCTGTTGCCAAGGCAACTGCCAGGAGCCCACCCCTCTTGGTATGCTGTCACCAGAAAGCAGTCAGATGGGTGGCCACGGAGGTGGTGGGTGACTCTGGAGGCAAAGTTGGGGAAGGAATGCAGGAAGGAACATCACTCAACCCCCATCCACAACCAGGCTGCCCTCAGGCACCCTGACCCCAGCTTGGGAGGAAATCCCATCAAGGTCATGACAATGTCAAGGTCGTGACAATATTAAGGTCGTGACAATGTGGTAGAGCCTAGGAGTGCACTGAGGGCTCCAGGAGGTCCTGAGATTCCTTCTGACTGACCCTCATCCTCTTCTACACAGCAGCTCATCTGGCCTCACACACCCTGAGTGAGATCTTGTGTCCTACATGTCCTGGGAGCTCCTTGGAGCCCTGCAATTCCTCCTTCTACATGCAGTGTCCCAGTGGGGAAACTGAGTGTGTCCAGCTGGACCTGACGTCTGAAGAAGGTAATGGGGACAGCACGTGTGTGTGTGTGTGTGTGTCAAGAAGGTAATGGGGACAACATGCCTGTCTGTGTGTGTGTATGTGTGTGTGAAGAAGGTAATGGGGACAGCATGTGTGTGTGTGTATGTGTGTGCACATGTGTGTATGCATGAGTGAGCCTGAGCACGTTGGATTTGGACACTGGTGTGCTTGAGTTTGGAGTCTCCCCTCCATCCTTTACTCTGTGTAGCTCAAGGCAAGGGACTTTATCTCTTTGAGCCTCAGTTTTCTCTTCTGGTAATTGGAGATGGTAGACACACACCTTGAAGGGCATTGTGAGGACAAAGTGAACTTATGAGGGAGGTGAAAGAGTAAAGGGCGTGAGAGCAGGACCCTAGGGCCAGGCTGCCTGGGTTCAAATCCTGAATCCACCACCTATGAGCTGGGTGACCTTGACCAGGTGACTTTGCCTCTCTGTGCCTCAATTTCTCCATCTGTAAAAGGGGATAACTTGGTATGCAACAAGTTCCTTAAAAAACAGGGGAGGGCCAGACACGGTGGCTCATGCCGGTAATCCCAGCCCTTTGGGAGGCCAAGGTGGGCAGATCATGAGGTCAGGAGATTGAAACCATCCTGGCTAACATGGTGAAATCCCATCTTTACTAAAAATACAAAAAATTGGCCCAGCATGGTGGCAGGTGCCTGTAGCCCCAGCTACTCGGGAGGCTGAGGCAGGATAATGGCATGAACTCAGGACGCGGAACTTGCAGTGAGCTGAGATCACACCACTGCACTCCAGCCTGGGCGACAGAGCGAGACTCCATCTCAAAAACAAAACAAAACGACGACAACAACAACAACAACAACAACAAAAAAACAGGGGAGGCCGGGCGTGGTGGCTCACACCTGTAATCCCAGCACTTTGGGAGGCTGAGGCGAGCAGATCATCTGAGGTCGTGAGTTCAAGACCAGCCTGACCAACATGGAGAAACCCCATCTCTACTAAAAATACAAAATTAGCCAGGCGTGGTGGTGCATGCCTGTAATCCCAGCTACTTGGGAGGCTGAGGCAGGAGAATCGCTTGAACCCGGGAGGCAGAGGTTTGGTGAGTCGAGATCGCACCACTGTACTCCAACCCGGGCGACAGGACTCTGTCTCAAACAAACAAACAAACAACAACAACAAAAAACAGGGGAATAACAACAGTCGCTAAGTCCTAAGACTGTTGAGAGAATTGAATAAGATAATCCACTAAACTATATCAGTGCTGTCTGAAAGAAATGTAATGTAAGACGCGTGTGTAATTTAAAATGTTCTGGGCCAGGTGTGGTGGCTCACACCTGTAATCCCAACACTCTAGGCGGCCAGGATCGCTTGAGCCTGGAAGTTTGAGACCAGCCTGGGCAACAGAGGCTGACCCTATCTCTACCAAAAATTGTCAAAATAATTAGCTGGGCCTGGTGGTACAACCTGTAGTCGCAGCTACTCAGGAGGCTGGGGTGGGAGGATCGCCAGAGCCCAGGAGGTCGAGGCTGCAGTGAGCCATGACTGTGCCACTGCACTCCAGCCTGGGTGACAGAGTGAGACCCTGTCTCATTAAAAAAAAAAAAATTTAAAAAGGAAACAAACATTGCACACAAGTGAAAACACACCTGTAACATACGTGTAAGGTAGGAGTGACAATGAGAGAGACAGCGGTGACCAGCCTCCAGCTCAAGGAAAAGAACATTCCTGATGAGCTTTCACGAAGGACATGGACTCGAGGGGCTCGCGGACACTGAGTGTGCAAGGCACTCTGCCTGAGCGCGCCCCCACGTCCCCTCCTTGCACCCTGTCTCCGTCTCCGCAGGCGGCCGGAACGTGAGCGTACGCGGCTGCGGCTCCCGAGACCTGTGCAGCGCCCCGGACTGGACCCACGGGCTCTCGGTGCTCCCGAGACATCGGCTGTCCAGCCACTGCAGCCCCGGCCGCCGCGCCGTCCTAGAGTCCCACTGCCGCTCAGGCGCCGCGCCCGGCCTCCGCCTCACCCTGCCGGTTCTGGCGGTAGTCCTGGCGACCGCGACGCTGTCCTAAGGAATCCCGCCTGGACCACCCTGCCGTCCAGGGGACCCCCTCCTCCTGCTTGTTCGGCACGTTGCTAGATGGTGCCCTGGCTCCCCTCTGCTGGGGCAATGCGCGGACCTGGAAGCTTCTGGTGAGGAACTCAGGAAGTAGGGGTGATCTTCCTCCCTCAGACTAGCGCTTCCCAAAGCCAGACCTTTTGCTCCAGACTCAGGGCTTACTCAAGGCTAAGTCCTCTTTCCTCCCACCAGGGCCCCAAAGGCCATGCCTCCATCAGCCTAGGGTGTGTCTTCCCCCCTCAGACTAAGGCCACTCACCCCCTGCTGAGATCAGACCTCTGCTTAGCTAAGGGGGGGGGGCGCTGTACCTCCCCCCTCTGATTAGCACTTTCCCCAAGGCCAAACCTCCCCTCTCAGAAGAGGGCTGTTCTTCCTCAGGTTAGAGACGTCAGGGACATCCCCATAGCTACACATTCTTTCCTTTAGATCAGGGGGCCTCAAAGACTCAGCCTCCTTCTTCAAACGAGGGGGTCCCCAACATCCGGCTGCTCCCGGACACCAGGGATGTGTCTCTTCTCCCACACACTGACAAGCCACTTCTCTTTCGTTCTCCCTCTTTGGGGTCTAGCAAAATCCTGGGCAGCCAAGGTGGGGCTTGAGGATCCAATACACCCGCTTCCAAGGTTTTCAGGGCAGCCTCCTCCACCCCTACCGTGGGCCAAGACCCGGCAGGGGGCTTGGGTGGGGTGAAGAGCCCCTCTTCTGTGTGGGCTCAGTCTCCCAGCTGTAACCAGATCTGAATGAATCACATGTCACAATGCCAAATGGTCTGAGTTTCCTTTTTCTGACGTTTTAACCTCAAAGAGGGACCTGGTGTGGTCCTCTCTCCTCTGGGGCTAGAGGAGGTTAAGCCTCTTCAACTGGGGAACCTGGAGGGGACATACCGACAACAGTGTCTGGGAGCCAGGGTGGGCATAAGACCAAATGCTGCATCTAGAACTGAACTCAGAGGACTGAGCGGAGAGGTGACACTGGGGAGCTCACCATAGGCACAATGCCAGGAACCGTTTGCTTTCTGCTGAAAGTGGCTGGGCGTGGTGGCTCACGCCTGTAATTCCAGTGACCGGGGGCTGACAGTGGGAGAGAGGGCTACCTAAGAAACCACTCCAGGCCATGCACCAGACAGATTAGGTGGCATGGCTCTAGGGTGCTTGAAAGAGACCGCCCCCGCCGGGCGCAGTGACTCACGCCTCTTATCCCAGCACTTTGGGAGGCTGAGGCGGGCAGATTACTTGAGGTCAGGAGTTTTAGACCAGCCTGGCTAACATGATGAAACCCCTGTCTCTATTAAAAATACAAAAAATTAGCGGGTCATGGTGGCGGGTGCCTGTGTTCCCAGTTACTCAGGAAGCTGAGGCAGGAGAATCACTTGAACCTGGGAGGCGGAGGTTGCAGTGAGCTGAGATTGCACCACTGCACTCCAGCCTGGGCAACAGAGCGAGACTCCGTCTCAAAAACAAAAACTGAAAGTAACAGAAAGCCCAGCCAAAAGAACAGAAACAATTTATTTAACATTCATCTAACAAATCTTTATCAGTCACAAGCTATGCATCCTTTTGTAAGTGAGACACTGGTGATACAGACAAAATTCTCTGCTCTCATGGAGGTTGTGTTTTAGTGGAGGAGACACATAATAAATAAATATCACCTATTATACATCACACATCAGTGAGTACTAGGAAGGAATCATAGTGCAGGGAAGGAGAATGGGCAATGCTGCCAAAGAGGTTTGATTTCATATATGGTGAGTAAGAGCCTCACTAAGGTGATGTTCAAGTAGAGACCTAAGTGAGGCAAGGGAGAAGACCATGCAGGTGTCTGAGGAGGGGGAGGGGGGCAAGCAGAGGGAACTGCAAAGGCAAAGGCTCCAAGGCAGATGCAGTAAGAAACAGTTAATGTGGACCAGACGCAGTGGTTCATGCCTGTAATCACAGTGTGATTTTAGGAGGCTGAGGTAGGAGGATTGCTTAAGGCCGGGAGTTCAAGACCAGTCCGGGCAATACAGCAAGAGCCCATCTCTACAAAACATTGAAAAGTTAGCCTAGCATGGTGGTGGCTACTTGAGAGGGTGAGGGAGGAGGATCACTTGAGGCCAGAAGTTCAAGGCTGTAGTGAGCTATGATTGTGTCACTGCACTCCAGCCTGGGCTACGGAGTGAGACCCTGTCTCAAAAAAAAAAAAAAAAAAAAAAAAAGAGAAGGAGAAAAAGGGAGAAAAAAGGAAGGAAGGAAGGGGTGGAGGGAGGGAGGAAGGGAAAGAGAAAGAAAGAAATGAAAGAAAGAAAGAAAAAGAAAGAAAGAAAGGAAGGAGGGAGGGAAAAAGAAAGGAAGCAAGGAAGGAAGGAGGGAGGGAGGGAAGAAGAAAGGAAGGAAGGGAGGAAGGGAAAGAAAGAAAAAAAGAAAAAGAAAGGAAGGAAGAAAGGAAAGAAAGGAAGGAAGGAAAGAAAGAGAAAGAAAGAAAAAGAAAGAAAGAGAAAGAAAGGAGGGAGGGAAGAAGAAAGAAAGGAAGGAAGGAGGGAGGGAGGGAAGAAGAAAGGAAGGAAGGAAGGGAAGGAGGGAAAGAAAAAGGAAGGAAGAAAGGAAAGGAAGGAAGGAAGGAAACAAAGAGAAAGAAAGAAAAAGAAAGAAAGAAAGATGGAGGGAGAAGGAAGGGAGGGAGGCAGGAGAAAGAAAGAAGTTAATGTTATACAAATGGAGGTAGAGTAGAGGCTATCCAGAGGTCAGTAATTCAGCGATTCAAAGGAAACATTGAGAAACTATCTTTCTCCTCTGCCGTCCTCTGCATGTTTCCATGATGATGGCCATAGCTGCAGCATCATGGCCTCGTACAACCATATCCAAAGCCAGAAGGGGGGACCTCTCATCCTTGTCTTTTCAGAAGCCCCATCCCCTAGCAGACTTCCCCTCATACCTCGTTGGCCAATATTGAGCCAGCCAATCCCTGGCAAGATGATAGACTTATCCTGATTGACTTCACCTAATCAAGATTCAGTCCCTGGGGTTGAGAAATGTTCCAGTCTCTCCTATGGATCATGGCTGCCCCAGAGTCTGGATAAATACAGGGTTTGAGAAGGGGGAAATGAAAAAAATATGGGGTTTGAAAAGGGGGACATGGTGAAAATATGGGGTTTGAAAAAGGGGAAAAGAAAAAGAAGAAATGGATCAATAAGGATCGGTCAGAAAGACAAGTTACCCTAGGCATTTCAACAGAAGGAATTTAATGCAGGGAGTTGGGAAGGGTTGGGAGAGCAAAAGGGAGAAGCAGGGGAGCTGGAGAGTAGAGAGGAAGAAATTGAGGGTTCAGTTACTGTGGCTGTATGACATATTTCCCCCCAAAACTTGGTGGCATAAAACAATTCAGGACTGTGAATCAGGATTTGGGGGTGGGGTGTGATGGTTAATACTGAGTGTCAATTTGATTGGATTGAAGGATGCAAAATATTGATCCTGGGTGTGTTTGTGAGGGTATTGCCAAAGGAGATTAACATTAGCTTCTAATTTAAGATTACCAATTTCAGTCGGGCGCAGTGGCTTATGCCTGTAATCCCAGCACTTTGGGAGGCTGAGGCGGGGTTATCACCTGAGGTTGGGAGTTCAAGACCAGCCTGACCAACATGGAGAAACCCCGTCTCTACTAAAAATACAAAATTAGCCGGGTGTGATGGCGCATGCCTGCAATCCCAGCTATTTGGGAGGCTGAGGCAGGAGAACTGCTTGAACCTGGGAGGTGAAGTTTGTGGTGAGCCGAGATTGCACCATTGCACTCGACCCTGGACAACAAGAGTGAAACTCCGTCTCAAAAACAAAAAAACAAGATTGCCGATTACCAATTTCACTTTGAGTTCGTCAACAGGGAGATCATCTTGGTGGGCTTAATCTACTCACACAAGCCCTTTAAAAGTAGAATGTTTTCTCTTGCTGGTAGCAGAAGGGGAAGTTAGATTTGAAGCATGAAAAAGGTTTGATGCGGCATTGCAGGCTTGAACATTGAAGGAATCAGGTGGAAAAGACCCAAGAGTAGCCTCTAGGGGCCAAGAGTGACCTGAGACAAGAGCCAGCAAGAAAGTGGGGGCCTCAGTTCTATAACTGCAAGTAACTGATTCTGCTGAACACCTGAATGAGCTGTTTTTTGGTTTATTTATTTATTATTTATTTATTTTGAGACAGAGTCTCGCTCTGTTGCCCAGGCTGGAGTGCAGTGGCACGATCTTGGCTCACTACAACGTCCACCTCCCAGGTTCAAGGGATTGTCCTGCCTCAGCCCCTGACCCCCAGCCCGGTGGCATGTGCCACCATGCCCGGCTAATTTTTGTATTTTTAGGAGACGGGGTTTCACCAGGTTGGCCAGGCTGGTCTCGAACTCCAGACCTCAGGTGATCCACCTACCTCACCCTCCCAAAGTGTTAGGATTACAGGCGTGAGCCACCGTGGCCCGCCATTTTATTTTATTTTATTTTATTTTATTTTATTGAGAGACGGAGTCTTGTTCTGTGGCCCAGGCTGGAGTACAGTGGCGCGATCTCAGTTCACTGCAACCTCCGATTCCCAGGTTCAAGGGATTTTCCTGCCTCAGCTTCCCAAGTAGCTGGGACTAGAGGCATGTTCCACCACAACCAGCTAATTTTTGTCTTTTTTAGTAGAGACAGGGTTTCACTTTATGTTGGCCAGGCTGGTCTCGAACTCCTGACCTCAGGTGATCTGCCCGTCTCAGCCTCCCAAAGTGCTAGGATTACAGGTGTGAGCCACCACACCCGGCCTACCTTAATCTTTTCTAAGTATGCAATTCAGTAATGTTAAGTATATTCACATTATCATGGAATCAATCTCCAGAACTTTTTCATTTTGCAAAACTGAAATTCTATACTCATTAAACAACTCCTCCTTTCCCTCTTCCCAGTCCCTGGCCACCACCATTCTATTTCCTATTTCTATGAATTTGACTACTTTAGATACTGCTCATAAGTGAAATCACACAATATTTGTCTTTTTGGGACTGGCTTATTTCACATAGCGTAATGTCCTCAAGGTTCATCCATGTTACAGCGTGTGTCAGAATTTCCTTCCTTTTTAAGGTTGAATAATATTCCATTGTATGGATAGATCCAAATGTTGATCTATTCATTGGTTGATGGACACTTGGGTTACTTTTGCCTCTTGGCTATTATGATGCACATGCTGAATGATGCTGCAATGATCATAAGCATGGTTATACAACTCTCTCTTCAAGACCATGCTTTCAATTATTTTGGATATATACCCTGTAGAACTGGTGGATGATGTGGTTATTCTTTTTTTTTTTTTTTTTTTGAGATAGATTCTTGCTCTGTTGCCCACCAGGCTGGAATGCAGTGGCGCAATCTCAACTCACTGCAACCTCTGCCTCCCGGATTCAAGCAATTCTTCTGCCTCAGCCTCCTGAGTAGCTGGGAGCCACACCACCTGGCTAATTTTTGTATTTTCAGTAGAGACGGGGTTTTACCATGTTGACCAGGCTGGTCTTGAACTCCTGACCTCGTGATCCACCCTCCTTGGCCTCCCAAAGTGCTGGGATTACAGGCATGAGCCACCATGCCTGGCCTGATGTGGTAATTCTATGTTTAATTTTTTGGGGGATCACCATAGTATTTTCCATAGTAGTTACATAATTTTGCATTGCCACCACCACTTGTTATTTTCTGGTTTCTGTGTGTGTGTGTGTGTATATATGTGTGTGTTTTAATTTTTTACATTTTTTTAGAGACAAGGTCTCACTCTGTCACCCAGGCTAGAGTACAGTGGTGCAATCAGTTCACTGCAGCTTTGAATGTCTGGGATCAAGTGATCCTCCCGAGTAGCTGGGGCTATAGACATGTGCCACTATATCCAGATAATTTTTTTTTTTTTTTTTTTTGTAGAGACAGGGTCTTGCTCTGTTGCCCAAGCTGGTCTCAAACTCCTGGGATCTCGCAATCCTCCTACCTCAACCTTCCAAAGTGCTGGGATTTTGAGTGAGTCATCACACCCTGCTTGTTTTTGTTTTTTACAGTAGCCTTCCTAACGGGTTTGTACACATGGGTGCTATTTTAAGCCCCTAGGCTTGTGGTAATTCATTACTCGGCACTAGGTACCCTTGGGTGAGAATGTCAAGAGAGGGAAGCCATGTTGCCATTCTGATGTACCCTCGGAGATCATACAGCATCACTCTTGCCATATTCTGTTCGTCCAAGTTCAAGGGAAGGGGCAAAAGAATAACAGCGTTCTGAAAAAGGATGTAGGGCCTGAAATATTGCTGTGGTCATTTTTGTAATACCACATGTTGGTGGGTTAGGGCTTCAACATATGAATTTCAGGAGACACAAATATTCCATCCATATCACTATTTGAAAGTAGGTGGGAATTGAACAATGAGAACACGTGGACACAGGGTGGGGAACATCACACACTGGGGCCTGTCGTGGGGTTGGGGGAAGGGGGAGGGATAGCATTGGGAGCTATACCTAATGTAAATGATGAGTTAACAGGTGCAGCACACCGACATGGCACATGTATACATACGTAACAAACCTGCACGTTGTACACATGTACCCTAGAACTTAAAGTATAATAATTAAAAAAAAAAAAAAAGGAAAAAGGGAAGGAGGTATCATTTCTGGCTAGAACTGTGTGGATGTTTCACGTAATTTATTGCATTTGATGCCCTATGATGTAGGCATTATAAGCCCTTATTTTGCAGATGAGGGATGGAGACTTCTGAGTGTTCATCTCAAAGTCTAACAGCAAGTAGCTGGACTCAGCTATGACTGCTGATTCACGATTCATGTGGATCAAAAGGTCAACAGGTCCCATGTTGGAAGAAAGGACAGGAATGTCCTTGCAGAGACTCTGAACTGTGGGCGGATGTAACCTGAGTCATTTCCAGCAGATTTCAGAGCTTGAGTGGTTTGTCAGCCGGGTATGGGGGCTCATGCATGTAATCCCAGCACTTTGGGAGGCCAAGGTGGGTAGATTGCTTGAGCGTAGGAGTTCAAAACCAGCCTGGGCAACATGGCAAGACCCTGTCTCTACAAGAAATTAAAAAAATTAGCCAGGCATGGTGGCACACACCTGTGGTCCCAGCTACTTGGGAGTCTGAGGCAAGAGGATCGCTTAAGCTTGGGAGTTCTGCAATGAGCTATGATTGTGCTATTGCACCCCAGCCTGGGCAACAGAGCAACACCCTGTCTCAAAAAATAAATAAATAAATAAAGTGATTTGCCCTGTCACTGCTCTCTCTGCCATATGGACCACAAGGTTCCCGATAGAGTCCACCTGCCGGCTTCTGGAGTGAAGCTGACATTGAACAGAGCCACAGTGGACTCCAGCAGAGATGTGATAGGAGCGAGCAACCTGCTGTTGTAAGTCACCAAGACACTGGGGCTGTTTGTTACTGTAGCATCACCTGGCCTATCCTGACTAGTCCAGAAGTCTCAGAGGGGATTGATGACAGAGGTGAGGGTAGAACCAAATACGTCAAATTGCTGCCCCAGATAGGTTGGTGAAGATCTTTGGACTCTTCATGTACCCTATAAATATACATACCTAATATGTATCCATAAAAATTAAAATTAAAAAAACTGAAAAAAATAAAAGATCTTTGGACTCAAACAGACCTGGTGGGTTTGTGGTGTGGATTCACAATTTATCTTCAGTGTAGTCTTGGACAAGTTTCATAACCTCTCTGAGCCTTGTGTTCCCATATTGTAAGCTGCTATTGTAACGTATGTTAAGCACAAAGCTTGGCCCACACTAAGCTTTCAACCAATTGAAACAGTCATGTCTTCGGGTTGTTAATCATGAGGACTGTGCTATTATTTATCCACATTGTATAGAGGAGGAAACTGAGGCTGAAGGAGGCTAATAGGCTGCTAATATGTAGAACATTGGGATGGAACACACATCTATCTGACACTAGAAGATAAAATTTCCCCCCCTTAAATGTTAAGAAAACGTCCAAATATATACAAAAGTAGAGAAAATAGTATAATATCTATGATAGACTGATACCCCAATCTATGATGGAATCAGAAAGTGACTGAGCCCAGAGCCCATGGCAGAGTGCTCAGGAAAATGTTTGCAGGCAGAAATAGTCATTAAATGACCCTTCAGGTCTCAATCTCCCAGTGTCCAAAATTATCCACATTTTGCCAAATTATCTCTTCCTTCCTGTCTTCCCTGCCTCCTCCTTTCCTATACCTTCCCCTCTTCCTCCCTCCTCTCTTCTCTCCTTTTGCTTTTTTTTTTTTTTTTTGAGATGGGGTCTCGCTCCGTTGCCCAGGTTGGAGTGCAGTAGCGTGATCTTGGCTCACTGCAACCTCTGCCACCCAGGTTACAGCGATTCTCATGCCTCAGCTTCCTGAGTAGCTGGGATTACAGGCACACATCACCGTGCCCAGCTAATTTTTGTATTTTTAGTAGAGACAGGGTTTCACCATGTTGACCAGGCTGATCTCGAATTCCTGACCTCAAGTGACGCGCCCGCCCTGGCCTCCCAAAGTGCTGGGATTACAGTGTGAGCCACTGCTCCTGGCCTTTCCTTTGCTTTTACCCTCCCTCCTTTGCTCTTTCTCTCTCCCTCCTTCCTTTCTTCCTTCTTTCCTCCTCTTTCTCTTTCTCCCTCCTCTCCTCCATACTTCTTTCTTCCTTTCTCCTTTCTTTCCTTCCTGTATTCCCTCCCTCTTTCCTTCCTTCCTTTTTGTGCTGAGACATTTAAAGCAAATCCCAGTCATCATATTCCACCCATAAATACTTCCATGTGTATCAAAGCCCATGCTTTCAACTCTTGTAGGACAGATGCATCCTTTCTGGGAGGGAGGATGGAATAAAATAAAGCATATTGAGAGCTTAGCATAACCTGTACCCATCCCTCCCTGTTTGCAGAAGGCCTAGAATATCCTAATCTTTCAGGGGAGATCTCCCCTCACCCATGGATCTGTGACATTCTTCTAAATCCTTCATGGAAAAGCTCATATCAAAAGTGACAGGTTCACCTGTCTCTACAAAAAAAATTTAAAATTAGCCTGGGTGTGGGGGCATGCACCAGTGGTTCCAGGTACTCAGGAGGCTGAGGTGGGAGGATCACTTGAGCCTGGGAGGCTGAGAAAAAAGTGACTGGTTCAATATGGATACAAGAGACACATCCACAGAGCTCAGCGTAGTGGTTCAGAGGATACTCAGGTTCCAGTCTGTCTGGGTTTGAAAGCCAACTTTGCCAGTTACTAGTTTTTGTTTGTTTGTTTGTTTGTTTTTTAACCTTTGGAAACAGAGTCTCACTCTGTCGCCCAGGCTGGAGTGAAGTGGTGCGAACTCAACTCACTGCAGCCTCTGCCTTCCAGGTTCAAGCGATTCTCCTCCCTCAGCCTCCCCAATAGCTGGGATTACAGGTACACCACCATACCCAGCTAATTTTTGTATATTTAGTAGAGATGGAGTTTTGCCATGTTGCCCAGGTTGGTCTCTAACTCCTGAGCTCTGGCAATCTGCCTGCCTCGGCCTCCCAAAATGCTGGGATTATCACCGTTTTGTGAGCCACTGAGCCCAGTCACTAGTTCAGTTACTAGTGGCCTCAGGTGCGTATCTTGACCTCAGCTTTCCCATTTGTGAAATGGGACAATAATGGGTCCTACTCATAGAGGAGACATGCGGTTGAGGGAGTCCACACATGCACAGAACTCGGAACAGCGCCTGGAATTCAGAGTTCAACGCAGGTAAACGGTGGCCCTTACTGTCATTATTGGGGAAGGGAGTGCCCTTTGGGTCATGGGTGCCGTTTCTGTCTGTTACCCAATATGGCCTCCCGTTGTGAAGGTTGCCCGCCCCAAGGTATGGGTGTGAAGGAACCTGGGGGTGGTGAGGAAGGAAGGCAACATCTCTGCCAGACTGGAGTCTCTGGGGGATGAGTCCCGGATATGACCCATCCTGGCTGAGTCCAGAGTCCATGGCAGGTGGTCAGGAAATGTTTGTGGAAAACAGTCATTTAATGGTCCTGGAATCTGCAAGGGTAAAAGGGACTTGGGGGATAGGGTGGGGCTAACCTGGGTGAAGAATTTGATGTTATTGTACATTGCTAATTTTCCATAGGGGCATACATGTAGGCATATTATTCAAGTTTTGAAATTTTATTATAAATTATTTAAAACAAATAAAGAATAAGTGGAGTCTCCTGGCACTCAGTTGAAAGACAAAAAACAGGCCGGGCGCGGTGGCTCAAGCCTGTAATCCCAGCACTTTGGGAGGCCGAGACGGGCGGATCACGAGGTCAGGAGATCGAGACCATCCTGGCTAACACAATGAAACCCCGTCTCCACTAAAAATACAAAAAAATTAGCCGGGCGTGGTGGCGGCGCCTGTAGTCCCAGCTACTCGGGAGGCTGAGGCAGGAGAATGGCGGGAACTCGGGAGGCGGAGCTTGCAGTGAGCCGAGATCGCGCCACTGCACTCCAGCCTGGGCGACAGAGCGAGACTCCGCCTCAAAAAAAAAAAAAAAAAAAAAAGAAAGACAAAAAACATCAAAACATTTGAAATACATGCCCAGAGGCCACAGCCTTCCCTGGCCACAGCTCCTTTCCTCTCTCCTTGCCTGAGATCACCTCTATCCTGCACATGATATCTCTAATTTTGTCACCTACAGGCATGCTTTTAATTTTTTTTTTTTTCCAGACAAAGTCTTACTCTGTTGCCCAGGTTGGAGGGCAATGGTGCTATCAATAGCTCACTGCAGCCTCAACCTCCTGGGCTCAAGTGATCCTCCTGCCTCAGCTTCCTGAGTAGCTGGGACCACAGACATGCGCCACCATGCCCAGTCCGTCCTTCCTTCCTTCTTCCTTTCCTTCTCCTTTCCCTTCCTTCCTCTCCCCTCCTTTCCCCTCCCCTGCCCTCCCCTTTCCTTCCTTCCTTCCTTCCTTCGTTCCTTCGTTCCTTCCTTCCTTCCTTCCTTCCTTCCTTCCTTCCTTCCTTCCTTCCTTTCTCTCTCTCTCTCTCTCTCTCCCTCCCTCCCTTCCTTCCTTCTTCCTTTTTTTTTGAAGGGGGAGTCTCGCTCTGTTGCCCCGGCTGGAGTGCAGTGGCACAATTTCAGCTCACTGCAACCTCCGCCTCTCAGGTTCAAGTGATTCTCTCAGCCTCCCAAGTAGCTGGGACTACAGGTGCATGCCACTGCGTCCGGCTAATTTTCTTTTGTATTTTTAGTAGAGATAGGGTTTCACCATGTTGATCAGCTGGTCTCGAACTCCTGACCTCAGGTGATCCACCTGCCTCGGCCTCCCGAAGTGCTGGGATTACAGGCGTGAGCCACCGCACCTGGTTCCTTCCTTCTTTCTTTCTTTCTTTCCTTCCTTCCTTCCTTCTTTCCTTCCTTCCTCACTCCCTTCCTCCCTCCCTCCCTCCCTCTTTCTGGTCTCCCTATGTTGCCCAGGCTGTTCTCAAACTCCCGAGCTCAAGCGATTTTCCTGCCTCTAACTCCCAAGGTGCTGGGATTACAATGATCAGTGTGAGCCACTATGACCAGCCACTTTTAATTTTTTAAGGGAAGTTTTTTCTTCTTTTCTGCTTGGTTCTCTCCTCACCTTTCTCTTCTCTCCCCCACAGACTCCTTCATAGGAATGCTGGTAGCTCACTGCAGCCTTGATCTCCTAGGTTCAACTGATTCTTCCACCTCAGCCTCCCACGCAGCTGGGACCACGGGCATGCACCCCCATGCCAAGCTATATGTATATGTTTCGTAGAGATGGGATCTCACTATGTTGCCCAGGCTGGTCTCGAACTCCTAAGCTCAAGCGATCTACCCACCCTGGCCTCCCAAAGTGCTGGGGTGACAGGCAAGAGCCACTATGCCTGGGCAACTCTCTGCATCTTGCTTTCCTCAACCCTCCGAGTCATTCGATTCACCCTTTCTAATGGCTGTGTGGTGTGGTTTCCATGGCCTATGGCATGGATGTACCAACATTTATTCAGCAGTCACTGTCCTATTGAGGGGAATTCACCTTGTTTTCTCTTTTGTCCCTCCCACTATGAGAGATGCAGCAGTAAACATCCTACTGACAAGACAGTTTATCATCTGTTATGTGTCTCTGTGTCTTAAATAATTTCTAATGAATTTTAAAAGCTTGGGGACGGGTGTGATGGCTCACACCTGTAATCCCAGCACTTTGGGAGGCCAAGGCGGGTGGATCATGAGGTCAGGAGTTCGAGACCAGCCTGACCAACATGGTGAAACGCTGTCTCTACTAAAAATACAAAAATTAGCTGGGCATGGTGGTGCACGCCTGTAATTCCAGCTACTAAGGAGGCTGAGGCAGGAGAATTGCTTGAACCCAGGAGGCGGAGGTTGCAGTGAGCTGAGAGCCGAGATTGCACTCCAGCCTGGGTGACAGAGCAAGACTGTCTCAAAAAAAAAAAAAAAAAAAAAAAAAAAAAAATTGCACACCGTATCCCTTTCATGCATTTTTTAAAAAAATTCAAAAATGTGTAATTAAATGAAATTGAAAGTTACAGTTAAAAATTAGAAGTAAGAGGCCAGGTGCGGTGGGTCACACCTGTAATCCCAGCACTTTGGGAGGCCAAGGTGGGAGGATCATTTGAAGTCAGGAGTTCGAGACCAACCTGGTCAACATGGTGAAACCCTGTCTCTACTGAAAAATGGAAAAATTAGCCAGGTGTGGTGGCGCTTGCCTGTAATCCTAGCTACTTGGGAGGCTGAGGCAGAATAATCGCTTGAACCCAGGAGGTATAGGTTGCAGTAAGCCAAAATCACGCCACTACACTCCAGCCTGGGCAACAGAGAGAGACTCTTGTCTCAAGAAAAAAAAAAAAAAAAAGTAAGAAACAGTGAAGTGGCCCTCACCTCCCCAGGTGTGCTCCACTCCCCAGGTGCCATTTCCATCCAGATGGGGCCCCCTAGACATCCTTTTTCCCCTGCAAACTCCAGGGAGTGGTCAATGAAATTCCTTCAGTCATGAAAAGGTCCATCGGATAGATCTTTAGGAGCAGGGATGCTCAATTGAAGGAAATGTGTGCATTTAATTCATTAATAAGTGTTGTCAGATTTGCCTCAAGTGTTTCATCTGGGGCCTTCCTGCATGGGGAACACCTGTTTCTCTCTATCAGGCCGAATCCAACTTCCCAGCCATCCCTTCTGCCTCCTCCCACCCTCTCTCTTTGAACCTTCCAAGTGAACCTTCCAAGGCCACAACTTGGGGTTCTGACCAGTGTTGTGCTGAGCCACATGGGACCTGATACAAAAGGCACTATTTACTCATGCTCCTCTGTCATGGTTTCATGATTTCATGGTTTTTTTTTTTTTCTTTTTTTTTTTGAGACAGGGTCTGGCTCTGTTGCCCAAGCTGGAGTGCAGTGGCTTGATCTCCGCTCAATGCAACCTCTGCCTCCTGGGCTCAAGCCATCCTCCTACCACAGCCTCCAAAGTAGCTGGTGCTATAGCGCCTGCCACCAAGCTCAGCTAATTTTTATAGAGACCGGGTTTTGTCACGTTGCCCAGGCTGGTCTCTAACTCCTGGGCTGAAGCAATCCACCCACCTCGGCCTACCAAAGTGCTGAGATTACAGGTGTGAGCCACTGCACCTGGCCCTCACGTATTTTTTTGTTTTTTGTTTTTTTGAGACAGAGTTTCTTTCTGTCACCGAGACTGGAGTGTAGTGGTGTGATCTCAGCTCACCTCACTCCTAGCTTGCTACGGGAAAACCTGTGGGTTGGCTGGGCTCAGCAGTATGGTTCTTCTGCCCCCATGTGGTGTTGGCTGGGGTTACACCTGTGCCTGCATTCAGCTGGAGCTCATCAGTGGCTGAAATGTCCTGGATGGCTTCAAGCTCATCTCCATGTGGCTGCAGTCTCTACATGAGGTCTCTCCAGCAGGGTAGCAGGACCTCTTCGAATAGAAGCTTCGGAGAAAGAAGGAGAAAACAGGAGCTGAAACCTGTTAAGGCCTGGGTTTGGGAGTCTCAGAGTGTCACTTCTTGTGACAAAGAAAGTCACAAGACTGGCCCAAATTTAAGGGAAGGGGAAAGAGACTCTGCCTCTTGCTGGAAAGAGTGGCACATGCCCACAGGGATGGGAAAATTGCCAGTGGCAGTCTACCCCTTCCCCAAACCCCTTCCCCAACTGCCCATCTCTATCTTCTTGCTTGCTTTTCCTTCGTTTTTCTTATCATTACTTGACACTATCTTAATTACTTTTGCTTATAAGCTCCATGAGAGCAAGGACTGTTTTGTTTTGTTTTGTTTTTTGTTGTTTTTTGAGACAGAGTCTTGCTCTATCACCCAAGCTGGATTGCAGTGGCACAATCTCGGCTCATGGCAACCTCTGCCTCTTGGGTTCAAGCAATTCTCATGGCTCAGCCTCCCGAGCAGCTGGGACTACAGGTGCCCATCAGGACACCCGGCTCTTCTTTTATTTATTTATTTATTTATTTATTTATTTAGTAGTTTTAGTAGAGATGGGGTTTTGCCATGTTGGCCAGGCTGGTCTCAAACTCTTGACCTCAAGTGATCCACCCAAAGTGCTGGGATTACAGTCGTAAGCCACCATGTCTGGCCCTTTTTCTTCTTTTTTCTTATCACTACTTGACACTACCTTAATTACTTTTGTTTACTATCTATATATTTAAAAAATATATAAGCTCCACGAGAGCAAGGGCCTTCTGTGTCTTATTCATCACTGTATCAGTACCTAAAACTGTGCCTAGCACCTAAAAGACAGCCAATATTTACATAAATATTGAATATGAATCCCTGAGGACTGATTTCAGGTTTACCCAGGTTGTGGAGAGTGGAGAGAAGGTGGAGGCCACCACATGTATATATTCCTAGGGACATGCTTTAGAATTTCTAAGAGACACAGAGAGAAAGGGCAGGCAGGAAAGGAGGCTTGGGAGTGGGCAGGAGAAATGGTTCAGGGACTGTCTTTGTCACTGCTGTGTCTCCAGCCTCGGCCAGCCAGGGCCTGGCTCACAGTAGGTGTCTGGAAAGCATGTGTTCAATGAATTAACTTTCTCCAAAAATCCTTCACTGACTCCATCCCCACCCCTAGGCTGGGTCAGGCACCCCCATGGCTCCCACACCTCTCTGGGCAGCTTCAACCCCATTGTGGCCACCATGGGTCATCACTGTCTGAGGACGGAGGTGTGTTCCCTTCTAGACTCAGAGTCCACAGGGTTGGTGCTGTCTCAGTCACCACTGGATCCCCAACATCAACCAAGGGGTCCTTGGAGGTAGTAAGTATACTTTGCATCAACCTCCTCTCTCTGGGGTAGAGCCGGCCCCATCATTGCTGTATTCTCACCCCAGAGGGACACAGAGTAGACACTCACAGAACACCTTTGTTGATTCTAAGATAGATTCTTTTTCCTTTTTCTTTTTCCACGTTTTAACAATTTTTTTTTAAGAGACAGAGTCTCACTGTTGCCCAGGCTAAAGTGCAGTGATGTGATCACAGGCCACTGCAGCCTTGACCGCCAGGGCTCAAGCAATCCTCTCACCTCAGCCTCCTGAGTAGCGAACCACAGGCACACACCACCATGCCTGGCTAATTAAATTTTTTGTGTGTGTGTGGAGACGGTGTCCCCCTATATTGCCCAGGGTGGTCTCAAACTCCTGGGCTCAAGAAATCCTCCTGCCTTGGCCTCCCAAAGTGTTGGGATTACAGGTGTGAGCCACTGGGTCTGCTGCAATTTTTCAAATAAGACAACTGACTGGGTACAGTGGTTCACATCTGTAATCCCACTTTGGGAGGTCAAGGCGGGGGGATCACCTGAGGTCAGGAGTTGAGACCAGCCTGGCCAATTTGGTGAAACCCCATCTCTACTAAAAATACAACAATTAACCAGGCGTGGTGGCACGTGCCTGTAATCTCAGCTACTCGGGAGGCAGAGGCAGGAGAATTGCTTGAACCTGGGAGGCTGAGGCTGCAGTGATCTGAGATCATGCCATTGCACTCCAGCCTGGGTGACAGAGTGAGACTCTGTCTCAATAAGTAAGTAAATAAATAAATAAAACAAGACAACAGTGAAGTTTGCTGCATCATTTTCCTCTTCCTTCACAAAAGATTTCTCTGTAGCATGCGATGCTGTTTGATAGCATTCTACCCACGGTAGAACTTTCAAAATTGAAGCCAGTCCTCTCAATCCCTGCTACTGCCTTATCAAGTAAGTTTATGTCATATCCTAAATCCCTTGTTGTCATTTTAACAATATTCACAGCATCTTCACCAGGCACAGATTCTATCTCAAGAAACCACTTTCTTTGCTCATCCATAAGAAGCAACTCCTCGTCTATTCAAGTTTGATCATGAGATTGCAGCAATTCAGTCGCATCTTCAGACTCTACTTCTAATTTTAGTTCTCTTGCTATTTCTAGCACATCTGCAGTAAATGCCTCCACCGAAGTCTTTTTTGTTGTTGTTTGTTTGTTGAGATGGAGTCTTGCTCTGTCACTCAGGATGGAGTACAGTGGCGCGATCTCGGCTCACTGCAACATCCGCCTCCCAGGTTCAAGCAGCTCTTCTGCCTCAGTCTGCCGAGTATCTGGGATTACAGATGCATACCACCATGCCCAGCTAATTTTTGTATTTTTAGTAGAGATGGGATTTTGTCACATTGGCCAGGCTGGTCTCAAACTCCTGACCTCAGGTGATCCACCTGCCTCAGCCTCCCAAAGTGCTGGGTTACAGGCATGAGCCATCATGCCCTGCCGTTGTTGTTGTTTTTTTTTTTTTGTTTTTTTTTTTTTGTTTGTTTGTTTTTTTTTTGAGACAGGGTCTGGCTCTGTGGCCCACTCTGGAGTACGGTGTTGTGGTCATAGCTCACTGTAACCTTCAACTCTTGGAATCAAGCAATTCTCCCTCATCAGCCTCCCCAGTAGCTGGAACTACAGGCATGTGTTACCACACTTAGCTAACCTTAAAAATTTTTTATAGAGATGGGGTCTCACTATATTGCCCAGGCTGGTCTCAAACTCTTGGCCTCAAGGGATCCTCCAAACTCGGCCTCTCAAAGTGCTGGGATTACAGGCGTGAGCCACCACGACTGGCCGCTATCTCGGCTTTGGACAGGCCTTCTTCACTAAGTTTAATCATTTCTAGCTTTTGATTTAAAGTGAGAGACATGTGATTCTTCCTTTTACTTGGACACTTGGAGGCCATTTTAGAGTTATTAATTGGCCTAGTTTCATTATAGTTGTGTCTCACAGAAGAGGGAGGTGCAAGGAGAAGGAGAGAGGCAGGAAAATGGCTGGTCAGTGGAGCAGTCAGAACACATATAATGTTTATCAATTAAGTTTGCTGTCTTCTGTGGGCACAGTTTATGGTGCCCTGAAATGATTACAATGGTAATGTCAAAGATCACGCTAGCAGAGATAATAATGATGAAAAAGTTTCACATGTTGTGAGAATTTCCAAAATGTGACACAGAGACATGAAATGAGCACGTGCTGTTGGGAAAATGGCACCAACAGGCTTGCTGGACACAGGGTTTCCACACACTTGCAATTTGTAAAAACCACAGTATTGGCCCAGGCGGGGTGGCTCATGCCTGCAATCCCAGCACTTTGGGAGGCCAAGGCGGGAAAGTCACTTGAGGCCAGGAGTTCAAGACCAGCCTGGCCAAGACAGCGATACCCCCGTCTCTATTAAAAATACCAAAATTAGCTGGGCATGGTGGTGCACGCCTGTAGTCCCAGCTACTCGGGAGGCTGAGGTGGGAGAAGCTCTTGAACCTGGGAGGCAGAGATTGCAGTGAGCCAAGATCATACTACACACTCCAGCCTGGGCAACAAGAGTAAAACTCTGTCTCAATAAATGAATGAGTGAATGAATGAATGAATAAATAAATAAATAAAACAATAGTTGGGAATGGTGGCGCGTGCTTGTTGTCCCAGCTACTTGGGAGGCAAAGGTAGTAGAGATTGCTTGAGCCCAGGAGGTGGAGATTGCAGTGAGCAGTGAGCCAAGATCACGCCACTGCACTCCAGCCTGGGTGGCAGAGCAAGACCCTCTTCTCCACCACATACCCGCCTCCCCGGCAAAAAAAAAAAAAAACAAAAACAAAAACATAATATCTGTGAAGGACAATAAAGCTGAGTACAATAAAATGAGGTGTGCCTGAAATTGAATTTATTATTGAATGAATGAAAGCTCTCTCTCAACTCAGGGTTTTTGCAGAGGCTGGTCCCTTAGCCTGGGATGCAACTCCCTAATGTGCCATCTGGCTCACTCCTACCCATCCTTTGGATCTCAGGTCAGGTGCCCCCTCCTCCAGGAAGCCCTCCCTGACTCCCAGGCTGAGTCAGGCATTCCCCTTTGTGCTCCCACAGCCCTCTGGGGTCCCCCATCCCAGAGCTGCCCCCTCTGTCATCATTATCTTGGGATAGATCTGACTCCACCACTGGACTCTGAGTCCTGTGGGGGCAGAACCTGGGGCTGTCTTGTTCATTGCTGTGTTTCCAGCATGCAGATAGGCAGGGTGCAACCCCTCCCTGGCTGGTGCTCTGAGGAGCTGCTGGGGGCATCCTTGGGAACATGCCAGTCTGCATCGGTGCATATGTGCAGGTGGCGGTGGCTCTCTTTCTTGGTCCACAATCATCCTGGGCCGCAATTATCTCCATTTTCTGGGTCTGGAGCCCCTGAAGCAGTGCCTGGGTTTGATGCATCTCTGGGGCCCTAGCTGCTGCAGCAGAATGAATGAGGTTCCTGAATGGAGTCAGTGGGTTTCGGGGTTTCTGTATATGTTGTCAGTGTGTAATTGTGTCTCTTAAAGTCTGCACGTCTGTGTCCCTGAATGAGGGTGTGTGTGAGGCTTTGGTAACTGTGTGTTTGTCTGAGTCTTGCTTTCCTTCAATGACTCTGTTGTTTTGTTTCGTTTAGAGACAGAATCTTGCTCAGTCACCCAGGCTAGAGTGCAGTAGCACGATTATGACTCACTGCAGCCTTGGGCTCAAGCAATCCTCCTACCTCAGCCTCTTGTGTAGCTAGGACTACAAATGTGCACCACCACACCTGGCTAATTTTTTTTTTTTAAGAGATAGGGTCTTGCTGTGTTGTCCAGGCTGGTCTCGATCTCCTGGGCTCAAGAGAACCTCCTACCTTGGCCTCCTAAATTGATGAGATTACAGGCATGAGTGAGCCATTGCGCCCACCAGCAATGACCCAATTTGTATCATCAACTTTCACACTTGTCTGGGGAACTGAGAGTCCCCGGGTGGAGGGTGGAGTGGTAGCAGGGCCAAGCCCTCGGACACCAAGCTGTGAATCTGAGAGTTTGTCCTGGGGGTGATGGAGACCATGGAGGATTTTGAACAGGTCTCAGTGTTAGAAAGATCTCTCCGGAGCCTTCAGCGGAACTGGAGGGCCCCGTGTGAGTGGGTGGTGAGCCCATGAGCAGCTGGGGTCTGGAGTCCCTGCTCCACCTCCAGGCCCCGCCCCCTGACATCACTGTCGCATTATTGCACCAAGGCTGGCTGACCAATAAGCTGCTGCTTGCTATTACAATGGGTCCTAGCAACGGCGTCTGACCTTGGGTTAACAGGGAAGGAGATCCTATCAGTGGGGAGAGTGTGAGGGGAGAGGGAGAGCCTGCAGGGCAGGTGAGTCCCCCAGGGCTCTCTCGCTGGGCCCCGTGCATGTGCGGAGCAGGGGCTTGCGGTCCTAATCTGGACTCTCTCAGCCCAAATTCCAACCACTGACTCGTCTGCCCCTTGCTGCCAGGACCTGTTCCAGGTTCCCACTCTTCCCACCCAGACCATACTAGGGAGAGGGCACAGGCAGGAACCCTTCTGACCCAGGATAGGAGGCTCAGATCTGGAGGCAACAATGTCTTTATTTATTTATTTATTTATTTTTCTAAGACCGAGTCTCGCTCTGTTGCCCAGGCTGGAGTGCAGTGGCTCAATCTTGGCTCACTGCAACCTCCCCCTCCCGGGTTCAAGAGCTGGGACTACAGGCATGCGCCACAACACCTGGTTAATTTTGTATTTTTAGTAGCGATGGGGTTTCACCATGTTGGCCAGGCTGGTCTCGAACTGACCTCAAGTGATCCACCCACCTCGGCCTCCCAAAGTGCTAGGATTATAGGTGGGAGCCACCACGCCCAGCCAGGAACAATGTCTTAAGGACACATTTCTGTGGGGGGTGGAGTGCGGTAGCAGAGGATGGGGTGAGGGGTGGGAGGTGAAGAGACGGGATGCAGGGGGCAAGGAGACAAGGCGGGAGGCAGGGACATGTGGCTGAAGGGAGAGTAACTCTCTAGAGGGGTGAAGGAGCCTGGGGACCTGGGTTTGGGTCCTGGCTGTGCCTCTGGATGAGGAGGCCTCACTTGTCTTGTCTGAGCCTCAGTCCCTCTCCCTATCAACTGGGGACAGTGATCCCAGACATAAGCAGCTCTCCCAGGGCTCCCTGAAGACCCTTAGTGAGTAAATGTATTTTAGAGGTGATGGGCCAGAGGAGGGTGAGTGGGAAGGGGGAGGACCAGGGAAGCTCCTGGCGAGGAGGAGGGATCTGAGGGGGGCCATCACGACAGGAGCTCCAGGGGGATGGGAGGGGAAACTGAACCCCGGGAGGCAAGGGTTGCCATGGCAGGGCTGGGATTTCATGGAAATGACTCCCAGTGTCCAGGTGGTCCCCATGCCTGGCTTCCCGAACCCAAGGGTATCTGAACCCAAAGTCAGCCTAGGGCTAGCTGAACGGGGTTCGTGGTCATCACAGCAGCCCTGCGAGGTGGAGGGGAGTATCCCCCACAGAGCAGCTGAGGCTCAGAGAGGGCGAGGACTTGCTCAAAGTCACACAGCTAAGAATATTACTAATGATAAGTACAATGACGATGATGATGATGCCAATGACACGTGGCACCTGCCCTGAGCCAGGCGCTGTTTTATGGGCTGTTTTATGTCATAACTCATTCAAGTGACAGAGATCCTACAGGGTGGTTTGTCGTGATTGTAGGTATCATTCTCAGTGTACAGATGAGGACAGTGAGGGGAGAGTTAAGTAACTTGCCTCACATCACTCAGTGAGTATGTGGTGGAGCCAGGATTTGATCCCAGGCAGTCTGGCTCCGGGTCTGGGTCCCCTTCACCCCACCCTCCAATCCCAGCCGCAGCAGGAGGCAGCTGTTTCCTCTGAATGGGTCTGTGCCACAGGCCAGGAGCTGGGCTTAAGCCCTTTCCTATGCAGCCCTGGCTATGTAATTTGCAGAGCCCAGTATGAAAAGAAAATATGGGGCCCCTGGTTCAAATATTACAAAGAATTTCAGGCCAGGTATGGTGGCTCATGCCCTTAATCCCAGCACACAGAAGCCAAGGCAGGAGGACCTTGATCTCGGAAGTTCAAGCCCAGCTGGGACAACATAGTGAAACTCCCATCTCTACAAAAAGTTTTAAAAAGTAGCTGGGCATGCTGGCATGCACCTGTGGTCCCAGCTATTCAGGAGGCTGAGGTGGGAGGATTGCTAGAGCCAAGGAGATCAAGGCTGCAATGAGCCATGATTGTAGCACTGTGCTCCAGCTTGGATGACAGAGATCCTGTCTCAAACAAACAAAGAATTTCAGCCAGTGTCAGCAGAGCATTAAACCAAGCACTGGGCTACTCTAAGCACACAGCCCTCCAAGGCATGCATATACCCGGAAAACTGACCTGTGCCTAGATTACACTGGAAACTCCAACAGTGCTCCAAGAGGCTGCTTGGTGGTCATGCCCATTACACAGAGAGGTGCTTCATTTTGCCCCTGGTCACACAGCAAGTTAGTGGCAGAAAAGGGATGTGAACCTGGGCCTGCCAGATCTCAATGCCCTTTAACTTGTGCCAAAAATGTGTCCCCAGTTCTTGAAGGAGAAAGAGAGTTGTGGGCCTCCAGGGGGACTCCCTTCACATCCGTGATGTCTGTCTCTCCCCACCCTATGCCAAGGCCCAGGTGGTGTGAATGGCTCCCTTCTCCTCTGCAGGCGCTGAGGATCACGCATCCTGTGACTCTCCCCTGTCCCCCGCCACCCTCTGAACCACTGGCCACCATGGCTACTTCAAAGTTGCCTGTGGTGCCTGGGGAGGAGGAAACCACCATCCTCATGGCCAAGGAAAGGCTGGAGGCCCTGCGCACAGCCTTTGAGTCGGGCGACCTCCCCCAGGCCGCCTCTCACCTCCAGGAGCTGCTGGCCTCCACAGAGAGCACCCGCCTGGAGGTGGGCGTCACGGGCGAGTCGGGTGCCGGCAAGTCCTCCCTCATCAACGCCCTGCGTGGCCTGGGGGCCGAGGACCCTGGGGCGGCTCTGACGGGCGTTGTGGAGACCACGATGCAACCGTCGTCCTACCCGCACCCACAGTTCCCCGATGTGACCCTCTGGGACCTGCCAGGGGCCGGCTCTCCAGGCTGCCCGGCGGACAAGTACCTCAAGCAGGTGGACTTCAGCCGCTATGACTTCTTCCTGCTGGTCTCCCCCCGCCGCTGCGGGGCCGTCGAGACCCGCCTGGCCGCCGAGATCCTGTGCCAGGGCAAGAAGTTCTACTTTGTGCGCACCAAGGTGGACGAGGACCTGGCGGCCACACGCAGCCAGCGGCCATCGGGCTTCAGAGAGGCCGCTGTCCTGCAGGAGATCCGAGACCACTGTGCTGAGCGGCTGCGGGAGGCCGGCGTGGCTGAACCTCGCATCTTCCTGGTGTCCAACCTCTCGCCAGCCCGCTACGACTTTCCCACGCTGGTGTCCACCTGGGAACATGACCTGCCTGCCCACCGGCGCCACGCTGGCCTGCTGTCGCTCCCCGACATCTCACTGGAGGCCTTGCAGAAGAAGAAGGCCATGCTTCAAGAGCAAGTCCTCAAGACTGCCCTGGTGTTGGGCGTCATCCAGGCCCTGCCCGTGCCGGGGCTGGCGGCTGCCTACGATGATGCCCTGCTCATCCACTCGCTGCGTGGCTACCACCGCAGCTTTGGTCTGGACGAGGACTCGCTGGCCAAGCTGGCCGAGCAGGTGGGCAAACAGGCAGGTGACCTGCGCTCTGTCATCCGCTCCCCGCTGGCCAATGAGGTCTCGCCTGAGACTGTCCTGCGGCTCTATTCCCAGTCATCCGACGGCGCCATGCGGGTGGCCCGCGCCTTTGAGAGGGGCATCCCTGTGTTTGGGACGCTGGTGGCTGGCGGCATCAGCTTTGGCGCTGTCTACACCATGCTCCAGGGCTGCCTCAACGAGATGGCCGAGGACGCCCAGCGTGTCCGCATCAAGGCCCTGGAGGAGGACGAGTCGCAGCCAGAGGTCGGCTTGGAAGCGGCCGGTGACAATGGCGTGGAGAAGGGGGGGTCCGGGGAGGGAGGCAGCGAGGAAGCCCCACTCTCAACCCGCAGGAAGCTGGGCCTCCTTCTTAAGTACATTCTGGATAGCTGGAAGAAACACGACTCAGAAGAAAAATAAAGAGTGCAGCCCCGCCCCCCTGCCTCACCCACAAACTAAGTCTTAACAAAATCCAACAAACCAACAAAAAAGGCCAATGTGGTGAATGTGAGGGCTGCAGTTGCCTGGAGGGTGGGTGTGGAGGGAGCCTGCGTCCCGGCAGGGAGGGGAGCCTGTGTCCGGGGCAGGGCAAAGGAGGGGGCACTGGGGAGGGGAGGAGGGAGGCAGGTGGGCCCAGGGCCAACAGGAGTGTAGTGAAAGGGGACAGGAGTGCCCCGGGGAGGGAGGTTGGAGACATGAATGGTGGGCCCAGGGTTCCCAGGGCTTCTTGGTGGTGTCTTTCTCCCCGGTCCCCAAGGGGCCAGGAGGAATTTGTGGGGCACAGGACAGCAGGGCCAAGACAGGAGATTGTGTCCTGCTAAGGTACTATTTAATTTAATTTAATTTAATTTATTTTATTATTTTTTGAGATGGAATCTTGCTCTGTCACCCAGGCTGGAGTGCTGTGGCATGATCTTGGTTTACTGCAACCTCCACCTCCCGAGTTCAAGCAATTCTCCTGCCTCAGCCTCCCAAGTAGCTGGAATTACAGGCACACGCCACCATGTCCAGCAAATTTTTGTATTTTTGGTAGAGAGGGGGTTTCACCATGTTGGCCAGGATGGTCTTGAACTCCTGACCCCAGGTGATCTGCCCACCTTGGCCACCTAAAGTGGCGCCCGGCCTGATTTTTGTATTTTTAGCAGAGATGGGGGTTTTGCCATGTTGGCCAGGCTGGTCTTGAACTCCTGACCTTGGCCTCTCAAAGTGCTGGGATAATAGGCGTGAGCCACTGCACCTGGCCCCTGCTAAGGTACTTTAGTTTCAATCTCATATCCCTTTCTGAGAACCCAGTGTACCATAGACAGCCCCTGGGGCCTGGGATGAGCACAGTGGTGTCCAGCAGTGGCTAAACAGGTTGGGGAGAGTGGGCATCTGTGCCTGCCTGCTGCTTGGGAGCCTTGGAGGGGTGGGGGGTAGTAGGGAGAGGGAGGGCAGGTGGCCACAGGGCTCACCTCTGTGTGGTGCTTGAGGAGACAGAGAATGGCATGGGGAGAGAGTGACTGGATGTTTCCTTGAATATCGGAGGGGAGAGGAGGCTGAGAACACAACTCATGGCCTAGCATGGGTCTCACTCCAGAAGGATGGAGGGTATGTCTCAGAGCAGGAAGGCACATGGAGTTGAGACATCTGGCGTGTCTGTGATTGGGAAGAATCCTGGTCTCTCCATGACTAAAAAAAAATTTTTTTTTAGAGACAGGGTCTTGCCCTGTCGCCCAGGCTGGAATGTAGTAGCATAATCACAGCTCCCTTCAGCCTTGACTTCTTGATTTTGATGCTGTGAGTCTAAGATTGTGACACATTTGCTGAGTTTGGGGTCACCTGTCTCTGTGGGATTGGATTGGGGTGTGCGTGTGTGAATACTGGGACCTGCTGAAAGGCCCTGGGTCTTAACGTGAGGGCAACTATGTGTTGAGGTTTCTGACCAGCCTGGCCAATATGGCGAAACCTCATCTCTATTAAAAATACAAATATTAGCTGGTGTGGTGGCGCCTGCCTGTAGTCCCAGCTACTCGGGAGGCTGAGGCAGGAAAATCGCTTGAGATCCGGAGGCGGAGGTTACAGTGGGCTGAGATTGTGACCCTGCACTCCAGCCTGGGTGACAAGACTCTGCCTCAAAGAAAAAGAAAATGCTAAGTTTAGAGATTCATGTCTACATTTTTATTTTTCACTTTGACACACTCAAACCCAACTTTTCCCTGCTCAAGACCAAATTAAAAAGTAACCATAACAATAAAAGTCATAACAATGCCGAGTGTCTGAGGCATCACCAGTAATAATACTGAGAGTGTAACCACATGCCAGGCTAAGTACTTCATATTAGCTAACATTTATTCATCACTGCTAGGTACTCCTGGCTCAAAACAGCCTGGAAAAGAAGCTTCTCTTACTGTTTACATTTGGCAGTGAGAGAATGATTAACTTGCTCGGTCAGGTGTGGTGGCTCATGCCTGTAATTCCAGCACTTTGGGAGGCCGAGACGGGTGGATCACCTGAGGTCAGGAGTTCGAGACCAGCCTGACCAACATAGTGAAACCCCGTCTCAACTAAAAATACAAAAATTAGCCAGGCGTGGTGGCAGGCACCTGTAATCCCAGCTACTTGGGAGGCTGAGTCAGGAGAATCACTTGAACTGGGGAGGCAGATGTTGCAGTGAGCCAAGACTATGCCACTGTACTCCAGCCTGGGCGACAGAGCAAGACTCTTTCTGAAACAAACAAACAAAAAACTTGCCCAAGGCTGTTGTAGGGAGGTGTCAACCAGTATTTGCCCAAGCTTCTATTATCTAATTATGGCATTGCTGGAGACCATCAACAATTAAAGGATTAGGAGCATAAGTTATTTTATTTTATTTTTTTTTGAGACAAGGTCTTGCTTTGTCATCAGGCTGGAGTACAGTCACATGATATCAGCTCATTGCAACCTCCACCTCCGCGGTTCAAGCGATTCTCCAACCTCAGCCTCCTGAGTTGCTGGGATTATAGGCATGAGCCACCGTGCCCAACTAATTTTTCTGTACTTTTAGTAGAAATGGGGTTTCACTGTGTTGGCCAGGCTGGTCTTGAACACCTGGCCTCAAGTGATCCTCCCGCCTCGGCCTCCCAAAGTGCTGGGATTACCGGTATGAACCACCATGCCCAGCGTATTTTTTCATTTAGTTAAATTCCGGTTTTTTTGCAATTTTAAAATCTAATTTCAAAGTCTTTTCTGTAGACTGTAGTCACTGTTAGGGTGAAACAGTCAATCTGAACATGTAAGTCTCAAAGTTTCACTTTGTGGCTGGGCGCAGGGCTCATACCTGTAATCCCAGTACTTTGGGAGTCCAAGGCAGCAGGATTACTTGAGGCCAGGAGTTGAAGACCAGCCTAGGCAACATGGTGAGACCCTGTCTGTACAAAAAATTAGCCAGGTATGGTGGCACATGCCTGTAGGCCTAGCTACTCAGGAGGCTGAGGTGGGAGGATCGCTTGAGCCTGGGAGGTCAAGGCTGCAGTGAGCCATGATCATGCCACGGCACTCCAGCCTGGGTGACAGAATCAGATCCTATCTCAAAAAAAAAGAAAAAATGGGTTGGGCGTGGTGGGTGGCTCATGCCTTTAATCCCAGCACTTTGGGAGGCCAAGGTGGGCGGATTACTTGAGGTCAGGAGTTCAAGACCAGCCAGGCCAACATGGTGAAACCCCATCTCCACTAAAAACACACAAATTAGCCAGGCGCCGTGGCGGGCACCTGTGATCCCAGCTACTCGGGAGGCTGAGGCAGGAGAATCGCTTGAACCCAGGGGGCGGAAGTGGCAGCGAGCCGAGATCGCGCCACTGCACTCCAGCCTGGGCAACAAGAGCGAAACTCTATCTCAAATAAATAAATACGGAAGATGTGAATACAGAAGTCAATGCCCTTCAGTTTGGCAGCACAGGGACTGGTGAGAAGGACTTAATATGGGCCTTTCTGGTAAGGCTGGATAGGACTCTTGTGTAGGTATCTTTTCCGATAGACAAAGTCGCCGGGCTGCAGATCATTGGGCTATAGGTCTTTGTCTCCTATGATTGTGCTGTGGAAAGATTGTTCTATCAAAGTATGATTTCTATCCATTGCTTTAATGCCTTTACTTTATTCAGGCTTTATTAATATTGGAGTATGTCTGTTTCGTTTTTTTGTTTTTGTTTTGAGACAGTGTCTCCCTCTGGTGCCCAGGCTGGAGTACAGTAGCGAGATCTCAGTTCATTGCAACCTCTGCCTCCCGGGTTGAAGTGATCCTCCCGTCTCAGCATCCCGAGTAGCTGGGACTACAGGTGCACACAACTACGCCCAGCTAATTTTTGTGTTTTTGTAGAGACAGGGTTTTGCCATGTCACCCAAGCTGGTCTCGAACTCCCAGACTCAAGCAATCCCCTTGCCTCAGCCTCCCAAAGTGTTAGCGTGAGCCACTGCACCCAGATGGGTATGTCTCCTTTTATCAATTAAGGGTCAAAAGCAGAGGAGCCCAAGTGCATAGGATGGCCTGTGACTATTTCAAAAGGTGAAAGTTTATGAGCCCCAAAGAGTGGCCCTTAGATAATAATACCAAAGGAGGAACTTAGGTCAAGGAAGATGTAGATAAATTCTGCCAACTGGGATTTTTGTTTTTGTTTTGAAATGGAGTCTCACTGTGTCGCCTAGGCTGGAGTGCAGTGGCTTGATCCCAGCTCACTGCAACATCTGTTCCCTGGGTTCAAGCAATTCTCCTGCATCAGCTTCCCTAGTAGCTGGGATTACAGGCGTGTACCACCACACCCAGCTAATTTTTGTATTTTTAATAGGGATGGGGTTTCACCGTGTTGGCCAGGCTGGTCTTGAACTCCTGATTTCAAGTGATCTGCCTGCCTTGGCCTTCCAAAGTGCTGGGGTATGATCTGCCTGCCTCGGCCTTCCAAAGTGCTGGGGTTACAGGGGTGAGCTACCGCGCCCGGCCATCCAATCGGGTTTTTATAGTTCCACTTGTTTGTTCCACTGAGCCAGAAGATTGGGGATTGTAGACAGTGGAAATGCTGAAAAATTGGCCAAATTGAACGCACTTGTTTTATTATATGACCAGTAGAATGGGCTCCTGATCATGATGTACTTCAAGGGGAGTTCCCTAGGTGAGAATCCTTTTTTTTCCAGAAGAATTTTGGCCACAGCTGAAGCAGTGGCTTGTCTACCAGGAAAGCCTCTACCTAATAGGAGAATGTGCAAACCATTACTAGTACATATATATATATATAAATAGTATATATACACATATATATAGTACATATATGGTATATATACACTATATAGTACATATAGTACTATATATAGTACATATATAGTATATATACATATATAGTTATATATACATACATGGTATATATACTATATATAGTAGTGTATACACATATGTAGTACATATATAGTATATGTACACATATATAGTACATATATAGTATATATACACATATATAGTACATATATAGTATATATACACATATATAGTATATATACGTACTATATATAGTACATATATAGTATATATATACACATATATAGTATATATACGTACTATATATAGTACATATATAGTATATATATACACATACCCACATACACATGGAAGTGGGTAGTTGGATAAAATCCATTTGCCAAACCTTGAAGGGCCTATTAAGTAGATAAAAATGTCCAGGATCAGGATATACACATTTTCCTGAGTTAAACTTACGGCAGGCAGCAGAAGTCAAATAGGCTTTTTTTTTTTTTTTTGCCGTGTTTTTTTTTTGTTTGTTTTTTGAGAGAGGGTCTCACTCTGTCACCCAGACTGGAGTGCAGGGGCATGATCTCCGCTCACTGCAGCCTTGATCTCCTGAGCTCAGGTGACTCTCCCACCTCAGCCTCTCCAGCAGTTGAAACTACTTCTTTGATATTTTTAGTGGAGACAGGGTTTCGCTGTGTTGCCCAGGCTGGTCTTGAACTCCTGGACTCAAGCAATCGGCCCGCCTCGGCCTCCCAGAGTTCTGGGATTACAGGCCCGAGAGCCACCGCACCTGGCCAGTACAGCTTCTTTTAATGTCACTCCCCCTAATATTGTTTCATAAAATAATTTGTAAGTTCCCCAGTGAGTCAAATTATGTACTGTAGTTAACAACATTGAGTTGCAGAAAACTAGTTATCAGGCCTAAACTATAGCTTTTTTTTTTTCCCCCAAATCATTGAACTAGCAGCGTGATCTTTCCAATTTTGTTTTTTGGTTTCTGGTGCCCACTTTTGTGCATCTTTGGTAATCATTTTTAGATCATCTTTTGGTGGCTCTTTTAGCTGGGCCACGAGAGAAATTTGAGGAACCGAACCTTTAACAGCAGCATCCTTTGTGGCCTATCAGCCAAAGCTGTTTCCTCTAGCTTCCGCAGAGGCTCAGCTTGAATGTCCGGAAGTTTCCATAATAGCCAAGGCAGCTGGCAGCTGGATGGCATCCAGTAAGTCCTGTACATAGGATCCATTTTTAATTTGATCTCCAGTGGAAGTGAGGAAACCCCTTCATTTCCATAGCAGTCCAAAATCAGGAGCAACCCCAAAGGCATATGTACTATCTGCATAGAGTAACAGATTGCCCTTTCACGAGGCCAGCCCAGGTAAGGGCAGTGAGTTTAGTTTGTTGGGCAGAAGTAGCCACAGGGGCTAGGCGCAGCAGCTCACACCTGTAATCTCAGCACTTTGGGAGGCCGAGGTAGGCAGATCACTTGAGGTCAGGAGGTCAGGACCAGACTGGCCCACATGACGAAACCCTGTCTCTACTGAAAATACAAAAAAATTGGCCGGGCATGGTGGTGGGTGCCTGTAATCCCAGCTACTCGGGAGGCTGAGACAGGAAAATTGCTTGAATCCAGTGGGCAGAGGTTGCAGTGAGCTGAGATTGTGCCACTGTACTCCAGCTTGGGCGACAGAGCAAGACTCCATCTCAAAAGAAAAAAAAAAGTAGCCACAGATAAGGGGGCGGCTTCAGCAACTTCGAAGGAAGTGGTAACTACATATCTTGCACAGTTTTTACCATTGTCATCTTTCAGATACGATCCATCCATATCCATAGTTCAGCTAGTTCAGCATTATCTAGTGGAAATTCTTTAAACATTTTTAGGGAATCAAAAGATAGTGTCAAACAGTCATGGAGAGCCGTGTGCGGTGGCTCACACCTATAATCCCAGCACTTTGGGAGGCTGAGGTGGGCGGATCAACTGAGGTCAGGAGTTCGAGACCAGCATGCCAACATATAGTGAAACCCCATCTCCACTAAAAATACAAAAAAATTAGCCAGGGGTGGTGGCAGGCACCTGTAATCCCAGCTACTCGGGAGGCTGAGGCAGGAGAATCACTTGAACCCGGGAGGCCGGAGGTTGCAGTGAGCCGAGATTGCACCATTGCACTCCAGCCTGGGCAACAGAGATAGACTCTGTTTCAAATTAAAAAAAAAAAAAAAAAGCAAAGAACCTGTGGACCTATGCCTGTATTCCTTTAGACTTTCCCATGGTGGTTGTGGATGGCTATTTTAAAGAAAACATGCTTGAAGCGGGAACTTATTTACATGGCTCTGATGTTGACTGACCATCCCATAGGGCCATGGTCAGCCACTGTAGGATGTTGTTGGGTTTTGGGTTGGTGAGATGAAGAACAGGTGGGCTAAACTGCAAGCCACAAGGGGAAGGGGAAGTTTTAATGAGGCTAAGGTGAGGTTTTCACTGGGTTTCAAACAATGTGTGTCAGGCCTAAAAGTGGATGCCAAGGCAGCAAGTATATTGTAACACATTTATGACAGGCATGCAAAGGGATTGGAGAATGGGTAACTCAGGGTGAAAATACTCCCTCACCTGTTCTGCTGAGGGTCACCAAGTTCTGAAGCTGGAGAACTAGGGATCAGGCAACCTACGGGGCAAGTACAGCCCAGCCAGCCCTCAGCCAGTTCAAGAGACTGATGCTATCATGAGAGGTGGCGAGGGCTCTGACAGAGGCCTGCAAGGTGTGGAATCTGCCAGCAGTTGCTGCCAAGTTGCAGGCCACATTTTGTTCATTGGAGAATGTCAGGGTGCACGTTGGCACTACCAGGGCCACAGGCTCAGGCAAGTTGACCTATCAACACCATGAGAGGCTACGAAATGAAGACCCCAACTCAGCCTGCATGGGTGTGATAGAAATGGCTGTGGACCCTACAGCCTACCTGCATCCACAGTCATCATCAGACCCTCCAGGCATAGGCATGCCCACTTTCCAGGCTAACAAGTACCTCCAGCAGGTGCTGCTGGACCGTTACAACCTCATTATCATTGCATCAGAGCATTTGACCACCAACCATGCCCAGCTGGCTGGCGAGATCCTGCAGCAGGGCGTTTCTCCTTCCTTTGTTCCAAGATGGAGTTTGCCACCCCCACAGCTGCCACCCCAGCACCTTCTCTGAGGAGAGTGGGCTCAGCCAGATCCTGGATGGCTGTCGACAGTAGCTGGAGGGTCAGGCAAAGGCTCTGGGGGACTGGTGGCAGAGAAGGAGGGCCTGGACCCTTGAGAGACTGCCTACCTCTTCACCTTCACCTTCCAGCACAGGCCCAGAGTGGGAAAAGGTGTCACCCCAGGTACCATCACATGACTGAACTAGACTCCACAGTGAAATAATGCTTTTCAGTTGCCATTCCCTAGGAGTCGGCACTTCTCAGTCACTGGTGACAGAGACCAATCACGTGCATTAAGGAGAAAAAAGAGGATGTATTGGCTCATGTATCTGCAAAGTTAGAGGACTGCAAAATGCTATGTGGCCAATGCAGACCTGGCACCTGTGGATGATGGTGGCATCTAACATTTATTGAGGCTCAGCATAGGTCAGGCACTGATATGGTTTGGATCTGTGTCCCCACCAAATCTCATGTCAAATTGTAGTCCCCACTGTTGGAGGTGGGGCGTGCTGGGAGGGACTGGATCATGGGGATGGTTTCACATGAATGGTTTAGCACCAACCCCTTGGTACTGTCCTCACGACAGTGAATTCGTTCTGTGAGATCTGGTTGTTTCGAAGTGTATGCCACCTCCCCTCTCTCTTGTCCCTGCTCTGGGCATGTGAAGTACCTGCTCCCACTTCACCTTCTGCCATGATGATGTTTCCTGAGGCCTCCTCGGAAGCCGAGCAGATGCCAGCACCATGCTTCTGGTACAGCCTGCAGAACTGTGAGCCAATTAAACCCCTTTTCTTTATAAATTACCCAGTCTCAGGTATTTCTTTACATCAAGGCAAGAACTGACTAAAACAGACACAATTATCGTGAACTCAATCACCACAACACCTCTAGGAAGTAGGTACAATCATCACCTTATTTTGCAGACAAAACAGATGCCCAGCAAGCTTTGGCAACTTGTCCAACGCCCCACAGGTGGTAGATGGCAAAGCTGGGATGTGAACATACGCAGCCTGGCTGCAGGGCTGACATTCTTAAGCCAAGTGCTGTGCTCGTGACAGGTGCTTGAGCCCAGGCAGCTGCCAGCATCACATGGCCTGCTCCCATGTAGAAGCTGATTGAGCGGTGCTCGTTTCCTGCAGCGGAGGGTGAGAAAGATACCGACGTATTCCTGTGTCTGAATTGAAAAGGGTGAGTTCCACCTGCTGGGAATGATGGTGAAGGGACTGGAGAGCCACAAGCAGCAAGCATTCCTGGTGGCCAGGCCTATCTTACAGCCCATCCTAGAGCAAAAGACCTCCCTGTGGCAGCCTATCTAGCTGGTATCGACAGTGGCCTGCCAGCAACATCAGCCTGAGTCCTCCGCTGGGTGTAAAGGCGGTGGCAGGTGACCTGTACATACCTACCCACTGTTCAGAAGGCTACTGCCAGTGTGACTCCTCTGTCAAACTGCCTCAACGGGCCAGCCCCTGCACAAAACCCTGGAGGTGGGACAGGGCCTTCGGACCAAGGTCACCAGATCACCACAGTGCTGGTGGTGGAAATGCTAGGCTGGGTTTCCAGAGGTGCCTCCTTTCACCCATCCTGGGCACCCTGGTCACCTGCAGCACCTCCTTCACTACCATCTACCGCACGCTTCACACGGCCTGGATTTGGCAGCCAGGGAAACCAAGTGTGCTGATTCAGACCTTCCTTGGCAACACTGGCCACAAGATCACAAGTGAATCCAATCGACAATCTCAGCCCTGAGCTTGGCCAGCAGGAGGTGGCAGGTTAGGGCTGGGAGGACACAGTTCTACCTGTCCCCAGCCGTGTGCTGAAAGGGGCTGGGACGAAGAAACTGAAGCTCCTGCTCTCCTGGACTGAGACGCGTGCTGTCTTGCCTTGGGTCTCCCATCCTTCTCTGGCTGTTGCCCCCACCACCTTTCCTACTCTGGCAAACCCCCAAATCAACCAGCAGGCAGACCCCCTGGGGAAGTAGGGGTGGGGATGAGACACGGGGCAGAAGTTTTGACGAGGCAGGGAAGAGTTCAGTTATCTAGCTGGAGAGGATGGTCAGGAGGGTTCGGTATAGACCACAACAGTGGGGCAAAGGATTTAGAAGCATTTCAGTAAGAGGGCAGTGAATGTCACAGCTGTGAAGGGCCTTGAGGATGACCTTAATGTTGAAATAATGGCCAGGGGAGGGGAGGCTCCTTGCCTACTATGGTCAGTCAGGAAGTGGCCATGCCAGAGCCTGTGCTGGGCCTCCTACCTCCCAGGCCTCAGCCCTCTGTAGAGACTGGCATTCTGTCCACTTCTGGCCTGACCTTCTCTGGCCCTACTGAGCGCTTTCTTCACGGACCACCCTGCCCTTCCCCACTTCAGTTGTTTCTCAAAAGGCCCCGGATCCCTATGGTATGAAACACCAGGGCTGTATGGGATAGTTGAAAGCAGGACGAAACCAGGGAGACAAAGATGTGCCACAGGTTGGAGGGGCACGGGGAGGGCAGTGGCTGAACAGACTCAGCTAGCTGGACTGGAGCTGACTGCTTTACTGAACGGTGGATTAATTTGGGGTGGCGAGACCAAATTGGAGACATACTTTGGGAAACCTCAAACTAAGATTATGCACTGTATTTAACTGAGCAGATGAGGGTCGGTACCGTACCAAATCGGAGAGTGGATTTAACTGAGGGTAGGTTCTGGGTTTACATTAAAGGTAGGGGTTGCTGTTTCTAAGCAAAAAGAGGTTTATGAGAGGAAAGTCACTGTATTTAACCAACAGAAGGCACAGTCTGTACAGGTGAGGCATGGTATTTGGATTAAGGGTAAGTACTTACTACCTTTAAGGACAAGTTCTGTTTTTTAAACCAAAAATAAGCATTGTATTTTTTTTTTTTTTTTTTTTTTTTTGAGATGGAGTCTCTCTGTTGCCCAACCTGGAGTGTGCAGTGGCGTGATCTCGGCTCACTGCAACCTCTGCCTCCCAGGCTCAAGCAGTCCTCAAGTAGCTAGGATTACAGGCATGCACCACCACGCTCAGCTAATTTTTTTTGTATTTTTAGTAGAGACGGGGTTTCACCATGTTGGCCAGGCTGGTCTTGAACTCCTGACCTCAAGTGATCTGCCTGCCTTGGCTAGGATTACAGGCATGAGCCACCATGCCCGGCCAGGCATTGTATTCAACTGGGCATTTAACTCAAAGGCAGGCAACTGTCTTTAAGTGAGAGCAGAAGACACCAGGGTAGTTGCTGTATCAGCTGCACCGTGTATTTTCCCATCCAAAACATACACAGGGGAGGCGTGATGCCACCCCCAGAAACAGAATAACCCCTTCTAGGGACTTCCTTCTTAGCGGAGACTGGTCTCCATCTGTTCCCCACAACTCTATGACCCACAGTGAATGTGGCCCTGAGGGAAGCTTGTTCAGACTCCAATGGGTAGTCAGGGGATGATCTGTCCACAAGGGCTGGGCGTCCAATTTGTCCTGCTTCCCAGAGCTGCATGTTGGGTAGAGGAGTAAATGGAATACAAGAACAGGCTTGCATGACTGTGTTTATTTGAACCACCAGATCTGCTCCAATAAAGAGCTCTCCAGACCCTGCCTCACCTTACAGGGAAGGGCTTAGAGTCAGGGAAGAGGGACCTGTTGCTCCTGTCCCTGAAAAAGGAAGTCAAGATGGAGCCAGGGCTTCCTGGTGCCCATTCAGACTCCTCCCACTGCTTGTCCCTGTGGAGGACGTAGGATGGACCGCCCCATCTCAGGCTGGGGTCGGGGGAATCGCTCACAGTCACCCCCTGAACAGCCCTCAACTGAGGGTGGGGGACCTGTCCCTGGACACCTCATGTCTCTGGGCCGGGAAGCCACGATCCCTCATCCATCAGGCCTGTTGCCGCTCTCCACCCCGGTGGGGGACGGACGTTTGTGCTCCCTCGCCGTCCACTGGGGACCCAAGAGGTCCCCTGCGTGACATTCCTCTCCTTGGCCTCAGGCCAGCAGACGGCTGTACTCTGCCAAAGCAGAGGACTTTTTCACCCCATCCCAGATCCGGGCAGCGTAGTGGAACCTGTGAGAGGAGGTCAACAGTCGGGGCTGCCTGGCCGGGGCTCCCCGAGCCCAGCACAACCCTGGACAGGTGGGGAAACTGAGACCCCTTTTCTGACCTGAGATGTGACTCTGAACCTCTTGGAGCCCAATCTCCTCAACAGGGATACAGGGAGGATCCTGACAGTGATGGGAGGTGGCCCCACTTTTCTTAGCTCACCCAGGTTAAGCGAAGCTGAAGGTTCCAGGGCTTGGACTAAGACCTCAAGTCTCCACCACCTAAACTTCTCCCACCGCTGGCTTTGTGGGTAAGGGTTCAGTTTCCACCTCCCTCCAGACTCTTACGACACAGAAAACACCTAACAGCAGCTGCACAACCCACAATCTTCCCCTCTCCCCTCTGGGTCCTGGTTTAGACAAACGGCAGGAGCAGAGCTGGGACGCAAAGCTCTGCCCCATCTCTGCCCTACAAGCCCCGAAGGGCTTCCTGCTGCTTTGTCTGCACTCCTGACCCCTTCCAGGCACAGCCAACTGCAGATGTGGGAGCCAAGGTAGAGAGGCTGCACCCAGTCAAGCTATTTAGCTTTCCAATTTTTCTCTTTGAAGTAAGATGAGGGAGACCTGGACTCATATGCTGAGGGCTCTGGACAAAGAAGTCATGTAAAGTAGAGGCCACAGAGGTAGGGCAGGGCCAAGCGAAAGCAGGGAGAGAAAGCCACAGGCAGGAACCAACGCAAATGCAGAAGTGTAGACAATGAGACCTTGATGGCTTTCTGGTTCCCATCTCCTGAAGGGCCCTGTTTTCTGTGATCAGGTCCCTGGAATAAATCTTCCTTAAGCTAAATCCGGTCACTGGTCCTACTCCCAGCAATCAAATGACTCCTAGCCACAGATTTGTGGCCTTGCTATGTAACACTTTTCTCTGAGCCTAAATTTCCCCACCAGGAAAACTGGTGACAAGGACCTACATGATGCTGGCTGATGAGGAGGATTCAAAGTCACACGAAACAGCATGTTGCTGCGTGGGTGAGATGCTTACAAGACAGTAGCAATCATCACTGTTCCAGAAAAGGAACCTGAGATCTGGAGAGGAGGGGCTTCATGAGGTCATGCCGATCTAAGAGATGCCCCCTTCTCTCTACACCAGGGTGAGGTGCCTCAAATTGACTCCCTCTGCAAAGAGCTCTTACCAGTTCTTCTCGGTGAGGATCGTGTGTGACAGCTGTGGCCGGGCCATGGACATCACTTGGCTCCGGAGCTTGCTTACCAAGGACTGGAAACTGGGGTGGCCGCGATACCCAGGCAGCAGGGAGAAGAGTGGGCTGGAACTAGGCCCTGGAAAGTTGGGGCAGGGAGGGTAAGAGGGATAGACTGCCAGGGTCTTTCTCCCAGGTAACAGCATCCTGGGCTTCAATGAGCACCTGAGAGTTGAGCCCCGGCCGAGCTCTTCCTGTACTTTCATGACTCTGAAACACACTCCTCATCAAGGGTCCATGCACCCCGGGAACGAACCAGGGTCTTCTCTCAGACCAGGTAGGCTCCACACTGCTCCCAAACCAGGGCAACCCATGTTGCCTCCTAGACCAGGGGGTGCTGGGTCTCTCTCCGATTAGCACAGGACTTGTCTCTCCATGAACCCATTGAGGGTAACTGTACCTGCTCTTGGTGGGTTTTCACTCTCTGCTTCACTGTCCATGAAGGGTACCAGGAATAAGTTGACCTCAGAGTCCAGGAAGTCAGGTGGAAGCCCCGGGAAGACATTGCATTGTAACATGGACAGAGTCCCTGGAGGAGAAAATGCTTCAGCCTTCAGGTACCATGTTGTGGGTTTTGGGGGGTGGGAATCGTTGACAGGCAGGATCAGGAGGCTAGTCTGGGGGTAGAGACTGACCCACGGGGCTGGATCAGGAAATCAGGAGGCTGTTGACTAGCTTGGGGGGTGATCTGGGAACCCTCACCCTTGTAACGCAGGTGGGAGTGGGCCATGAGCTGGTCGATCATCAGATGCATCTGCCGCAGCTTCCGAGGACAGAAGTCCTCTCGGCGAGCTTTGTTCTGCAAGAAGACTGAGGGTGGGAAGAGACGGGCCCTGTGAGGCAGACAAGGCTTGGCTTCATGGACTCCCCTTTCTCACCCCAAAGACCTGCTATTACCCCTGAGTTCAGATCACTGTGTAAATATTTATGTAACTTCACTTCACTTCAGCACCAGGCTCTGGTTAGGGCAATGCTGGGGACCCAGAGGTGAGTCAGATCTGGTTTCTGCCCCTAGTCTCTTTGAGGCCCTAGCAAGGGATCATAAAATGAGCTGGGTCTTTGCAGAACAGTGGAGCGGAGAAAGCATGAAACAGGCAAAGGAACGACATGTGCAAAGGCTGGAGGAGGGAGAACAGGTGGATGGGGTCACTCAGATGAACCCAATCTAATATTCATTTCCTGAGCTGGGAGATTCCACGGACCCAGATATAGGCAGACCTGGGGCCTGTCCCATTCCCATCACAGAGCCAGATACAGGCTCAGGGGGTCATGCCCTCAACTGTCAGGGTGGACCAGGGCAGTGGGAACTTGGGAGGAAGGAGCAGCTAATCCTTTTTGACTTCACTCCTCACAACTCTCAAAAGTGCTCCACCCAGAACTCCACTCCTTCCCTGTCTCTCCCCACCTCTCCAGCATGCTCCTGACCTTCAGCCCCTCATTCTTCCTCCTGCCCACCCCTCCAGCCCCCAGAAAGCCTCTCACCCAGGTGGGGGTAGTACTCGGTGCCTTCCTCGGAGCCTGATGAGCTGCTGGACTCGTGGCTGGGGGATGGGGTGGAGGGCTTCACCATCTCTGCTGTCTGCAGGAACCTTGGGGTTTGGGGTGAGTGGCTGTTGCTCCTGCACTTGCACCCCAGGTCCCACAGCCTGGGACAGGGGCTTCCTTTGAGATTCTGATGAAAGCTACAGCCATGCTCAGAAAAATACCATAAACACACTATGTTTCTCACAATTTCAGAGAATTCAGAGATAATCCTCTCGGATACCAATCCATGGACTTACATCAACTGTATAAATTCTTTATGAGTTTACCCTATTTTTTTTTTTTTAAAAGATCATTTTTTAGAGCAGTTTTAGGTTCACAGCAAAACTGAGCAGAAAGCAGGTAGAATTCCCACACACCCCCTGCACATGCACAGCCTCCCTGACTATCAACATCTCCAACCTGAATGGTTCATTTGTCAAGACTCACAAAGCTGCATTGACACATCATTATCACCCAAAATCCCTGTTTACATCAGGGATCACTCTTGGTGCTGTACATTCTACAGGTTTGGACAAATGTATAAGGGTGTGTGTCTGCCATTATAGCATCACAAAGAGTAGTTTCACTGCCCTAAAAATCCTCTGTACTCTCCCTATTCATCCCTCCCTCCCTCCAACCCCTAATCTTTTCACTGTCTCCATAGTTCTGCCTTATCCAGACTGTCTGTATAGCTGGAATTACAAGTATATAGCGTTTTCAGATTAGTTTCACTTAGTCTGCATCTAATGATCCTCTATGTCTTTTCATGGTTAGACAGCTCATTTCTTTTTAGTGCTGAACAGTATTCCATTGTCTAGATGTGCCACTGATTATTTCTCCATTCAATTTACTGAAAGACATCTTGGTTGTTTCCAAGTTTTGGCAATTATGGATACAGCTGCTATAAATATCTGTGTGGCTGGGCATGGTGGCTCACACCTGTCATCTCAGCACTTTGGGGGGCTGAGGCGGGCAGACCACCTGAAGTCAGGAGTTCGAGACCAGCCTGGCCAACATTGTGAAACCGTGTCTCTAGTAAAATACAAAAATTAGCCAGGCATGGTGACATACACCTGTAGTCCCAGCTATTTGGGAGGCTGAGGCAGAAGTGCTTGAACCTGGGAGGCAGAGGTTGCAGTGAGCCGAGATTGTGCCACTGTACTCCAGCCTGGGTGACAGAGCGAGACTCCATCTCAAAAAAAAAAAAAAAAAAAAAAATGTGTGTAGGTTTTTGAGTGGATATAAATTTTCAGTTTGTTATTTTAAAATAATTGTTTCAAATAGGTAAGAGTACACAAACCTGTTTTCTAAGGTAAAGGATATTGGGATCTGCTAAAATACAGGGACATTCTCCTCACACACAAACACATCTACAATCTCAAGGGGCTCCCCTACTCTGAGAAGCCCACCTGTAGACAAGAGCTTAAAAACAAGGCTCTGCCATGTGCCAGCCTGAGCCAATACTCCCGCCAGAACGTAAACTCCCCAAGGAGTTTTATCTCTTTTATCTGTTTTGCTCACACCTGTGTCCCTAGTGCCCAGAACAGTGCCTGGCACACCTAGATGTGAATGAATCCCAGATGGTGGTGGGAATGGGGGTTTCAGAATGAAATCACAGCTTAACCGCATGAGATCTGGTCAGAACAACCAACTCCCCAGCAGGCCTTTTTTGCTGTTGGCCAGACTCTCAGCTCATCCCCGTCACCAGGGTTACTAATACGAACACTAAGTTCTCTTTATCAACCACTTACTATGTAACAAGGACTACGCTGAATGCTTTAAATTCCTTAACTCACTGAATCTGCACAACGTAATTCTGCTGATGAGGAACTGAGGAGGGAAGAGACACATGCCCAGTAAGAGCTAGGATTCGAAGGCACTGCCTAGCTCTGAAGGAATCTGCTTCCTAATTTCATCTCTCCCCTCCCTACAAGCTCCTGTCTCTTCCTTCTGCCTGGTCCCTGTGCCCAAAGTTGTTCCCCCCAACACCTCCCAGTGGTCTCCTGGGGCCTGAAGCCAGGAAGAGCCTTTGTGGCCACAGGTTCTGAGCCAGTCTCTTCTGGGGGCATTTCTGGAACCTGTGGTTGCTTCAGTCAGGACTCCTGCCAGGTCCTGCCTCCCTTTCTTTTCCTGCCTGCCTGAATACCAACAGGATGGCACACAAACCCGAAGGACATGAACAGCAAAACTCCACAGACCAGACAAGCCAGCTCCTCATGCTACTCATTCAGCAAATTTGTAGTAAATATCTACTGTGTGCCAGGCACTGTGTGAGGTGCTGGGGACCTTGCCCTCCTGGGGCTTACATTTGAATGGGGAACAAAGATCATGAGGAAAGCTATAGTATCCTATTAAGGAGAGGTAAATGCAATGAAGGAAAACACAGAAGGCAGGGAGAGTAACAGGGGATGCTGTGTTAGATGGTCAGGGAAGGCCTGAAGTTGACTCGAATGGCACGAGGGAGAGTCTGAGATCTGCGGTAAGGGTATTTCCCACTGAGGGAGGCGGAGTGCAGAGGTCCTGGGCTGCAGGAAGAACAGCCACAAGGCTCTGTGGCTTTAATAAAGGGAGTGAGGCCGGGCACGGTGGCTCACACCTGTAATCCCAGCACTTTGGGAGGCCGAGGCGGGCAGATTACCTGAGGTCAGGAGTTCAAAACCAGCCTAGCCAACTAGGCTAGGCTGCAAAAATTAGCTGGGCGTGGTGGTGGGTGCCTGCAATCCCAGCTACTCGGGAGGCTGAGGCAGGAGAATAGCTTGAACCCAGGAGACAGACGTTGCAGTGAGCCGAGATCGTGCCACTGCACTCTAGTCTGGGTGACAGAGCGAGACTCCGTCTCAATAAATAAATAAATAAATAAATAAATACACAAACAAATAAATAAATAAATAAAAATAAAGGGAGTGAGGGGAGGCAGTGAGAGAAGTCAGCAAGGTGACCCGAGGGCGCAGGACTTTGTAAGCCATACACAGGCAGACTTTGGATTTATTCTGGTAGATATTGTAAAGTCATTGGAGGGGTATGTGTGTGCGCACAGTGCTTTGAGGTTAGATGGTGGTGATTTGCTCCAACTTAAATTTTAAAAGGGTCCCTCTGGCTGCTGTCCCTTGAGGCAGTGGCTCAGTCTCTGGGCCTTTGTCTCCTGCCTCGTTCCTCCTCTCCAGCCCCCAACCCCTCAGCTCCTCACCTGTAGAGACTGAGGTCTGTGAACCAGTCCTGGACGACAATCACCACGTGGCAGACCGTGAAAAGGAACGCAGCAATCTGGAGTGACTGAGGGTGGGCAGGAAGGAAGGGAGGTGAGGACCTCTTTTGCCTGGACTAATCAGGAGTCCCTGATCCCAGGACTCAGCTCAGGAGGCAGCAGGGCAAGGAGCCTTCAAGCAGCTACTGTGTGCCCAGCACTGTGATGGCACTTCTCTCACAGGCCATCCCTAACTCAGGAAGGGTGGGAATTATCACCCCCATTTTACACAGGCAGATGCTGAGGCTTCAAAGGGGTTGGGGTGGGAAATGACTTGCCTGAGGGGCAGAGCCAGGAGTTGAGCCGGTTCTGACTCTCAGTGCAGTCCTCTTCCTACAGCCCTTGGGGCAGCCAGGGCTCTTATGAAGCAGAAACTAAGTGGACCACCCATACCCAGCTCTTCAGATCCCAGGAGGATGGGGGTGGGGATGTAAAACCTCAGTCCTGGGCCTGGCTTGGCTCCCTCACCTGCATCTCAACGTAAGTGTGGGGAAGGTTGTACTCTGGAGGCAGTTTGCGGTCATTATTGATGAGATGGTCTAGGATAGAAGGGCTCAGGATGGGCTGCAGCAAGGAAGAGAACAGAACGTCAGGGAAAGGGCTGCTCACAGACACCCAAGTTTCACATGCTCAAGGCAAATACATCGCCTATCTCAGGACAAAACAAGGTCAGAAACAAAGGCAGGCAATTTCTAATTAGAACAGTAAGGAGAAGCTAAAGAAAAATAACTCAAAGCTGATACACTTTTCCAACTCCTTTACAAATCACTGCTGCTCTCAAGCGCCTCATGCCCAAAAAGAAATCGCTTTCTGCTAATGAATTTTTAATGTTTACTCAAATGAGTCATGTCCCTTCAAGACTCATTTTGTTGTCAGTTGTTTCAGACTCTTTCAAAACTTTGCTAAGATAATTACTTAGGTGAAAAAAAAAAAGGATTAGAGTGAAAACTGGTGAGAATTTAAAAAACTGCATCAGTATGTACAAGAATCAGTGGTGAGCTCACCAGACTTTTTTTTTCTTAAAGGAACATTCAATCAAAAAACTTTAAGAGCTAAATTAAATTGGCCTGATAGTCTACTGGCTTCTTGCTGCAGTGAAATTCTTTTAGAAAGGGGCTTTCACAACTGCTCGCTTTCTCGAACACCAAACACTGAGACGTGCTCTATTCTGTCTTGTTTTGTTAACTTCTGTCCTCCTCTTCACAGGTCTCTGACTCAGATCACCGCTGGTCTGGTTTGTCTCCAGGTCTCTATGGCCCCTGCACACAAGGCTCACATCACATTTGTAGATTTTCCACTCTGTGTCATCAATGCCACAGTGATCAGAACTCTGTTCCACCAACTATGAGTGCCAACTAAGGGCCAGGCCCTGTGCCCCAGCTCTCAGCCCCAGAGCCAGGGCTCTGCCCTGAAGAGCTTCAGGCAGGTAGGGACTGGGAATAGACACGGTGGCAAATCACACGCTGTGGTGGGAGGTGCATATGGGCAACAGTGGAAGGGGAGGGCTTCTGAGAGGAGGCCACACCCCAGTGGAATCTTGAGGAAGAAGGCGGCATCAGCCAGGCAAAAATGCAAGGTGAGACACTATTGTACTGATAATGGTATTAATCACTAAGAGTGTTTAGCACCTAACTCCTCTTGGGTGCTGTCATTGGGACTTTACTTGCATCAATGCACTGAAACCTCACAAACCTCCTATGACGTAGGCAATATTGTTTTTCCCACTTAAGAGAACTGAGGAATGAAAATAAATAGCTTGACAAGGTCACACAATTCGTTGGTAGTTTCAGGTAAAAACAGGATATGCAAAGTTCAGAGAAGAAAGAGATCAGTGTGTGCGTGCTTGGGGTTTGGGGGCTCCTCCAGAGGCGAGGATAGGCAGTCTGAGGGAGTCACGCCATACCTTCCGAATGCCAGCTTAAGGAATCTGGACTTTGCCTGAGAACAGAGGAGAAGCCGAGGAAAACCGCCAGGTAAACGCATGACCAGTCAGTTCTAACGACAGTGACGAGCCTGAGCACTAATCTTGTGCCAGGTCCTGGCCAAGCCCTTTGCCTGGACTGTTCCACTGAATCCTTGAAACTCCTAAGAGGCTGAGTACAGTTATCACCCCTACTTATAAAGAGCTGTGGTTTAAAGGAGTTTAAAACTTAAAGTCACCCAGCTGGTAAGAATTAACAGGCAGGACCAGAACATATATTCTCCAGAGCCCACACTTTTCAGCACTATACTAGAAGATCCTTTATGCTACTGTGTAGAAGGCGAATGAGATGGGGGCAAAACTGACAACAGACTAAGGGCCAAGAAAAGACACAACTTGCCCCAGGGCACCCAGCATGTCCATGGCTTGACTGGAAGCACACGGAATCCACGCAGGGTTCTGGCTTAATCGCATTCCAGGAAGAGGCTCAATGCAGGATGTGGCAGGGTGGGGCAAAGGCAGGCGGGGCTGGCACCTGGGTGTCCAGGAAAACAATCCGTTCTTGGGTAATAAAGAAGTCGATGCCACTGGTCTGGTTGCCCCCTCGTTCCTTCATTTCAGCGCTCTGGGCCCGGAAAACATAAGCCCTGTGGAGAGGAGCAGGCAGGGGTGCGTGAGCGCTCTGGCGCTCAGCCTTAGAGGCGTCCGAAGTGTGACCCTGTGAGCTGAGCATGTGAGCCGAGGTACCCGGCCTGTTCCCTAAGCTTCCCATCTGCGGCCATGTCAGGGCGTGGGAGGCAGGGGCAGTGCACGTTTTGAAGCACACTTCACTCTCACCCATAATGAGATCCATTAGTTCAACTGATGAAGCCAGTACACTGAGGTGTTGAAGGGCAGAGACTCTGCCAGTCTGCCAGGATTCAGATCCCAGCTCTCCCTCGTCCTGGCTGTGTGGCTTTAGATACATTCCTTAACCTTTTTCCGTCCGTTTCCTCATCTGTAAATGGGGATAACTACATGATCAAAACTCTGTGTATTACTGTGAGGTCGGTATATGTAAAGCCCTTAGAATGGTGCCTGATATATAGTGATACATACTTTTAGCTGTTAATTACCAAATAAACCTGCTAGATCCCAGGCACTGGAGAGAGAGCATTGAGTGCCCTCCACTCCCACAGTGAGGGAGTTTTGGTCTTGTTCCCAGCATCTTCCCCTGTCAGGTGAGTCTCCCTCACTTCTAAGTGTGCTGGGTGCTGGGAATATGAGGGCAAAGAAGGAAGAGCTGGGGCCAGGTGCGGTGGCTCACGCCTGTAATCCCAACACTTTGGGAGGCCAAGGCGGGTGGATCACGAGGTCAGGAGATCGAGACCATCCTGGCTAACATGGTGAAACCCTGTCTCTATTAAAATACAAAAAACTAGCCGGGCGAGGTGGCGGGCGCCTGTAGTCCCAGCTACTCGGGAGGCTGAGGCAGAAGAATGGCGTGAACCCGGGAGGTGGAGCTTGCAGTGAGCTGAGATCGCGCCACTGCACTCCAGCCTGGGCGACAGAGCAAGACTCTGTCTCAAAAAAAAAAAAAAAAAAAAAAAAAAAAGCCGGGCGCGGTGGCTCAAGCCTGTAATCCCAGCACTTTGGGAGGCCGAGACGGGTGGATCACGAGGTCAGGAGATCGAGACCATCCTGGCTAACACGATGAAACCCCGTCTCTACTAAAAAATACAAAAAACTAGCCGGGCGAGGTGGCAGGCGCCTGTAGTCCCAGCTACTCGGGAGGCTGAGGCAGGAGAATGGTGTGAACCTGGGAGGCGGAGCTTGCAGTGAGCTGAGATCCGGCCACGGCACTCCAGCCTGGGCGACAGAGCGAGACTCCGTCTCAAAAAAAAAACAAAACAAAACAAAACAAAAAAAAAAACAGAAGGCAGAGGCAGAGCTGGGCCTTGCCCTAAACCACTAAGTTCAACTTGGTGACTCTGTCACTTGGGCAAAGTGATTTTACCTTTTGAAATCTGTAAAATCAGGGTAATAGTACCTACCTCTCAAAGAGTAATTTCTATCTCCCCCCAAGATATATAATCTGTTGTCTGACACAGAGCAGGCATCCTTCCACTTTACAAACACTATACGGAAAACCTCTTATTTGCCAGATACCAGAATATAGCAGTGAACAAAAAAGACTAAGTTGGCTTCTGTGGAGCTTCTGGTCTACTTTACAAATTACCAGAAATCAGTAACTGTGGGTGTTAGAAAGAAGAGGCGTGCAGTGCTCCAAGTGCAGATCATTTAGTTGCTGGAGCCAGGAAGGGCTGCCCTGGAGAGGGAAATGACAATGCTGAGGCTGAGAAAGAAGGAGTTAATTGGCGTTGGGTGGGGGATGGATGCAGAAGGTAGGTGGTTTGTTGTACCAGGACTCAAAGACCAGCATGGCAAGAGCAGAAAGATGGTGTATGTGGGAGGGGAGGGAACAAGAGGCTACAGACCCTTGTGGGGCGTGGTATGGCTTTGGCCTATGAGCCTAGAGAAGGTGCTGGAGAGATCTAAGTAGAGCAGTGACAGGATCCGATTGTGGTTTGAAAGGTCCCCCTTGCTGCTATGTGGCGAGGACCGGAGGGTGGAAAAAGTGGAGATAGGCTTACAAGGCCCAGTGCCACGGTGCCTCCCTCTGCCTCTCTGGCCTTATCTCCTACCCCTCCCCTTCCAAGGCTGCCATGCTCTTCTGCACATACTCTGGGCAAGCTCCCACTCAGAGGCATTGACTGTGCCAGTCCCTCTCATTGGAATGTTCCTCCAAGCATGCTTTTTCTCAAACGTTCCCCTTAGGAAGGCCTTCCCTCACCATCCTATTTAAAACTATAAACTAGTCTGGGAAACACAGCAAGACCTCATCTCTACAAAAAAATTTTAAAAATTATTAACGGCGTGGTGGCTCACGTCTGTAATCCCAGGGCTTTGGGAGGCCAAGGCGGGAGGATTACTTGAGGTCAGGAGTTCGAGACCAGCCTGGCCAACATGGTGAAACTCTGTCTCTATTAAAAACACAAAAATTAGCCGGATGCAGTAGTGCACACCTGTAATCCCAGTTACTCGGGAGGCTGAGGCAGAACTGCTTGAACCTGGGAGATGGAGGTTTCAGTGAGCCAAGACTGAGCCACTGCACTCCAGCCTGGGTGACAGAGCAACACTTGTCTCAAAAATAAAAAATAAATAAATTAGCCAGGCATGGTGGTACATAAATGTAGTCCCAGCTACTCAGAAGGCTGAGGTGAAAGGATAACGTGAGCCCAGTCTGGGCAACACAGTGAGATCCTGTCTCTACAAAAAATTAAAAAATTAGTTGGGCATGGTGGTGCATACCTGTGGTCCCAGCTACTCATATGGTCAAGGTGGGAGGATGGCTTGGGCCCAGGTGTTGAAGGCTGCAGTGAAGCCATGATCACGCCACTACACTCCAGCCTGGGTGACAGAGCAAGACCCTCATCTCTTAAAGAATAGTAATAATTTTTAAAACCTGTAACCTAGGCCCAACATCACCTCCCTATAACCCTTTCCCATTTTGTTATATTCTAATGTGCCAAATAGTGTGTTTATTTTGTTTACTATCTCCCCTATTAAAACATAAGCCCCATGAGGGCAGATTTTTTCCAGTTTTGTATACCGTTGTATCCCCAGCACCTAGAACAGTGCCTGGCACATAGTAAGCAATTAATACAGTACTTGTCAAACTGAATTAAATCACGAAGACCAGATAGAAAACTCTTGGCATCCTCCATGTAAGATATTAATGGCTTGGACTAAGGAGGTGGGAGTGAAGGAGGGAAGAAACACATGAATTAGAAAAAGAATTAGGAGGAAGGCCAGGCGCGGTCGCTCACACCTGTAATCCCAACACTTTGGGAGGCCGAGGTGGGCAGATCACCTGTCAGGAGTTCGAGACCAGCCTGGTAAACATGGCAAAACCCCATCTCTACTAAGAACATAAAAATTAGCCGGGCATGGTAGTCGCAGCTACTCAGGAGGCTGAGGCACATGAATCAGTTGAACCCAGGAGATGGAGATTGTGTTAAGACGAAATTGTGCCACTGCGCTCCACCCTGGGCGACAGAGCGAGACTGTCTCCAAAAAAAAAAAAAAAAAAAAAAAGAGAGAGAAGTAGGAGGCCAAACCTAGACCTGATGAAAAGAGTTGATACTAAAGTCTACCACACCACAGGCTGACGTGGCTCAAAAAGACAAGCCGGGCGACAGGATTCTCTCTACCTCAGGAATTTGAACTGAGAGCCATGGGGAAAATCTGCTAGTTGGGGTGAAAAGCTGAAATGGAAAGAATGTTATCTAAGATCTGGAGCTGTTCCAGAGTGGAGCCAAACTGAGTCATGAGTGAGCAGAGAACAGCAAGGAGAGAGGCAGAGGAACCTCACAGCTCCAGCTCTATGGGATGTGTATTTGCACAACAGTGGTCTTCACCTTTTCTAGACCTCCATCAGCCCACTCTGAGATCTGGTGCAAACTAGGGACCTTTTCACTAGAAGAAAAGCCTGACTGCAAATGTGTGTAAAATTCTGCATATGGCTAGGGGTGGTGGCTCACACCTGTAATCCCAGCACTTTGAGAGGACAAAGCGAGAGGATTGCTTGAGTCCAAGAGTTTGAGACCAGTCTGGGCAACACAGGAAGATGCCATCTCTACCAAAAAAGTTAAAAACTAGCTGGTGTGGGGGCATGCCTCTGTAGTCCCAGCTACTTGGGAGGCTGAAGTGGGAAGATCACTTGAGCCTGGGAGGTAGAGGATGCAGTGAGCTATGATCATGCCATTGCACTTGAGCCTGGGTGAAAGAACAGGACCCTGTCTCAAAAATAAATAAATGAAATTCTGCATATCCTGTTAAGGGGTTAATGGACTCACCACTCATCCATGGAGGCCAGGGTAGTATTGCCTGCTTTACAAAAAACAGATCCCTGTATTTTTAGGTAACTTCAATGTGTCTGTGTTCTTTACCACCCCAGTGGCTACCATCCATTCTCATTCCCCATTTTGATTCTTCCTTAATGAGATGTTTATCCCCCCCATTCCCAAATTCCTACCTTTTTCCCTTTCCTTCTCTGCCCCCAGTTTTGGGACCTGTTTCTTAAGCTCTCTCCTCCCCAAAACCTGCTCCTGTGCCCTTATGCTTTATCTTCATAATCACATTCCATCCTCACTCAAGAATGTTGTTCAGGCCAGAGAATCCTCATGTCTGATCCTCCCCAGCCTAGAGAAGCAGAGCCATTTTGCCAAGGTGACACAGTAGGACTGAGGCTGATACAGAAACCACTCTCTGTCTCCAGATCTCTTTCCCCACCCTATTTCTCAGATCGTATCAGCTACCATCCTGTGAGTACTTGCTCTATGCCAGGTATTCATTAACTTTTGCCTTCTTGATCTTACTTTATCCTCCAAAAATCTACCTGGACAGGGGATACTGGAAATGAAGTCACCTGCCCAAGGTCAACCAGTTATGGAGCAGGGCTGAGCCTGAGGTGGGCCCAAATCCAAAACCTTAACAACTACATCATCCCACTTCCTGTCTACGGCCTGTACCATTTCCTGGGGCCAGGCAAGAAGGGAGGGAGGGCGGGAGGGAGGAAAAGGATTGGATGCCTTGGAGCTACACAGATTTAGTCCAGCCCATTATCATTCTCATCTCATGAAGACACTGAGGCCTAGGGAAGAAAAGCAACTTTCCAAAGTCCTTTGGTAACACCACTTACAACACCAGAGCCTACCTTGCCCCAACCCCCGGTGGGTGCCCACCTCCCTCCTGTACCCTACCTGATAGCCCCTCACCTCTGGTCCTCCTCTGGAGTGTTGGCTGACAACAACGACATCACCATGGACTTGCCTGTCCCCTGGAGCCCCAGGACACCAACCACCAACACATCAGTCTGATCCAACAGGTACTGTGGGAAAATACAGAAATAAGACTCTGACAAGTCTGTCAGTTGCTGGAGCTGGAATCAGAGGGGGGACTCCAGAGACCCTTGTGGCTCCCCCATCTGCCTTATCATATAGGAAGAGAAACGCCTATTGTTGCAACCCCTTCAACTAGGCATAGGGCCTCTGTTCCGTGTCATGGTAGGATTATGTCAAATGTTCTAGACACAAAGAACAGTGTCTGTGAGAACTCTGAAGTGGAAAAGAGCCTAGCACGGTCAAGAAGCTAAAAGGAAGTCAGTGTGGCTGGACACAGCGGGAAAAAGGGAAATCTGATCTTGGAGAAGTGAAAGTGAGTCACAGGAACAGAAGGGCAGGTTGGAGAAGATAGGACTCGGCGACTGAGGGCTACTGGCACAGATTCCTGGGAAACCTGGGAAAGCACATAAAAGGGAGTGGTGTGCAAACAGGAGCCACCCAGGCTCTCGTCTGTGTGTTTTTTTTGTTTTGTTTTACATTCATATGCTGTTGTCTGTGGGATTTAAGAGCCCCTCTGGAAATTACTGAGACCAACCCTGGGCCACCAGTTCTGCTGACTTTCACCACCAGGGGGTGTACGAGACACTACTTAAGGAAAAAGCTACGTCCTGAACTGTGGCTGCTGCTCATTAGAATTACCTTAAAATTTTTTTGTTTTTCAAAAGCGAATCCTACAGGCCAGGTGTGGTGGCCCATGCCTATAATCCCAGCACTTTAGGAGGCCAAGGCAGGAGGATTGCTTGAGGCCAGGAGTTCAAGACCAGCCTGGCCAACATGGTGAAACCCCGTCTCTACCAAAAATACAAAAACTGGCTGGGTGCAGTGGCTCACACCTGTAATCCCAGCACTTTGGGAGGCCAAGGCGGGAGGATCGCTTGAGGCCAGGAGTTCAAGACCAGCCTGGCCAACATGGTGAAACCCCGTCTCTACCAAAAATACAAAAACTGGCTGGGTGCAGTGGCTCACACCTGTAATCCCAGCACTTTGGGAGGCCAAGGCAGGCAGATCACCTGAGGCTGTGAGTTCGAGACCAGCCTGACCAATATGGAGAAACCCCATCTCTACTAAAAATACAAAATTAGTTGGGTGTGGTGGTACATGCCTGTAATCCCAGCTACTCAGGAGGCTGAGGCAGGAGAATTGCTTGAACCCGGGAGGCAGAGGTTGCGGTGAGCTGAGATCGTGCCACTGCACTGCAGCCTGGGCAACAAGAGTGAAGTTCCGTCTCAAAAAAACACAAAAAAATACAACTATCTGTATGTGGTGTTGCACACTTGTGGTCCCAGCTATCTGGGAGGATGAAGCTGGAGAACTGCTTGAACCTGGGAGGTGGAGGTTGCAGTGAGCCGAGATGGTGCCACTGCACTCCTGCCTAGGCAACAGAGCGAGACTGTCTCCTAAATAAATAAAGCAAACCCTGGGCCCAATCAGAATTTAATGTGCTTTAACACATTAAAGCTGAATATCTAGGGATGCCCTGTTCAATCAGTAGGCACTGATCATACATGGCTGTTTAAATAAGATTAAACAACATTAAAAATTATTTGGTTGTACTAGCCACATTTCAAGTGCTCTAAAGCCACATCTGGGGATAGTGGCTACCATACCGGACGGATAGTTCAAATATATATGATCTTCATCACTGCAGAAAGTTTTCCTTAATAGCGCTGAAGGGTAGGGCTTGGCTCTTTGTTTTGTTTTTTGAAAGCTCCCCAGTTAATTCCAATGTGAGAGTGGACATAGAAGTGGCAGGGGCAAGGCAATAAATGGACTTGAGCTAATAAGTCCAGGCTGCTGGGTAGGAGAAGTGACACCTCTGGGAGAATCTGAGCAGGTGTGTGACAGGTCTAGGGGAGAAAAAGCAGAAGAGGGGATACAAAGTCTGGGAGACTGGAGGTATGTATGATGATCTAGGAATGTGAGATCTGAACTTGAGCAGGGGGTGCTGGGATGGATGGGGGGGCACTTCGGGGGAGTGACATTCAAAACGGTTAACACTGAGACAGCGTGGGTTTCTTGTTCTTTTTTTTTTTTTTGACACAGGGTCTCACCCTTGTTGTCAAGGTTGAAGTGCAATTTCATGATCACAGCTCATTGCAGCCTTGACCTCCTAGACTCAAGTGATCCTCTTACCTCAGCCTCCTGAGTGGCCTGGATGCCTGCCACCATGCCTGGCTAATTTTTATATTTTTGGTAGAAATGGAGTATTCCTATGTTGCCCGGGCTGGTCTTGAACTCCTAGGCTCAGGCGATTCTCCCACCTTGGCCTCCCAAAGTGCTGGGATTACAGGCATGAGCCACAGCAAGGGTTTCAACCTAATAAGAAGGGTACTGGGGCAGGGTCGAAGAGACTCCCCTGCTGTGGATGGCACAGGAGATCCCAGGGGTCCTGGGGTGGTAGGGACAGTACCTCTTTACCAATCAGTACCAAAGCAGTTCGGTATTTTACCAACTAGCAAGCACAGTTGAGCTAGCTGAAATTCAGCTCTGGTGAGGTGAGAATGTTCTGATTCCACCCCGTCGCACTGCTGTAAGTTGCCTGAAAGCTCTCCAGTCTGGTGTTGCCTACCAAGAGGTGGAGGAAGGGGTGGAGGATCAGAGGATGCAGGACGTGTGGAAGCTCAGGCAAGGAGGGGCCCGTCGGTACCTCAATGGCACTATCACACCAATTCATCTGGTCATCCACCAACTTGATGCTGTGCTTCATGCGCTCTGGGGGCAGCAGTTTGGCCTGGCCCACGACAGCTGGAGATTGGAGAAAGCAGGAGATAGAGAATGCAGTGAGGGTCTGTGAGGAGATGCCAGTTCCCAACCCAGTCCTGCCCGGCCTCAACTCACGGTCCATGGCTGCTGGGGCGGCAGTCCCCATGCCCCGGTTCTGGATCTGGTACACAGGCTGTGTGGGTCTCTGCCCCTCCTTTTCCCCCTTGGGTGGCGCAGGGGCTGCAGGGGGTGGTGGGGCGGTGCCCTCAGGGGTAGAGGCACCTGTCACGGCCACAGGCCCCTTCCCCTCCTCCCGTGGCTTCATGAGGACGATGGGCTTCTCCAGAGGGGCTGGAGCAGGCGGGGCAGCAGGGGCTGTTGGAGGTGGTGGCTGCTTTGACTACAGAGGTAAAAAAGTTTCCGTCAATGGGGGCAATCCATTCCTTAATGGCTCCCCTCCTCCCACCTTCTCTGCTCACCCGCTCTGCTGGAGGTTTTGAGAGGATGATGGGGGTTTTCTGCATGACGGAAGTGCTGGTCTCTTCGCTGGCATCCTGTGGTGAGGGAGGGCAGTTACTCAGGAATGGCTCACTGGCTCTCCTGGACATTTCAGATCTTTATGTGCCATGAACTATTCTAAATGCTGAAATACATTAACTACCTTGATCCTACCAACAGCCCTGTGAGATAGATACTATTATTACTCCCACTTTACAGATGAAGAAAACGAAGCCCAGAAAGGTTAAGCAGATTGCCCAAAGTCACAAAGCCCAGGCAGCCTGGCTGCAGAACCAAATCCTCAAGCATTCTGCTCAGCTGCCTCTGCAAGGCAACAAGCCCAGGTGGGAAAGAACTAGGAGCTAGACAGGTCTAGGTGCAAACCTGGTCCCGCCTCGTGTTGGCTGTGTGAACTTGAATAAGGAGCCAGCCTCACCACCTTCACTTATGCCTCATTTTCCCATCTGTGAGTGGGTACGGGAATTCCTTCCTCACAGGATTATGATGAGGATGAAAGGAGACAGAACTCCTCAAGCGCCTAGCGTGGCACCTGACACATGGCAGGTGCTCATATGTGAGAGCTGCTGGTGGCACTTGCTATCCTGATCACCTCTGCCCTCAGTCCCGCTCCTGCTCTAGCAAAGCTGGCAGGCTGATCCCACGCCTTGACCTCTTTGTGCCTCCCCGACTCGCCCTCAGTCTGCTGAAGAGGGGAGAAATCTGAGTCTCAGTCCCGTTCTTTCTCTGGTTCCTTGAGGAACCTCAGGACAGTCTTGACCCCTCACTGCTTCTGTTTCTTCACCAACAGACTGACGACACTTACTTAAATCCTGCTCACTTCACTGGCTTACGGTGAAGAACAAACAAAAAGATGATGTGAAAGTGCTTCGAAAAGACGTTCCAAGGGAAAAACTACAGGAGGAGAGGCTGTGGACTTCCAGGAGGCTAGGAAGGGGGAGATTATATAGGCTGAGTATCCCTTATCTGAGATGCCGGGGACCAGAAGTGCTCTGGATTTGGGATTTTTTGAACTTTGGAATATTTGCATATTTACTGGTTGAGCACCCCAAATCCATCTGCTGCAAGGCTCCAATAAACATTTCCCTTAAATGTCATGTTGGTGCTCAAAACGTTTTGAATTTTGGAGCACTTCAGATATTCACTCTGTACCTGGAATGAGCACTGTGAGGGTGGAGAGAAGACACACAGATATACCCAGGTGGCGGAGTGTAAAGCACTGGTGCCTGACTAGCACAGACGAAGCAGGGGAGAGGCGAGGGAGGCATTCAGGATGAGGCCCAATGGGCTGTCACTGATGTGGGAGAAAAAAATGGGAAGAGGAAAAATGGCAGAAAGATGCTGAGGTCAGCAGGGGACACAGAGGATGAGAAGCCCATGGGTGTGACAGGAGGCTGCCAGGGCTCAGTAGCATATTTAGAGACAAAGATGAGATTTAGGAGTTGCTTGTTCAGGGGTTAAACCTGAAGGTGTGGCGGGATAACATTCCCCAGGAGGGCATTATGTGGAAGGAAGAGAGACAACGCGTTCTCATTTACGCTGTGGCCCAAGAGAAGGAGCAAGTAAGAGCCCAGCTCACTGTGAATAAACTATTCTTCATGTTTGTACAGTTTTATAGCTCAGAAGCTGGCCTCAATTGTTACCTACTTTCACCCTACCAGATGTGTCTGAGGTGGACAGGGCCCTAGAGAAAAAAGCCCAGGGGGCAGGTTCGGGCAGTGAGTCACCTAAGTACAGGAGGGGAGTGAGGCAGGGTCTGGGCACAAGCCAATCCCTCCTGATTCCCAGCCCAGGGCGCTCTCTACAGCACGCAGAGTGATGCCATATGTGAGACTAAGCTGGACCTGGATCTGAGTCCTGGACCCAAAGTTTATTGACTCTCATTATGGAAAAGTCCCTTCACCTCTGGGGCTCATTTTCCTCATTAGTGAAAATCAGATCTATTATAGAATCTACTTCATGGGGTAGCTGTAAGGGTTCAGGAAGACCCAAAGGATGTAAAGGACTTTGCACAGTGCAAGCACAGTATAGGCTGCTCAGTAAAAAGAAACAGAAACAGTTGTTGTTATTATGACATGACTCTTTAAAACGAGCTATGAAACCTCTCAGCTCAAACTCTCCAATGCCAATTTCACTTAGTGAAATATAAAGTTCTTTCCAAGGCCTACTAGGTCCTACCTGATCTGGCCCCAATTAACTGACTTCATCTCCTCTCTCCCTCCTTCCTCACCCATTGCAGCCATCCTGACCTCCTCTGGCTACTCCTTGAACATGCCAGATATGGGCCACCTCAGGGCCTTTGCGCTTGCTGTTCTGTCTAGAATGCTCTTCATCTCAGATGTTGGCATGGCTTATTCCCTCATGTCCTTAAAGCCTCTGCTAAAAAGTCACCTCTTCAGAGAGACCTTTTCTGACCATGTTATCTAAAACAGTCTCCTTTATCACTCTCCACCCTCTTTATCCATGAGGGCGGTAGGTTTTCTTTACAGATATATCCCTGGCATCTGGATTAGTGCCTGGCACATGGCAGGTGCTCAATAATCATTTGTGGAACCAAATAGATACATGAATGCTGCTCCTGGGTCCAGACACTCACCCGTCTCTCTCTTTCCCATGGTGCAATGTAGTCCCTCTCCCGACCACCAGGCCCAGAGAGATTCTGGGGGCCACCAGAGCCAGGCTCCTTCCACCGTCGCCGCCGCTCTATCCCATAGAGTCCAGGCTGACTGTGTCCAGACTCAGACATGGTCACCTACAGAGGGAATGAGGGGATTTCAGGATGAAAGAGTCTCTTCCTACTCTACTTGGCATACCCTAGACTATACGAAGTCCCTTCCTTCTTTTTTTTTGGAGATGGAGTCTCTCTGTCGCTCAGGTCGGAGTATAGTGGCCTGATCTTGGCTCACTGCAACCTCTGCCTCCCGGGTTCAAGTGATTCTTCTGTCTCAGCCTCCCCAGGTAGCTGGAATTACAGGCACCCACCACCATGCCTGGCTAATTTTTGTATTTTTAGTAGAGATGGGGTTTCACCATGTTGGCCAGGCTGGTCTCGAACTCCTGACCTCAGGTGATGCACCTACCTTGGCCTCCCAAAGTGCTGGGATTACAGACGTGAGCCACTGTGCCCAACCAAGGCTCTTCCTTTCTTCTTTTTTTTTTGAGACGGAGTTTCACTCTTGTTGCCCAGGCTGGTGTGCAATGGTGTAGTCTCAGCTCACTGAGCCTCCGCCTCACAGATTCAAGCAATTCTCCTGCCTCAGTCTTCTGAGTAGCTGGGATTATAGGTGCCTGCCACCGCACCTGACTAATTTTTTTTGTATTTTTAGTAGAGATGGGGTTTCACCATGTTGGCCAGGCTGGTCTCGAACTCCTGACCTCAGGCAATCCACACATCTCAGCCTCCCAAAGCGATGGAATTACAGGTGTGAACCACCGCGCCCGGCCAAGGCCCATCCTTTCAACAGAGCTCGGGCCTGTGGTAGCAACTGCAAGCTGGCTCCTAACATGCACTCCTGACTTCTTCCAAAAAAGTAAAACCCTCAGTTCTGAGCTAGGTACATGGATGGCTATCCAGAACAAACTTCTCATCCTTGTTTGCAGTTAGGTGTGGCCATGTGAGTAAGTACTTTCTGGCTATGGTATGACACTAGAAGTGTGGCTTGGCAGCTTCCAGAAACTTCCCTTCACAGACTCCGGCACATGCCTTTTGCCCCTTCCTCCCAGTGACAGGAATGTGGGTGTGGAGGTTGGAGCTCAAGCAGCTATCCTGGGCTGTAAGGCAACTTAATGGAAGGTACAATAAAACAAGACACAAAGTTGGGGGTTCCACATTAACCCTGAATTGCCTACTTCAAGAGGCAGCGAAAAACAAATACACACCTATCTCTTACTTGCAGCCAAAACTATTCCCGACTATTAAAATGCTCCAGCATCAATAAACTCACAGGGGCAAGTTCATGTAAAAATAGGATATTCTCCTTAACAAAATGCAGCAAGGCATTTGCTTACAAACCAGCAATGTGATCCTCAGTCCAACAGCTACTCTTGATGATCCATTACTAGTGCATGTCATAGTGGGGCTCCAGCACTCAAGGGCCTGTTTTCACCTGGTACCCCACTACATTTCAGTGTCTGTCTGTCTTCCGTTCCTGACGGTCTGCCTTCCCTCCCACTGAATTTCATTTCAAGGTATCCCCCGTGTTTATTCTATTTGACATGTTATTTAATGTCTGGCTATCTATGCAACCCACTCTCCACCATTTTAGTATCTGTTTACAGGTCCTTAGAGAGTTTTCCAGCTGTTCACACATCATTCTAGGGTGGCCTTTGCTACTTAACTGTTTGTAGAACTCAATGGGGCTATCTGCTCAAGCTCAGAGGTCAGGCTGACAAAGTGTGGCCTAGAGGCCAAATCTGGTCTGCCTTCTGTTTTTGTAAGTAGAAAGTTTTATTGGAACATGGCCACATCCGTCAATTTACAAATTGTCTATGGCTGCCTTCTTGATGCAATGGCAAAGCTGAGTAGTTGAGACAGACAATACAGTCTGCAGGGCCTAAAATAATTACTCTCTGGCCTTAACAGAAAGTTTTACTGAATGGCCGAGTATGGTGGTTCACACCTTTGGGAGGCCGACACAGGAGGACTGCTTGAGCCCAGGAGTTCCAGATCAGCTTGGGCAACATAGCAAAATCCTCTCTCTATAAAACATTTTAAAAAGAAAAAAATAGCTGGGCATGGTGGCATGCACCTGTAGTCCCGGCTACCTGGGAAGCTGAGGTGGTGGGATTGCTCGAGCCTGGGAGGTCAAGGCTGCCATGATCATGCTGTACCACTGCACTCTAGCCTGGGAAACAAAGCAAGACCCTGTCTCAAAAAAAAAAAAAAGAAAAAGAAAAAGCAGAACCCTGTCTCAAAAAAAAAAAAGTTTGCTGACCCTTGCTTAGCTTGGAAGTATCTGTTAAATCCCTCCATGAATTTTCCCCAGCCCAACCTCATAATGACATAAACAGGTCCCTCGGAGACTCTCCAGAACTGAAGGGTCTGTTTACAAGACAGAGTCATAATTTTGCTAGCCAGACAAGTGGCTTGTCTAGCTCCTCTCTTACTGTGCTACATGACCTCTCCCCCAGCCACAAGCCAGGTTGAAGACTGCTTTCCTAGACAGAGGAGGACAAGGGCCTGTTTACAGATGCTTAGGGAAAATGACTCATTCAATACCGAAATAACTGCTTACAGTCTCGGATGGAGATTCTCCCCAGCATCTGAAACTCCTCCCTCCCTTGCAATTAAGTGTCTTTATATATTATTCCGAAATCTACCCAGTGCTTAAGTACCTGTCTTCATGTCTCAATTGGGATTCCGCCCAGCCCTGAAGTTTCTGTTTACCCGCCTATGAGGATACCCTTTCCTGTGCAAAGTAAGCGCACCATGTGTGTGCTTTTCTTTTCTTTTTTTTTTTGAGACAGAGTCTTGCTCTTTTGCCCAGGCTGGAGTGCAGCAGCACGATCTCAGCTCACTGCAGCCTCTGCCTCCCGGGTTCAGGCAATTCTCCTGCCTTAGCCTCCCAAGTAGCTGGGATTACAGGCACGTACCACCAGGCCCGGCTAAGTTTTGCATTTTCAGTAGAGACGGAGTTTCGCCATGTTGGCCAGGCTGGTCTCGAACTCCTGGCCTTAAGTGATTCGCCAGCCTCCGCCTCCCAAAGTGATGAGATTCCCCATGAGCCACAGCGCCTGGCCTCCCTGTGCCCTTTATTCCAGGAGCTTCCACAGTATCTGAATGTGGGGAGTTCCTTGGAACTTAAGAGCCCACCTAAGCCAGGTGTGGAGGTTACAGTGAGCCGAGATCGTGCCATCGCACTCCAGCCTGGGCGACAGAGCGAGACTCTGTCTCAAAAAAAAAAAAAAAAAAAAGGCCCATCCCACATGCAAGCTGGGGACTTCCAATGCTGTTTCCGGGCTCCTTTGGGGGGATTTCCCCCAAACTTAGGAAAGCCGGTCTATTTAAGTATCTACTGATAGACTTCTAGGGTGACTTCCCGAAAACTAACAATCGAATTTACATATTTTTGGTGAGTGTCTCCTCAGTGCTTAGGCATCGCTTCACACACTCCCTTCGGGCATCTCCCAGAACCTCAGTGACTATTCGCAAATATCTGGGGAGACTCTCCCGATTCCTGAGTATGTAAGCCCACTTCGTGGGACACTGCCCACCCCAGAAGTGTAGTCGATTTGCACATTTTCCTAAGGACTCCCTAGGATTTAAACTCTCTATGGGGTTCTAGAGGGGGGCCTCCCCGGATTTAGGCATTGATTTACAAAGCTTCCCTCAGGGAACCCAACTCCAGTTTCTCTTCACGCGTTATTGGGGCGGCCTCCCCAGTACTTGACGGGCAGTTTGCAGGCTCTACTTGGATCTCGCAGAGCATTAGTTTCTTATTTACACGTTATTTCCGTCCCCCGCCCCCATTCCTGCCAACCCAGTAACGAAATGACCGGCCCCGGACCCTTACTCAGTGCCGCACCCCCGGCGGACATCCCAGCGATCTTTTAATAGCCAAGGCGAGGGCGGGGCCTGCCGGCGCGCCCCGCCCCCTGCCGGTGCACGAGCCTCGCGCGGACTCGCGGCTCCCTTACCTAAGGCGGCTGCTGATTGGTTCTCGGGGCGCGGTGTGGGCTCTCCCGTGACGGGAGTCGGGTGGGGGCGGGGAGGCTGACCCCAACCACCCGCCTGTAAATGGCGTCTGGGGGCCAGGAACGTGGGAAAGAGAAAAAGTGGGCAACCCCCACTCCGAAACTGGCCTCGGCGTCCGGGTTGCGGCCCCTAAGGAAAGCTGGCCCGAAGAAGGAAGAGGAGGAGGAGTAGGTAATGCGGGGCCAAGCTGAGATCCGGTCCCTCAGGCTGCTGGTCCTGCGCATGCGCTGAGGGCTGGACGCTCGAGAACCGAACCTGCGCGCCGGGCGGAGCATGCGTGGATGGAGGCGGTCGACTTCAGCACGCATGCGGGTTCCGGAGGGGCAGGCGGGAGGACGCCGCGGCTCTGACTCAATGCGCGTGCGCGCGGTTGGAGCTTGAGGGTGGGGAGATGAGTAGGGAAATGGATACGCCGAGGAGCGGGAGGGGAACCTGGGGTTCGAGTTGTGCCTCTTCAGTGATGTTGGCGGGATGCGGTGGGGTGGGGCGACAGGGAGGAATTTCACTGTTCTGGGCTCAGTGCCAAGAACACATGAATGAATCAGACTTGGCGTGCGTCCTGGAAGACACCCCAGCCTGTGGAGAGACTGCCAGGGCCTCAAATCACTTAGGAAAGGGCGCGGGTCCGGTTGGACCTTGAAGGACAGACAGGCGAGGGCACTCCAGGGGACAGCTAAGCAAAGGCGGTGAAGACCCCGGGGGAGAGGTCCAGACTCGCTTGGATTCAGGGTACCCCAGGGTGGGAGGTGAGGCAGCAGAGTGGGCAGATCAGACCCTGAAGGGTCCCCTGTGTCAGTTTTATCCTTAAGGCCTGGGAGATGCAGAATAGTCCGAGAGAGAACCATGTTTAAAACCTTCGAAGGCTGCGTTGGAGGAGGGAATCCGCTCCAGGTTCGAAAATTTAAACACCCGTGGGCGGAGTCTTGCTCGCGCGGAAGAGGAGCATTGGGCGAGGGGCGCGGCCTGGGAGCGCATGCGCAGTCGGAAGGGCCAGCGGTTCCCCAGTGGGCAGAGTGGGTGAATGGGAAGGTTCTAGCTTCTTATTTGAATTTATTTTTATTTTATTTGTTTATTTAGAGACGGAGTCTCGCCCTGTCGCCCAGGCTGGAGTGCAGTGGCACGATCTCGGATCACTGCAACCTCCACCTTCCGAAATTCAAGCGATTCTCCTGCCTCAGCCTCCCGAGTAGCTGGGATTACAGGCGCCTGCCACCATGCCTGGCTAATTTTTTTGTATTTTTAGTAGAGACGGGGTTTTGCCATGTTGGCCAGGCTGGTCTCGAACTCCAGACTGCCCGCCTCAGCCTCCCAGAGTGCTAGGGTGACAGGCGTGAGCCAACGTGACTGGCCTAAAAAATGTTTTATAAAATTGTATTTGAACAGGTATTACATGTACATACACAATTCAAGCCTCTCTGGCTGTATACAATAAAAGCAAGTCTCCGCCTCTGGTTCCCATTTTCCTTTTCTAAAGCACTGGTTCCCGGTTTCTTTCTGGAGCTGCTGTTATATTAAAGCATTGGAGTTAAGAGCATGTGTTGAGTTCATATAAATAGCGGCTGACCTTGACCAAATGACTTAATGCTCTCTACTTCTACGTCCCTGTTTGTGAATTGGGTGTGGTATAACCTTACAGCATTGCCGCCAGCATTAAATGGGTGAGAGTGCGTAGAACAGTGCCTGTTGCCTAATAGCACTGTGTGTTGTCACTGTGTTTTATTTTGTGATCTACCATGATGATAGTTGTAGATTCTGAGCAGCCATCTCCCCTCCAGGCCTCATCCCTACTGTCATTGTCCCAGTACCAGTACCAGGTGGAGCCACCTCTCCAGGCTGCCACAGGTAGAAATACCAGTCACCCAGACTGACTTGAGTCCACTGTTGATGGATTCTGGGGAGAGATTCTGGGTGTTTGACAAAGATACACATGACAGGCCATCTCTGTATTATGTCTATCAGTGTCCAATTTTACTTCTTTGGCTCAAGCCATATCTGAATTTCTCAACCCCAGATCACCCACGATTGCCAGTTTCACATCAGGACAACCCTCAGAGGTAGAATTTTCTTTTTTTTTTTTTTTTTTTTTTTTTGAGACGGAATCTCGCTCTGTCCCCCCAGGCTGGAGAGCCATGGCCGGATCTCAGCTCACTGCAAGCTCCGCCTCCCAGGTTCACGCCATTCTCCTGCCTCAGCCTCCCGCAGCTGGGACTACAGGCGCCCGCCACCTCGCCCAGCTAGTTTTTTGTATTTTTTAGTGGAGACGGGGTTTCACCGTGTTAGCCAGGATGGTCTCGATCTCCTGACCTCGTGATCCACCCATCTCCGCCTCCCAAAGTGCTGGGATTACAGGCTTGAGCCACCGCGCCCGGCCAGAATTTTCTTAAAAGAGAGAAAGAAGAGGCCTGGCATTGACCTTGGATCCACTGTGTGCCAGGTTGTGTGTTCTCTGCTTTATATACATCACTATAATCTTCTCCCCTAATTTGTTTAACAGATATTGACCCGTGCAGTGACTCATGCTTGTAATCCCAGCACTTTGGGAGGCCAATGCAGGCAGATCACCTGAGGTCAGCAGTTCAAGACCAGCCTGGCCAACATAGCGAAACTCCATCTCTACTAAAAATACAAAAATTAGCCAGGCGTGGTGGCATGCACCTGTAATGCCAGCTGCTTGGGAGGCTAAGGCACGAGAATCACTTGAACCCGGGAGGTGGAAGTTGCAGTGAGCTGAGATCGCACCACCACACTCTAGCCTGGGTGACAGAGTGAGACTCCATCTCAAAAAAAAAAAGAAAACAGATGTAGACAAATGAGCCTGGAAAAGAGAAGGGCCTTACCAAAGTCCCCATAGCCAGGAAGCAGCAGGCCTGGATTCAAACCCAAGCCTGTCTCACTCTAGAGCAAGCCTACACTTTTTCCCTGGCACCAGGGAGCCAGCCTGGTGATGAGTCAGCAGTACAGTCAGGCACCCAGTGAGCTGCCTTTTGTATTAGTGGCATGGTGTGCTGTTCTGGAGATATATCATACTTTAACACTTTCTCTATTGATGAGCATTTAGACTGTTGCTAAACTTCTGCTCTTACAAACATTTACTGCAGGGGTTTGTGTGTATGTTTTTATTTTCTAATTTTTTCTTTTTCAGACATGGTCTTACTGTCTCGCCCAGGCTGGAGTCCTGTGATACAGTTGTGGCTCACTGCAGCCTCAACCTCCTGGACTTAAGCAATCCTCCCACCTCAGCCTGCGGAGTAGCTGGGACCACAGGCATGTGCTACCACACCCAGCTACTTTTTTATTTTTTGTAGAGATGGGTGTTCACTATGTTGCCTGGGCTGTCTCAAATTCCTGGCTCAAGCAATCCTCCTGCCTCAGCCTCCCAAAGTGCTGAGATTATGCTACAGTTAATATCCTTATACACGTGACTGCATGTATATGTTAGTATTGTCAGTAGACTATCTCATTTGAAGTGCAGCTAGAATTGCTGGGTCAAAGGGTATGTGCATTGGGAATTTTGAGAGCCATTGCCAAATGATCTGTTCATCTCTTTATTTTTTGTTTTTGAGACAGGGTCTCCCTCTGTCACCAGGCTGGAGTACAGTGGCATGATCACAGCTCACTGCAGCCTCAGCTTCCCAGGCTCAAGCAATTCTCCCATCTCAGCCTCCCGAGTAGCTGGGACTACAGGCGTACGCCACCATGCCTGGCTAATTTTTGTATTTCTCGTAGAGACAGAGTTTCACCACGTTGCCTAGGCTGGGCTCAAGCAATCCTTCTACCTCAGCTTCCCAAAGTGCTGGGACTACAGGTGTGAACCACTACGCCTGGCCCTGTTCATCTCTTTCTCACTTCTGTTCATTTCTTTCAGTTATATGTTGAATGAATTATGGAACTCTAGTCATCTTCCAGGCACAGCTGTAGGCTGGAGATCCTGTAGTGAATAGGAAGAGCACTTACCCTTTGGGAGCAGATATTCTAGTGGGGCAGATGACATCACATAAAGGATGCTTGGAAGAAAAGGAAATTGGGGGTGAGGATTGTGAAGACATTGCAAAGGATATTAAATTTCAGTTAGACAGGAGGAATAAATTCAAGAGGTCCAGTCCACAACATGGTAAGTATAGTTGGTAACAATGTATACTTGAAAATTGCTAAGAGAATAAATTTTCAATGTCCTCACCACAAAAATGATAAATATGTGAAATAATGCATATGTTAATTAGCTTGATTTAGCTATTGTACAATGCATACATATACAAAACATATTGTACACCGTAAATGTATACAATTTTTATTTTTCAATTAAAAATAAAGTCAGGTGCCAGGCATAGTGGCTCACACCTGTAATCCCAGCACTTTGGGAGGCCAAGGTGGGCGGATCACGAGGTCAGGAGATCGAGACCATCCTGGCTAACATGGTGAAAACTCATCTCCACTAAAAATACAAAAAATTAGCCGGGCGTGGTGGCGGGCACCTGTAGTCCCAGCTACTCGGGAAGCTGAGGTAGGAGAATGGCATGAACCTGGGAGGCAGAGCTTGCAGTGAGCCAAGATTGCGCCACTGCACTCCAGCCTGGGCAACAGAGCGAGACTCCGTCTCAAAAAAAAAAGTCAGCTTACAGGAATTGAGAGTGATAGAAGTCTTAGAGACTAACAGGTGGCCAGGGAAGGCCGCTTTGAGGGGGTGACATTTGATCAGAGGCCTGAGTACAGTTAAGGAAGGTCAGGAAATGAGCCATCTAAAGATGCTGAAGAATGGCCAATAAAGACCCCAAGGTGGGAGTGGGCCTGGCTGTCCAAGGATGGTCAAGGTGGCCAGAGTGACTGAAACAGAGCAAGGGAGGGAAAGAAGGGCAGGATTGTTTAGAGACGGAGCTCTAGGCAGGACCAGTTTACATAAAGTCTTATAGGCCATGGTAAGCATTTGGAATTTACTTCCAAATGTAACAAAGCCATTGAACGGCTGCAAACAAGCACTGGCTTGTTCCAATGAATGTTTACAGAGACTTCTCCAGTGAACAACAAAAATTAAAGGTGATTGCCTGTAGGGATAAGGGTTATAGACAGATGTGGGTCAGGGCTATGGGGACTTAAAAAGCATTGTTGTTTCTTTTAACCACATAATTACTAGCTATGCGCAAAAATGTTCAATGCAAACAGTGCTGGTTGCTGTGAGGAGAATGGCCTGCAGGGGCGGAAGCAGGAGATGAGAGAGCTGCTGTCCTTGCCTGGGTGAGAGAGGATAGTGGTTCAGGAAGAGGATGGTGCTGATAGATAAGTTGAGAAGGGTCAGGAACTGGGATATGTTTTGAAGGTAGTGCCAAGGAATTCAAAGTGGGGTGTGAGAGGAAGCATGAATCAGGGATGACTTAAAAGTCATCCCAGAGATATGTTGTACAACAGGGTGACTCTAATTCATAACAATGTGTTATATACTTGAAACTTACTAAAAGAATGTATTTTAAGTGTTCTCACACCACAAAAAAAAAGTACGTGAAATAATGCATGTGTAAATTAGCTTGATTTAGCCATTCCACAATGTGTACATATATTAAAACATCATATTATTTGCAGCATTAAAAAAAGTTCTAGAGGTTTTGGGCCTGGTCAACTGCCTGAAGACTGAGGCTATTTTTTTTCTTTTTTTTTTTTCTTTTGGAGAGGTGGCTCTGTCGCCCAGGCTTGAGTGCAGTGGTGTGATCTCGGCTCACTGCAATCTCCGCCTCCCAGGTTCACGCCATTCTCCAGCCTCAGCCTCCCGAGTAGCTGGGACTACAGGCGCCCATCACCCTGCCTGGCTATTTTTTTTGTATTTTTAGTAGAGTTGGGGTTTCACCATGTTATCCAGGATGGTCTCTATCTCCTGACCTCGTGATCCACTCACGTTGGCCTCCCAAAGTGCTGGGATTACAGATGTGAGCCACCACGCCTGGCCTAAGACTGAGGCTTTTTACTGGGATGAGGAAGAGTACTTTTGATGGGAAATCAGCAAGTTTTGAAATTCTTAACTTTGAGATGCACGATGGTCATCAAATAAGTGGTCAGAGTTAGAGGAAAAAGACGGGATTTGGAGATAAAGATTTTTTCTGACTTTTCATTACAGAATTTAGTTTAATTTATTTATTTATTTTGAGACAAAGTCTTGCTCTGTCACCCAGGCTGGAATGCAGTGGCACAGTCTTGGCTCCCTGCAACCTCCACCTCCCAAGCTCAAGCAATCCTTCTGCCTCAGCCTCCCAAGCAGCTGGGACCACACATGCTCTAGCATACCTGGCTAATTTTTTAGAGACGAGGGTTCACTATGCTGCCTAGGCTGGTCTCGAACTCCTGGGCTCAAGCAATCCACCCCCCTCAGCCTCCCAAAAGCTGGGATTACAGTCACTACAGAATTTTAACAACACACAAAGAGTCTCCCACGTACCCATCGCCCAATATTGACAGTCATCTGCATTTTTCTTGTCTTATGGCTTCTATTTTTCCCTCCCACATATAAGCACACTTCCCGCCACCCCCCTGGAGTTTTGTTTTAAGAAAATCACAGATAACCTGTCATTTTGTTAATAACTATACAAGTATGCTGAATTTTCGAGCTGCCTATGTATAGATGATATTTAAAGCTGTGATTTGCTGAGATCATCTAGGCTGAGAGGTTGAAGACAGCAGGGACTAGGCCTGAGCCTCCCTCATGTAGGAGCCAGGATCCTGGAGAGGGGCCGAGATGGAGCCAGGAGTGTCAGGAGAAGGGATGACCTGGCGCCATGGGAGCAAAGGGTTCCAAAGAGAAGATAATGGACTAAGGAGCAGAGACACGGGGCAGCAGCTGGAAGCGGATGTGGGGTCCACCATGGAAAAGACATGGCTTTTGATCCCCCATCTAACTGTGTTACGGAACCTTCTCAGTATCTATAAGGAAAAACATATAAGTACTCATTTTTCTTTATCTTTTTTTTGTGTGTGTGAACTATAACTTAAGTGTGGTAACGTATATAAAGGGCACAGATCTTAAGTGTACTGGGCAACGAATTTTTACAAATTTATGCATCCATGTAACTGCTAATCAGAGAACATTTCCAGCACCCAGACATCTTGCTTGTGCTCTTTCCCTGTCAATTCCCCCGCTCCAGAAGCAACCACCCATCTAATGCCTTTCAAAAACAGGCACAGAGATTCTTTGTGTCTGTTTTTGAACTTCATGCGAATGAAATCTTACAGCATGTCTTCTGTGTGTCTGGCATCTTTAGCTCTTTATGTCTGGGAAAGTCTTTTATGTCATTCTATGTAGCAGGAGTTTGTTGTATAAGAAGCAACTTTATGGCCGGGCTTGGTGGCTCACATCTGTAATCCCAGCACTTTGGGAGGCAGAGGCAGGCAGAGCACGTGAAGCTAGGAGTTCGAGACCATCCTGGCCAACATAATGAAACCCCATCTCTACTAAAAATACAAAAAGTTAGCTGGGCGTGGTGAAGGTGCACACCTGTTATCCCAGCTACACTCGGGAAGCCGAGGCACGAGAATTGCTGGAAGCTGAGAGGCAGAGGTTGCAGTGAGCCGAGACCACGCCACTGCACTCCAGCCTGGGTGACAGAGTGACAGATATTTTGCGGTTTGGTGAATAGTGAACTTTAAGGAAAATGGAGAATCTAAAATGCTTCTGAAAGTTCCAGTGGGATGTTTATAAGGTGGGAGGAATTATAGCATGTTTATGTGCAGATGGGAATGATAGAGGGAAAAGAGACAAGGAGACTTTGGAGCTGAGTTTTTTGAGGAGGTGTGGACAGGGTACAAGTGGAGAGGGGGTTGGACTTGACTTGAAGAAGGGCCAGCTCATCCTGGAAAAAGACAGGAAAGTTTTATCATTTGACACCCCCTCCAAATTATACAAAGCACTCTCCTGGCTTGTATATGTTAGCAGCTCTTCCACACAACATAAAAGCTTAAAGCCTGCCTTTGGACTGCCAGTCTGGCATTGATGATGATGATACAGCTTCCTTTATGGACCGTAATAAATAACTGGGCTGGGCGTGGTGACTCCTGCCTGTAATCCCAGCACTTTGGGAGGCCAAGGCGGGAAGATCGCTTGAGCCCAGGAGTGCGAGACCACCGTGGGCAACCTAATGAGACCCCCATCTCTACAAAAAAGAACTGAAAACATGTTAGTGATACTTATTTTTATTCTAAGCGGATGGGGCAAGAAGGAGGGGAGAGCAGCAGGCAGTTTGGGAAGGAAGAGGAGCCTAGTGGCCTGAGCAGCCAGGACAGGGAAGAGAAGGGGAGACCAGAAGACCAGAGAGTCTTGCAGAGTTGAGCTTCCAGAGCCCCCTGGCTTGCAGAGGCTCGTGGGCATACTGACACAATGGAATACTACTGTGTAATGAAAAGGACGAGCAGCGTGGCTGAATCTCACCACCATCCTGCAGAGCCCAAGACACAGATACACACCAGGGCGTGCAGCAGGGTTCCTTCCAAAGTTCAAAGTCGAATGAAAGGAATCAAGATAGGTCAGGATGGTGGTTCCTGGGATGAAGGGGGCTGTTGGCTGGGAGGGAAATGAGAGCTTTAGGGGGCTAGACACTTCTAGCTTGATCTGAGTGATGGCTACTCAGGTGAATGTATTTAAAAAAACATATTGAGATTACATTTACAATTTCTGTACTTTACTGTATGTTAAAATGTATGTCAGTTAAAGAGAAAAAGAGGGCCAAGCATGGTGGCGCACACCTGTAGTCCCAGCTGCTTGGGAGGCTGAGGCGGGAGGATCACTTGAGTGCAGGAATTCAAGGCTGCAGTGAGCTACAGTTGTACCACTGTACTCCACCCTGGGTGACAGAGCAAGACTCTGTCTCTTAAAAAAAAAAAAAAAAAAAAAAAGCAGCTGGACTCAGAGCTAGACTTTGACAGGAGGGCAGTGGGAGGTAATGGGAAGGGTGTGGGTGTTAGAAAGGTCCTCAGGGGCAGTTGGGGGATTCATGAAGGGGAAAGGCCCGTGACTGGCTGTTTGACCCTAGGAAAGCCCCTGCCCCTCTCTGGACCTCCTTTCTCCCACCCAGTCCTCACAGGAGTGCAGGCAGAACAGAAATAGGAGAGGGAAGGAGCCAAAATCACCATGAGACTGAGCCTCTGGAGGACAGAGCCCTCTGATTCATGTTTGCAGCCCAGCTCCTGGCTCAGGGCCTTCAGGAAGTGTTGATTTGGTGAGGGGGGTGCAAAACCTGCCAAAAGTGGGGGCATCCAGGCCTGATCCCCACAGTGGAGAATGAGGGCAGGTGGCCCAGGGCAGATCCAAGATAATTCAGAACACAGGATCTCGTGTATGTTCTCCTGGGTTCTTAGTCAAAAACCCCTTCTCACTGGTTCTGACCTTGCCTCAGCTGAAACCAACATAGGATGACTTCAGGCCATCCCAGGCATTCAGAGGGTTCGTTTAATGACATTCACTGAGGCCCTGTCTACGCCAGGCCCTTGGTGTTGAAGACATCGTGAACAAAAATGAAAATAGAATGTGGTGATCTCCTGAGTGTCTGAATGGGCCAGGTGGCTAAGTGCTGGGGCTCTGGGGCCAGGCTGCCTGGGTCATAGCCTGGCTCCAAACTGCTTTGCTGTGGCTTTGGGCAGTTACCTCATCTGTAAAATGGGACCAACAGTGCCTACCTTGCCTCCTTTTGTGAGATCACTTATTAAAAGGGCTTAGCGTGGTGCTTGACCCATTATTATTATTATTATTATTATTATTATTATTATCACTTGAGACAGGGTCTCACTTTGTCACCCAGGCTGGAGTGCAGTGGCACGATCACAGCTCACTGCAGCCTTGACTTCCCAGCCTCCTCAAGTGATCCTCCCACCTTACCTTCCCAAGTAGCTGGGACCACAGGTGTGTGCCCCCACACTGGCTAATTTGTTGTTGTTTGAGATGGAGTCTTGCTCTGTTACCCAGACTGGAGTGCAGTAGCACGAGCTCGGCTCACAGCAAACACCGCCTCCTGGGTTCAAGTGAATCTCCTGCCTCAGACTCCCAAGTAGCTGGGATTACAGTCACGCACCACCACGCCCAGCTAATTTTTGTCTTTTCAGTATAGACAGGGTTGCACCTGGTCTCCAACTCCTGGCCTCATGTAGATCTGCCCACCTCGGCCTCCCAAAGTGCTGGAATTATAGGCGTGAGCCACCATGCCTGGCCAGACCTAATGTTATTATTGTGATAGGGATAGGTTTATGAGGCTATAGGAGTGTCAGACCGGGCCTCCTGAGGAGGGGACATATTAGCTGAGGCCTAAAGGAGGCATAGGAAGGAGTTTGCCAGCTACAAGGGAGTGGAGGCAAGGAAAGAGAGGTCCCAGAAGAATGAGTTTGGCAGGGGCTTTGGCAACACTGCCAGGAGGGCTTCTTGCAGGGGAAGGGTGTCAGCACTATCTGGAGGTCTCATCCAGTTCCTTTCCTGAGTCCCTGCCTTTACTCCCCAGGTGGGCTGGCCTCCAGAGGAAGGGCAGTTCGTGGCAGAGGCTCCAATTTAGCTCTCAGGGATGAAGGGGCGAGGCTGGCTGTGGACTTTAAGGGAAATCCAAAGATAGCTCAGCAGAAAAGGATGACTCGAAGCCTGATCTTCCCCTCAAGAGGAGGGAAGCAAGAATGAATCAGCCCCTCAAGCTGGAATGAAGTTGCGGCGGGAAGTCAGTCCTGGGTTTGTGGCCCAAGGCCACTCTGCCTCTGACTCACCTTGGCAGTGGGGTGGGATGGGTGTGAATCTGGGCTCTGCAGCCTGGATTCCTAGCTTCCGGCTGGGGGCCTGAGGGGAGGCCTGGCTCCTCTTGAAACCTCAGTTTCTGGATCTATGCAGTGGGGTAAGGAGGGTCAGGAGAATGGTTATGGTGACTTACAAACAGAGCAGGGCACACAGTAGGGCCTCTGGAAGTGCCAGCCCCCTCCTTTGCCCCCTTCCCTTTCACATCCTCTCTTCAGCGGATGTGAAATGGGTATGTGGGTGGTTTGGGGAAGTTTGGGGCTTCTGTTAGTCTCTTGATGGGTGAGTTGTCAGCTAGATTCTGGTAAGGCATGAATAGAGGGAGAAGAGCAACAAAAGATCAGAAAAAGGGCAGCCGCGCATTGTGTGTGAAAATCAAAAACAATAATAATGATTCTTGGCTAGGGACAGTGGCTCATGCTTATAATCCCAGCATTTTGGGAGGCCGAGGTGGGCAGATTGCTTGAGCCCAGGAGTTCAAGACCAGCCTCTGCAACATAGTGAAACCCCATCTCTACTAAAAATACAAAAATTAGCCAGGCATGGTGGCAGGTGCCTGTAATCCCAGCTACTTAGGGGTAAGGCAGGAGAATCGCTTGAACTCAGGAGGCAGAGGCTGAAGTGAACCGAGATTGTGCCATTGCACTGGAGCCTGGGTGACAGAGCGAGACTCCATCTCAAAAAAAAAAAAAAAAAAAAAAAAGATTCTTTCTCACATATTTGGTTCCTACTAAATGCCTCTGGGCTACTCCATGTTTTAATCTTCACAGCAGTCCCATGGGGAGACAGTCCCATTTTACAGGTGAGGTAAACTGTTCAGAGGTGAAGCCACTTACCCGAGGTCACACAGCCAGTGGATGGCAGAATCAGGATTTGGAACCTGATCTGTCTGAGTTCAAAGCCATTGCTCTTTGCCTCAGATCTGGGCAGGGGTTTGCTGAGGACTGCCCAGCCTACAGACCTGAGAGGGCACTTAGAGGAGGAGGCCTCTGAGACAGGTTCAAACAGGGCAGCAGTCTTCCACTGGATGGTCTGCCAGTGAGGAGTGTAGATATGTTTAGAGAGAAATGGCAACTTCTGGCTTTAACATTTATTACAAAGATCAGAGCAGAGGCTGGTGAGTTACACTTCTTCCTCCCCACCAAGTGCTCTCTGCAGCTCTGGAAAAATGGTGTCCTCTTTGTTGTCCCGCCAGGGGGCGCCACCTCCTACCCGCCCCAGCCTCATACCTAGTTCTTCAGCTCGGCCAGCGGTAACTGAAGCCTCCCAGAATCCTGGATCCGGGCCCCTAGTACCCTCTGCCCCAGGGACCCAGGAGTCCGGCCTCCAGGCGCCTCCACTTGTGACTGAGCTGGAGGTCGTCCATAGCAGCATAGTGATTTTGATGAGGGTATGCAGAGTGGGGGTGACCATGTTCCCACCTGGGGCCTCAGGTGGGCCAAGGCCTCCCCACTTTAGCCAGCGTCCTCTCCAGCAGCCATCACAAGCCAACCCACTCCAAGCCGGGGCCCCCTTTGGTCCTTGCACTTGAGGTGCTTTGTTCAGGGCCAGGGCAGGAGTGGCAGAGACGACGTACATCACCTCAGTCCTGGGGAAAGTAGCCTGGTTCCTCCGTGGGTCCTGGAGAGACGGAGAGACTGATGGAGAGGCAGGTCAGGAAGAGGGAGAGGGAGAGTGAGAGTGGGACACACCGAGGTGCAGACAGAACCTGCTGAGCAGAGGTGGGAGGCAGGGGGTAGGTGTTTCCGGGCCCCGAGGCCAGGGTGCAGGAGGGCATTTAGACAGACACATTGAATGGACAGAGCCAGAGAATGTGCCCAGGACAGGCAGAGAGAGAGAGAGAGAAAGAGAGAGAGAGAGAGAGACCAAGCAAAGAGGGAGAAGGGCATCAAGGGTCAGTGAAGGGGAGAGGGAACACCATCTTCCTTCACTGCCAATCCAGCCCTGAACTGAGTCCTTTCCTCCAGACAGTGCCAGAGCTGACGAGAAAAGGTGGCCGTGTCTCCCAGCCATCCCCTGCCCCCTTGGCCACAGAGGGTGCTGGCCACAGGAACCCTTCCTCCGGGATGCCTTCCTGCCCAAGTCCCAACCCCCTCACCAGCTACGTGGACTGCTGGCTGGGTTCTGGAAGCTGCCTCGGCCCCAGGGCAGTGCTAAGCAGCTCAGTCAGGGCGTCCAGCTTCCCCGCCAGCGTGTCAATCTGCTTCTCTAGGGCCCGGTGTGAGCTGCTCAGATTCTGCTGCAGGTCATACAGGATCATGTGCATCTGGACGGGAGGAGAGGATCAGAGGTGTCAGGGGGGTGGGGTCGACCCCTGCCTGCTCCATAGCGTAAGGCAGTGGAACCAATATTGACTACATCCTTGTGGTCCTCTGAGGATTATCCTCAATAATAACTGTTACCATGTACCACTTCCCAGCTACCTGCCCAGGTGTTTCCCTGTATGGTTTAAAATCCTCCTAAAAGCCACTGGGAATGGGAATCCTGTTCCCATCTTATAGCTGAGGAAACAGGCATGGAACCGTTAAATGACATGCCCAAAGCAGCTCCTGAAGTAAGACCTAGAACATAGTAGGTGCTCATTAAATATTTATAGCATGGATAGTGCCTGACTTCCAAATCCACATAGTCTTTTACTACACTCTCTGGCTAGGATTCACAACTTGCTTGATCCCTGAAGGTTTGTGGGTTTTCTGTGGAAATTCTTGAATTCTGTGTTTTTGGCTTGATAACCTTCAGAAATTACCGCCTGCCAATTCCTGCCGATCTGGGCCACCGCCTCCTCACTGAGACCTGCCATGCGGTTTTGGGGCCTGCATCTGTGACCGTGCTTACCATGGCATTGGTGCCAGGGGCCACTGTTTGAACTGCCATGGGCTAACGAGAAAAAGCAAAGGCCACCGGATAAGCAGAAGATGCTGTGAGCCAGGCCAAGGGGGTGTTGTGACATCACTGTCCCTGAGCACCGGCAAAATCAAGTGGTCTCAGCAGAAGGGGGCGGGTAGCTGAGTCACGCCTTGGCCAGGCAAACTTGCATGGAAGTCCCTGTGGCCCTGAGCACCCGTCCACAAGAGCAGCAGAGATTGAGTTTTACGGAAACAATGTCACCTGTGTCCTTGTCAGTGTTGTTCATTTTAATTGTATTGGTTTTGCCATCTATGGGCTTGGTTTGTAAATTTGCTTTGGTTTTATTGTATGAGTTGTAGTTGGAAGGAATTTTATATCCGTCCACATGTAAGTAACTTAACAATAAAAATAATTTGAAACCAAACACTGGGGTTCTTTGTGCAATTTTTTTTTTTTTTTCAGTTTGTAAGGGATCTGTTCCTTGCATGAATGTAAGAAGCTCTGTGTTGCATCATTCATTCCTTCCTTCCTTCCTTCATTCAACCACAGACCTTTACTGACAGCCTGTGTGTGCCAGGCTCCTGCCAAATTTCCCTGTTCTAGAGCCAGATTTCCCTCCCTGTGGCCCCAACCTCCCCCTTCTTCGAGACATCCTCCCATGGGATCCTAGTACCTTGGAGATGTCCACCATGGAGTTCACTTGTTCCTGGAGCTTCCGGTGTTTTAGCCGCACCTGGCGGAACCTGTGGGAAGAAGTGGGGAGTCAATTTTACAAGGCTGGTCCCTGAATGTGGCTATAGCTCAGGGGTGGAATGAAGGGAGGAGAGGCACATGAAGCAACAAAACAAAGACAAAACGTTGTCAAAGAGCTGAAAGAGTGGGAGGGGATGACTGCACCGCACATCCCCATGAGCCCCCATCCCCAGTAGAAACCCAGGTACCCAGGTCCACAGACACGCCAAGATATGCAAAGACAAACCAGCACAGACACACAGAGTCATGCATGGTCAGATCCAGGTGGACAAGCTGTTGAGTGAGACCACACCTGGGTGTCCTGACCTGGACGGGCATGGACACGCACACACACAAGCCGTGCAGAGAGGTGACTTGGACATGGGTGCACATGGACACATGTGCATACAAAGCGCCCTCACGCGTTGATGGCAGCCAGCAGCCTGCGCTGATGCCTGCGGGCAGCTCGAGACTCCTTCCTGCGAGTATGTTTGTAGAACATCCAGGCTTCTTGTAGCACTCGGGCAGCGGACTCCTTCATCTGGGGGTGGGTGGCACAGTGTCCATGGAGATAGACCCTTACGGTTCTGGGAAGGCAGGGCTCGGGCTGGGACTCGGGTCCTAGGGGAAGCGGGGGAGCTTGGACTCCTGCCTCTTGAAAGAGGGGTGTGCCATGGGGGCCATATGCCCATCCTCACCTCTTTGGTATACTGGATATCCATCATGAAATTGTGCACGTGCTTTTCTGCCTTGTTAAACTCCAGCTTCCGGGCCACCACGGCCACCAGCAGGGCTGTGCAGCAGACCCCCTGTGGGCACAACAGGTACTGTGGCATGAGGCTGTGCCACCGACTCCCTCCTTGAACCCTCCCAACAGCCACAGAAGGCAAGCACAATATCCCCAGTTGACAGACAAGCAAACAGGCTCAGAGAGGAGAGCCAAGGTCCCAGTTCAGAATGGGGGAGCTAGAATCATAAATCGCCTATGTACGAGCCCAAATTTGATGTGTAGTATTCACACTCGCAGGATGGCCTCTTGCATTAGGGGTATGATTGGAGGAGCGAGAGGAAGGCTGGGTTCTGAGCCAGGGGCAGGCCTCTGGGTCCTCACTGCTGACATGGTCGGCCATTGCATTGTGGAGGGTGTCCCTCCTTCTCCCACCTCCACAGCCTCTTCCTAACTCCAGCCCTGTCCTCTCTCTCCTGGACCATCTCCAGCTTCCCACTCATCCTCCCCTAACCGCCTTGGACCCCTCTAATCTCCTAGGCTTCCACTGCCCTGAACTTCTCAGCCTGGCTACCAAGGCCTTCCAAGGTCTACGCGTCTCACCGAGACAACTCAGCCCTGGCTCCATTCTGCCTGCCCTCCCTGAGCACCTTCCTGCAAACACTCATTCTCCTCCCTTCCTTCTCCCAATGCTCCTGGCCCTTCATGGCCTTGCCGATTCCTGGCTGCTTGTGGCACCTGCTCACCTGTCCCCTAGTTAGAATGAATCGTCCTAGGAAGCATCCCCCACCCTATAGTTTCAGCTCTTGATCACCCAGAACAACTTCCAGTCACAAATACTGGCTCCAGGGGACTGCCTGGGTTCCAATCCCAGCTCTGAGCCAATTATTTAATCTCTCAGTATTTCAGTGTCTCATCTGTGAAATGGGCATGGCCTCAACAGGGTTACTCGGTGGATTTCATGAGTTACCCCTGGCAAGTGTTTAGGGCACAGACTGGCACAGAGTATGTGCTCAGTAAAAGTAAGCTATTATGGGCCGGGCGTGGTGGCTCATGCCTGTAATCCCAGCACTTTGGGAGGCCCAGGTGGGTGGATCACGAGGTCAGGAGATCGAAACCATCCTGGCTAACATGGTGAAACCCTGTCTCTACTAAAAATACAACAAATTAGCCGGGTATGGTGGCGGGCGCCTGTAATCCCAGCTACTCAGGAGGCTGAGGCAGGAGAATGGCGGGAACCCGGGAGGCCGAGCTGAGAGTGAGCCGAGATGGCGCTACTGCACTCCAGCCAGGGTGACAGAGCGAGACTCTGTCTCAAAAAAAAAGTAAGCTATTATGGCTCAACTGTGCCATGGAACCTTTCTTTTTTTTTTTTTTTTTTTTTTGAGACGGAGTCTCGCTCTGTCGCCCAGGCTGGAGTGCAGTGGCCGGATCTCAGCTCACTGCAAGCTCCGCCTCCCGGGTTCACGCCATTCTCCTGCCTCAGCCTCCGGAGTAGCTGGGACTACAGGCGCCCGCCACCTCGCCCAGCTAGTTTTTTGTATTTTTTTAGTAGAGACGGGGTTTCACCGTGTTAGCCAGGATGGTCTCGATCTCCTGACCTCGTGATCCGCCCGTCTCGGCCTCCCAAAGTGCTGGGATTACAGGCTTGAGCCACCGCGCCCGGCCGCCATGGAACCTTTCTGCCAGGAGCAGGCTGTGAGCTCAAGTGCACATCGCCCTATCTCTCTAGGTTTCGGTTTCTCCTTTTGTCAAGTGAAGGAGGAGGTCCTGAGCGGCACTGCAGTTCCCTAACTGAGTCTCTGCCCCTCTTCCCTTGCTCTAAAGACTCACCACTGGGGGAGTGAAGGTCACCACATCCTTCACCTGTGCACCCAGGGACTGGGGGGATGGATATGTCTTTCCTGGGTCCACATCTGGGCTAGGTGCTGGTGGCTTAGATCCCCGAGGGTGAAGGAAACCCAATCTTGTAGGGAGGTGAAGGCCAAGGCATTAGGTGCTGGTCTCTAGAGGGGGCCAGGGCTGGGTGGGAGGACCTGAGTGACTGGGTCTACGGAGGGAAGGAGGTGGATGTTGGGGTTCAGGAAAAGGCTGACTCAGGCTGCAGAGCCTCTGCCTCATCCTCGAGGGCACAGGAGCTGGTGGGGAGGTGGCTGGATGCCTGGGCGCCCCCAGACCTGCTTACTGAGCACCTCCTGTGGGCTGGGTACTGTTGGAAGTGCTTTCCATAGTTGAACCCATTTAATCATCTCAGCAAGCCCATGAGGAGCATGCTAGCATCAGCATCCCCATTTTATAGGGGAGGAAAGTGAGGCCCAGAGAGATCACGTGGCTCGCCTGAGCTCCCCAGCCAGGAAGTGGCAGCCGCAGGATTTGGACCCAGGTAGCCTGGCCCCACAGGCATGCACTTGATAACTGGACTCTACACCCTTGGTGGAGGCTGGGAGACAATTTCTGGGTTCTGAAAGAAAATGGGGCTGGGAAGTCAGGAGCCTGGGTCCCTGAGGAGGATAAGGGCTGGGGCCCTAGGTTCTAGAGTGAGCAAGGCCTCAGGGACTGGATTCCTAGGTCTGATTTTTTATTTTTATTTTTTAAGAGACAGGGTCTCACTCCGTCACCCAGGCTGGAGTGCAGTGGTACGATCATAGCTCACTGGAACGTCAAACTCAGGCTCAAGTGATCCTCCCACTATATTTGGCCTCCCAAAATATTGGGATTACCAGTGAGTTTCTTGGTCTTGAAGAGAGAATGGGGCTGTGGGCGCCCCAGACACTCAAGTTTCTCAGGAGCTGTCCCTGAGAGCCTGTGTTGCCTCCATGGCTTCCTGGAGCCAGAGGATGACCACTTTGGGATGAGGATCAGGTCCCCAAGGGGGCCGTACTCACCATGACTCCAGTGCACAGGCAGACTATCTTGCCCCACATGGTGCCCGGCACCACGTCACCATAGCCGATGGTCAGGAATGTGATGGGGATCAGCCAAAGTGTGTCTGAAAGGTGCCCGGTGGCATTCACAGCCTGCCTATGGGGAAGGGTGGGTTAGTTCTAAAACCCCACCATGGAGGTTTCCATGATATTCAGTCCCCTTCCCTCTATGTCCTCCCCTCCCCTCCCCTCAACTCCCCTCCCCTCCCCTCCCAGTATACACCCATAGTCCTAAGAATCAGCTGGACAAAAAGCCATTAAGTTCTGAGCTTTGGAAAGGCTGCATGGCCTCCTCTCTGCTGTGTGACCTGGGCAAGTTGCTTAGCCACTCTGGGATCTGAGACTGGATCTGGACAATCCCATTGCCGGTATGGTCTCAGCTAGGCTACCTGGGCTGCTGTGGCATTCAGAGCACGTGGTTGAGGGTGGAGAGTCAAGAGGGGGCCAGAACCCAGTCAGACCCTGACTGGCGGCTGCATCCACCCAGAGGAAGGGGTATATTTTTCTAATTTCCACAAAGATGCTGTGTGGTCCAGAAGGGGCCCTATCAGGATCAAAAAGGACTGTAAAAAGGCTTGGTGGGACTCTGCCTTCCTTTCCCCTCACTTCACAGAAGGAGACATTTTTTTTTTTTTTGAGACGGAGTCTTGCTCTGTTGCCCAGGCGGGAGTGCAGTGGCCAGATCTCAGCTCACTGCAAGCTCCGCCTCCCGGGTTTACGACATTCTCCTGCCTCAGCCTCCCAAGTAGCTGGGACTACAGGCGCCCGCCACCACGCCCGGCTAGTTTTTTATATTTTTTAGTAGAGATGGGGTTTCACCGGGTTAGCCAGGATGGTCTCGATCTCCTGACCTCGTGATCCACCCGTCTCAGCCTCCCAAAGTGCTGGGATTACAGGCTTGAGGCACCGCGCCTGGCCAGAAGGAGACATTTAAGTCCAGCCATGGAAGGGATTGAAATATTGAGATTTGTCTAACTTTGTCCACAAGCCCCTTGCTGCAAGATAAGCAGGGAAAACTTCATTCGTGAGAGCCCCAGACACCCCAGACCCACCAGGTTAGAGTTTCTAGGAGCGAAGATAGAATCTGAACTGTTTACAAACCCCACCCCCCTCATTCCCAAGTACATTCTAGTTTCAGGACTTCTGCCTTGGAATTTGGAACTTTGACTTCCTCCCCATTCTCCCATCATTCAGATGAGAAACATGGTGGGGGGATCATTCATTAATCCTGATTCTGACCAATTTCCCAGTTGGGAAAACTAAGATCCTGGGAGGTGAAAGAGTTTAAAATCATGACAGAGGGCCGGGCACAGTGGCTCACGCCTGTAATCCCAGCACTTTCCGAGGCTGAGGCAGGCAGATCATGAGGTCAGGAGATCCAGACCATCCTGGCTAACACAGTGAAATCCTGTCTCTACTAAAAATACAAAAAATTAGCCGGGCATGGTGGCGGGTGCCTGTAGTCCCAGCTACTGGGGAGGCTGAGGCAGGAGAATGGCTTGAACCCGGGAGGCAGAGCTTTCAGTGAGCCAAGATTGCACCACTGCACTCCAGCCTGGGCGACAGAGCAAGACTCCGTCTCAAAAAGAAAAAAAAAAAAAAATCATGACAGAGTCCAGGCATGGTAATCCCAGAACTTTGGGAGGCCGAGGCAGGAGGATCACTTGAAATCAGGAGTTCAAAACCAGCCTGGGCAACATGGTGACATGGTCTCTACTAAAAATACAAAAATTAGTCAGGTATGGTGGTGCACACCCATAATCCCAGCCACTTGGGAAGCTGAGGCTCGAGAATCGCTTGAAGCAGGGAGGCAGAGGTTGCAGGAAGCAGAGTTCGTGCCACTGCACTCTAGCCTGGATAACTGAGACTCCATCTCAGAAAAAGAACTGTCAGGGAGACTACAGATGGTGGAATGTGACACTCATTTTTCAGATGAGGAAACTGAGGCTCAGAGAGGAGAGATCTAAAGCCAGATCTTCTCATTCTCCTCCTGCCCTGAAGGATCTTTGCCACATACACTAGACCAGAGGTTCTCAACCTTGGTTGGGCCATACAATCACCTGGAGGGCTTGCTAAAGCGGATTGCTGGCCCTACCGTTCAGGATTCAGTAGGTCTAGAAGGGACCTGAGAGTTTTCATTTGCAAGTTCCCAGGTGATGCTGCTGGTCCTGAAACCACACTTTGAAAACCACTGGCTGAGATCACTCCCAACCTCTTTCTCTGTAAGGGATAGAAATTGAGGTGCGGCTTCGGGTTACACAGTATCCAGGCGGCAACCAGGATCTAGTTCCAATTCCCTGCATGGAATTATTTTCCAGAGAAGCTCCAAATCATCCCCTTCTAAGGTCACAGAAAGCACCCACCTACAGTGCATTCTGTGCTAATTTGGAAAATATGTCCCCTTCCTCCAAGGCAGACGCAACCCTTTAGGCAGGTCCCAGAGACAGGTTTGGAGACCGAACAGATGGCCTGGAAACCTGAGGCAGTAGAAGTCCAGGAGCCAGAAGGGAAGGGCTTTTTAGGGTCTGTGTGTGCATTTGGGGAGACTGAAGGCTGCACATGGAGGATTGGCTGGGGGCTTGTCTGTTGGTTCCTCTCACCCCAGTTGATGCGAGTGTGGGCAAATTGCAGCCAGCAAGAGGAGAAGGGGTCAAAGTGTGAACTTTGACCTCTGCTTGGTCCTAGGGGGCCTCAACCTGCACCGCGGCACAAGATGGCCACCGCGGCTGTCCGGGGTTCCCTCCCCTGCGCATTTATGCCTCCAGCACCCTCACCTCTCGGCCACGGACAGCACCCAGGCCGTGGTCAGCCAGAGGCCAAGCGTGAGGCCGAGCAGCAGGCGGCCGGGGTGCGTGTTCATGTAAAGCTTGGCCACGAACCAGTGGCGGAAGCGGACTTGGTTGAGAGCGCCGATGCTGCGGTAGGAAGCGTTGAGCAGGACGCCGCTGCGCAGGAGCACGGCGCGGGGCACCAAGTAGAGACGCAGCAGCATGGCCAGGGACAGCAGCGCTTCCCCTTGGCCCAGGAATCCCGGCCAGGGCTGCGGGGAGGTCAGCGGCGCCCCTAAATCCTGCGCGCACGGCGGGCCCCGCATGGGCGCCGGGTGCAGCCCGCACACCACCAGCTCCAGCACGATCTGCGCCGCCTGCCGCCCGGTCAGCGCCACGCGCCAGTCCCGCAGCCCGTTGTCGGTCATGAACAGCTGCGGGGAACGGGCCAAGAAGGGAGGGGTCAGGCGCAGGTCAGGCGGCGGCCCGCGCCTCCCTGCGCCCTGAGATAAGTGGGGTGTGCCCGCCTGGCCGGGAGGGAGGAAGATAGAGCAGGGCGGGAGAGGGATAGGGAGGGAGCGGGACAGGACTTGTGGAAGACATCTCTCCACTTTCTCCTCCTTCCCCACCGTCCACCCCACTAGTTTCAGCCCACTTCCTGCCTTTGAACACTGAGTGCCGACTGTGTGCCTGGCATTGTTCTATGTGGTAAGGATACACAGTGAACCAAACAGACCCGCCTGCCTCCCTAGAGCTTGCATTCCACGTGTCTGGAGCTCGCTCCTACTTCTGTTTCGGTTGACACGCCTAATAACTGTAATAATAATATCAGCAATAACAAAGCCTTACGCCTGTAATCCCAGCACTTTGGGAGGCTGAGGTGGGTGGAACACTTGAGGTCAGGAGTTCGAGATAAGCCTGGCCAACATGATGAAACCCCATCTCTACTGAAAAATACAAACATAAGCCGAGCATGGTGGCGCACACCTATAGTCCCAGCTTCTGAGGAGTGTGAGGTGGGAGAATCACTTGAACCCGGGAGGCAGAGGTTGCAGTGAGCCGAGATCACGCCACTGCACTCCAGCCTGGGTGACAGAGTGAGATTCCATTTCAAAATAAACAAAAACAAAACAAAACAAAACAATAACAATAGCAAAATCAGCATGTACTGGGCACTGTGGATACGCCAGACACTGCTCTATCCCATTTACATGTTGTGACTTAGTAAATATCCACAGCCCAGTGAGATTGATATTATTTATTATTGCCACCATTTTATAGATATGGAAACTGAGGTCCAGGTCCCTCCCATGGGCAATGGTGCACTGAGCTACAGACCATTTGACTACTCTATGATAAGATGATAATGTGCACTGTTTACTGGGCACCTCTTATGTGCCAGGCACTGCTCAGAGAATTGCCACACATGACCGATAATCCCCATTTTACATGCAAAGTTATGATAGGAGAGGCGGAAGAGGGGAAAGGGAATGGAGGAACAGCATCTGGGGCAATGGGGCAGTGGGCGATGGGATGTGTTTGGGTGAGACCCAAGGTGGAGTATGGATGGGGAGAATTCCTGGGTCTGGGGCAAGAGGGAGGTTATTGGCACAGAGATAGGGTGATTAGGAGTGGGCACCCCTAGGACTGGGCCAGGTGCAGTGGCTCAAGCCCGTAATCCTAGCACTTTGGGAGGACAAGGTAGGCAGATTGCTAGAGCTCATTTGTTGGAAGCCAGCCTGGGCAACACAGTGAAACCCCGTTTCTACTAAAATACAAAAAAATTAGCCGGGCCTGGTGGCATCTGCCTGTAGTCGCAGCTACTTGGGAGGCTGAGGCATGAGAATTGCTTGAACCCAGGAGGTGGAGGTTGCAGTGAGCAGAGATCGTGCCACTCCACTCCAGCCTGGGCAACAGGCCAAAAAAAAAAGGAAAGGAGTGGGCACCTCTGGGACCTTAGGTTGCATGGGGACTGGATTGGGGATGCGATGTTGGAGCACAGAGATCTGGAAGGCTGAGGTTGCCTGGGAGCAGAGTGGACAGAGGCCTGGGGGCAGAAGCAGGGCTGCAGGTTCGCTCTCAGCATCTGTGAGTGTGCAAGAGGGGACCAGGGGCTACAGGGGAAGAGCGGGGCTGGTTGGGGAGGCTCTGCCTGTCTGCTTGTGGTTCATCCCATCTGGGTGGGTGAGGGTGTGGACACAGCATCTGGGGCAGAGGAACTTCATTACTCAGATCAGGAGGAGGAGGAGGATGGAAAGTATGAGCTGACAGGGCACTGAGGGGGTTGTGGGGAGCAAGGCTTAGGGGCGGGGCCTGCCCTACCTGGACCTCTTTGGCGTGAAAGGCCACGATGAGGCAGAGGAGTAAGAAGGTGGAAATGCTGATCATGCATTTAACCAGGAACAGGTAGAGCGCCCACTGTCAGGAGGGACAGAAAAAGGAGTGTGAGATCCCAGGTCTCCCTCCACCTGGCCCTCCACCTTTCCTTCAAAACCACCATTTTTTTTTTTCGATTCCCAATTTTCCTAGCCTCCTTCCCCCACAAACCAGTCCCTCTTGATGTATCGGTTCTGGGGAAGTCTCAAAACCATCATCTGGGCCCAGTGCGGTGGCTCACACCTATAATCCCAACACTTTGGGAGGCCGAGGCAGGCGGATCACCTGAGGTCGGCAGTTTGAGACCCCCTGGCCAACATGGTGAAACCCAGTCTCTACTAAAAATACAAAAATTAGCTAGGTGTGTAATCCCAGCTACTTGGGAGGCTGAGGAACCAGAATCTCTTGAACCCAGGAGGTGGAAGTTGCAGTGAGCTGAGAGATCGCGCCACTGCACTCCAGCCTGGGCAACAGAGTGAGTCTCCGTCCTGAAACAAGCAAGCAAGCAAGCAAACAAACAAAAAACCACCATCATCTGGTCCCCAGGAATGCTCTATTTCTCCCCAACAGCTCAACCCTGTTCAGATGCTGGTGTCTACCCTCTTCCTCAGCTCTTCTCCCAAGACCCATATCCATGAAGGGGGGCCTTGAAACTCACATTCCTTCTTATTCCTGTCCTGTTTCCCATCAAAAATAGTTCTGCAGGGGTGTGTGTGTGTGTGTGTGTGTGTGTGTGTGTGTGTGGTGTCTAGAAAAAGACATCTAGCTTCTGGAGAGTGCCCCCTCCCCTTCCCTTCCCACCCAGCTGGTGTTGCCCTAGAAACCAACTTCAACCATCCCCAACCCCAAATCTGGAAGAATGTAGAAACTACCATTCAGTCCTCAAAGACTGAATCACACCCTTTCCTGCTCTCATCCAGAGGGCTGAGTCCCTGAGACCCCAGCCTCAGCTCTGAGCCAGCCCTCTCAGTTCTGCCTCCCTGCAGCTCCCCACCCCCCACCCCGCCCCTCTCTTCTGGCTCTAAGCCCAGGGCAGATCTGGCCGGAAGCACAGGGCCTCCAGAAACCACGGAGCAGTTGTTGCTTTTTTTTTTTTTTTTTTTTTTTTCCTCTCTTTGTGTGGCACAACCTTGGAGGAATCTAGAATTCTGGAGAGAGGGATTTAGAGGGGACTGGGACTGTTGGATTTCCTAAGAGGGGTTGGTCCCTGCCTGGCGGGTATTTGCAGGGGGAGGGGTCCACGTGGGCATCCTTACAAACCATTGCACCTGTTTCTCCTAAGAGGGCTGCCAGCTCCCCTGGCTGGGCCAGCACCACGCCTCTGAGCAGGGGAAGAGAGCCAGTTTCCTGCCCCAGGGGCTGCTCCCCAACCCCCTACCAGAACAATAGTGCTGTTGTCACCAGCCCTCCCCCACCTTCTATGGCCCCCTGGTTCCCTGCCTCCTTCTTCAGTCTGTCTCAACCCTCCACACCACTAGACAACAAGCCCCCTCCTCACACTGCAATTCACTTCTCTGGTGGTCTTCTCTACTTTTCCAGTTCCTCTTCCCCCAAATCCTGGACCTGTCTGCACTTGGGCCTGTACTCTGTTCTCTGAATTTCTCTGACTCTAGAGATGGTTGTTTCTGTCCCTCTATGTGTTTTGAGGGTCTCTGTTTCTATTGTCTTTTCTAACACCATGTGTGTATCTCTTACTGGTGGATTTCTCAGTAGCTTGATAGCCCTATTTGTCTTTCTGTTTAGCTGTACCTCTATCTTTCTGCATCTTTGTCTCCATCTCTCTATCTCTTTCTCTCCGTGTATCTCTGTGTCTCTGTCTCTCTCTGTACCTCTCGCCATCCCTCCTCCTCCACCCCACCTGGTGCTTTTGGATATCTCTATCTGGTTCCCTTGGACTTCCTAGGGTTTGGCACCTGCCTCTCTGCCAGCCCCTCCCCTTGGGGAGTAGGTGTCTGGGTCCTTTGCAGAAATGAGCTCATTAGATTGAGATGGAGGTGGTGAGGGGCCATGGGTGTTATTAAGAGAGACCTCAAAAGGGGACTGAGGAGCTGTGGCTCAGGCCTGTAATCCCAGCACTTTGAGGGAGGAGGATTGCTTGAGTCCAGGAGTTCAAGACCAGCCTGGGCAAACAAAGCAAGATCCCATCTCTACAAAAAATAAATTAAAAAGGGTGAAGGGTGACCCTTAGGGTCATGTATTTTAACCCTCACCCTAATTTACAGATGGGGAAATTGAGGTTCAGAGGGTTGGAACAGCTTCCCCAAGGTCCTACTGATAGAGGCGGTGACCTGGCCATGGTGGAGGGAAGGAAGAAATGAGGGGTGAGAAAGCAGAGGGGGGAAGTGGGGTAGGATGGACCCCGACTCTTCCCATCTGCCAGGGTCACTGTGTTCCCACCTTGGCTGCTGGGTGCGGTGCTTCGGCGTGGGAGCGGCGGCCAGGCCCCGGCCATGCTTCCTGTTGGCATGGACTTCGGCGGCCCCACCCCCTCAGTGCCCGCCGCCGGCCAGAGGAAGCTGCCTGTCTGACCCTCCATGTGACTCCTGGTCACTTCAGAGCTGCCCACCACCCCCTCCAGATCCGAGTCGGACATCAGACCCTCAGGAATCTACCCAAACTTCAAATCAGTGTCTGCTCCTGGCTCTACCAGCCCAGTTCTACAACCCTTCCGCCAGAGAGGTCTCCAGCCCCTCCTTTCCTGTTGAGTAAGTCTGTTCTCCCCTCAAGCCACTTATTCCAACCCTTGTCCTTCATCTGCCCCATCACTGGCCTGACCAGGGCTGGAATGTGACGGCAGCCTGCTGAGACCTGTCCTGACCCCACTTTCCCCTTTCTTCCCTACTCACCACGATCTTCAGAGTCAGCCCCTCTTCCCCAAAGACATTCAAAACCCCCTTCTCCTTAAGACTCAGGAATCCAGGACCCAGCCCCCTCCTTCCCTGGTACCTAGGGGTCCAGGCCCCTGTGAGCCTACCTCTCCACTATTTCCCTGACTAATTAGCATATGCAGATTTGGGGAGAAATCGAGCTTGTTAACAACGGAGACTGGGTTGGGGGTGGGATGGGGGAGGCAGGTCAGGGGAGAGGTTCCTTTCCCATTTCCCATCCCCACCCCCAGGCAGTTTTTTCTGTCCTTCACATCTAAGGCACTGGGTAAACATTAGAGGTTAGATAAGGACCAAAGAGCTGCCGCCTACTGGAAGAACTTTGTCTTTCCTCCACCCTCCCTTCACCAAACCTGGGGCTACCTCTCCCCTTACTGGCTCTTGGGGGACTTGAGTGTCTGATCAGCCACCCTCTGGCCTCCAGGGGTCCTGGACCTCCGGCCGTCTAATGACAGCATCTTCAAATACTGAAACACTGAAACAAATATTCCCTTCCTTGTGCAGAGGTCCCCAACAACTTACTCTCCCCTGGGAGCACCCAGGAGTCCCAGCCAAAGCCCATCCTCTCTCAGACCCAAGAGTCTAGGCTCCCAACCCCTCCTCCCTCAGATCCAGGAATCCTGACCATCAGTCCCTCCTCCCTCAGACCCAGGAGTCCTGACCCCAGTCCCTCCTCCCTCAGACCCAGGAGTCCTGACCCCAGTCCCTCCTCCCTCAGACCCAGGAGTCCTGACCCCAGTCCCTCCTCCCTCAGACCCAGGAGTCCTGACTTCCAGTCCCTCCTCCCTCAGATCCAGGAGTCCTGACCCCCAGTCCCTCCTCCCTCAGATCCAGGAGTCCTGACCCCAGCCCCTCCTCCCTCAGACCCAGGAATCCTGACCCTCAACCCCTCCTTCCTCAGACCCCGGAGTCCAGACCCCCAGTCCCTCCTCCCTCAGATCCAGGAATCCTGACCCCCAGTCCCTCCTCCCTCAGATCTAGGAGTTCTGACCCCCAGTCCCTCCTCCCTCAGATCCAGGAGTCCTGACCATCAGCCCCTCCTCCTTCAGACCCAGGAATCCTGACCCTCAACCCCTCCTTCCTCAGACCCAGGAGTCCAGACCCCAGCCCCTCCTCCCTCAGACCTGGGAGTCCAGACCCCCAGTCCCTCCTCCCTCAGACCCAGGAGTCCTGACCCTCAGCCCCTCCTCCCTCAGACCCACGAGTCTAAGCCCCAGCCCTTCCTCCCTCAGACCCAGGAGTCTTGACCCTCAGCCTGTCCTTCCTCAGACCCAGGAGTCCAAGCCCCCAGTCCCTCCTCTCTCAGACCCAGGAGTCCTGACTCTCAGCCCCTCCTCCCTCAGACCCAGGAGTCCTGACCCCCAGCCCCTCCACCCTTAGACCTAGGAGTCCCAGCTCCCAGCCACCATGCCGCACTCACCGAGCACCCCCCGAACCACAGCATCTCTGCATGCAGCACCATGAGTCCGATGCCAGTTCCCGCCAGCACCAGCGCCCAGCCGGCCAGAGACTTCTCCTGCTCCAACAAGCGCTTTCGGAGTCTCAGGGCCCCCAGGCCAAGCACCAGATCCCCGCCCATGGCCCCCGGGGTCTTGGGGCTCAGCCAGCTTCCTGCCCAGGGTCCCCCACCTCGCAGCACACACAGGGCAGCCACTGTGGCTTGCAGGTCGTCAGCCTGCTCTGCTGGCTCTGGGACTTTTGCTCTGAGGCACAGCAGAGCCCTGTGCCCTCTGGGGAGTGGTGGCGGCCAGGCAGGGCGGGGAGGGGCAGGGGAGGCCCCAGGGTAGGGGGAGGCTCCCCAGCTCCCCCTTTTGAGAATAAGGAGGGGCTAGGGTGTGTCTTGGGGCAGAGCAAGAAAGAGACGTCCATCCACGTGGGTAAAGACACACACCGACACACGATGGGCTTTGTCACACACAATGGTCTGTACCTTGTGACACACACCTCCACTCACCACACCCAGACACCGAAGGACACTCCACGGCCCAAGACAGAGACTAACACACCAGGGCACACAACACAACCTACACAGAGTGACTCACAACTCCCAGCAAGCTCCGAAACCCACAGCCACACCCAGACACCACACACATGGTGTGACACACACCAGCACTTAGCAAGCAGGCAGCGTCCCGTGGCACACACAGCCACACAAACATCGTCCACACACAGGCACAAATATTACACTCAAAGTTGTCACAACTTTCTCTGACACAAAGAGCCTCACCCAAACACCACAAATAGGATGATGCACATCTGTGGCCACACAAACACAATATACATCAGGTGTTACACAAACACATAATATATATTAAAATACTGACACCACACATCTACAGAAACACGGTGCGGTCCCAGTTTCCTAAACACTACACACCCTTGGAATGAAACCCGATATGTGCAGACACACAACATTTAGGGACATACCTAGAGCAGCCCCCAATCACCCAGCACCTAGAGAAATGCACATACATTGTGGCACCTGTTGACTTGAACACAAGTGCTCACGGTTATGATTCAAAACACACACTGATCCAGCGTGCTCCAGTGTGTGATGCGATTCCAATGTATGGTCAGAGGACACGCTGAGTGGACGCGTGCGGAGACCTACAAGGTACAGAGACACACGGAGAAACCCAAGCAGCACATACCTGAAGCAAGATGATTCTGGTATATTCTGGTCACACAGGACACGACCCAGGATGGTGCCCCGGGGGAGGAGGATGGGGTTGGACCTTCATAGACCCCAGTGCCCAAATGCAACATACGGCTGGGTGCAGTGGCTCATGTCTGTAATCCTAGCAGTTTGGGAGGCTGAGGTGGGAGGATCGCTGGAGCCCAGGCGTTTGAGACCAGCCTGGGCCACATAGCAAGATCCTGTCTCTAAAACAAACAAAAACAAGAAAATAAACGCAACATATACCTTTGACCCATGAGCCACACCCAAACATCACCGACAATACCGCCACACAACCCAGCACATGTTATATTCCAACATGCGTGGCCACACAGACAACACGCACGGAGTAATACACCAGCACACAGCAACACAAAACACATAGACACAATGTTTCCCAACACACCCAACCTTCCACAAACGACCACGTGTCCCATAAAACACCAGATGTCACCACTCACTGATACCACTGACACTGAGGCCTACCACCACCCACACAACACCAGCATCCGGGGAGCGGGACATATCCTCCGACATAACACACAGCTACACAAATACAAGACACTTGGGGTGGTTGGCACTCAGGCTGGGTGCTGGGGGCTGGGAAGGAAGAGGCCCTGGACAGAGACATGGACCCTGATGTGAGACACAATGTCACGTCCTTGAGTGATACACAATGTTACATACAGGAGACCCACCAAGAGAAAACACACACACTGCCACACACAGCAGCAAATGGAAGTGTGGAATGCGCACAGTGACTCTCAGAGTGACACACGACAAAGGACATCACCATGCGTCGTGGTATGAGCCACTCATGGGCCTGTATACCATACGCTCTGACACAGACCCAACCCTCCTGTGGAGACACACAGCCATGCACTGACCTGGTGACGCACATCGCCTCCCAGCGTCGTGCACTGACCTGGTGACACTGCCCTTGGCCTCATGCACACCCATCTGGGAGGAACCCGCGGACACAACCCTCCCCCTCCTTGTGTCCTAGGTCATGTGGGACCCTGGACCCACCAGCCCCAGGGAAGTGCGACATGCACAGACATGCCTGGTTGCACACCGAGGCAGCCCACACAAACACACCCAGAGACACCAAACCATACACACGGACACGCCCAGTGACAAAAACACAACCCTTGCGGGGGCTCCGCCCCTCGGCACACACGATTACCCACTCGGCGAGACTTGGCGGGAGAGGGCTGGAGACAAACCCGGGCGCGCCCAGACACCACACATGCGTTCACTTGGAGAAAGTGCAGCCGCCAGGCACTTCCAAGCCTGCAGCCTGGGTACCCCTGCCCACTGGCCGCCGGGCTCTCCACGTCTCCCTCCTCCCTCTCTGGCTCTTTCTCTAGTTCTTTGGGCCTTGCTTCCTGTCTCAGTCTCTCCTGGTCTGGAAGCCTCTGCTTTTGTCTTTTTTTTTTTTTTGAGATAGACTCTTGCTCTGTTTCCCATGGCTGGAGTGCAGTGGCGGGATCTCGGCTCACTGCAACCTCCACCTCCCACGTTCAAGCCATTCTCCTACCTCAGCCTCCCGAGTAGCTGATATTACAGGCATGCACCACCACACCAAGCTAATTTTTGTATTTTTAGTAGAGACGAGGTTTCACCATGTTGGCCAGGCTGGTCTTGAACTCCTGACCTCAGGTGATCCACCTGCGTCAGCCTCCCAAAGTGTTGGGATTACAGGCGTGAGCCACCGCGCCCGGCCAGGTTTGTCTTTATCTCTGTCTCTGTCTGTCTGTCTCTGTTTTTCTCTCCCGGTACCTTTGTCTCTCTCTGTCTCTCTCCGCTCTGTCTCTCTGTCTCTGCCTCTCTTAGCCTCTCTGTGTCTCTCTCACCTCTCTGTCCCTTTCTCCATCTTCCTGTCCCTCTCTGCTCCTCTGTTTCCTTCTCTCCCTGTCACTGTCTCTGTCATTATGTCTGTCTCTGTGTTTGTCATTGCCTGTGTCTCTGTCATCCTGTCTCACTCTGTCTCCATCTCTCTGTCTCTAGGACCCTCTGTTTTTGTCTGTCTCTTGCTGAATCGATGTTTCTCTCTGTCTCTGTTTCACTCTCTCCCTGCCTCCTGGTCTCCTTCTGGGTCTCTCTCTTCGGGCCTCTCTATGCTTGTCTCTGCCTCAGTTTCTCTCTGTTGTTCATTGGCACAGCTATGGACAACCTCGTTCCTTCCAGTTCTACCCCAGCCCCACTCAGAGGCTGAGGGCCAGTGACCCAGAGACTGCAGCCACCCGAGGGTCAGAAGCCACTAAATAGAGAGCGCTCCAGCTGCGGCCATGCCATGGCATCTGTGCCCCAGTTCAGGCACTTGTGAAAAATGGAGACAGAGACTGACACAGAGGGAGAGAGAGAATCAGAGACACCTCGAGTCGTTCAGCCCAGGGAAGGAGGGGGCATGTGTTAAAAAAAAAATCAAACAGACCCACAGGTGCAGAGAAACCGGAAAATAGAATCAAGACACGGAAGTTAGAGCACAGAAATTTTGTCTCCAAAGAGACTATGACTGAAATAGAAAAAGAGCAAAGGCCGGGCATGGGCATGCCTGGGTGGCAGTGATGGGGTTACAGTGGGAAGGGCACCTGCCTTCAAACTGCAGTCCTGGGATGCAGGGGTCAGTCCTAGGAAACTGCTTTGCTCCACAGCCAGCTGCTTCCAGCCCAGGGAGGGGTTAAGTGGGGAGGGAGAGGTGACTCAGGGCCCCAGGGCTTCTTGTGACTCACCATTGGTCTCAATCCTAGAGTGGGGAGTGGAGGCAGAGAGGGGTTTGTGTAAAAGAGAGGGAGAGGGAATAGTAGGGGACCTCAAAATGCCTAAGAAGAGGGGTCCAGGAGGAAGAAGCTGGGGGCCTGGACTCCTGGGTCTGAGGGAGGAGGGGCTGGGGTCTGGACTGCTGGTCTGAGGGAGGAGGAGCTGGATCTGGACTCCTGGGTCTGAGGGAGAAGGGGCTGAGGCCTGGACTCCTGGGTCTGAAGGAAGAGGATATGGGGTCTGGATTCCTGAGTCTGAGGGAGGAGGGCTGGGGCATGGACCGCTGGTCTGAGGGAGGAGGGGCTGGGGTCTGGACTCCTGGGTCTGAGGGAGGAGGGGCTGGGATCTGGACCCCTGGGTCTGAGGGAGGAGGGGCTGGGGTCTGGACCCCTGGGTCTGAGGGAGGAGGGGCTGGGTCTCATGTACTGGAAGAACTGATTCCAGAGTCTCCGGGATTTTTCCTTGGCCTTGTCCCAGTTGCACCACCTCTGTCGCGCCCCATCTCCGGGCCTGGAAAGAACCCAGGTGCCTCGGGGCCCAGCAGGAAGGGCCCAGGGACAAAGAGTTGTTTAACTGGGCAGGCTGGTGAAGGAGAGTGAAGCGGGTGTCTCAGGCGGAAAGGTCATTCATCGCCCAGGGCTTGTGCAGGGAAAGGCAGGGCTGAGCCCTGGCGAAGAGATCCTGAGAGTCAGAGGTCAGTGGCGGCAAATCCTCCACCGTCATCTCTGGGACCTTGGAGCCTGGAAGCTCCAGGGCTTATAAATACTGTCACCTGGTGTTCACTTAGGGAACTGCAGGCACTCTCCCTGTCCAGCCTGGTTTCTTGCCAGCATATAGCAAACACCTACTGAGTGCCAGGCACTGCTCAAGGAGTTGGCGATATGTAATGAACAAAAACAGACAAAATTCTTGCTCTTGTAGAGCTTCCAGGCTAAAGGAGGGAGACGTCGTGGTTCCATCAACCTCAATCTCTTCTTCGCTCTCAGTCTTCATTTTTCTTTCTGTATCTCATTGTCTTTCTGCTTTCTTTCTTTCTTTCTCTTTCTTTCTTTCTCTCTTTCTTTCTCTCTTTCTCTTTCTTTCTTTCTTTCTTTCTTTCTTTCTTTCTTTCTTTCTTTCTTTCTTTCTTTCTTTCTTTCTTTCTTTCTTTCTTTCTTTCTTTCTTTCTTTCTCTTTCTTCCTTCCTTCCCTCCTTTCTTTCTCTTTCTTTTTCTTTCTCTTTCTTTCTTTCTCTTTCTTTCCTTTCTTTCCTTCCTTCCTTCCTTTCCTCTTTTTCTTTCCTTCTTCTTTCTCTTTCTCTTCTTTCTTCTTTCTTTTTCTTTCTTTTCTTTCTTTCTTTTTAATTAAAAAACCTTTTTTTTCTTTTGTCATAAAAACAGGTCTCACTATGTTGCCAGGCTGGTCTCGAACTCCTGGTCTCAAGCCATCCTTCTGCCTCGTCCTCCTAAGGTGCTGGAGTTACAAGTGGGAGCCACCACGCCTTGTCTTGCTTCTCTGTTTCTATCTCCTGATCTTAGTCTCCAAGTGCATATTTTTCTCCTTTCTCCCTTTTTCTTCCTTTCTGCTTTTATTTTCTTCTTTGTATCTCTGTGTTCCTCACCAGTTAAAAAAAGTATGTATGTTATGTTATTACACAGAGACATACACCCGAATACTATATATAGTGTATGCAGATATGTAGTATAGTATATGGCATAGTATACAGATGTGTAGTGTATACAGATGTATATTATATACAGATATCTATATCTCACAATATGGGAGTCTAGAGACCTTGGTTTAAGCCTCGATGTGACCATTGCCTTTATTTATTTATTTATTTATTTATTTATTTGAGACAGAGTCTCGCTCTGTCACCCAGGCTAGAGTGCAGTGGCATGATCTTGGCTCACTGCAACCTCCACCTCCTGGATTCAAGTGATTCTCCTGCTTCAGCCTCCCAAGTAGCTGGTACTACAGACGTGCACCACCACACCAGGCTAATTTTTGTATTTTTAGTAGAGACAGGGTTTCACCATGCTAGCCAGGCTGATCTTGAACTCCTGTCCTCAGATGATCCACCTGCCTCAGCCTCCCAAAGTGCTGGGATTACAGGGGTGAGCCACCATGCCCGGCCTAACTTTATTTTTGTATGGAATATATCATATGTACAGCCTGGTTTAGAGACAAACCTGAGTTCAAGCCTAGTTGCCATCCATAGTTGTGTGCTCTGTGAAACTTGTAAAAGAGGGATTATGTTTCCTATGTGACAGGGCTGCTTGAGGCTTAGGTGAGAGAGGATGTCTGGAGCCCTAATACTGGGCCTGGTCTATGTTAAACTCTTGTGATACATTGTCTCCCAAGTTGCCTGCCAGTGACTTCTCCCTTCCCTGCACTGACAGGTGGCTCCTCCCATGAAGAGATACAGTATGTTCCTTCTTCAGTCTATCTGGCTCATGACTTGCTTTGACTAATAGAATGTGACAAATGTGACACTGGACCAGTTCCACGTCCAGTTATTAAGGACTCTAGAAGCTTCTGCTTTTGCACCATTAGAACTTAAAAACCACCATGCTGTAAGGAAGCCCAAGCTAATCACACGGAAAGGCCATCCAGGGATAATGAAGCTATCTTCGCTAAAGCCCCAATCCCACAGTAACAGAATGCTGTGGCCATGTGAATGACTTCAGGAGAGACCAGCAGAAATGCCCAGTCAACCCTCAATCATGAGATTGTTTATTTTAAGACACTAAATTTTGGAGAGGTTTGTTACACAGTAAAAAGTAGATTATTTACCCTTCTGTTCATTTCTGCATGTTTGAAGTTTTCCATAATAAAAAATTATATATATGGGCCAGGCACGGTGGCTTATGCCTGTGATCCCAGCACTTTGGGAGGCTGAGGTAGGCGGATCATTTAAGGCCAGGAGTTCAAGTCCAGCCTGGCCAACATGGCAAAACCTCATCTCTACTAAAAACACACAAAAAAATTAGCCAGGCGTGGTGGTGGGCGTCTGTAATCCTAGCTACTCAGGAGGCTGAGGCATGAGAATCACTTGAACCTGGGAGGCAGAAGTTGCAATGAGCCAAGATCGTGCCATTGCACTCCAGCCTGGGTGACAGAGTGAGACTTCAACTAAAAAAAAAAAAGTATATATATGAATATGTGCGTATATGTGAATAGATAATAAAATAATAAAATGTATAATGCAAATTGCACTCCATACACTGCAACTAGCATCATTTTGCTCCTAATTTTTTGCCTATGAGCCTTTCTTGGTCAATCTTGGCTTGTGTCTCAATTTTCCTGTCTGTCTTTCTCTTCACTTTCTTTCTGTGTGTCTATTCCTATCTTGTCAAAACTCCTCCCACCACTTTCCTCTGCATTTACTTTGCTTTACCACATTAGCCTTGTTGCTAATTCTCAAACATACCAAGCTTTTTTCTGCCTCTGGGTCTTAGCATTTTCTGTTCCCTCTTCCTGAATGCTTTTATCTCCACTCTCCTCATGGGCCATTCCCTCACTTCATTCAGTTCCCTGCTCAAATATATATATAAATTATAATATATATTATAATAATATACAATAATATATAATATTGGCCAGGCGCGGTGGCTCAAGCCTGTAATCCCAGCACTTTGGGAGGCCGAGATGGGTGGATCACGAGGTCAGGAGATCGAGACCATTCTGGCTAACACGGTGAAACCCCGTCTCTACTAAAAATACAAAAAAACTAGCCGGGCGAGGTGGCGGGCGCCTGTAGTCCCAGCTACTCGGGAGGCTGAGGCAGGAGAATGGCGTAAACCCGGGGGCGGAGCTTGCAGTGAGCTGAGATCCAGCTACTACACCCCAGCCCGGGTGACAGAGTGAGACTCTGTCTCAAAAAAAAAAAAGTATATATAATATTATATAACATATATAATACATAATAAAATAATAATAAAATAATAATAATATATAATAATATAATATAAATATATAGTATATTTATATATTATATATTATATAATATATAATTATAATTTATATATATCTAAAATTTATATTATATATAAAATATATAAAAATTTATATTATTTATATTTATATTATTTAAATATACTATATATAAATATAGTATATTTATATTATTTATATTTCAAATATATATCATATTTATATTATTTATATTTATATTTATATTATTTATATTTATAAATTTATATTATTTATATATTCATATATATGTATTTATATTATTTATATATAATTTTTATTTCCTATTTTATTAAATTTTTTTGAGACAGGGTCTTGCTCCGTCACCCAGGCTGGAGTACAGTGGCGCGATCTTGGCTCATTACAACTTCTGCCTCCCAGGTTCAAGTGATTCTCATGCCTCAGCCTCCTGAGTAGCTAGGATTACAGGCGCCCACCACCACGCCTGGCTCAAGTGATTATCCTGCATCAGCCTCCTGAGTAGCTGGGACTACAGGTACAAGCCACCACGCTTACCAAATTAAAAAAAAATTTCTAGAGAAGGGGTCTTCCTATGTTTCCCAGGTTGGCCTTAAACTCCTGGACTCAAATAATCCTCCTTCCTCAGCCTCCTGAAGTACTGAGATTACAGGTATGAGCCACAGCATCCAGCCACTCTGCTCAAATATAATCTCTGCCTTAACTACCTCTTTAAAAATGGTCTCTTCCATCTCCCTTAATTATCCTGAATCTTATTTCACTACTTTATATTTTATCATAGAACTTATGACTATGTAAAATGATCTCATTTTATCTGTCTCATTGTTTAAGGACAGGAACCTTACCATCCTGTGTTCAGTGCCTGGCACATAGCAGATGCTCAATGAATATTTGTTGAAGGAATGCTCTTGTTCAATGATACTGATGGGCTTTTTTCGACTCTAGCCTCTTGTCCTGTTCCACACTGTTCTGGAGGGGGGCTAGATAGCATTTCTTCATTTTCCTGTCTTTTGTCCTCCATTAGTTGAGTTGCTGTCTGTGGTTCTGAGACCCAATACTATGGATCTGTCCTTGGTGCTGACCTGGACTTCCACTTCCACTTCCACTTAAGCTAGGGACGGTGGGGGAATCTTGGGAAGGGGCAAGGTTGTGTGTAAAATCTAGTCGTTAGATAATCATTACCTGCATTACCAGGAGAAGAGAGATGTCTGGGTTCCCAAAGAAGTGGGTGTATGGGTCACTGTGAGTTAAATGGGTATTAGTTCTATCTATTATCTACCTTTTCATATACACATACATACTCATATATATGTACATATATATTTATTATGGAGAATTTCAAACATATAGAAGTGAACAAAAGAGTATAATAAACCTCCATGTATCCATTTAACAAATACCAATTCGTGGTCAATTGCATTTCATATATGCTTCCATTTACTTCCTCACTTCCTATGTTATTTCAGTGTAAATCCTAGATATAATACCATTTAATTATATGTGGTATTTTAAATTGTTTTCCTTTTCTTTTTAGAGGTGGGGTCTCGCTCTGTCACCCAGGCTGGAGTGCAGTGGCCCAATCAGAGCTCACTGCAGCCTCGGCCTCCTGCCCTCGAGTGATCCTCCTGCGTCAGCCTCCCAAGTAGCTGGGACTACAGGCGCACACCACTGTTACTTTTAAAATTTTTAGTAAAGACAGGGTCTCTCTATGTTGATCAGGCTTGTCCTGAACTCCTGGCTTCAAGCAATTCTTGTACCTCAACCTCCCAAAGTGCTGGGATTACAGGCGTGAGCCACCAGGACTGACCTAAGATTGTTTTCTTTTTGTTGAGGTATGGCTTACACATCACAAGTCTGCAGATCTTAAGTGTATGGATCAATTCAGTTAAACCTGTGTACGGACATGAGTGATCACCATCTCGATCAAGCTATCTCCATCATCATAAGAGACTCTCTTGTAACCCTCCCAACTGATACACCAGAGATAGCCAGTATTCTGAATCCCTATCACCAAAGATTAAAAAGCTCTAATATGGATGTCCAAAGACCTGAGCTCTAGCTTTGTCTTTGCTTTTGACATTTAAAAAAAAAAAAAAAATAGACCGGGCGCGGTGGCTCAAGCCTGTAATCCCAGCATTTTGGGAGGCCGAGGCAGGTGGAATACCAGGTCAGGAGATCGAGAACATCCTGGCTAACGTGGTGAAACCCCGTCTTTACTAAAAATACAAAAAAACTTAGCTGGGCATGGTGGCGGGTGCCTATAGTCCCAGCTACTCAGGAGACTGAGGCAGGAGAATGGCGTGAACCCGGGAGGTGGAGCTTGCAGTGAGCCAAGATTGCACCACTGCACTCCAGCCTGGGCGACAGAGCCAGACTCCGTCTCAAAAATTAATTAATTAATTAATTAATTAATTAATAAAATATACCTTATATGTAGAAAGTGCATAAAACATAGTGGTACATTTTGGACAAATGATGTAGTGTGAACCTCCATAAAATCAAAGGCACACCAAGAGAAAATATTTGCATTCCCTGGAATCTCCTTATGCGCTCCTTTATGATCAGGAACCCCCAACCTCCAGAGGAAACCACTATCATCACTTAGAAGGGACTTCTAACTCCTTGTAGACCATAACACTCATACTCTGGTTTCTCAGTTCCTCCTTCTGCCTCTAGCCTTTTAATCCTAAATGGCTCTTGACTCTGGAAGCCAGGAGGCATGAGAGGCCCTCTAACCATCCACCTCCCTGGTCTCCCTGTCTCCAGTCTCACTCCCCTGGGTCTGCCTCCTGCATGGCCACAGGGAGAGCCTCGTGTCACCTGGCTTTGACCATGCCTCTCCCCTTCTCTATATCAGTCCATGGCTCCCCATTGGCTGTAGGAGAACGTTCAGAAAGTGTTATCCCTATTTGACATTGTAAGCCCCTCAGGGGCACTGCCACCTCTTCATTCACATCTTCCTCGCTTAAAAAATAAAATAGAGCCTGTAATCCCAGCACTTTGGGAGGCCGAGGCGGGCGGATCACGAGGTCAGGAGATCAAGACCATCCTGGCTAACACAGTGAAACCCCGTCTCTACTAAAAATGCAAAAAAATTAGCCGGGCATGGCAGCGGGCACCTGTAGTCCCAGTTACTTGGGAGGTTGAGGCAGGAGAATGGCGTGAACCCGGAAGGTGGAGTTTTCAATGAGACTCTGTCTCAAAAATAAATAAATAAATAAATAAAGACTGGGTCTCACTCTGTTGCCCAGGCTGGATTGCAATGGAGGGAACACAGCTCACTGCAACCTCAAATACCTGGGCTCAAGCAATCTTCCCACCTCAGCCTCTCTAGTAGGTGGGACCACAGGCACACACCATCATGCCCCACTAATATTTTTAGTCTTTTGTAGAGATAAGCTCTCACCATGTTGCCCAGGTTGGTTTCAAAGTCCTGGGCTCAAGTGTTCCTCCCACCTTGGTCTCCCAAAGTGCGGGGATTACAGGAGTGAGCCACTACTTCTGGCCTTCCTCACACTTTACACACATACCAAGTCTTTGTGCCTCCCACCTTTCCTACCTGGAATGCTCTTCCCCCTGCTTCTTTGCCAATTCCTACTTGTCATTTATGTTTCTTCTCAGGGATTCATTCCTAGGAGGATCCTTCCCTGGTCTTCCTCTTTGGAGCTCCCTTAGTCCCTCACATCTCATGTTTTTTCAACTGTGAGCCTCCTGGTTTGTGATTGTCTCTTTCCAGCCCAGAAGGGCAGGGCTTGATCTAACTCATTGCTAGGTCCCCAGCATCACCAACCCAGAAGAACGGGTTATAACTGTTTGCTGGATATTTGTCCCTGCAGCTCTCTGTCTCTTATGAGTTCCTGCTCCTGTCCTGTGGCCTCTCTGCCATTTAACAAGTGTTTCCTGAGGGCTTGGGGTGGGCTTGTCCCTCTGCCTGCATGCTGTTCCCAAGTCTGTTCACCTGGCAACCTCCTACTCGAACTCCTGGCCTCAAGCGATCTTCCTGCCTCAGTCTCCCTAATGTGCTGGGATTACAGGTGTGAGCCACCACACCCCTCATCATTACATCTAATACTCACTTGGAGAATTTTGCTTCCTGTCCGCAACAGCTCTGAGCTCTGCTGGTTTGGGTCGAGTCTCAAATAAAGTATGCCTCCACCAGGGGGCGCAGCGGCTGGTCCACTGAGCTGGACGATGAGACAGCCATCTGGCCACTTGCAGGTCCTCTTGCCACTGAACCAAGAGGTAAAGAAAAGCATTACTCTATTTGCTAGGGCGATTGATCTCAATTACCAAGAGGAAACTGGGTTACACAGTGGGGCCAAGGAAGGCCATGTCTGGGACCCAAGTCATGCTCTGAAGCACCTGTTAGAACATCTATATTCATTAGTGAAAGCAACCAACCAACCAAACAAATAAAAGGTAGGACCACTGAGGATTTAGACCCACTGACCCCATGGAGGATTTAGACCTTTCAGGAAAACTGTTTTGGGTCATCTTGTTCAATAAAGACCACCAGCCAACTGAGGGCAAAGGAATTACATTCCACTAATTCCATTACTTGGCATGAGTAACGGAAGAGGTTAAACTTATCAACTATGGCCTTGTGACCAATTACAGAAATGCAATTACAGCTATGCATATTTTCTTCTTATTATTTTTTCTTTTTCTTTTTCTTTTTTTTTTTTTTTTTTGCGGAGTTTCATTCTTTCACCCAGGCTGGAGTGAAGTGGTGTGATCTTGGCTCACTGCAACCTCTGCCCCCTGGGTTCAAGCAATTCTCCTGCTTCAGCCTCCTGAGTAGCTGGGATTACAGGCACTTGCCACCATGCCTGGCTAATTTTTGTATTTTTAGTAGAGACGGGGTTTCGCCATGTTGGCCAGGCTGGTCTCGAACTCCTGATCTCAGGTGATCCACCCGTCTCAGCCTCCCAAAGTACTAGGATTAAAGGCGTGAGCCACTGCGCCTGGCCACATATTTTCTTCTTTGTTCTCTTTTCTTGTTTCCTCCTTCCTTCCCTCCCTCCTTTCCTTCCTTCTTCCCTCCCTTCCATTACATTCATGTATTATCCATCTACTAATTTATTTTGACCTTGCCTCATCTTTCTCTTTATCAAGTGTTTGTAAATAAAAACTTTGTGAGTAAAATCCATCTTACTTCTCCATTGCTTCCCCCACTCCATCAATATCAGATAGTTCTTGTGCATTGCAACTAGAAGACAACAATAATTGTTGAGTGAGTAGTAAAAAATGGCTAAATATTCAAACAGATGACCATAGATCAAGAATACAAAGAGATGTGTGTGACAGGGTAGGCAAAATGAATGACATGCAAACTTAAGTCCATTCAATCACAAAAATGTTACACATAATTTGGATAATTCGGGACCAATAAAGGGAATACAGACTATATTTTCTGGATCTATTCATTTATTATTTCTTTTATGTTCTTTTATGTAATATGTTGCATAAAATGCCCCAGTTCATTTGATAAGGTGATTAACTGAAGTCTTTACTCTTTTGCTCATTGGTTGTAAACAAATTAATACTTTTAAGAAAGAACCAGGCTCTTGTTTCCTCTTTGTTCCCCCATCCCCTGATACCACCACCATTTGCCTTTTCTTTTCTTTTTAGAGATAGGGTCTTGCTATGTTGCCCAACCTGGTCTCAAACCCCTGGGCTCAAGCAATCCTCCCGACTTGGTCTACCAAAGTGCTGGGATTACAGGCATGAGCCACCATGCCTTGGTTCCATTTGCCTTTTCTACCCCAGGAAAGTATTTTAAGATCTTTAAAATGTGCATTGGAAATCATATGCATATAGAAAGAGCATAAATGCCAAGTGAACAGCTCAATGAATGCTCAGATGAATAAACACAATGGTCAGGCTCCTAGATACTCCTTTACCCCTCTTCCAGTTGCAAACGCCCCCAAATAGTCACTACTGTGACTTCTGATTGCATATTTAGTTTTGCCAACTGTTGTGATTTGCTTAAATGGAAACATACAGAATGTTCTCTTGTGTGTCTTTATTCTTTTGCTCAACATTTGTTTGTGAGATTCCTCCATGCTATTGCATACACTTGTAGAGTGTTCATTCTCATTGCTGTGTAGTACTCTATTATGCCAATAGGCCACAAATTGATTTATCCACCCTACTGTTGATAGGTACTTGGGCTGTTTCTATTTTGTGACTATTATAAATTGTTCTGCTAGTACACGTCTTTTGGGAAAATGTATACACTAATTTATGATGGAGAGCTCTATCCAGGAGTGGAAATGCTGGGTCACAGTGTGGGTGCAGAGTCTGGTTTAGGTAGGTACTGAAAGATAGTTTTTGCAAGGGGTTGTTCTATTTTAAAACACACATACTACCTGGATGTGAGAATCCCAGTAGTTCCACATCCTCGCTAATAAATGCAGCTTTTTATTTTACTTTTAATTAAACTTTTTAGAGAGACAGCCAGGCTGGTCTCGCACTCCTGGGCTAAAGCAATCCTTCCGCCTCTGCCTCCCAAATTGCTGGGATTATAGGTGTGAGCCACTGTTTCCAGCAGGTGAAGGTTTTATTAGGCGAGTGCAAAAGTAATGGCGATTTTTGCATTGTTGGAATTTGCCATTTGATATCGGAATACATTCTTAAATAAATGTGGTTAATGTTATACATCTTTTTTTTTTTTTTGAGGCAGAGTCTTGCTCTGTCACCCAGACTGGAGAACAGTGGCACGATCTAGGCTTACTGCAACCTCCGCCTCCCAGATTCAGGTGATTCTCCTGCCTCAGCCTCCCGAGTAGCTGGGATTACAGTGTGCACCATCATGCCTGGCTAATTTTTGTATTTTTAGTAGGGACAGGGTTTCACCATGTTGGTCAGGCTGGTCTCGATCCTGGCTTCAAGTGATCTGCCCACCTTGACCTCCCAAAGTGCTGGGATTACAGTTGTGAGCCACCATATCCGGCCTGTTATACATCATTTTAATGGGCATTTCTTGCTTTACATTTTTTTGCTAATGACTTATTACTTGATGTTTATGTTTATTTTAGACTATGGAAATTATATTAGACAAAAAGCAAATTAGAGGGACTTTCTTATTTGAGTTCAAAATGGTCATGAAGCAGAGTTTGTTGAATCCTGAAGCACGTATTTTTATACTACAGGAATCAACAAACTTATTTCTTGTTGGCAAAAATGTGTTGATTGTAATGGTTCCTATTTTGATTCTTAAAGATGTGTGTGAGCCTAGTTATAATGATTCAGAATTCACGTTCCAGGCTGGGCATGGTGGCTCACGCCTGTAATCTCAGCACTTTGGGAGGCTGAGGAAGGTGGATCAACTGAGGTCAGGAGTTTGAGACCAGCTGACCAATATGGTGAAAGCACCACCCTCAGCACCTGCCCCTATTTCTACTAAAAATACAAAAATTACCCGGATATGGTGGCATGCACCTGTACAGTCCCAGCTACTCAGGAGGCTGGGATAGGAGAATTGCTTGAACCCAGGAGGCAGAGGTTGCAGTGAGTTGAGATCATGTCACTGCACTCCAGCCTGGGCAACAGAGCAAGACTCCATCTAAAAAATAAATAAATAAAATAAAATTTATGGTCCAAAACCATAATTACTTTTGAAAAGTGTCTCCCTCTCTGCTAAGCACTCACGAAGGCATCTGGGTGGCGATACCCAAGCAGCTACATAGCTGAGTCCACATTTTCACTTGGACTCCCCATACTATGAGTTCTAAGACAGTCAGTGCACCCCTGTCCTGCTTAGTGAGAGCTGTCAAGTATAAGCTTTTAGAAGTTTTTGAATCACTCTCATGGCAAAGAACTGCCAATTGCTCATGTATTGCATCTCACAGGAGTCCCTGGCCACCATACCTCAGGGAGAATCTTCTGTCTCAGAAGTACAGTCATACACGGCCTAACAACCCCTCGGCCAATGTCGGACTGCCTTTATCATCACTGTGGCACCATAAGATTATAAGGAAGCTGGCCGGGCGTGATGGCTCACACCTGTAATCCCAGCACTTTGGGAGGCTGAGGCAGGCGGATCACTTGAGGTCAGGAGTTTGAGACCAGGCTGGCCAACATGGTGAAACCCCATCTCTACTAAAAACACACAAAAAAATTAGCTAGACGCGGTGGCTCATGCCTGTAATCCCAGCTGCTCAGGAAGCTGCAGCAGGAGAATCGCTTGAACCTGGGAGGTGAAGCTTGCAGTGAGCCGAGATCGAGCCACCGTACTCCAGCCTGGGTGACAGAGCAAGACTCTGTCTAAACAAAAAGAAAAAAAAAAAAAAAAAAGATTACCATGAAGCTGAACAATTTCTTTTTTTCCCCCTGTTCCTCAGGCTGAAACCTATTTACGTTGTTCCTCAGGCTGAAACCTAGGAGTCATCTCAAGTACACCTCAACCAATATATCAGCAAGTCCTGTCTTCTCCACTAATAAAATCTATTCCCTGCAACCTGTAAAGGAGCAGCTAAATTAAAAATCCATTCATTTTCCAACTCCTCGCACTACCTCTGCCATCATGGGTACATCATCTCTTGCCTAGACTAGTACAGTAGCCACCTCACAGGTCTAGCTTCTATTCTTGCCACAGGGAAGCTTTTAAAATGTAAAGCACGTACACAAGAGCACATGCTGTAGATTCCGTTCGTATGAAGTTTAAAATAAGCAATATTGATCTATGATAGAAGTTGGAGTCATGGTTATCTTTGGGGTGGGAAACTGACTCTGAAGGGCTGTGAGGGAGGCTCTGGGGACATAGGCTGTAAATTTTCTACATCTTGACCTAGGTGGAGGTTATTCAGGTATGTACATATGGAAAAATTGCAATTTATGCATTTTATTGTATATATTTTATGCCTCAATGAAAGTGTTATATAACATATATTACATGTAATTATATGTGCATATAATTATATACACATACAACATATATATACACACCTATATATGATTATGGCAGTCTTCTACTTCTCCAACACTTTTTTTTTTTTTGAGACAGAGTTTCAGTCTGTTGCCCAGGATGGAATGTATTGGCATGATCTTAGCTCACTGCAACATTTGCCTCCTGGGTTCAAGCGATTCTCCTGCCTCAGCCTCCTGAGTAGCTGGGACTACAGGCCCATGCCACCACGCCCGGCTAATTTTTGTATTTTTAGTAGAGATGGGATTTCACCATATTGGCCAGGCTAGTCATGAACTCCTGACCTCAGGTCGTCTGCCCACCTCAGCCTCCCAAAGTGCTGGGATGACAGGCATGAGCCACCACACTGGCTCCAACGCATTCTGTATTAGCCTTGGATTAACCAGAAAAACAGAAGCAGTAGACGATCTATGATACAATATTTATTGCAAAGAATTGGCTTATGTGGCCGGGCTAGGCAGGTCAGAAGGAGCAAGCTGGAATCTTAGACATGGGCTGAAGCAGCTGTCCGTTGGTGCAGTTTTTTTTTTTTTTTCTTCCTCAGAGAAGCCGCATCTCTGCTCCGAAGACCTTTCAGCTGATTGAGTCAGGCCTACTCAAATTGTCTAGAACAATCTCCCTTCCTCAAAGTCAACTGATTATGAACTTTAATCGCATCTACAAAATATCCTCACATCAACACACTGATTAGTGTTTGATTGAATAACTGAAACTGTCACCTAGGTAAGTTGACACATCAAACTGGCCATCCCAACTTCAGACCACATTTGCAATAAAATCCAAAATCTGGCTGGGCATGGTGGCTCACACCTGTAATCTCAGCACTTTGGGAGGCTGAGGCAGGAGGATCGCTTGGGCCCAGGGATTTGAGACTAGGCTGGGCAGCATAGTGGGGCTCCATCTCTATAAAAAATACAAAAATTAGCAGGGTGTGGTGGCACACACCTGTAGTTTCAGCTACAAGGGAGGCTGAGGTGGGAGGATTGCTTGAGCCTGGGAGATTGAGGCCTCAGTGAGCTGATTGTGCCACTGCACTACAGCCTGGGATAGAGCGAGACCTGTCTCTAATAAATACACAAACAAAATCCAAAGTTTGCTTTGGATTGCTAGCCCATCAAAAAGGCTAGCTCCAGGCCGGGCGCGGTGGCTCAAGCCTGTAATCCCAGCACTTTGGGAGGCCGAGACGGGCGGATCACGAGGTCAGGAGATCGAGACCATCCTGGCTAACATGGTGAAACCCCGTCTCTACTAAAATATACAAAAAACTAGCCGGGCGAGGTGGCGGGCACCTGTAGTCCCAGCTACTCGGGAGGCTGAGGCAGGAGAATGGCGTAAACCCGGGAGGCGGAGCTTGCAGTGAGCTGAGATCCGGCCACTGCACTCCAGCCTGGGCGGCAGAGCAAGACTCCGTCTCAAAAAAAAAAAAAAAAAAAAAAAAAAAAAGGCTAGCTCCTTGAAGGTGGGAATTTTTGCCACTTTTGTTCCCTGCCAGCTTCCCCTTGTATGTCAGGGTGTAAAGACTGCTGAAGCCCTTGTCATGTTGGCCTTACAGAAGCATAGGAGCAGAGCATTTCTGAATTGCCCACCTTCCCCCAAGGCTGCTTGCTGACATGGAGCGAGAAGATACGGGAGGCTACTCTTGCTATGCACTTACTCTGAAAATTGCTTTCTCATTGTGCTTTGGGCATCTTGTCTGTAAAACAGGAACGTGTCTTAGTCCCTTCAGGCTGCTGTAACAAAATACCATAGACTGTATGGGTTACACATAACAGAAATTTATGTCTCACAGCTCCGGGAGTCTGGGAAGTCTACAATCAATGCACCAGCAGATTCGATGGCTGGTGAGAACCCACTTTCTTGCTTATAGGTACCTGCTGGCTGTGTTCTCATGTGGTGGAAGGGGCAAGGCAGGTCTCTGGGGCCTCTTTTATAAGGGCACTAATCCTATTCATGGAGACTCCACCTTCATGATCTCACCACCTCCCAGTAACATCATTTTGGTGATTAGGATTCAAAAGATGAATTTTGAGGAGCACAAACATTCAGACAATAGCAGTATGCAACTTACTTTTTTGCTTCCCTCACTGAGTTGCTGGAAAGATCAAGTGGCAAAAAGCATGTGAAAGAACATAGTAAAGCATGTGCACAGAGAACATGCTGAAGGATCCCATCTCTATGAAGTTCATGCACTTATGAAAGTGTCCTGTACACCCTGTGTTCCTTCCTCCCTCAGACCTTTGTCCAGGCTGTCTCCTCTACCTAGAATGCCCTTCCTCTTGCTTCTTTTTGCCAGCTACTATTGATCCTTTAGGATTTTGCTCAAGGGTTAATTCCTCCAGGAAGTCTTCCCTGATCTTTACAGCTTGGAGAATTTCACCTCGCTGAACTTTGCCTTTTGTGTTTTTCTGTGAAGTTAATTGGCACTCATGTGTTTGGGAGGTGGTGTTGCTTAGCAGTTCATGGGGCTGGGAATCTGGTTCTTGATTCTCTACTCACTAGATACACAAGCTCAACCAAGTGCTTTTGCCTTTCAGTTTGTTGACCTGTGACTTAGAGCTTATGACAGTAGCCCGCTTATACTGGGCCACTGCTGTGTCCCAGTACTAAATGTTAATCTTGTTGAATCCTCACCACAACTACTGTGAAGCAGTTCTTGTCATGATTTATAGAGTTTATTTTCACCTCCACCTTATAGGTGAGAAAATATTGGCACAGAGAGTTCAAGTAACTCGTCCATGGTCTCTGCAGGCTGAATGGTGGAGCTGGGATTTGAACCCATGCAGCTTAGCTCCAGAGCCTGGCTTAAGTAACTTGCTCATGGTCTCTGTGGGCTGAATGGCAGAGCTGGGATGTGAACCCATGCAGCTTACCTCCACAGGCTGGCCTACTAACGGTTAGGGCATACTGCTTATTGGGCCTCTCATCATGACACTAATAAAGACATCATTGTATAGCTCCCTCCTAGAGCTGCGACAAGCTCTGGAGGGAGAGCACAGGAAGCTGTGTTACGGGGTGCCTGGTGCTCAGTAAGTAACAGCTGTGATGAGAACTGTTCTTCATCAGGGCAGGACATGGCTGTTTTGCCCTCCCCTGGGATGCTGGTGACTGTGTCCAGTTTCTTCCAGTCCTGCTGACCAGGTTGGGGGGCACGAGGGAGGGAGAGATGAAAGGCCAGAGGGACAGGAGTGTAATTCTTATTTTAACATCATTTTCCAGTGAGCTTTGTGATAGGGGCTGAAGCAGCAAGAAGGAGGTGTGTGAATCCTGTCCCCAGCATCCTGGAGGGACAGTCTATGAGAGCCCCACCAGCAGGAGGACGGGGAGGAGCAGAGCCAGGACCTGTACTGCTCGGGGAGGGGTGGTGGCCAAAGCACTGTTGAAGGGCTGGATCATGGATTTCCTGTTGCAGAGGTGCCCCTCACAGCAGGAGCCCTGGAGGTCGATAGCTGTCCAGGGGCTGGTGGTGCCCTCAGTGGTGCAGGAGGGCCGGTGGCAGGTTCTGATGTACACAGGGACTGAGAAATTGCCTGGGGGTGGGCGGAGCAGTGAGGAGCCGTCAGAACTGAGGGAGACAGCTGCACTTGAACTTCCACCTTGATGGCTAGGGCCATGCCTCGGTCCTCAGACTTGCTTCAGGTTTTCCTCCTAAGACCAGGGCCAGGCCTCCTCCCTCAGACCAGGGCCATGCCTCTTCCCTCAGACCCCAGGGCCATGCCTCCGCCCTCAGACCAGGGTCATGCCTCCTCCCTCAGACCAGGACATGGCCTCCTCCCTCAGACCAGGGCCAAACCTTTTCCCTCAGACCACGGTCATGCCTCCTCCCTCAGACCAGGGCCATGTCTCCCTGTTGGGCCTGTCTGGTGTCACTACTCTCATGGTTGCCCTGCCTCCATATGTCTTGTCCAGGCCCTACCACCCTTTCAGCCCCTCACCGACTGTCATTCTGCCATTGCCCTGGAAGCAGGCGGTCTGGTCCTGGTGACACTGGACCCGTCGGGACTTGCTGATAGCGCAGTCATCCTGATGGACCCCGATACAGGCGTAGCACTCGGCGCCGCTGAGCGTCGGTGGGTCGGGTGCTGGCAAGAGAGGGTAGACGCACACTCAGGCAGTGGTACCCTGGCACAGTCGTGCGGGCTGCGCACTGCGCCAGAGCCCGTGCTTTAGCACGTCTAGGGGGCTGGGATCCTAGCGCGCCAAGAGAAGGCGCTCAGCTGAGGCCACGCCTTCCCCGAGGCTGCCCGTCCTCTCATCGTCCCGCCCGGAGCCCAGCCCCGCTCTCCCGCGCACCTTGGCTCAGGTTGGGGAGGGCGTCATGAGTCATAAGGTGGGCGTTGCACTTGTCAGTTGTGCAGCCGCGCACCACCGAGTAGTCTGGCGGCAGCGCGTCGGGGTTCGATTGCGTCTGGCCGGCAGGCGGCCCGGTCCAGCAGCCCTTCCGCACCAGGGTCACCGGCGCGCGATACCCTGGGGGCGGGATCGGGGCTCGTGCTCTGCTTCCCGAAACCCTTCTTTCTCCAGTCTCAGCGTTCTTCCTCCTCCCTCTACCCTTTTGCTTTCAGCTACACCTTCTCCCTCCTTCCCTGCTTCCTCTCACCCCCAGACCTTTTCCCCGAGTTCTTCTCTTCCTCCGCTCTTCCTTCCTGTGCTCCTCTCCCACCTTCTCTTCCTTGCTTCCTCATTGTCTCCTCCCCACACTGTTCATCTCGTCCCTCATCCACTTCTTCTTTTGTGGGGCAGGGGACGGAGTCTCGCTGTGTCGCCAGGCTGGAGTGCAGTGGCGCGATCTCGGCTCACTGCAACCTCTGCCTCCCGGGTTCAAGCGATTCTCATGCCTCAGCCTCCCGAGTAGCTGGGATTTCAGGCGCCCGCCACCACGCCCCGCTAATTTTTTTGTGTTTTTAGTAGAGACGGGGTTTCGTCTTGTTGGCTAGGCTGGTCTCAAACTCCTGACTTCGTGATCCACCAGCTTGCCTCCCAAAGTGCTAGGATTACAGGCCTGAGCCACCAACCCAGCCCTCATCCACCCTTTTCTTTCTCTTTCTCCTCTTCTTCCTCTCCCTCCCCATCTTTCTATCTTTATCTTTTCATCTTCTGCCCAATTCCCCTCCCCTTCTTCTCCCTTCTCCCGCCTTTTTCCTCCCTAATCTCTCATCCCTGTCCCCCTGTTCCCACTCCTCACCGGTGTCCAGAGAAAGGATAGCCTCAAAACACTCGTGAGGACAGGAGATGCTGGCCAGCTTCATGGCCCTGAGGTCAAAGGGGCCAAAGTAGGTGTGCTCAAAACTGTAGCACTGCAGGCCTTGGGACCCTGGGGAGAGGGACATAGTGGAGTCAGTAGGGCCACTGTGAGCCTGTCCCAGGAACTCAGAGCTCCACCCAGTCAATGACAGGCACATGGGCCTGGCCCCTCTGCTCCCAGGGAAGCCGCGCCTTGAGAGACCAGGTGCTGCTATTGCAGCTGGTCACAGCTGTGTCTGTCTCATGGCACAGTAATGACTTCTCTGCAGCTGACAGTCCAGTTTTTTTCCCTCCAGGCTGCTCCAGGTCTCCACCCTCCTCCAGGAAGCCCGCTCCCTATCTATGATTTAGAATAGGAAGGAAAAGTGATTCATTCTCACTCTGCCCATCCTTCCCCACACTTAACTCACAATGTGGACAGCACAGTAAGTGACCCCTGACGGGCAACGTGCATTCCAGGACAGGCAGAGTGACGTGTGATCCTGTAGGGCCCTGCAAACCCACGCATCGGCCCCAGCAACACACAACACTGACATAAACACACAATAACAACATATACACACGTTCATCCAGGTCTCACAAATATACACAGAATATCCTGAATGCACCCAGGCAGAGTTTTACATTCCCACATGAAACAAGTATGCCCCTAGTCCCTGCAATATAAATCCCCCTAACTAAGGCACAGCACTTCACACATGGAAAATCACACAGACACCAAAGCGTGTGTCTGTGAGGATGCTTGTGCATGTGTGATAATCATATCAACACAGAGAGGGACCAGATGCACGGAAAACCATACCCAGAGAGGTCCCAAATCACAGAAATACTGAGCACATAGACATAGAGATAAATATAGGCCTACAAATCACAGAAATACATAAACACAGACCCAGATACACAAAATTACACACGTATCTCTTTTACAAAGAAAGCAAACTCAGAAACAGACCCACAAAAGCATTTGCTCAGACTAAGACTTTGAAACCTATGCAGAGAAACACACACAAGCACAGAGACCCACAGGACGTGCTGCACGTGGACACATACAGAAATCAAACTCTCCCCATTGAGGAGCAGAAACACACAGATTTAGTTGTATGTAGGAATAGCCTCCTTTCTACCTTTCTAATTCCCTGTCTTTGTAACCACTTCCATTCTGAAATGAGTATGTTCCTGTCCTAGCCCACAATGGGGTAGAGGTTGCCGGAAGATGAAGCCAGGGTTCCTGCCATTTCTGGAAAGAGTCCTAAGGGCTCCCTGGAAATACCTTTGAATTGGGGGTTGGGCAAGGAAGAGAAGAAAGGCTGGGATGGTGGGAAGAGAGACACCAGGAAAAATGACTGACGGGAGAAGAACGAAGACAGGGAAGAGAAATGAAGATGACATAGTCTCCAGGCTCCCGCCCACCAAGACCCAGGAGTGCAGGCCCCCAGCCCCCTCCTCCCTCAGACCCAGGAGTCCAGGCCCCCAGCCCCCTCCTCCCTCAGACCCAGAAGTCCAGACCCCCAACCCCCTCCTCCCTCAGACCCAGGAGTCCAAGCTCCCAGTCCCTCTTCCCTCAGATCCAGGAGTCCAGGCCCCCAGCCCCTTCTCACTACTGGATTCAGAAGTTTGGGTACCTGTCAGGCAGAGTGCAGCCCCAAAGAGGTAGAGCAGAATGACTCTGGGGACCCCCATTGCCATTGCTGAGCTGCGCCACCTGGGACAGCTCCTCCCGCTGTGATGTGCTGCCTGGCTGGTTCTCCCTACTGAGTCCTAAGCATCCCGGCCACCCTGCCTGGCCAGTATTTCTCCATCACACCCTCCCTATGTAGGCGGGTCTCTTCCTAGGTAATCGTGATGGAACCAGGGTGATCCTCAGTTGCTGGAGGCCTGCACTTCTGGGTCTGAGGGAGGAGGGAACTAGAAGTCTGGAACCCTTAATTTTGAATGATTGGTGTCTTGCTGGCCTTCTTCCTACACCCCTCCCAACACCCTGCTCTAATCTGAGGGTGGCACATATGGCCTTTTGACTTCCCTTCCCTCCCCCTACCCCAACACACACCACCCACACAGCTTCCAATCCTGGGGCCACTTCTCCACACCCAAAGACACATTCATCGTCCCCTCCTCTAAGACTTCCCTGACCCCTAACTCCCCACTCATCCACACATCCTCAGCCTCCAATACCTCCCTGTCTCCCAGCCCTGATCAAACTAGGCTGGGCTAGCGTCTGTCTCCCCAACAGGCTGTGAACTCTTCGGGGGCCTCCAGGAATGTCTGAGATATTTTTGTATGAGTGAACAAATGAATCAATGAATGAAGACACAAACAAACAGAGAGGCACCAAGAGACAAGCAGGGGGAGATAGACACAAAAGAGAAACAGAGAGAGAGAGAGAGAGAGAGAGAGAGCGTGCCTTTGAGGAAGCAATTACACATGAGATGCAGAAAGACAGACAGCCTGGTGTGAACAGATGTGACTGTGTAGTCACACAGACAAACCAGAGGTGAAGAGGGTCACCGCGATAGACATGACATGCCCCCAAGGTGTTTCAGAAACATTTATTAAATGAATGAAATCAGGAAGATGGAGATACAGCAGACAACCAGAGGGACACTGTCCCCCGAGGACACAGACAGACCCATGTGGATGCTCAGACACTCAGCAGATGAGGAGGTCCAGGGGAGGCCCCAGCAGGTAGGTGGTGCTGGAGCAGAGACCCCAGGTTAGCACCTGCTGGTTTGTCTCACTTCTTGCTGCTTGGAGATGCTGCCTACTGGATCGGGCTCATCCACTAGCCACAGAGTAGGTGCAGTCATGTGCAGACACCTAGAATCTCAGACCCACATATGGATGGCAGAGTCCATGTAACGCTGGTGACCAAAAGAGCCTTAATGGTCTCCTCAGATCGACTAAACTTTAGACAGGTTTCTTCCTGACTCTCGGCCCCGGATCACACTTTTTGTAGAGCACTTACTTTAGAAAACTTGTGCAGTCATCCCTCAGTACCTGCAGGGTATTGGTTCCAGAGCTCTTATTGATAACAAAATCCAAGGATGCTCAAGTCCCTGATATAAAATGGTGTAGTATTTTCATACAAGCTATGTGCACCCTCCTGTATACTTTAAATTATCTCTATATTACTTATATTAGCTAATATAAACAATATGCAAATCGTTGTTATGTCATATTGTTTTCTATTTCTATGGTTTTTTTTGTTTTTTGGTTTCAAAATATTTTTTATCCAAAGTTGACTGAATCCGTGGAGGTAGAACCTGTGGATGCAAAACCCCATGGACACAGAGGGCCAAATATAATTGCAGATTCTTTCTTTGCTCCCCCTACACCCCCACACCCCACTTTTTTTTTTTTTTTTTTTGAGACGGACTCTCACTCTGTTGCCCAGGCTAGGCAGTGGCGTGATCTCAGTTCACTGCAAGTTCTGCCTCCCGGGTTCAAGTGATTTTCCTGCCTCAGCCTCCCGAATAGCTGGGATAACAGGCATGTGCCACCATGCCTAGCTAATTTTTGTATTTTTAGTAGAGACGGGGTTTCAGCATGTTGACCAGGCTGGTCACGAACTCCTGACCTCAAGTGATCTGTCCGCCTCAGCCTCCCGAATTGTTGGGATTACAGATGTGAGCCACCGCGCCTGACCTTCTCTGCCCATTTGAAATGCAGGCAAATCTCCTGGTCTCTTGCCAGTGTTACAACCCAGGAATGTCTTTTTCAAGGACCTGGGAATTATCCCTTTGAAATCATCAAGGGAGACAGCAACCCTATCTCCGAGTCTCTGTGCGAGGGTAGGAGCCTCACTTTGATAACTGACAAACAGGAAACCCAGATGGCCCAATCACAGAGAAAAACGTTTTCAGACTCAGGAATAACTCCATGTGATGGACACATCCCATTGACCCACCTGCCCCTATTGTCCTCCAGTACTTTTCCATTAACTTACCTAGGGCTTAAACACCCTAGCATGTTTGTTTCAGTGGAGTCGAGTTCAGTCTCTTTCCCTATTGCTCACCTTGAATAAAGTCTCCCTTGCCTGTGTAATTCTTCTTTGACAGCAGCCACTGTGAACACTCACCAGGCTATGTCCAACCTTACCCTTATCTTGCCAAATCCCTCCTCTTCCCATCAGGCCTCACTTCCCAGAACCTGTTTTGCATCCAAATTATTCTTCCTTCCTGATTCTCCAGTTTCTGCCCCAGGCTCTAAGTGGGGGTCTATCCAGACCAGGGCAAGGTTGTGCTCAGTGTCTCTGGAGAGTGGAGTCTGGCCAGGAAGGAGGATGGGTTTTCTGAAGTCTCCGTGGAAGGTGAAGGCATTGGAGGTCTTCACAGCAGTTTTCAGTTTCAAGGATTGAGGCTTACAGGGTAGGCCAACCAGTCTGGTGAGTGTGTGAGTATGTGAGTGCTGTGTGCACTTTTGATTCTGGTATCCTTCAGGTGCTTTTGGAGACTTTGAAGTGTCAGCTCCCCGTACCTTTTGGGAGCATCCGTCTGGCTGTCCTCATCTGCCTGGTGTGTGAGTGTTCACGAGTCTGTTGAATGCCTTAGAATTTTGAATGCCTTAGAATGTTCTCAAGGATCTTCTGTTGCATTCCATCAGTTTCCACGCATGGTTCCATTTCCAATCATGTTTGCAAACATCTTGCCTCTCAAAAATTTTTTTCCATATTTGATTTTCATAAGCAGTTTACTAAATGTGGGTAGCTTCTAGACTTTGTGGCCCAAATAGTTGAGAAGTATTTAGTATTTCTTGCCTTATTTGAAATGATTCCATTAATCAAACAAGTCATAATTGTAATGCGTTTTAAGATATTATTCCCTAAATAACGTGGGTCATCCCTTGCTTCCAATCTTCATGTTCTGCATGAATGTTCTTCCAAACATTATCAGAATTGTGAATTTTCTTTTGGAACTCTAGTCATTACCTTGTCAAAAATTGGATCATCCAGATTGTGTGCCAATATATTCCTTTGTTATTTTGTTATTTTTATTTTTTGAGACCCAGTCTCACTCTGTCGCCCAAGCTGGAGTGCAGCGGCACCATCTTGGCTCACTGGAACCTCCGCCTCCCAGGTTCAAGTGATTCTCCTGCCTTAGTCTCCCAAGTAGCTGGGATCACAGGTGCCTGCCACCATGCCTGGCTAATTTTTGTATTTTTAGTAGACACAGGGTTTCACCATGTTGGCCAGGCTGCTCTCGAACTCCTGACCTCAGGTGATCCACCCTCCTCGGCCTCCCAAGGTGTTGGTATTACAGGTGTGAGCCACCACACGCGGCCTCTTTTGTTGTTTTCACATACATTCTTCCTGCAGCATCAATATTTCTTTCTTTCAAATCAGATCTTAATTTTCTTTTACAGTTCAGTAGTATCAGGTGTATTCATGTTGTACAATCAATATCCAGAACTTTTCATCTTGCAAAACTGAAACTGTTTACCCATCAAACAACTCTCCTTTCTTCTATCCCTCCTCCCCACACTCCCTGGCAAGCACCATTCTACTTTGTTTCTGTGAATTTGACTACTCTAGATCAGGGATCCCCAACCCCCGGGCCTGGTACCAGTACCTGTTAGGAATGGGGTGCACAGCAAGAGGTGAGCATTGGGCAAGGCAGGGAAAACTCATCTGTACTTACAGCCTCTCCCCATTACTTATACTACCAGCTGAGCTCTGTCTCCTGTCAGATCAGTGACTTAGATTCTCATAGGAGCGTGAACCCTATCGCGAACTGCGCATGCAAGGGGTCTAGGCTGTGCATTCCTTATGAGACTCTAATGCCTGATGATCTGTCACTGTCTCCTACCACCCCTAGATGGGACCATCTACTGACAGGAAAACAAGCTCAGTGGGTCGGGCGTGGTGGCTCACATCTGTAATCCCAGCACTTTGGGAGGCTGAAGCAGGAGGATCACTTGAGGTCGGGAGTTCAAGATCAACCTGGTCAACATGGTAAAACCCCATCTCTACTAAAAATATAAAAATTAGCTGGGCATAGTGGGTGCGCCTGTAATCTTAGCTACTCAGGAAGCTGAGGCAAGAGAATCCTTGAACCCAGAAGGTGGAAGCTTGTGATGAGCTAAGATCACACCACTGCAGTACAGCCTGGGCGACACAGCAAGACTCTGTCTCAACAAAACAAAACAAAACAAAACAAACCCAACAAGCTCAGGGCTCTCACTGATTCTACATTATGGTGACTTGTATAATTATTTCATCATATATTACAATGTAATAATAATATAAATAAAATGCACAATAAATGTAATGCTCCTGAATCATCTGAAACCCTCCCCAACCCCCCCCGGTCCATGGAAAAATTGTCTTCCACACAATCGGTCCCTGGTGCCCAAGAGGTCGGGGACCACTGCTCTGGATAACTCATATAAGTGAAGTCATATAGTACTTGTCCTTTAGTAACTGGCTTATTTCATTTAGCATAATGTCCCCAAGGTACAACCATGTTGTTTGCAGCATGTGTCAGAATTGCCTTCCTTTTAAAGGCTGAACAATATCCCATTGTGTGGATATACCACATTCTATTTATTCATTCATCCATCCATCAATGGACACTGGGGGTGTTTCGCCTCTGGGCTATTGTGAGTGATGCTGTTATGAATATGGCTGTACAAATATCTGTTTGGGACCCTGCTTTGAATTTTTTTTGGTTATTACATCAAATAATTTTGAATGTTGCACACTCTTATGGAACTGCCCCTCATCTCATTTTCTTTCTTTTCTTCTTCTTTTTTTTTTTTTTTTTTTTTTTTGGCAGAGTTTCACTCGTGTTGCCTAGGCTGGAGTGCAATGGTGAGATCTCAGCTCACTGCAACCTCTGTCTCCCAGGTTCAAGCGATTCTCCTGCCTCAGCCTCCTGAGTAGTAGCTAAATTTACAGGCAACTGCCACCATGCCCAGCTAATTTTTGTATTTTTAGTAGTGACAGGGTTTCACCATGTTGGCCAGGCTGGTCTTGAACTCCTCCTGACTTCAGGTGATCGCCCGCCTCAGCCTCCCAAAGTGTTGGGATTACAGGTGTAAGCCAACGCGCCCGGCCCACCCTCTCATTTTCAAATAATGTATGATAGCTGTGCTCACCTGTGTTGTTGCAGGCTGGGCTCTCCTGGGAGGCAGATTGTGAGGCTGAGATTAGTGTGCAGGACCTTGGGATCAACAGCTGCGAAAAGGAGGCAAAGGAAGCTGGATTTTGAGCAGAGGGCGAGATTGGGTCCTGATTCAGTCAAAACAAGGGTTCAGTGCACCCCAGGGGGAGGTCTGGTACTGGGCTTGTGGGTTCTGGTCAGCTGAGGCAACGTCCAAGGGGCTGACGTCAGAAGCAGTTGTCAGAGTCCTTCATTCTTGAAGAGATCTTGGTGGCAAATCACAGCATCCACACCACATTCTACTCATTTCTTTGCCTTAGTGTATTTTTCTCCGCCTCTAGTGTATTTTTTTCCACCTGTTTGAAATAAAGATTAATTACAGAATCCTTTGAGATTAAACAAAGTTACATGATCTGGTCATTTATTCCTCAGTTGAAAAAATTGATGTGAAACAACTTTTCCGTCTATCGTTACTGTCTTTTGGAAGTTAAATGTTCTTTTTTTTTTTTTGAGACAGAGTCTCCCTCTGTTGCCTAGGCTGGAGTGCAGTGGCGTGATCTTGACTCACCTCTGCCTCCCAGGTTCAAGTGATTCTTACGTCTCAGCTTCCAGACAGGCTGGGATTACAGGTGTCCGCCACCACGACTGGCTAATTTTAATATTTTTAGTAGAAACGGGGTTTCACCATGTTGGCCAGGCTGGTCTTGAACTCCTGACCCCAACTGATGTACTGGCCTCAGCCTCCCAAAGCACTGAGATTGCAGGCATGAGCCACTGTACCCAGCCTAATTGCTCTTATTTAAGGCAAATAACTTTTAAGAGTTTAAATTTAAGGGTTTGATATTTAAATATTCACATTTAAAGAGTTTAATATTTAAATTAGGTGGCTGGGTACCTGGATTGATGAAAAGAACATGTAATTAAAGGGTTCATTTATTCTCCATTTTTCCTGTCTTCCAGTTATTTCTTGAATTTTCTTTTCTTGGCTTACACAAAAGTGGAAGGAGTAAATTCATGGTCTATTCTGCTCAATCAGTAACGGATCTGTGCTACATTCTGCCAAAACAGCAGCTGTGGAAATTTTTTCCCTTTGCAACTTTGTTTTTCTCAAAAATTCATTCAATGATCCACTTGGTTTCATAATAGCTTTCCATTTTCTGGTCCTGATTATTTTTCGTCCTTGATAGACATCAAATAAGGTTAATATTTTATCTTAGAATTTTAGCATCTTTCAATACTGTGTAGGTAACAAATCATTAAATTTTCATGAGTTTATTTTTATACTCATGAAATTTCTAAAGCAATAATAAACAACTACTATAATAATATAATTAACAGACTTGCATAATACTCTTTAATTTCAACCCACACACATTCTTTGTGGATGATTAATGGTAACTGGATATTAGTTTGTTGTGTTATTGTTGTTCTTGCTTTGAGTCAGAGTCTCGCCCTGTCACCCAGGCTGGAGTGCAATGGCATGGTCTTGCTCACTGCAACCTCTGTCTCCCGGGTTCAAGTGATTCTCCTGCCTCAGCCTCCCGAGTAGCTGGGATTACAGGCGCCTGTCACCACACCCAGCTAATTTTTGTATTTTTAGTAGAGACGTGGTTTCGCCATGTTGGCAGGCTGGTCTCGAGCTCCTGACCTCGTGATCTGTCCGCCTCAGCCTCCCAAAGTGCTGGGATTACAGGCGTGAGTCACCGCGCCTGGCTGGATATTAGTTATTATACAGTGATTTGTGCCAAGTGAAAGGACTTGTAGATTTATTTATTTATTTATTTATTTATTTATTTATTTATTTAAGACAGAGCTTCGCTCTTGTTGCCTAGGCTGGAGTGCAATGGCGCGATCTCAGCTCACTGCAACCTTCACCTCCCGGGTTCAAGCGATTCTCCTGCCTCAGCCTCTGTAGCTGGGATTACAGGCGACTGCCACCACACCCGGCTAATTCACTGGGGTAATGTTTTGTATTTTTAATAGCGACAGGGTTTCACCATGTTGGTCAGGCTGGTTTTGAACTCCTGACCTCAGGTGATCCACCTGCCTCGGCCTCCCAAAGTTCTGGGATTACAGGTGTGAGCCACCATGCCTGGTCAAGACTTGTAGATTTAAACATAGAATTCAACAATTCCAGTCTGGTAGAGTAAAGAATTAGATGAAAATATGAACTGCAATATGAAATACTAAATACAGACAATGTGCTGGCACCATTAGGGACTTTAAAAAAATGTTCTGCATATCAGGTGGAAGAGCAGCTCATTGTTTAGAAGCACAGGCTATTTTAAATGACATAAAATCAACAGGTTTTTCCATTTCAAAACCAATGTCTCCTTAGTATATGGAAGTAGAATGGTAGCTACCAACCCTTTTGGAACAAGACACTTTACTGCCATCTGCTGGAACATAGTTGCAATAAATTGTAAATCACTTTTGCAGCCGGCAATAGAATACACAACACAAAATAATTTTCAAAAAGTTGTTTTCAAAATACTAAAGATGTCTGTGAAATGAAAAGCACCTCCTTAGGTGTAGTGCTCTTGTGCAGTGCCCAACATGAACAACTGCACATGGTGACAGTAGAATCATGGCATCTGCAAAATAAAATCCGTTTTATTTTTTCCTTTCCAATCTTTATGCCTTTTTTTCTTTTTCTTGCTTTATTGTATAGGCTAGAACCCCCAGTACATAATTGAATATAATTAATGGGAGTAAAAATGCTTGTCTTGCTACTGATGTTGTTATATAGTTGTGTGTTTTTTTGAGACAGGGTCTTGCTCTGTTACCCAGGCTGGAGTGCACTGGCATAATCATGGGTTACTGCAGCTTCAACCTGCTGGGCTCAAGTGATCCTCCCTCCTCAGCCTCTTGAGTAGCTGGGACCACAGTTGTGTGCCCCTATGCCTGACTAATTTTGCTAATTTATTTTTTCCTTCCTTCCTTCCTTCCTTCCTTCCTTCCTTCCTTCCCTCCCTCCCTCCCTCCCTCCTTCCTTCCTTCCTCTTTTTCTTTCCTTCTTTTCCCTCTTTTTCTTTCTTTCTTTTCTTTTCTTTCTTTCTTTCTTTCTTTCTTTCTTTCTTTCTTTCTTTCTTTCTTTCTTTCTGTCTTTCTTTGTCTTTCTCTCTCTCTCTCTCTTTCTTTCCTTCTCTTTCTGTCTTTATCTTTCTTTCTTTTTTTTGGACAGAGTCTCGCTCTGTTGCCCAGCTGGAGTGCAGTGATCTTGGTTCACTGCAACCTCTGCCTCCCAAGTTCAAGCAATTCTCGTGCCTCAGTCTCCCGAGTAGCTGGGACTACAGGTGCATGCCACCACACTCCACTAGTTTTTGTATATTTAGCAGAGACAGGGTTTCACCATGTTGGCCAGGCTGGTCTCAAACTCCCGACCTCAAGTGATCCACCCACCTCAGCCTCCCAAAGTGCTGGGATTACAGACATGAGCCACTGGGCCTGACCTGATCTTTTATTTCTTACAGAGATGGAGTCTTGGCCGGGCACAGTGGCTCACGCATGTAATCCTAGCACTTTGGGAGGCCAGGGCAGGTGGATCACCTGAGGTCGGGAGTTCGCGACCAGCCTGACCAACATGGAGAAACCTCGTCTCTGCTAAAAATACAAAATTAGCTGGGTACGGTGGCGCATGCCTGTAATCCTACCTACTTGGGAGGCTGAGACAGGAGAATTGCTTGAACTCAGGAGGCGGAGGTTGCAATGAGCCGAGATCGTGCCACTGCACTCCAGCCTGGGCAACAAGAGTGAAACTCCAGCTCAAAAACAAACAAGCAAACAAGGCCGGGCGCGGTGGCTCACGCCTGTAATCCCAGCACTTTGGGAGGCCGAGACGGGCGGATCACGAGGTCAGGAGATCGAGACCATCCTGGCTAACACGGTGAAACCCCGTCTCTATTAAAAATACAAAAAAATTAGCCGGGCATAGTGGCGGGCGCCTGTAGTCCCAGCTACATAGGAGGCTGAGGCAGGAGAATGGCGTGAACCCGGGAGGCAGAGCTTGCAGTGAACCGAGATCACGCCATCGCACTCCAGCCTGGGCGACTGAGCAAGACTCCGTCTCAAAAAAAAAAAGTTCATAAAGAATTATTAAATATCCTTTTTATTTTTATTTTATTTACAGCAAACGAGGCTCTAAATAAAAGGTGAGAGGTGAATATTTTGAATCAACTTGATGTAAGCAATGTTTCACAGATTAACTTTGAAATATAAATGACATGTGGCTGGGTGCCATGGCTCATGCCTGTAATCCCAGCACTTGGGAGGCTGAGGCAGGAGTATTACTTGAGCCCAGGAGCTTGAGGGAAAAAAAAAAAAAAGGATAACATGGAATAGTTGAGAAATGTGACATCATGAAAATAAAGGCGGTTTTTCTAAATTTTATTGTAAACAAATTTAAAGGTGTGAAAGTGTTGAAAAATTAGCTCACTGGCTGGGTGCAGTGGCTCATGCCTGTAATCCCAGCACTTTGGAAGGCCAAGGTGGGCAGATCAGCTGAGGTCAGGAGTTCAAGACCAGCCTGGCCAACATGGCGAAACGCTGTCTCTACTAAAAATACAAAAATTAGCCGGATATGGTGGTGGGCGCCTATAATTCCAGCTACCTGGGAGGCAGAGGCAGGAGAATCGCTTGGACCCGGAAGGCAGAGGTTGTAGTGAGCAGAGATTGTGCCACTGCACTCTATTAGATTGGGTACTCAGTAGTGGCGGTAACTTGATTAGCTTCGGTGAGTGGGAGCCTCTGCGTGGTGCCCTCCCGCAGTAATGAGTTTATGCAAGATCTGGTTGTTAAAGAGTCTGGAACCTCCACCGTCTCTCTCTTGCTCTGTCTTTTGCCATGTGACACACCTCTTCCCCCTTTGTCTTCCACCATGATTGTAAGCTTCCTGAGGCCTCACCAGAAGCAGATGCTGGCGCTATACTTCTTGTACAGTATGGACTAACATACAGGCATAGCTTTCATCCTTGCCACCACGGCCGCTCTGTTCATGAGACCATTGAACCAGCATGGGACTGGCTGAGGAGATGGACAAACTTACTTTCATGGGATGAATCATCACTGTTGTTAAGAGCCTTCTTTGTGGAGGATTATTGTTTTTATTTATTTACTTTTTAAGACACAGTTTCACTCTGTTGCTCAGGCTGGAGCACAGTGGTGCAATCTTGGCTCACTGCAACCTCCGCCTCCTGGGTTCAAGTGATTCTCTTGTCTCAGTCTCTTGAGTAGCTGGGATTACAGGTGCACACCACCATGCCCGGCTAATTTTTGTATTTTTAGCAGAGATGGGGTTTCACCATGTTGGCCAGGCTGGTCTCGAACTCCTGACCTCAAGTGATTTGCCTGCATCAGCCTCCCAAAGTTCTGGGATTACAGGCATGAGCCACTGCGCCCAGCCAAGGATTATTTTTTGAAGGCATTAGGATGAGACACATACATGTATGCTTTTTGTGTGTACGCCCATGAATTTATCCACATACTTCTTCCTAGACCTACTTGCCCCTGAGCTTCCAGTCTCATTCCTTACAAGATTCTGACCAAATAGAAAGCCATGGGCCATTTCCCAGGAGCCCATGTACATCTGCACATTGGGCCACATCTCACTCCAATTTAAGTGCAGGGGCCAGGTGTGGTGGCTCAGCCTGTAATCCCAGCACTTTGTGAGCCTGAGGCGGGAGGATAGCTCGAGCCCAGGAGTTCAAAATCAATCTGGGCAACATAGGGAGACTCCACCTTTACAAAACATTTAAAACAAATTAGCTGGTGTAGTGGTGCACACCTGTAGTCCCAGCTACTGGGGAGACTGAAATGAAAAAATCACTTGAACCCAAGAGATTGAGGCTGCAGTGAGCTATGATCCTACCACTGCACTCCAGCCTGGGTAACAGAAAAAGACCTATCTCTAAGACACACAAACAGATGAAGTGAAGATCTCCGATCACAGCTCTGTACACCAGGATTTACCTTCACCACTGCCTGTAGGACCCACCTCTGAGTAGTGGTCCTATAATACGATAATTCAGGTTCAGCTTCCAAAATATATCAGTCATACTGATCCATCTATGAGCCAGACCTTTTCTTCCTTAATTTTCTACAGTAAAATCTTCATATGATGTCATGAATGTGAATTAAAGGAACAACATAGCTGCAACCAAGGCCAATGACATGAGAGTCTGAGCTGTCTGTGTAACTCTTTTGTGCCATCTAGATCTCTTACAATGAATTACTACTGTGCCAAAATGACATTGTGATTCAGTGGGTTAGATACCCAACTCGTGACAGGTAGTTTTAGTCATATAGATACTTGATGTCCCATGGTCAAAATCACAGACTCTATTAGTACTCAGCAGCTGGTTTTCTTTTTTTTTTTTTTTTTTTCTTTTTTTTTTTTTTTTTTGAGACGGAGTCTGGCTCTGTCGCCCAGGCTGGAGTGCAGTGGCCGGATCTCAGCTCACTGCAAGCCCCGCCCCCCGGGTTCATGCCATTCTCCTGCCTCAGCCTCCCGAGTAGCTGGGAGTACAGGCGCCCGCCACCTCGCCCGGCTAATTTTTTTTTTTGTATTTTAGTAGAGACGGGGTTTCACCGTGTTAGCCAGGATGGTCTCGACTCGATCTCCTGACCTCGTGATCCGCCCGTCTCGGCCTCCCAAAGTGCTGGGATTACAGGCTTGAGCCACCGCGCCCGGCCAAACAGCAGCTGGTTTTCAAATTGAAAGCACTTATATGCTGCATAATAATTGGACTTACTTCAGAACCTTACGGGCTGTAATTTTGCTTTTGTATCTTGCCAGAGACTCCACATAACAGCTCCAACCATCACAGATAGAGCTGACACCATCGAAGTTGCTGATTCATGTGGCTCAGGGACAGAGAGATTGCATCACAGGCTTTACCTGCTGTAGAGCCCTCACCTGCTTTGAAACTCAGCAGCCTTCAAGTTTATCTGAAAAATGAGTCAGAACAATATTCCAGGCCAGGCATGATGGCTCACACCTGTAATTCCAGTACTTTGGGAGGCCAAAGTGGGGGGATTGCTTGAAGCCAGAGTTTGAGGTCAGCCTGGGCAATAGAGTGAGAACCTATTTAAAAAAAAAAAAAAAAAAGAAAGAAAGAAAAAGCAGTTTGAGACCAGTGTGGGCAACACAGGGAGACCCCTTCTCCACAAAAAATTTAAAAACTAGCTGGGCACGGTGGCATGTGCCTGTAGTCCCAGTTACTTGGGAGGCTGAGGTGGCAGGATCTACTTGAGCCAGGGAGGTCAAGGTTGCAGTGAGCTGTGATCGTGCCACTGCACTCCAGCCTGGGCAATAGAGCGAGACCCTGTCTAAAATGAAAACAAAACCAAAAACCAGCTATAAAAGACAGCTAGAACAGGCCGGGCGCAGTGGCTCAAGCCTGTAATCCCAGCACTTTGGGAGGCCGAGACGGGTGGATCACGAGGTCAGGAGATCGAGACCATCCTGGCGAACACCGTGAAACCCCGTCTCTACTAAAAAAATACAAAAAACTAGCCGGGCGAGGTGGCGGGCGCCTGTAGTCCCAGCTACTCGGGAGGCTGAGGCAGGAGAATGGCGTAAACCTGGGAGGCGGAGCTTGCAGTGAGCTGAGATCCGGCCACTGCACTCCAGCCCGGGCTACAGAGCGAGACTCTGTCTCAAAAAAAAAAAAATAAATAAAAATAAAAAATAAAAATAAAAAATAAAAGACACCTAGAATTATTTAAAAAAGAGAAAAAAAGAACACTATTCTGAAGTGTGATTTATATATGAATCATATAAATCTATATATTATACATATACACACATCTATATACACCCATCTATTAATTTAATTTAATTTAATTTAATTTAATTTTTGAGACAGTTTCACTTTGTCACCCAGGCTGGAGTGCAATGGCGTGATCTCAGCTCACCACAATCTCTACTTCCTGACTTCAAGCGATTCCCCTGCCTCAGCCTCCTGAGTAGCTGGGACTAAGGGCATGTACCACCATACCTAATTTTTGTATTTTTAGTAGAGAGGGGGTTTCGCCATGTTGGCCAGGCTGGTCTCGAACTCCTAACCTCAAGTGATCCACCCGCCTTGACCTCCCAAACTACTGGGATTCCAGGCGTGAACCACCATGCCCCACCCTATCTATCGATCGATCGATCTATCTATCTATCTATCTATCTATCTATCTATCATCTATCATATATCTATCACTTTCAAATGTCAAAGAGCCCTACCAAATTATGTGCCTCTTTATCAGTTTAGGAAGTGTGAGTTGTAATAATTTATTCTTTACCTTAAGGGAGATATTATGGCATGTCCCAGATGATTGGACTTCTAAAATCTTCATTGATGTGGTAAGTTAGTGAACTTTCATGAGGTTTATCTCCCTCTTTCTGTCATTCATTTGCATTACTATGGTTTCTACAGTGATTGCCACTTCCTGATCACCAGGTCCAATTAGATGATGTTATTGGTGGAATGAACCAGTGCTATGTTCTTCAGAATGTAAAGATGACCAAGGCCTCTGTGGACTACAACATAATGGAGATTAGGAGGGTTATCAGGAACCTGGGGCAAGATAGTGCTGCAGTCCTTACCATGCACACATGAATGGCTTTTGATTCTCCTAAATGTCAGAGATCAAGTAAAATACATTTGTCAGATCACTAAGCACATACTAAGAACCAAAAACTAGGTTGGTCAACTCCAGTAAAGATGCCACATCTGACATAGCAGCTGAAATTGGAGCTGCTATTTGTTTACATTTAAAGTAGTCACTATAAATTAGCTTTGGCCACATAATCAGTGATATGGTTTGACTGTGTCCCCACTCAAGTCTCGAATTGTAGCTCCCATAATTCCCACATGTTGTGGGAGGGACCCGGTGGGAGATAACTGAATCATGGGGTGGGGGATTCCCCCATGCTGTTCTCATGATAGTGAATAAGTATCATGAGAGCTGATGGTTTTATAAGGGGAAACCCTTTTTGCTTGGCTATCACTCTGTCTTTGCTGGCCGCCATGTAAGACATCCCTTTGCTCTCTCTTGCTCTTCTGCCATGATTGTGAGGCCTTCCCAGGCATGTGGAACTATGAGTCCATTAAACCTGTCTTTATCAGTTACCCAGTCTCGGGTATGTCTTTATCAGCGGTGTGAAAAAGAACTAATACAATCAGTAACCCCAAAACTTAGAGGCTTGAAATTACAAATATTATTTCTCACAATTCTGGGGGCTTTATGAGCATTTCTTTTGCTCTGGGCTGGTTTGGCTGCAGCTGGATAGTATAGTCAGGCCTCACTCAAATTTCTAATGGTTGGTTGGTTATTGTCAGGCGGGTGGGTATGAGGATAACTTGGCCTTATGTTTCTCATCATCCCTCAGTCTAGTTCAGGCTTGCTTGAACTCATGGGAGCTGGGTTCAAAATGCAACAAGAAAGCGATTTCCATTCAGTGAGCATTTTTCAAACCTCTATACATGTCACATTTACTAATGTCTCCAAGAAAATCAAACGTACATGCCCAGATTCAAGGAGTGGAGAAACTGACTCCACCTTTGAAGGGAAGACCTGCAAAGTCATGTTGCAAAGAATATACACACAGGAATGGGAAGAATTTGTGGATTTTTTTTTTCAATCTACCACATCCACTACCTTCAGTCATGCAGGTTTTTTGCAGGGGCCAAGTGAAATGAATGGGGATATGATACGGACAAAGAATCCTTCATCCTCTTACTTTTTGATGATGACGCAATCTCTGTAATTCCTCCCACAACACAGTATTGAGTTTGAAGGGTTTCCATTTGGCCCTTTATACCATAAGGACTCTTTTTTTTTTTTTTTCTTTTTTTTTGAGACGGAGTCTCACTCTGTCGCCAGGCTGGAGTGCAGTGGCGTGATCTCAGCTCACTGCAATCTCTGCCTCCTGGGTTCAAGCTATTCCCCTGCCTCAGCCTCCCAAGTAGCTTGGATTACAGGTGCGCACCACCACACTTGACTAATTTTTTGTATTTTTAGTAGAGACGAGGTTTCACCTTTTTGGCCAGGATGGTCTCAATCTCCTGGCCACGTGATCCACCCGCCTTGGCCTCCCAAAGTCCTGGGATTACAGGCATGAGTCACCGCGCCTGGCCCATAAAGACTCTTAGTTCACAAGTTAGGAAGCCACTATAATAGGTTCTACCAGAAGATGAGCATATCTATCCCAAATATATGTTAAAGGGTAGAGGAAAACAACCATAGGGTGAGTTCATGGACTCACCAAACTCACTGTGAGATCAGACTTGGGCCAAACGTGGATAAGTAACAAGCTTAAAATCCTATCACAAGGATCTTGAAGGTCTCTCCTGGAAACACTCCTCTTAGCTTACATTCCCTACAGGGAGGACCCTAAGAAGTTTCTGTGCTATTATTTTATCAGCAGGTACAATTCCAGGGAGGCAGGAGGGAGGGAAAAGTATAGTGTGGTAGGGAAGGAGAGAACACTTGTATGAAGGTCTTACTGAGCTGGCCACTGCTTGCTATCAAGGGTAATTGATGTTTAATTTTGTATTTTAAGACCATCTAGCTGAGGAGAAGAAGGGAGGTGAATTCATCCACTGGCTCCTATTACCTATTCATGAAAGGTTTGTCCCACAGACTATTAACTCCACTGTACTTCCAGGTCGCGTGTGAATAGTTCAATGGGTTCTGTAACCTCTCACGAATCAGCATCAACAGGAAAGCCCTAGGGCTTCAGACAAGTGGTGTCCATTGCAGGCATGAGGTCAGGCTCTGTTGCTGCTTGTGCCCATGAAGAGTTGTTCCGAGTTCATGCAGGGATGTTGCTGTAGCAGTGAGTCAAGAGAAACAAGTTTCCAGAGGCCCCAGGCACAGGTGAGGCTGAGAGGATCTGAAGTGACACATACGATGTGTCTGAACTCTTTCCTAATTCAACTCCTGCATGCAATTATCTGAGCCTGGTGATGATTAGAATTTAAATTCTAAACTACTGATGCTGTATCATTAATGACAAATTGTCTATTATTAAAAGTTTCTGTCTCCTCTTGTCAATTCTTTAAGTTACAGCCTTCTAGGAAATTGACCATTTCATCTCTTTTCAGATTTATTCTAATTCAAAAAATATTTTCTATTCTTGTGTAGTCTTTTTCTTTCTTAATATTATTTGTGCCTGTTTTCTTTTTTATTCATCTTTTAAAATAATCTATTTTTAATGAACTCAGAAGTGGATCACTTCAAATAAGCAGTTGTTGGCATTTAGCCTCTATTGTATCAGTGTTTTCTATTTCTTTAATTTGTGCTTATTGCTGACTTCATCCAACTTTCTTTGTGTTTATTGTTATTCTGTTTTCTAACTTCAAGTTGGACATAGCCTTCCTTCTTTTCATTTTTCCCGTCTTCCTTTTCTTTGAGATGGAGTTTGCTCTGGTTGCCCAGGCTGGAACATAATGGCATGGTCTCAGCTCACTGCAACCTCCACCCCCAGGGTTCAAGCAATTCTCCTGCCTCAGACTCCTGAGGGGTCTAGGGGATTAGTGATTATTAGTTCTAGTGGGTTACAGTGACCGGTAGAACAGGAGGGATTGGCTTCCTTTTTTTGAAGGTGAACCGGATCTTTTCTGTCCTTTTTCTAAGCAGCCTAAATAACACATAGCCAATAGGCACAATTTTCGTTGGCCTCTAACTCATGACCCACTAATCCCCTAGACCCCCGTTGGAAAAAAGGAGAACGTGTAACCCTGGAGATCGATGGGTCAGGGTTAACCCCCAAGCTGCCATTTTAGTTCAAGGGGAGGTCCACAGGCGCTCTCCCAAACCAGTGTTTCAAACTTTTTATGATGAGCTGAATCTGCCAGCACCAGAGCTTCCAAAAAAGACAAAGAACTTCTTTCTGCAGTTAGCAGAAAGTGTAGCTCATTTCCTCAATGTTACTTTCTGATATGTATGTGAGGGAACTACTATGGGAGACTGATGACCTTGGGAAGCCTGAGAGTTGGTGCCCACTGATCCAGTTCCTGACACAATTCCAGTTCAGAAGGCCCAAACTAGCAACCTCTGGGTCCTAAAAACTTCAATTATTGGACAATACTGTGTAGCTAGAGAAGGAAAAGACTTCACCATCCCTGTAGGAAAGCTCAGTTGTCTAGGACAGAAGTTGTACAACAGCACAACAAGGACAGTCACTTGGTGGGGTCTAAACCATACTGAAAATAATCCATTTAGTAAATTTTCTAAATTACAGACTGCCAAGGCTCATCGAGAATCTCATCGAGACTGGATGGCTCCCGCTGGACTATACTAGATATGTGGGCACACAGCCTACACTCAGTTACCTGATCAATGGGCAGGTAGTTGTGTCATTGGCACCATGAAGCCATCCTTTTTTCTACTGCCCATAAAGACAGGTGAGCTCCTAGGTTTCCCTGTCTATGCCTCCCGGGAAAAGAGAAGCACAGCTATATGAAATTGGAAAGATGATGAGTGGCCCCCTGAGAGGGTCATACAGTACTATGGGCTTGCCACATGGGCACAAGACGGCTCACAGGGATACCAAATCCCCATCCACATGCTCAATTGGATCATACGGTTGCAGGCCGTCTTACAAATAATCACTAATGAAACTCGTAGAGCTTTGACTGTTTTAGTCCGGCAGGAAACCAAATGAGAAATGCCACCTATCAGAATAGACTGGCCTTAGACTATTTGCTGGCAGCTGAAAGAGAAGTCTGTGGAAAATTTAACTTAACCAATTGCTGTCTACAAATAGATTAAGGACAGGTGGTCAAAAATATAGTCAGGGATGGCCAGGCGCGGTGGCTCACTCCTTTGAGTGATCCCAGCACTTTGGGAGGCCGAGATGGGCGGAGAGGTAAGGAGATCAAGACCATCCTGGCTAACACGGTGAAACCCCGTCTCTAGTAAAAATACAAAAAAAATTAGTTAGGCGTTGTGGCAGGTGCCTGTGGTCCCAGCTACTCAGGAGGCTGAGGCAGGAGAATGGCGTGAACCCAGGAGGTGGAGCTTGCAGTGAGCCGAGATCACGCCACTGCACTCCAGCCTGGGCGACAGAGCGAGACTTCGTCTCAAAAAAAAAAAAAAAAAAAAAAAAAAAAAAAAAAAATGCTGGGATTACAGGTGTGAGCCACTGTGCCTGGCTCCAATGACCCTATTTCTAAATAAGCTTATATTATAAAGTCCTGGGGAGTGGTCTTCAACACATGAATTTTGAGGGGACACAATTCAACCCTTAACAATAACCTTTTAAAAAGACCAAGAAAAAACAGAATGAAAAATGAAAAATAAACCCCATATAAGACTTTTGCTTTAGTTTAGGATGTATAATGACACAAAAGACCTTCTACCCCGTTGTAAAAATAAGAAAAATCTGGACAAAATAAAAGTCACACTTTTCTATGAAGTTAGATAGAAGTGGTAGAGGCAAATTAGCCTTAAGGAACTGAATTCCAAGATAAATGAGTCCTTCACAGGGATACAGCTAACATATCTGGGGCTGGACACTTGATCTGTGTATCTCTGATAGGCTGGCTATAGACAGAGAAGTTTTTGTAGGATTAATAAGAAAATAAGTTGATATTTGGATTGTAGTGTGGGCTGGTGGGATAGATCAGGTTCTGGATGAGCCCCAGACTTAAACACAGATCACTCAGGCAATCTGTGTTTATGTTGCTCAGGCTGCTTTTGAACTCCTGACCTCAAGTGATCTGCCCACCTTGGCCTCCCAAAGTGCTGGGATTACAGGTGTGAGCCACCACGCCTGGTGTGTTCACCAACTCAGAAGCTTGCTGAACCCCATCATTCAAGGTTTTTATGGAGGTTTCATTATGTAGAAAGGATTGATTATAGCACTGGCCATCGGTGACCGAACTCAATCTCCAGCCCTTCTCCCCTCCCCAAGTTGGAGTTGGGTGAGGCTTAAAGTTCTGATCCTTTGATCATATGGTTGGTTTTTCTGGTGACCAGACTCCAACCCGAAGTTATCCAGGCCCCTCTTATCCCCTCAACATGAGTCATCTCACTAGCATACAAAAGATAGTAAGTTCCAAGCTGAGTTTTAATAGCTTTGCACCAGAACTAGGGCTTAAGACTAAAAATAAATATATATATTTTTAGTATATATATATATTATATGGATATATATATATTTGGATATATATATACACACATATATACACACACACACACACACATATATATATATATTTGGCTGCCTCACAGTTTGTCATTAATTCTTTCAGAAATAGAAAGCTATTTCCAAATTTAAAAAAATAACAGAATTGTGGGGGAAGACTTTTCTTACAGTCATTAAGTGTGAGCAAATACATTGTACTGTGAATGGAAAATCATTTGACTGGATAACACCTCTAAGTTCTTGACATTCATTAATGCAACTGGACATTTCACCGTCAAGATCTGCTATGAATAGCCTGATTCTGGTAAGATGGGATGAGGAATATATGCAAACACAGAATACTGTGTGGTATACTGGATACTTAATACCTGTGGTTATATTCTCCCCTTATTCATTGAATATTCAACTAAAATATCACTTTGAATATATAATCATCACAAAATAGCCAATGAAATACTTAGTAGATGTTATTCATATATAATTACATTTTTCTTGGTCATTATTATTATTTTAAATTTATTTTAAAAATCTGTAGAGATGGGGTCTCACTGTGTTGCCAAGGGTGGTCTTAAACTCCTGGGCTCCAGTGATCCTCCCACCTTAGCTTCCCAAAGTGCTGGGATTACAGGTGTGAGCCACTGTGCCTGGCCGTCTTGGTTATTAATAATCATAATTTTGAATATCATTTAATATTATGTCATATCCATTTTTTATTAGCCATATAATGTTCCATCCACGGATATAATACAGTAATAACTGCTCAGTCTTGTGTCACAGTTATACATGACAAAGTCATACAAACCGCACTCATACTTGTGAAAGTTGATCACAGGAATTGGGTCATTATTGTTATACCCAACTAAAACAGAGTAGAAAAGCTAGAGGGAAAAAGCACTCAGGGCATGTAACATTGCTGCAAGAATGTAATTCCCTGCAAGCCTGGCTGCTGAAGGAGTCCGCTGCAACCTATAACCTGTTTTATCTAATAGCTGCTGAAACAGCCTCCAGTGACTCTAAGAATAGTTTTACTCACTGCTGTCACTTATCAATCAAAACTTGCCAGCTCCCCCAAATTTTACTAGTGCCAGTGAACTTTCTCAAAGAGCAATACATAACATTTCTCTTTTTCTTTTTTTTTTCAGATGGAGTCTTGCTCTGCCACCCAGGCTGGAGTACGTTGGTGAAATCTCAGCTCACTGCAACCTCTGCCCCCTGGGTTCAAGCAATTCTTGTGCCTCAGCCTCCCAAGTAGATGGGACTACAGGCATGCACCACCATGCCTGGCTAATTTTTGTATTTTTAGTAGAGATGGGGTTTCACCATATAGCCAGGCTGGTCTCGAACTCCTGACCTCAAGTGATTTGCTCGCCTCTGCCTCCCAAAGTGCTGGGATTACAGGCGTGAGCCACCGCGCCCATCCACATTTCTCTTTTTAAAAATAAAACCTCTAACCTTTTCTTTGTTCTTTGGACATACCAAAGACCCCCTGGTCTGCATGTATACCCCAATGCAATTCTTTCTACCCAAATAAATTGTTTTAATTTCAGACATTAGTCTATATTTTGACTTTGACATGCTAAAAGATACATATTCAGTAAGTCACAAAGCACCTCACATGTCAGTCATAGTCTCATCACCATTCAATCTGTCATAGACATATGCCCAGATCCTGTCATATCCACTCTCTCTCTCTCTTTCGAACGTATATCTGTCACAAACCACAGAGACATATCTTTGCCCTGATAATCATACAGACACCTACATGTACTCCATGTCTGTAACACACAAATCCACTTCAGACCTGTCACTTGTATGCATGCAATATGTTATGTACAGTCACAAAGACTCACTCGGGAATTGTCATGTGCAAAGGTACTCACACATAAGTGTGTCAGCATAGTCCCAGAGACACATATGCTGACTAGTCAGATGCTCAAAGACACACACACATACAGAATTCTCTTTCTTACACACATACAGACACACACAGAAAGCTAGCCCCGGCTTGCCTAGTCTAAAGATGACCTCACACATAATATTTGTCAAACTGTGTGTACCATGATTCACACGTACATAAGAACTGTCACATAGTCATGTAAATACATTTTGGCCCTGTCACTTCCAAAGACACACACAAAACATGCACATACAAAAGTCTTCTACATAACGTCACAGACACATCTGGCCCTGTAACATGCACAGGTGCTAACCTTTCACATACTTTTCATATACTGTCATATCCATACAAGCTACCACCCAACAAACATGCACAATGCCTGTCACACACAGTCACAGAGACATATCCTGACTTGTCACACGCATAGGTCACGCACACACACACTCATACCACATAGTCACAGAGACATACCTGAGACCTGTCACATACCATAGGACACATTACACCATCATAAAACCCCACTCCAGCTGTCACTCTACACACAAACCCACACACTTGTGTCACAGTCACAGATTTAACCCAGTCCTGCCATACACCACTTTCTTCTCTTTTGCACATACACACAGTTTGTCACAGAGTCACAGAGAAACACACCTGCTCTGTCATGAGCACACATGCAGTCATGACGACATACCCTGGCCATTTCATGTGCACAGATGCACACACACACACCCCATTCCATGTGTCACACAAGACATCCCAGCCCTGGCATGTGCACTCTCATGCAGATGCAACGTCACCATTCGCATGGTAGGGCACATCCCTGGCTCTGTCACGCACATAATATTGCACACACCCCCTACACCATGTCTGTCACTACCATGGATGGTCCATCACACGCAGCCAGGGAGACGGCCGACCTCGTTTTGCCTACCCCTGTTGGGAAAAGGGCTTGGGGGTGGCTGCATAAACTGGCCATAAAAATATGGGACAATAAGTTGTGGAAAGCCACAAGAGGTCTCTGAGGAGGAAAGCCTCCTAATTGCCATTATGTTCCCATGCTCAGAGCAAGACCTGCTCTCTTATCTGTAAACACTGTGTTCAAGGAGAAAGGCACTCCTTTGAAGCACTGGAATGTGGCCAGATACGCCGGCTCCTAGTTAAGCCCACTCCCCACAGCTGCTCTCCGGTAAGTTAAAGAATAAATCAGTAGTTAAGTTTATGCTGCTTCAGCACAAAGACCATTTACCTAAACCGTCATTGCTATAGATTAGGTGTATGACACACCGCCCGCCTTTCACCGTTTCAGCCCTGAACACCTGCTTCTTAGATCTAAGTGACTGTATTCAATAAATAGTGTGGAGACCAGAGCTTGGCGCCTTTGCAGCCTCTGATTTGCTCTAGCTCCCTGGTTCCCACCTCACGAACTCTTGTCTCTTCTCATGCCTTTGTCGCCACCGAACATCGGGTACCCTACGGGTGGTGTTGAGGCTGGTCCCCCACACACCCCTCTCCCTCAATTCTTTATACCCAGCCACACTGTCACCTTCTTCAGCGGCTCGCATTCACCTCAGTGCCTCTCCCATTCTCACCTGCACTGCCGACTGGAGTAGGAGTTCGCAACGCCCTCTGCGCCTCGTCCTGCTTCGACGTCTCCTTCCGAAACTACTTGCTTACACGCGGAGCCCAAGAATGACTAGGATGCGCAAAGCGCCTCAGGGGCCCACGCTCATTCGGCCCGGTGGCCTGTGGGAATTGTAGTCCAGGGCCGGAAACTCAGGAGACGCCGGAAACCCAAGTGCCTTGGGAGGGCACGGCCCAGGGGTTTCTGGAAGTTGTAACCTGTGCTCCGAGTGCGAGTGCGCAGGCGCAGGAACGCTTCTGGGGAATCCCTTTAGCAGTGAGCGTATATTGAAAAGTGCGTGGGGAGGTGAGAGGCAATAAATTGGTAACGGAAACAGATGACATACTTCGTTTTCAGTTATCAAATTTCAAAAACTAAAAATGTAGATGGTACACAATATTGTTGAGAATGTGGGGAAATGAGAGCTTTCACACATAGTGGGTGGAAATGACTACAGCTCTTTTACAGTTTTGTGTAGTAGCATTTACAAAGTGTGAAAGCAAACCCCTAAGCAACCAGCATTTTTACGTACAAGTATCTAGCCTACGAAAATGCTGGCATGAAAGACAAAGATGTGGGTACAGTAATGCTTACCAAAGCCATGTTTGTAATACTGAATAATTCAGTTCGTAATATTGAAGAACCTCAATGTTCGTTTTTTGAGACATTGTTAGTCTGTGCTGGCCAATATGATAGCTATTTGTGGCTATTTAAAATTAAATTTATTGAAATTAAATAAAATTCAAAATTCAGTTTCTTACTCACACTAGCCGTGTTTCAAAGGCTCATTAGCCAAGACAGCTAGTGGCTACTGTATTGGACAAGAGGGATATAAACATTTCTAATATCACAGAAAGTTACATTGAACAGTGCTGGGTTAGGTAATAATTCAACGTTAAAAAGAATTAAATCTATAACTGACATGAAATAGAATAATGTGTTGAAGTGGAAACGGCAAATGGCAGAATTATATAGATAACATGATCCCATTTCTGTGCAAAATAGCTGTGTCTTTATACATACATTCAGTGTACAGAAAAATCTGGAAGAATACCTGAAAATATTAACTTTGGTCATTTCTGTAGATAGGGAATGAGTAAGGGGACACTTTCATTTCTGACATTATTTATCATCAGTTGTTTGAATATTACAAACTACAACAATTAACTGAATATTGCTAAATCCAAATAAATATTTTTATTACTTATTTTGAAAGATTTTTGGCTGCCTTCTACTATCTCAGCAATGTACTCTTTCTTGAAATACTGAACTACTTTAACTTAATAGACCTCCCTCATTTCTATTTTATTTATTTTTCTTTTTTGAGACGGAGTCTCACTCTGTCGCCCAGGCTGGCCTGCAGTGGCGCGATCTCGGCTTAATGCAAGCTCGGCCTCCCGGGTTCATGCCATTCTCCTGCCTCAGCCTCCCGAGTAGCTGGGACTACAGGTGCCCGCCACCATGCCTGGCTAATTTTTTGTGTGTTTAGTAGAGACGGAGTTTCACCGTGTTAGCCAGGATGGTCTCAATCTCCTGACCTCCTGATCTGCCCGCCTCGGCCTCCCAAAGTGTTGGGATTACAGGCATAAGCCACTGCGCCCGTCCCCATTTCTGTTTTACCTCCTCACTGAAAAACATTAGAACATGTCTACAGCCATACCACTCTGAATGCTCCCAATCTGGCCTGAAAAGCATTAGAACATGGAATTACTTGAGTGACTGAAAAGTAAAACAATAAGAAATTGATTGTGGCCCAGAAATAGTGAAATCAGTTGGATCAGTTTAAAATCTCGTATACATAAGTATTTTTTTAAACGTTTTCTTTTTTACTTTGTAATTACAAAGGTAATGCATGCTTATTACATAAAATAATAATATAGAAAAAGTGCAATAACAGAAAAGATCCCTGTAGCCCATGGAATGGTTGAAAATGGATGATTGCTAATGGGTATCAGTGTCTTTTTGGGGCAATGAAAATGTTCTAAAGTTGATTGTGATCATGGTTGCATAGCACTTTGAATAAACTAGAAACTACTGAATTCGGCCAGGCACGGTGGCTCACGCCTGTAATCCCAGCACTTTGGGAGGCTGAGGTGGGTGGATCACGAGGTCAGGAGATCCAGACCTTCCTGGCTAACACGGTGAAACCCTGTCTCTATTAAAAATACAAAAAATTAGCCGGGTGTGGTGGCGGGCGCCTGTAGTCCTAGTTACTCGGGAGGCTGAGGCAGGAGAATGGCGTGAACCCGGGAGGCGGAGCTTGCAGTGAGCCGAGATAGCGCCACTGAGCTCCAGCCTGGGCGACAGAGCAAGACTCCGTCTTAAAAAAAAAAAAAATTAGCCAGGTGTGATGGCAGGCACCTGTAATCCCAGCTACTCGAGAGGTTGAGGCAGGAGAGTCGCTTGAACCCAGGAGACAGAGGTTGCAGTGAACTGAGATCGCACCATTGGGCAACAAAAGTAAAACTGTCTCAAAGAAAAAAAACAGAATCTACTGAATTGTACACTTTAAATGGGTGAATTTTAGAGTATATGAATTATATCTCAGTAAAAGTATTACAGAAAAGCAGTCATCTGCGTTAACTAGTTAACCACCTGGAAAAATAAAGTAACTTCCATCTCTCACACATTAAAACAAATAACATTGGCAACATGCACAACCTAAAAATAGACTACCAGAGTACTTATCAAATTACAAATTGATGTTATTGTAATTTTGGTCTATAGGCATGACAGCCAAAACACAAATTATGAAGTAAATAGTTAGTAAATTATAGAAAATATAAAGTATGTTTCAGTAAACTTCCCTCCCTCACTCAAATTTAAGTAGCAAATAAACTAAGGGAAAATATTTCAGATACAACAAATAGATAATCAATAAATTTAAAACAAATCAACCTATAGATGAATACAAAAATGTATAGAAATAGGTAAAGAATATAGACCCTTAAAAGGAAAAATTGAGAATGACCAATAAATATTTGAATGCATATCTAAGCTTATGAGGAATAAAAGACATGGAACTATTAAAAAATAAAATGTTATCATTGGTTTAAGGACTGGGAAAGGGTCAAAACAATTGTAAATTTTAAGAAGATATTCATTCACAATACTTTTGGTGGGGGGAATCCACTTACAACCTTTCTGAGAGTAACTTTACATAAATATTTAAGAGAAGCATCTCTTTTAATTCAGGAATCCATTTTGAGAAATGTAGTCCACGAAAATCATTGAAACAGTGAAAAATGTATAAAACATTCTGTACAGCAGTGTTACCCAACCTTTTTGGCACTAGGGACCAGTTTCGTGGAAGACAGTTTTTTCCACAGATGGGAAGTGGGGGATGGTTTTGGGATGATTCAAGCACATTAAATTTATTGTGCACTTTTTTCTTTTATTATTATCATGTTGTAATATATAATGAAATAATTATACAACTCACCATAATGTAGAATCAGTCTGAGCCCTGAGCTCATTTTCGTGCAGCTAGACTGTCCCATTCAGGGGTGATGGGAAACAGTGAGAGATCAGCAGAAATTAGATTCCTGTAAAGAGTGTGCAACCTACATCCCTCACATTGCAGTTCACAATAGGGTTTGTTCTTCTATGAGAATCTAATGCCATTACTGATCTGACAGGAGGTGGAGCTCAGGCAGTAATGCAAGCAATGGGAAGTGACTGTAAATACAGATGAAGTTTTACTCATTCACCCACCATTCACTTCCTACTGTGTGGCCCAGTTCCTGACAAGCCATGGACCGCTACCTGTCCGTGGCCCACAGGTTGGGAACCTTGGTCTATAGAAATATTTATATCAGTTAAAGCAGCAAAATATCTAAAGAAAAAACAAAAACATACAGGTAAATTAAATTTGATAATCAGTAAAATAAGTAACCATGATAATGTAGAATTACCTTGCTCAATATGGAAGAATATTCATAAGCTATTAAGAAATGAAAAATACCAGTTACATGAGAATATGCAAGGGGTGATTATAATTTTTGGGAAAAAAAGGTACACAAGGATAAACATTGAAATTTTAAGTATTTAAAAAGTTATATTCTGAAACTAATCGTGAGCTATTTTTAGCAAATAGATAAACATTTTTCAACTCAATTTTCTCACCTATCAATGGGATAATTACTACCACCATCTGGATTTTTTGTTGTTGTTGTTGTTGTTGTTTTTTTTTTGAGACGGAGTCTCGCTCTGTCTCCCAGGCTGGAGTGCAGAGGCCAGATCTCGGCTCACTGCAAGCTCCGCCTACTGGGTTCACGCCATTCTCCTGCCTCAGCCTCCGAAGTAGCTGGGACTACAGACGGCCGCCACCACGCCTGGCTAATTTTTTTGTATTTTTAGTAGAGACGGGGTTTCACCACGTTGGCCAGGATGGTCTTGGTCTCCTGACCTTGTGATCCGCCCGCCTCGCCCTCTCAAAGTGCTGGGATTACAGGCGTGAGCCACTGCGCCCAGCCACCACCTGGATTTTTTTAACAGAATAGTGACTAAGCCCTGAGACACTGAAACACAACCATCTCAGGTCAAAGCCTTATCTTACCATTTTAATAGCTGGGAGACCATGGGCAAGCTTCTAGAAATTTGTGTGTGTTTCATTTATTCTCCTTGGCATACTCCAGTAGAACAATAATACCATATACAGATTTTTGTTGTTGTTGTTTGTTTTGGGCTTTTCGTTTTTGCTTGAATTAATTAATTCCTATGAATCATGTGTCAATGGGTCTGGTACTCAGGAAGCTCATATCTCCTCCAGGCTGCTGGACCAACCGTGATTCTGTCACAAAAGTAGAAGGAGATGGCTGTTGGGTGGCATCCCACCAGTGATTGTCACACTGGGCACAATATCCTTCAGAGTTGAGGGAAAAAGAAAGACATCTAGATTTGCAGGGGGGTCGGTAATTATGCCAATCATCTAAGCTGCCTCAGAGAACTCTTAGAGGAGGAAATCCAGCCAAGTGATATTTATGAATCAGAACTAAGCTTTCATAGAAGAGGACATGAAGTGGACACCAGAAAGTGATGCTTCCACACCTTTGATCCTCTTTCCTTTCCTCTCAAAAGATTTCAAGCACTTTCCCCTCTCCAGGCCTTTGCTCTCGGAATTCTGTCTTCCCTTAAGACTTTGCCCTCAGTATTCATTCTCATTTTTCAAATTTCAGCTCAATTATTAGTTTATTTTACAGGTCTTCCTTACATCTAAATTTAAATCATGGTTACTCATCACTGGCCCTTGTCACTCATCACAGTGTGTAATTTTATGTTTGTTTATATTTGGATTATACTGTCCACTGGCCAAACAAAATGTCCATTAGAGCTCCCAGCCTCTGATTAGTTGTCTATCCCAGAGCAGGAAAACTATGGCCCAGGGGCCAAATCTGGCCTGCTATCTGCTTTTCACAGTGAATGAGCTAAGAGTAAGAATGGCTTGTGCATTTTAAAAATATTTTTTAAAAAGATGAATAACATTTTGTGACTGGAGAATAATGAGATTTAATAATCTGAGGTCGCATCTCAAGGAACTAGAGAAGCAAGGACAAACCAAACCCAAACCCAGCAGAAGAAAGGAAATAACCAAGATCAGAGCAGAACTAAATGAAAGTGCAACAAAAAAATACAAAAGAGAAATGAAACAAAAAGCTGGTTCTTTGAAAGGATAAATAAAGTTGATAGATCATTAGCAAGATTACCAAGTAAAGAAGAGAGAAAAATCCAAAGAAGCTCAATTAGAAATGAAGCAGGAGATATTACAACTGACACCACAGAAAAACAAAAGATTGTTCAAGACTACTGTACCAACAACAACAAAAAACTCCAAGACCAGACAGATTCACAGCTAAATTCTACCAGACATTCAAAGAAGAATTGGTACCAATCCTATTGACACAATTCCACAAGATAGAGAAAGTGGGACTCCTCTCTACGAAGCCTGCATCACCCTAATACCAAAACCAGGAAGGAACATAACCAAAAAAGAAAACTACAGACCAACATCCCAGATGAACATAGATGCAAAAATCTTTAACACAATATTAGCTAACCGAATCCAGCAACCTATCAAAAAGATAATCCACCATGATCAAATGGGTTTCATACCAGGGATGTAGGGATGGTTTAACATATGCAAATCAACAAATGTGATACACCACATAAACAGAATTAAAAACAAAAATCACATGATCATCTCAATAGACACAGAAAAAGCATTCAAAAAAATCTACCATTCCTTTATGACTAAACTCTCAGCAAAACTGGCATACAAGGGACATACCTCAACGTAATAAAAGCCATCTATGACAAACCCAGAGCCAACATAATACTGAATGGGGAAAAGTTGAAAGCATTCCCTCTGAGAACTGGAACAAGACAAGGATGCCACCTCCCAACACTTTTTTTTTTTTTTTAAACATAATACTGAGTGTCCTAGTCAGAGCAATCAGACAAGAGAAAGAAATAAAAGGCATCCAAATTGGTAAAGAGGAAGTCAAACTGTTGCTGTTTGCTGATAATAAGATTGTTTACCTAGAGAACCCTAAAGACTCCTCCAGAAAGCTCCTAGAACTGATAAGAGAATTCGGCAAAGTTTCCGGATACAAAATTAATGTACACAAATCAGTAGCTCTTCTATACACCAACAGCGACTAAGTTGAGAATCAAATCAAGAATTCAACACCTTTTACAACATCTGCAAAAATAAAATAAGATAAAATACTTAGGAATATATCTAACCAAGCAGGTGAAAGACCTCTACAAGGAAACTTCAACACACTGCTAAAAGAAATTATAGATGACACAAACAAATGGAAACAAATCCCATGCTCATGGATGGGTAGAATCAATATTGTAAAGATGATCATACTGCCAAAAGCAACCTACAAATTCAAAGCAATTCCCATCAAAATACCACTTTCATTCTTCACATAACTAGAAAAAACAATCCTAAAATTCATATGGAACCAAAAAAGAGCCTGCATAGCCAAAGCAAGACTAAGCAATGGAGGCATCCCATTACCTGATTTCAATCTATAAGGCCATAGTCACCCAAACAGCATAGTACTGGTATAAAAATAGGCACATAGATCAGTGGAACACAGTAGACAACTCAGAAATAAACCCAAATACAGTCAACTGATCTTCAACAAAGCAAACAAAAACATAAAGTGGGTAAAGGACACCCTATTCAACAAATGGCACTGGGATAATTGACTAGTTACATGTAGGAGAATGAAACTGGATCCTCATCTTTTACCTTATACAAAAATCAACTGAAGATGGATCAAGGACTTAAATCTAAGACCTGAAACTAAAAATTCTAGAAGATAACATTGGAAAAAACCCTTCTAGACATTGGCTTAGGCAAGGATTTTGTGACCAAGAACCCAAAAGTAAACGCAATAAAAACAAAGGGCCTGGGACTTCATTAAACTAAAGAGCTTTTGCATGGCTAAAGGAACAGTCAGCAGAGTAAACAGACACCCCACAGAGCGGAGGAAAATTTTCACAATCTATAGATCTGACAAAGGACTAATATCCAGAATCTACAAAGAATTCAAACAAATTAGCAAGAAAAAACTAACAATCCCATCAAAAAGTGGGCTAAGGACATGAATAGACAATTCTCAAAAGAAAATATACAAACGGCCAACAAACATAAGAAAAAATGTTCAACATCAGGGAAATGCAAATCAAAATCACAGTATGATACCATCTTACTCCTGCAAGAATGTCTATAATGAAAACAAAATAGCTGTTATTGAGGATGCGGTGAACAGGGAACACTTCTACACTGCTGGTAGGAATGTAAACTAGTAAAACCACTATGGAAAATAGTGTGGAGATTCCTTAAAGAACTAAAAGTAGAACTACTATTTGATCCAGCTATCCCACTACTGGGTATCTAGAGGAAAATAAGTCATTATACGAAAAAGATACTTGTACACAGATATTTACAGCAGCAGAATTCACAATTGCAAAAATGTTTAACAACTCAAATGCCCATGAATCAATGAGTGGATAAAGAAACTGTGGTAGATATAGACAATGGAATACTACTCAGCCATAAAAAGGAATGAATTAATGGCATTTGCCTGGATTTATTTATTTTTTCTTTCTTTCTTTTCTTTCTTTCTTTTTTTTTTTTTTTTTTTTGAGACAAAGTTTCACTCTTGTCGCCCAGGCTGTAGTGCAGTGGCACTATTTTGGCTTGCTGCAACCTCCACCTCCTGGGTTCAGGCAATTCTCCTGACTCAGCCTCCCAGATGGCTAGGATTATAGACACCCACCAGCATGCCCGGCTAATTTTTGTATTTTTAGTAGAGATGGGGTTTCATCATGTTGGCCAGGCTGGTCTTGAATTCTTGACTTCAGGTGATCCAGCCGCCTCAGCCTCCCAAAGTGCTGTGATTACAGGTGTGAACCACCGTGCCCAGCCTGGAGACTATTATTCTAAGTGAAGCAACTCAGGAATGGAAAATCAAACATCGTGTGTTCTCACTCATAAGTGGGAGCTAAGGTGTGAGGATGCAAAGGCATAAGAATGACACAATGGACTTTGGGGACTCAGGGGGAAAGGGTGGGAAGGGGGTGAGGGATAAAAGACTAAAAATTGGGTGCCATGTATACTGCTTAGGTGATGGGTGCACCAAAATCTCACAAATCACCACTGAAGAATTATTCATGTAACCAAACACTACCTGTTCCCCAAAAACCTATGGAAATAAAAAATTTAAAAAAATCAAAAGATCCCCAAAATATTCAGAATAGTACTTGTGGGAGCCATTGAGCAAGTAACATGGGAAGAGAGGAGGCTGCTTCCACCAGTGGTTTTGGGGGTGGAGCAGATGCTGATGATAATGAAGTCCCAGATGGGAAATGGGAGTGGGTGCCGAGGAAAGCTCAAGGATCCTGCAGATGAAGACTCAGACCCACGATACTGGATGTGGCATCTATGTCACCATGGGAGTCAACCAGGGTAGTGGCCTCAGCTGAGGCAGGGGAAAAGCTGGGATCCAGGTGCTCTAGTCTTCTCTTGATAAGCAAGAGAGACCAGGAGGTGAGAGATGGCAGAGGATGACACAGGTGATACCAGTGACCAGAAAGAGCCCCTAAAAGGTAACACTTCATTTTCTTTCTGTTAGTTTTAATGTCAAATTTTGCTTTAATATTTTTAGGTAATTCTTTTTTTAAAAAATATTTATATCCAAAGGTTCTTACCACACCAACTTCAGGCTCGATCTTTTCTCCCTAACCTCAGAATCAGTTGTCTCCTTTAAAACCTTTCTCTCTCTCTCTCTCTCTCTCTCACACACACACACACGAGAGAGAGAGGGAATATATAGTACTGTTTTTGGTGTATGAGTGTGTGCTTCAGAATAAATGGTTTCATACCCTACAAAAAAAGAATGAGATTCAAATTTTATAATCCATCAAGTTTTATTGGAACACAGCCACGCTGGATTGCTTCTGTATTATTTATGGCCGCCTTTGCACTGCCATAAGTCTCCATGGTCACAATATCCACTCGCGACCACTTGTTGTCTTTCAACAGCGGCATATAAAATCTCTAACACAGTTCATCTCACACCTAATGAAACAGACACACACAGGCATAAATTTAGAAACCATCCTATGAACATAAACAGGTCCACGCAGGGTTCCAGACACCGAATCGAACTAACAAACTCCCTCAAAGCAAGACACACCCATCTGTTCAACTGCCAGACACTGTTCCAGGCGCTCGTACCCAGGTAAACTGGTAGTGTCGCGCAGGTCATTTCCAGGGACCTTACCCTGGATTCCCCTGCTCGCTCAGGTCTAAGTCCCCAGACACCCCAGTCCCATCTTCGGCTGTTCTAGACTCCAGAATGCGTTCCTTAGCGAAGGCTGAGAACCTTTTAATTCGCTCTCAGTCAACACCAAAGACCCTCAAGCAAAGGCTGGAGCTCCCAGCCATCTTCGGAAAAACCGCCTTTGACTGGTGAAGCCGAGTTGCATGCTGGGAGCATCCCCCCTGTCCCGGTTCCAACTTCCGGAGACTATCCAGCTGTGGACTACATTTCCCAGAAGTCTCCGGGGCACATGTCTTTTAGGGGCGGGGCGAGTTTGCCGGCCAGAAACACTCCCGGTGGCTCCTCTCGCAGCCTGCGAGCGTTTCCAGGCTCTTGTTTCCCATCAGCCTCCGGGTCCAAACTAACCACGGGTCTCCGGGTCCTTTTCCGGTGTCCTTAAGGTTCTTGGACTCTGCATGGTGAGTTGGTCGTGTCCGTAAAAGTATTCAGCCCGGGTGAAGCTGGGAGGGCTCGGCTGGCTTTACCGGGGCCCGATTGGAAACGGCAGTGAGGGTGAGGGTGAGGGTGAGGGTGAGGGTGGGGGTGGTGGCATCGGGGGCGCTGGAGATGGGGAGGGCTGGGTCACGGACAGGGCGTGTCGTGTGCGGCACTCAAGCCTGTGTGCACGCGAGCAGCCTAGGGATAGTGTGTCTCAGACGGCGTGGCAGGGCCGGGGCGTGTCTCCGCGGAGGTGGGTGCAGTTGTGAATGTGTGACGGGGTGATGCGGTGCGTGGCCGTATTTTTAAGTGTGATTTGCTTTGACCAAATGCTCTAGGTTCCCTTTAGCCTGTTTTTGGGCCTTCCACGGTTAAATGACTGCAAGAAAGAAGTCTATGCTAAGCCCTGTAATGAACGTTTCAAGCAAGAAGGATGAGAATTTTAGATCTGGAAGTGTCCTCGCGACAGGATCTTGTCAAGACCTGAGGGGGAAGTTCTAGAGGTAGGATTCCTACAAGAGGCGCCTCTAGGAGCTCCTTGGTGGTGAGCTAGCTACATGTTTCAGAGCCACTGAAACCAGACCTCTGTCCCCAAGAATTGCCCTCAACACAGAGACAGACTCTAGCCTGCCTTTTCGTTCCATTTGGTTTTGTGTGGATGAAGGCAGAAGTGGCCCTAGAGGGTGTTTTGCTCTTGTTTTTTCTTTTTTAATTAAGTCTGTGACGCTCTAGAAATGCTGATGTCTCATGTTACTGTTTTTCCCCCAGTGCAGCTAGGTTGCCAGATTTCTAAGAAGGAGCTCAAAGAGGAGAAAAGGAGTTTGCGCATATTTAGAAATCAAGGTTCAGGTGAGGTTTTTTATACATACTTTTTTTATACATATACCTACAACTACCTTTGATTCTAGGTCATGAGAACATTTTCTTTCCTTGGCTTGAAAGATCTTGACTGGGTCTTCCCAGTCACATGACCTGCCATGCTGGTACATATTTCCCCCGGTGGCCCCCTATTGTTCTTCTCCTCAATTCCTACTCACCTGTTCACATGGCAAATTGTTCAGATCCTTCAGTGCACTGAAGAGTTATAGAAAGGCACCTCTTGTAGATTGCTATTAGAGCATTATTTTAAACTATGATTATTTGAAGAGATTAGTATTTAGGTGGTGCTATATACAAACTTTTTTTTTAAGTTTTCTGTAGTCATAATTAAAAATTTTTTTTTTTACTTTTTTTAGAGACAAGGTCTCACTCTGTTGCCCAGGCTGAGTACAGTAGTAAAGTCATAGCTCACTGCAACCTTGGAGTCCTGGGCTCCAGTGTTCCTCTGGCCTTGGCCTCCCAGTGTGCTGGGATTGCAGGTGTGAGCCACGATGCCTGGCCCATAATCATGATTCTTAAAGCAAGGCAAAGTATGAGGGATTTTAAGTAAGGGAACGTTTCTGGCAGTATATGACAATGTTGTCTGCTTTGTGAGGCTTTTAGGGGTGGAAATATGATTGAGCTTTGAGCATAGGGATTTGTGATTTGCACCAACAAGAGTGGGGACTTTCAGATAATCTTTAGATAGAAGTCTGTAACATTGTCAAGCGTGGCTTGTTTCAAGTCCAGCTTTGTGTGACATGTAAGAAGCTGAACTATGTTGTAGTTAAAATTAAGGCTCTGGGGTCGGGCATGGTGGCTCACGCCTGTAATCCCAGCGCTTTGGGAGGCCAAGGCAGGTAGATCACGAGGTCAGGAGATCGAGACCATCCTGGCTAACATGGTGAAACCCCTTCTCTACTAAAAATACAAAAAGTTAGCCAGGCGTGGTGGCGGGTGCCAGTAGTCCCAGCTACTCGGGAGGCTGAGGCAGGAGAATGGCGTGAACCTGGGAGGTGGAGGTTGCAGTGAGCCAAGATTGCACCACTGTACTCCAGCCTGGGTGACAGAGAGAGACTCTGTCTCAAAAAAAAAAAAAAAAATTAAGGCTCTGGATCCAAAGTATCTGAATCCAAATCCTGGCTCTGCCTGTTGGTAGCTGTGTGAACTTAGATAATTTATTCAGGCCCTCTGTGCCACATCTATAAAATAGGGACAGAATAGTACCTACCTAATGGAGTTGTGATGATGTAAGATGAGTTATTACGTGTAAAGCTTCTTAGAGCAGTGTCATCCCCATGATATGGGCTTACTGAATATTGAATTGCTATTATTGGGCTCTTCTAGATTATTTCCTGTCAACTTTTTATAGATTAGAGTAAGAGAAATATGAAGTTGATTGTGACGGGTGCTTGCAAATTAACAAAAAAGTGGGGGCTGAGTGCGGTGGCTCACACCAGTAATCCCAGCACTTTGGGAGGCCAAGGTGGGTGGATCACAAGGTCAGGAGTTCGAGACCAGCCTGGCCAGCATGGTGAAACTCCGTCTCTACTAAAAATACAAAAAATTAGCCGGGATGGTGGCGGGTGGCTGTAGTCCCAGGTACTTGGGAGACTGAGGCAGGAGAATTGCTTGAACCAGCAGTTGGAGGTTGCAGTGAGCTGAGATCGTGCCACTGCACTCCAGGCTGGGTGACAGAGCGAGACTCCGTCTCAAAAAAAAAAAAAGAAAAAAAGAAAAAAAAGTGACCAGATGCTCAAATGATCTAGGACAGGAAAACTTAAAAAAAAAAAAAAAAAAAAGCAGGGTGTTGGCCTTTTGCTGAAGCTGGAGTACAGTGGCATGATCATGGCTCACTGCAGCCTTGGCCTCCCAGGCTCAAGCGATCCTCCCACCTCAGCCTCCCTAGTACCTGAGACTACAGGTATGTGCCATGAAGCCTGGCCAGTTTTTGGATTTTTTATAGAGAGGGGATTTTACTATGTTGCCCAGACTGGTCTCGAACTCCTGGACTCAAGCAATCTACCTGACTCAGGCTCCTCAAGTGCTGGGATTACAGGTGTGAGCTACTGTGCCCAGCCTTAGGACAGGAAGTCTTAACCTGAGGTCTTCTTGTTCCATTGACAAGCTTCTAGGTGACCAAAACCCCTTGAAATCGAGACCAAATTTTTGTAAATATATGTAAATGTGTTTTTTTAAGTGGGCAAAGTGTCTATAATTTCATGAGATTATCAAAAGTGACCATGACCCAAAAAGATCTAGCTCCATTGTTCTGGAAAAAAGACTGTAATTGCTGGGAAGGAGCTTGAAAAAAATGAGTCCAGCTGGGTGCAGTGGCCCACGCCTGTAATCCCAACACTTTGGGAGGTGGAGGCGGGTGGATCACTTGACATCAGGAGTTAGACCAGCCTGACCAATATGGTGAAACCCCAGCTCTACTAAAATTACAAAAATTAGCTGGGCGTGGTGGTGTGGGCCTGTAGTCCCAGCTACTCAGGAGGCTGAGGCAGGAGAATCAGTTGAACCCAGGAGACAGAGGTTGCTGTGAGCCAAGATTGCACCACTGCACTCCAGCCTAAGTGACAGAGTGAGACTCCATCTCAAAAAAAAAAAAAGAAAAAAAAATTAATGTCCAGTAGAATGGAAATAGTCAAGTAAATTGTAGTATATCTAGTGATGGAATGATATGCACCTAATAAAAATTAAGTTTATAAAGAATCAAAGGAAGGAAAAATATAAATGATGAAATTTTAAGCAATCATTATAGTTATAAACAAAAGTGCTCAAGAATATTGTGTTACCTGTCAATCCCATCTAATAAGACAGGGTTTTGGAAGACATATTTCAAGGATTACATCTAAAATGTTACTTTAATTCGTCATTCAGTGAAGAAGTGGAGAGGTGCAGCCATACTTATTGAGCATCTACTATGTACCAAATACTGTTTTGTTTATGCACATTTATTTTCTTCCTCAGACTTTGAAGGTGGTCTATCTAATTTGTGTTGATTTACAGGAGAATCTTGACAGTGAACGTGTCTCATTACATTGAATAACAGCTACAGGATGTTCAAGAGCTGGTAGGTGTGAATTGTTTCAGGCCCACTGATTTTCAGTGTTGGCGCCATTTGTTCAGTTTTCTTCATGACTGAAATATATCCTTCCTGTCACTCAGTCTTTTACATTTGGAAATGTCTTTATAGTTCCAATTATGGAATTAATGCAGGCTTGGTCCAAAAAAACCTCAGCAATCTAGGAGACATATCGAGAAGGAAGCTAAAAATCACATCCTCTAGAGTTAATCATTTTTAATGTTTTTTTTGTTTTGTTTTTTGTTTTCTTTTTTGAGATAGTGTCTCACTCTGTCACCCAGGTTGGAGTGCAGTGGTGCAGTGTCAGCTCACTGCAACCTCCACCTCCCAGGCTCAAGCGATCCTCCCACCTCAGAGGGAAGGTAGCTGGGACCACAGGTGTGTGCCACCATGCCTGGCTAATTTTTCCTGTTTTTGGTAGAGCTGGGGTTTCACCATATTTCCCAGACTGGTCTTGAACTCCTGAGCTCAAGCAGTCTGCCTCCTTTGGCCTCCCAAAGTGCTGGAATTACAGGCGTGAGCCACCACACCTGGCACTTTGGAATATTTTTGTTTAAATCCTTTTTCCTTTTAGCCTATGGGTCTGTTTTGTTTTTTGTTTGTTTGTTTTTTTCCTGCAGAATAAAATTATAGTAATTGGTGATGTAAATGAATTGAAGACTCTTTAGTTTTTAGTTTGAAAAAGAAACAACCCAGATCTAGGTTGTACGTTAATTTTGAATATTTAGGGATAAGAGGGAAGTGCTAGTGATTCCCTTATTTGAAAACCTTCAAATATGCACAACTTCTGGGATTATAGAAATGTCATTTAAAAATGAATTACCAGGCAAAAAGGAGTTTTAGAATTATATTATTTTAAAGGTTACCTCGCCAGACAATGGCAATAATCTCCAATATAGAGCCATCTTACAAAAAAATACATTTTACAGATAATATTTCCAAAGACAGGTGTAAATACCAGAAGGTAGAATGAGAAGGTTATGGTTGTAAATGTTTAAACCACCAATTTGTACAGAAGAGTAAGACTGAGCCTCTGGTTAAGTTCTCAGCTTGATACCTAATCGGGTTGTATTTTCTTTTTTTTTTTTTTTTTTTTTTTTTTGAGGTGGAGTCTCGCTCTGTCACCCAGGCTGGAGTGCAATGGCCGGATCTCAGCTCACTGCAAGCTCCGCCTCCCAGGTTTACGCCATTCTCCTGCCTCAGCCTCCCGAGTAGCTGGGACTACAGGCGCCCGCCACCTCGCCCGGCTAGTTTTTTGTATTTTTTAGTAGAGACGGGGTTTCACCGGGTTAGCCAGGATGGTCTCGATCTCCTGACCTCGTGATCCGCCCATCTCGGCCTCCCAAAGTGCTGGGATTACAGGCTTGAGCCACGGCGCGCGGCCTCGGGTTGTATTTTCTGATGCAGCTTAATGATGCTGAATCTCTATGTATCTTCTGGGAGGAAGTGGTATATTCCTCTGCATGTTTCTGAGAACCTGTTTTTCTCACATTGTTATTTAGGAAGAGTACAGGCTCAAGGCTGACCTGTGAAATTTGAGTTCGTGTTATAAGAAAGCAGGTCTGAGAAGGACACGTTTTACTGTGAGCAAAAGAGAGTATCATTAAGGGCCGGGCGCGGTGGCTCAAGCCTGTAATCCCAGCACTTTGGGAGGCCGAGACGGGCGGATCACGAGGTCAGGAGATCGAGACCATCCTGGCTAACACGGTGAAACCCCGTCTCTACTAAAAAAAGTACAAAAAAAAACTAGCCGGGCGAGGTGGCGGGCGCCTGTAGTCCCAGCTACTCGGGAGGCTGAGGCAGGAGAATGGCGTAAACCCAGGAGGCGGAGCTTGCAGTGAGCCGAGATCGCGCCACTGCACTCCAGCCTGGGCGACAGAGCGGGACTCCGTCTCAAAAAAAAAAAAAAAAAAAGAGAGTATCATTAAGTTTCTTTGTTATAACAGGATAAGGGACAGTAACATTCTTCATTTTCTTTTCTTTTTTTTTTTTTTTTTTGTGATGGGGTCTCACTTTTCGCCCAGGCTGGAGTGCAGTGGCGCGATCTCGGCTCACGGCAAGCTCCGTCTCCCGGGTTCACACTATTCTCCTGCCTCAGCCTCCCGAGTAGCTGGGACTACAGGCGTCCACCACCATGCCCAGCTAATTTTTGTATTTTTAGTAGAGATGGGGTTTCACTGTGTTAGCCAGGATGGTGTCGATCTCCTGACCTCATGATCCACCCGCCTTGGCCTCCCAAAGTGCTGTGATTACAGGTGTGAGCCACCGTGCCTAGCCATTTTCAATAATAACGATGACAATGTGGGCAAGCCTGCTGGCTTACACCTGTAATCCCAGCACTTTGGGAGGTCAAGACAGGAGGATTCCTTAAGCTCAGGTGTTCAAGACCAGCCTGGACAACACAGTGAGACCCTGTCTCTACAAACAATTTTAAAAAATAATAATTAGCAGGGCATGGTGGCATGCACCTGTGGTTCCAGTTACTGGGGAGGGAGGCTGAGGTGGGAGGATCACCTGAGTCCAGGAGGTTGGGGCTGCATTGAGCTGTGTTTCTGCCACATCATTCCAGCCTAGGCAACAGAGCAAGACCCTGTCTCTGAAGAAGAAACAAAGACAACTTATAAACAATTATCATATACCATTCAGTATTTTGTATGGATTTCTTACTCTTCTATAGTGAACACTTTTCTCTTATTGATGGGGAAAAAGAAGTGTTGAGAAATTGGTGACTATCAAGGTCAAATTCACATCCTAAAGGTCTGACACCAGATCTTTTATCTCAATTTCAACAGAAAATACCTCCCACATTATGTTAGTCACAAACCTGCCTGCCTAAGGAATTGATCATATGTGTCTTTCTTCATCAATGAATATGAACCAACACCATCATAACCAATGAGGGTATGGTGGGTTGCAATTTATTAAACCTTTTGTTTACTATTACCTAGTTTCTCATTTTTAGTGATCAGAAGTTATTTTTGGTTGAATATCCTTGTGTATTCCTCTTGTGTGCTTCTTTGTTCTTTAGCAATTTCTTAAGGATACATTTCTAGAAGTGAAGTTTTGGGTGAAGAATTTGCCCCAAATGCCTGACCCTGTAATACTTGTACTTAGGGGGTAATACAGTGTTTGGAAGACATAGGTGTTACCTTGGAGACCAAATATGCCTTGGGGTAAGTGTAAGGCAGTCAGCAGCCAGCAACAAAGGCCAGTAGGCAATCCAGGGGACCTGCTTTAGGAACTCATAGGAAGGTAGTTATAAGCAATACTGTTGAATCATGATCAAGCATTTGGAGGCAAATGGAATTTATTCTATAAAGTTTATACTACTACTGTTAGTTGCAAAGTGAGCCTAGTACGATCAGGTGATTCAGCAGTTATCTGGAGGATACTATGTTTAAGACAGGTTCAGATACAAAATAAATCTATCAGTCAAAATAAGAAAAGCAGAATCAAAACCTCATTAATGGAAAGGGAACAAAAAAAAAAATAGGCTGGCCACGGTGGCTCATGCCTGTAATCCCAGCACTTTGGGAGGCCGAGGCGGGTGGATCACGAGGTCAGGAGATCGACACCATCCTGGCTAACAGGGCGAAACCCCGTCTCTACTAAAAAATACAAAAAATTAGCTGGGCATGGTGGCGGGCACCTGTAGTCCCAGCTACTCGGGAGGCTGAGGCAGGAGAATGGCGTGAACCCAGGAGGCGAAGTTTGCAGTGAGCAGAGATCGTGCCACTGCACTCCAGCCCGAGCGACAGAGCGAGACTCCGTCTCAAAAAAAATAAATAAATAAAATAAAACCCCCAAAAAACAGAAATGAAAAGATGAAATTCCCCAACTTATGCTATGGATATATTAGTATTATTACACTAATATTATTCTATTAATATATCCATGGCATAACTTGGGGAATTTCATCCATTTTTTTTTTCTAGGCAAGACATAGGCATATGTAGAAATTATACAGTTTGTGTAATGCATGGCCATGGTTACAGTGATTATGTGGATTACCTAAACAAAAAACATGATCATAATGAAAAGATAAATGTTATTAATATATACAGATATGTAATTTTATTTTTTATTTTTTTTTCTTGAGATGTAAACTTTCTAAACACTTTTTATCTGTTGATGTGATTGTCAGTCTTTCTGTATTGATATGTATGTATTTTATAAATGTAATCATACCATAAATCTCATAACCTCCTTTTTCTATTGAGTATATCTTATTTCCCTAAGTTAGCATGTACTCATTGCATGATGTTCCGTGTCATGAATATTACTGATATATGCATTGGAAAGTCAGCTTTTTGGGTTCCTGATGAATTCTTTATACATCCTGTCCAGCTCCCATGTCTTGATCAACTTCCTTCAGTCCTGAACCCATGAAGGACATTCTAGCTTGGACCATGACAGGTATTCCTGAGAGGTAGGAATGGAAAGAGGATGATCTGATCTCCTGGGCAGGACTGAATTGTCAGATCCCAGGTCCAGATTCACATCCTCAGAACCAGACACTGCCAGAAACCTCCCTGCTGAAGAACTTTGGGGTTTAGGTGGAAGTTTGGATTCCATAAATGGCACGTGGGGTGTGTAGCAGAAGCAGGCATGGAGAAGATAAGATCTTCTATTAGCGTAAGTCAGGATGGGATCACTGAGGCACGCCTGGTTTAACACTTCGTTTTCCCTCCCCAGTTCTGGCTTTTCTGGATTCTGTGCTTCACCAATAGAGGAATCCCATGGAGCATTAATTAGTTCTTGCAATTCCAGAACCATGACTGATGTAAGTTGGTATTTTTTCTCTCCATGAAATACTGTGATTTTCAGGGCGTGTGAATCTTTTTTTTTTTAATTTTCCTAAAGCCTTCTCTCTGACAGAACTCCATCCCTGAACCTGCTTCTCAGTTCTTCCTATTCCAGTGGTGGATGGTGCCAAATAGCTTAGTGTCCTCCCCTTGTACCCCTCCCCTTTTTAATCAATGTCATATTCATTGAAGATGTTACTTAACATCTCCTGTGTTCCCAGTCTTCTAGTAAGAGCAATGATAGAGCAATGGAGTCCTCTGAGGGAAATACTTAAGCTTCTGTTAAGGATAACTCAAAGAAATACAGTTAACAACACACTTTTAACACACTTTTACTTGTATGCAAAGAAAATCAATAGTGCATTGATTTCCTCCATCAAAGGCACCAACGGGAGTCATATAAAGGAGGAAAGGGAAGAGAATGAAAGACTGCAGGGATTTTGAAAACAGCAGTATTTTTAAATTTAGGGTAAGATGCTGATTTTAGAAGGTAGCTACCAAAGACACTGTCGTTAGACAGCTGGATGGTCACCCGAAGAGTGATGTTAGTTGTTTATGCATTCTCTGGGAGCACTTTCATGTTTAACCATCTTGACTGTCTTGGGTGATGCCTTTTGGTATCACCTCTGATTGGCCACATCGGCACCATTTCCCTTACCCGAGTTTCTCATTCCCATGTCAGGTCTGCGGTGTGATTAGTTAGTGATGAGGGTCCCATTGGACCACATGCAAAACCTTGGAACTTCTCCATAGACCCAAGTTTTCCACAGAGATAAGATGGACTTTGGGGTTTCTTGGTCTCAACCTCGGTTTATGTGAAGTTGCATGTGTTGGGAGGTGCTTCAGATTAGAAAAAGGGGTGTTAGTGGTTCTTTCTAGGAGTTTCCTAAGAGATGAAGACCAGTGGTCTCTGGAGTCACCAAAGGACTCCATCACCAGTGGATTTTGAACCAGTTGACTTTGAAGTCATTTTTTCATCAACCAGGATGTGTAGGTCATGAGTGACATTTGTGTCATGTGCAACATCCTATATCAGTGTCCTCATGTGTCCTGTATCAGCATCCTCTAACTCAGGAACAAGTAACGTACTAAGCGAGGGGTAGTTGATAGTAACAGATAAGATGATGCCTAAGGTCTAGATGATAATATATTTCCACAATCAAGAAAGTCTACAGAAGTTTTGTTCAGCCTAAATGTACAGATATAATTGAGTGATTAAGCTCATATATTGAGAGGATAAAATGAATTGTAACAAATAAAAAAATTGTTTATTCATTATAAGAAAAAATGCTTATGATGTAATCTAACAGTGATGTATTCGAGTCTTGTTGATAGTCCCTAATTTAATGGGAATCAGTTTTATAAAATAAAGATTTTGTAGTACATTTGGGAAAAAGTTTACATGTTTTCCTATTTCTTTCTTTCTTTTTGAGACAGAGTCTTGCTGTCACCCAGGCTGGAGTGCAGTGGTGCAATCTCAGCTCACTGCAACTTCCACCTCCCAGGTTCAAGCGATTCTTCTGCCTCAGCCTCCCAAGTAGCTGGGATTACAGGCATCTGCCACTACACCTGGCTAATTTTTGTATTGTTAGTAGAGATGGGGTTTCACATATTGGCCAGGCTGGTCTCGAACTCCTGACCTCAAGTGATTTGCCCACCTCAGCCTCCCAAAATGCTTGGGATTACAGTCATGAACCATTGCACCAGGCCTTGTTTTTATTTCTTAAAGGAGAAAGATGGTGAGCAATTCACTTTTACAAATAATTTATGAGAAAGGCACATAGCACATAGTAAATATGCATGATGTATACACACATGCACTTTTTATTTAACAGAGAAGAAACTGAGATTTTAAAAATGTATTACCAGACAGGTCTGGATAGCTGAGTTATCTTATAGTATCCGGGAAGTTTTTTCTGCTGTAACAGGATTCTTCTAGAACATGTTGACATTCTGCTTTAGTCACACTGATTTTCTTGCTTTTTCCTACCTATATCAGAGGCTTTCAGCCTCCTTGATTGTTGTATTTCTCCCCCTCTTTGTAGTTTATCCTTCATACCCTCTTTTTCCCTCTTGGAAATGTTTTCTTTAATTTCACAAGTAATACATGGGTTTTTGGTTTTAGGGGTTGGTGACATTCAGGGATGTGGCCATCGACTTCTCTCAGGAGGAGTGGGAATGCCTGGACCCTGCTCAGAGGGACTTGTACGTGGATGTGATGTTGGAGAACTATAGTAACTTGGTGTCACTGGGTAAGGTCATCTGCCTGAAATAATTTAGTCTCCTCTTTGCATCATCAGTTTTCTGCACTGGAAATTCCAGGGCTATCTTTGAAGAAACCAGGTGAACTTCTTCTTCCCCTTCCCAAGGGTATGTTCTTATACTTGCTGGGTTAGAAATGGGTTCGTTAAACACATTGATCTTCCCCATCCCTCAGTGAGCTTTACACCATTCTCGGGCCCTCCCTACAATCACCTCTCTCCTTTAATGGCCAAGGGGCTGGATTTGCATTATAGGACATTTATTTCGTAACCATTGTCAAAGAAACCAGATTTCATAAATTCTGCAAATACTATATCGAATGTCTACTTCTGGCCAGCCTTGTGCTGAGCACTATTCATTGAATCACGAACAAGTTTTGATAACTTGCCTATTTTCATGCAGTTTACTTTGTAGTAAAGGAGAAACATCAAATAAGTAAGTGAATAAATAAAGTGTGTAATGAACCAAATTCTTTGGAAAAGGTAAACAGTGTAAGGGAATAGAAAATGATGGGGACTGACAGGGCTAATTTAGATAAGATGGTCAAGGAACGCTTTCTTGAACAGATGTTCAAGAATAGAGATATTCAAGCTATGTGAATATGTAGGAGAAGAACAGATCAATCACAGTGAACAGCAAATGCAAAGGCCCTGTTGTTGGAAAGAAACTTTACCAGAACTCTAGGGTAGAGTTATTAAAGGAATATGTACTAAGAAATTACGCCAGGGAGATAGGAAGGGGCCAGATAATATATTGTTTTGTTGTTCTTGTTTGTGGAATTTGGATTGTGTAGTCTCTTTCAGTTTGAAACCGTTCACATGTCTTTCCTTGACTTGCACATATGTCTGTGATGCTTTTGAAGATTACAGGCCAGTTATTTTGTACAGTGTTCCTCAGTTTGGGTTTGTCTGCTCTTTCTTCATGATTAGATTTAGAGTATGAATCTTTGGCAGGATTATCACAGAATCGATGCTGCATTCTTCTCCCTGCATTTTGTTGGGTAGTATGAATGATTTGTCATTACTCATGTTATTCACTCTGAGTACTTGATTAAGGTGGTGTCTGCTGGCTTCCTCCCTGTGCAGTTGCTTTTTTTCCCTTCCATAAGTATTTTATAGGGAAGAACTTTGAAACTATTAAATATTGTAGAACTGGGCACAGTGGAGGCTCAAACCTGTAATCCCAGCACTTTGGGAGGCTGAGACGGGTGGATTGCTTGAGGCCAGGAGTTCGAGACCAGCATGGGGCAACATGGCAAAACCCCATCTCTTCAAAAAATACAAAATAATTAGCTGGGCTCTGGTGGTGCACACCTGTAGTCCCAGCAACTGGGAGGCTGAGGTGACTGGATTGCTTGAGCCTAAGAGGTTGAGGCTGCAGTGAGCTAAGATTGTGTCACCACACTCCAGCCTGGGTGACAGAGCAAGACCCTGTCTCAATAAATAAATAAATAAATAAATATTGTGTTCCTCTTCAAACTTTCCATTTATTCATATGTTGGATTTCTAGTCAATGGGCTATATTCTGTTTTTTCTGTTATTTATTTTGAAGCTCAAAGTGTTGGAGCTTGTTCCAGATTTGGTCAGTGGGAATCCTTTCATGATATGGCTTTTTGGCATACTCTTTAAGTACCTTCTGATTTTCTGATAAACAAGGTGTCAGAGGTTCATCTTGTATGAAATTTCCCTGCTTTAGTTTTATAATCAGCTATTGCTTTGAAATGCCGGGTTACTTTAAGACAGATTTATAGTTATTGTTTTATGCGTTTGTCTTTTAAATCAACAAATCAAAAGTACAATAATACTAACTTTTCTATTTACTCATGTAGTTACCATTACCAATGTTCTTTATTTCTTCTTATGGCTTCTAATTACTGTTTTGTGTCTTTTCACTTTAGCCTGAAACACTCCCTCTAACATTTCTTCTAGAGTAGGTCTACTGGTAATCACCTCTTTCGGCTTTTGTTTTTTCTGAAAATGTCTTAATTTTACCTTTATTCTTAAAGGACAGTTTTTGCTGGTGTAGAATTCTTGGTTGACAGTGTTTTTTCTTTTGGGACTTTTCAATATACCATCCTACTACTTTCTGTTCTCCATGGTTTCTGATGAGAAATTAGCTGTTAGTCTTGTTGAGGATTCTTGTATGTGTTAGGCTTCTGCTTTCTTCCTGTGTTCTGAAGTCTTTTTGTCTTTGGGTTTCCATAATTTGACTATAATGTGTCTAGATATGAGTCTCTTTGGGTTTATCCTGCCTGAAGTTGTTGAGTCTCTTGCATATGTGTATTCCTGCCTTTTGTCAGATTTTGGATGTTTTCAGACATTCTTTCTTCACATTTTTTTTTCTGTACTTTTATCTCTCTTCTTTTTCTGGGACTCTTAAGATGTGTATGTTGGTGTACTTGACAGTATCCCATCAATCCCTCCGGCTCTCTTCATTGTTCACTATTCCTTTTTCTTTTTGCTCCTCTAGTGCAATAATTTCAAATGACTCATTTTCAAGTTTGCTGAATCTTTCTTCTGCTGAATCCACTATTGAAATTTTCATTTCAGTTACTTTACTCCAGAATTTGTTTGGTTTCTTTTTTTTTTTTTTTAATAATTTCTATCCTTTTATTGATATTTTCATTTTGTTCATACACTGTTTTCCTGATTTCCTTTAGCTCTTGGTCCATGGTTTCTTTAGGCTTATTGAGCATATTGGATAGTTCATTAAATGTCTAGGCTTCCTCTGGAATGGTTTCTGTCGATTCTTTTTTTCTTGTGAATGGGCACCCTATGTTCCTGTTTCATTGTATGCTTGTAATTTTTTGTTAAAACTGGGCATTTTGAGTATTATAATGTGGTACCTCTGGAGATTCAATTTTCCCATTCCTCAGGCATGGCTGATTTCTGCTTGTTGAGGGCTGGAGCTGTCAGACTTTTTCAAACTCTTTTGGCAAATTGTATGTTCCTTATTGTATGTGGTCACTGAAGTTTCTGTTCCATCATCTCTGCAGTCAGTTAGTACCAGACAAAGATTTACTTAAATATCTGGCTATAAAAAGGGGGAGAAGAAAAGGTCCATTAGCCCTTTAAATCTTCCAATAGATGCTTCTGGGGAAAGCTTCTGTGACTGATGGAGCTAAAATCAAGGCAGTCATCTGTGCTGGTCCCTCAGAGTAACACAAAACCCACCAAACTGCACAACCCTGAAGTTTTTGGAAGACAAAGTCACACTGACCACCCAGGTCCCTGCTGGCTGTTCCAGGAATACAGGCTGCTGCCCTCCCCACAGTTGTGGTGGGGCTGAGGAGTGAGGGATGTGATTAGCTGGTACACACCATATCTGTGAACTTTTCGTACTATGTTACATTAAAATCATTGCACTTTGAATAATCTTTTGTCCATGCGTAATTTTGTGACATCATACACCAAATCCACCTGTTTCTACAAATAAAGTTGTATGGAACATAGTCTTACCCATTTGTTTATATGTTTACATATTGTCCATGGCTGCCTCGATAAAATGACAAGAGTTGTGACATTGAGTTGTTAAGACAAAAGAGTTGTTAGACAAAACAAAATCAGCCAAAGCTCATTATGATAAGAATTTGATTCCCATTAAGATACATACCTAGCAGGGGACACTGGATAACCACAACTGGGCACATAAGGGCTTGACTGATGGAAGCTGACATTTGGTTTGAGGCAACATCAGCATGGGAAAATGAGGGACTTGTTGAAGTGAACTTTGTGGAATCCTCCAGAAAACTATAAAATCAGAACATTGAGATCACAAGAGCTGCAAAATCAAGGCTAAGTTTGTTATTTAATAGGGGAGTGCCTTGATGAGTTCAGTAAAGTCACCTAATTTGTCTTTTATTTCTACTATAGTTTTTTTTTTTTTCCTAGTGAAGGAAATAAAATGTGTGGTTTTCTTGTTTTCTTTCAGATTTGGAGTCAACAACATACGAGACCAAAAAAATATTTTCAGAAAAGGATATTTTTGAAATAAATTTTTCCCAATGGGAGATGAAGGAAAAAAGTAAAACCCTTGGCCTTGAGGCATCCATCTTCAGAAATAATTGGAAGTGCAAAAGTATATTCGAGGGACTAAAAGGATGTCAAGAGGGATACTTCAGTCAAATGATAATCAGCTATGAAGAAATACCCTCTTACAGAAAAAGTAAATCTCTTACTCCACATCAAAGCATTCATAATACAGAGAAACCCTATGTTTATAAGGAACGTGTGAATGCTTGCAGTCATGGCTCAAAACTTGTTCAACACAAGAGAACTCATACAGCTGAAAAACACTTTGAATGTAAAGAATGTGGGAAGAATTATTTAAGTGCCTATCAACTCAATGTGCATCAGAGATTTCATACTGGTGAGAAACCCTATGAGTGTAAGGAATGTGGGAAGACCTTTAGTTGGGGATCAAGTCTTGTTAAACATGAGAGAATCCATACTGGTGAGAAACCCTATGAATGTAAAGAATGTGGGAAGGCCTTTAGTCGTGGCTATCACCTCACTCAACATCAGAAAATTCATATTGGTGTGAAATCTTATAAATGTAAGGAATGTGGGAAGGCCTTTTTTTGGGGCTCAAGCCTCGCTAAACATGAGATAATTCATACAGGTGAGAAACCTTATCAATGTAAAGAATGTGGGAAGGCCTTCAGTCGTGGCTATCAACTTACTCAGCATCAGAAAATCCATACTGGTAAGAAACCTTATGAATGTAAAATATGTGGAAAAGCTTTTTGTTGGGGCTATCAACTTACTCGACATCAGATATTTCATACTGGTGAGAAACCCTATGAATGTAAGGAATGTGGGAAGGCTTTTAATTGCGGATCAAGTCTTATTCAACATGCAAGAATTCATACTGGTGAGAAACCTTATGAATGTAAAGAATGTGGAAAGGCCTTTAGTCGTGGCTATCACCTTTCTCAACATCAGAAAATTCATACTGGTGAGAAACCTTTTGAATGTAAGGAATGTGGGAAGGCCTTTAGTTGGGGTTCAAGCCTTGTTAAACATGAGAGAGTTCATACTGGTGAGAAATCCCATGAATGTAAAGAATGTGGAAAGACCTTTTGTAGTGGGTATCAACTTACTCGACATCAGGTATTTCATACTGGTGAGAAACCCTATGAATGTAAGGAATGTGGGAAGGCTTTTAATTGTGGATCAAGTCTTGTTCAACATGAGAGAATCCATACAGGGGAGAAACCTTATGAATGTAAAGAATGTGGGAAGGCTTTTAGTCGTGGCTATCACCTTACTCAACATCAGAAAATTCATACCGGTGAGAAACCTTTTAAATGTAAGGAATGTGGGAAGGCCTTCAGTTGGGGTTCAAGCCTAATTAAGCATGAGAGAGTGCATACTAATGAGAAGACTTATGGATGTAAAGACTGTGGGAAGGCCTTTGGTAGTGGCTATCAACTTAGTGTTCATCAGAGATTTCATACTGGTGAGAAGCTTTATCAATGTAAGGAATTCGGGAAGACCTTTACTCATGGCTCAAAACTTGTTCATGAGAGAACTTGTAATGATAAACCCTACAAATATAAAGAATGTGGGGAAGCCTTTCTGTGGACAACTTACTCAAATGAGAAAATTGATACCGATGAAACCTTATGATTGAAAGTTGTAACAGAACATTTTGTGTGTGTTTACAGACAACTCATCATAATAAGAACTCTTACTCTTGAGAAACCTTGTGAATGTAAGGGATGTGCAAAAGCCATTTGTTTCTGTGTATGGACAATTATCTTGCTATCCAGCAATTCATACTAGTGAGAAATATTCTGAATATAACTAATATGAAAAGGCCTTTAGACTTCTGTACAGTCTTATTGGATATCAATTTATACTGATGTAAAATCATTTAAATGTAAAGAATGTGTGAAGATCTTTATTCATGACACAAAGTCTGATAACATCAGATAACTGGTATTTGTTAAAAAGGTTTAAATGGAAGGAATGTGGGAAGGACCTAAACTTAATTCAGTTCTTGCTGCACATCCGAGAATTCATACTGCTGTGTAATCCTATGCACATAAGGAATTTGGGAAGGCTTATAGACATAGTAAATATCCTAGAGTACATCAGAGAATTCATCAAAATGAGAAATCATTTGAATTAGAATTAAAGGAAGGCCTTTAGACAGATGCCACTCAAATTATTATCCAGAGACTGGTGCAGTCATAAAATTGTCATCTGTCAATCATGAGATAAATGTGGAAAGTGAGTAAATATTTGGAACTTTTATAGCAATTTGACATTTCCATAACATTCTATTTTACAAAATTATCAGTCCATAAATGATTGAGAATTGAAAACAAAGTTTGTTCTCTTCCAGAAATAATTTTAGAGACAAGACTCACATTTTTCAAGACATGAGACAAGTCACGATATAATTTAATTTAAATAAATTCTTCACTTGCACCTCTATGATTAGAATAGCAGGACAGTCATACTATAGAAAGATTTGGCAAATGAGGGAATCAAAATTTTCTAATGCCTGTAACAGCATAAGATAATTTATACCAGATATGTTAAATGTACAGAAGCCTTCTAACACTATTCAATCTTTGTTAAACTTCAGTAAATTCGTCCTAGAGAATAACTCTGTTAATGTAACAAATGTAGGAAAACCTTTATCCATGGCATATACCATACTGTCATCACCATTTCACCTCCATACTACCTGTAGGATGGTGAGCAAAATGCTTATCTCCTCTGGACATGATGTTTAAAATGCTGATGGTAACTAATAATGCTGTTATAGAGATTAGATGGATTTAGTATGCATCGTATACTTGGAAGAGTATCTGGTATGTAGCCTATGCTCAAAACATATTAGCTATTGTTCATATTGTCTTTATTATTAGTATTACTACTGGTGAATTCTTAGGAGAAGCACAACCATTTGGAGGAATGAATTCAGAAAAGCTTCCAATAACCACTCATCCATTTGAATTTCAGATAGTTCATTCTGGGTAAGATCTAGTACAGTATAAAGAATTTGAGGGGATTTTAATTTAGAGTTTATCCCTTAAGCTGAGCTAAAAATTGAGACGTGAAAAAACCCAGACTTTTGAAGAGTTTAGGAAAGCTGTTTTATAGAATGTCACACATTAGTTTCTTTCCTGATGGTGAAATTTTATATGGGCCTCTTCTTCACATTTCTCATAACATGAAGTTGGAAATAGAGGCTTAAGCATTTTTTACCAGAACACTTCATAGATGGTGATGTGTACTTCATCTTGCAGTACATCAGAAGCAGATAGGATCCATTTCCCCCACTAGCACCAGTGCCAAGTTTGATCACTTACGATAACTACTAGAGTTGTCCGTTGTAAAGATCTATTATATACCTAATAGGATTGGTCAACCTTGATCAATGATCTTTGGAAATGTGTGATCATATGGTATGTATTTTACTTTTTTTTTTTTTTTTTTGAGACAGGATCTCTCTCTGTCGCCAAGGCTGGAGTGCGGTGATGTGATTTTGGCTCACTGCAACCTCCACCTCTTGGGTTCAAGTGATTCTTGTGCCTCAGCCTCCCAAGTAACTGAGTCCACAGGTGTGCACCTGTGTGCTAATTATATTTTTAGTAGAGATCGGGTTTTGCCATGTTGGTCCAGGCTGATCTTGAACTCCTGGTCTTAAGCAATCCACCTGCCTCAGCCTCCCGAAGCGTTGGGATTACAGGTGTGAGACACTGCGCCTGGCTGTATTTTACTATTTGGAAATCACAGTGCGTCTTAAAATTGATGGCTTCTTGTAACCACTTTCAACCAGGTGGCTGTCATGATTTAGTGTTAGCATCAAGGCAGGTTAGTTATGATGAAATAGAGTGTGTGTTTATATACTCACACAGTTAGAAATCGACCCTTTTAAAAATTATGTCTTTTAAAAAATGTTAGTTCCATCAGAACTAATGCATTGATAACTAAATGTCTGTGGTTCATTGTCATAAGTCTACACCTGACCTCTCTATTTTGTGCACATAGGGAATTCGTAATATCACTGTTCAATCAGTCATTCACCCTCTAGTGATCATCATTCTACATGATTGCACTTTTTCAAAGGCATAAAAAGCCAACAATTGCACTTTTAATAATCAACTGTAACACAAAGCAGAGTACTTTGGGAGTTTTAACAGGATATATTATTGGTAATTGGCTACTATGCCACTCCCTCTGGGTGCCACATTTGCCTGTTAACCAAGAAATGTAGACACGGTGCCTTATCCCAACATTTCTGAAATTATATCTCAAGGAATCACCAGTGCTTACTAGTCTTGAAAATGAAGGAGGATTTTATAGTTAAAGAAGCTAAAGAAGCTTATAAAGTAGCATCTACTAAATCCCCTCTTAAGGAACAAGCAAAAGCACCTCACCAGCTTATCAAAAGACTAAAGAGAAGAGAAAAAAAAAGACTATTCCAGTGAAGAAAATGGTTGAACTTTGTTTAAACTGGTGTATGGCAAACTTCACTGTTGAAATACTGATTCCCATGACCTATTATCTTTGTAGGTGGGTGAAATTGCATTGGGAAATGCTGCTATAACCAAAAGATAATTTCACTCACCATGTCTGGTTGTTAGCTATGATGGAATAGCAGCATCATGCTCTCAGTTACAAGTGAACATCTTTGTTGTAGCTAAGTAGGGGTGACTCCTGAGTTTAATTAAATGCCATTTCACTATCTGTTTCTACAGTTGTATGGTATTTAATTTGTTAATGTGATGATTTATTCTGACAGATTCACTGACTTTTTCCCCTTTCCTGGATATTCCAGTTAGTCACGGTATCCTTCTGATGCATTGCTTGATTTCATTTTGCCATTTTATTTAGTATTTTTGCATCTCATGAGTGACATTATATAGTAGTTTTCTTTGTTATTGTATTTTTGTTTGTTTTGGTATTGCAGTAGCCTGTTCTTTAATATTGTATGATCCTGTTAGGTTATTTTGTTTGATCCTTGACTACTTTTCTAGTTCCATCTGTTGCATTTTTTCTTGTCTTTTAATTCCTACTTCAGACATAACAGATTTATTGAGTGTTCAGCACAGTTCCTTTAAGGAGCCTTCATAGCCATGTAGTACTAGCCAAGATCCACATAAAAGAAGCATCCCAACATGGCCCCTTGTTGAAAATCCTTCATTATGTGTTCTTAAGAATAATGTGTTGGGAAGTCAGAACTTCCTTATAGGGCTGTTATGTTCATACTTGTACATGTCTTTTGGAGCACATGTGTACACATTTCTTTCTGTATACACGGGGAGTGGAATTGCTGGGGTGTGGTCATGGATACATATCTGTTCAACTTTTTAGTAAGTTTAAGTTCTTCTAAACAGTTTTCCAAACAAATGAACCGACTTATACTCTCACTAGCAGTATATCAATGTTCTGCTTTCTCCACATCTTTGATTAATACTTGACATCATCAGTTTAAAGAATATTTTCATTACTCTCACAGGTAATAGAGTGGCATTTGATTGTTGATAATTGTGGTTTAATTTTCCGTTTTCTGATTGTTGCCTATTTGTATATTCTTGCAATTTGTCTTTGCTCCTTGCTCCAGGCATTGGATACATTTGATGTGTCTGTTTTTTACAGAGCCTCTGTTCAGTTTGGAGGACAACAGTTAACACCTAGGCCATGACATTCTCTCTGTGTGTGTGTGTGTGTGTGTGTGTGTATGTGTGTGTGTGTGTGTGTATTCCCCACCAGATAGTGAGCTGGTTTTGATGGCTGTGATGGAATCAGCTTTATCTTTGCATCTCCAGTTCCCAGTATGAACCATGACCCTTAGATGTTTGATTCAGTTAGGATACACTCAGTAGAAATTAAAATACCACACTGGGGCCGGGCGTGGTGGTTCATGCCTATAATCACAGCACTTTGGGAGGCCGAGGCAGGCAGATCATGAGGTCAGGAGTTCAAGACCATCCTGGCTAACACGGTGAAACCCATCTCTACTACAAATACAAAAAAAAAAAAAAAGATTAGCTGGGCATGGTGATGTACACCTTTAGTTGCAGCTACTCGGGAGGCTGAGGCAGGAGAATGGCGTGAACCCGGGAGGCAGAGCTTGCAGTGAGCTGAGATAGTGCCCTGCACACCAGCCTGGTGACAGAGCGAGACTCTGTCTCAAAAAAAAAAAAAAAAAAAAAACCCACACTGGCTAGAACAATGAGGAAGTATATTGAATGATATAACATGCTTTCAGAGGGACAGTGGGCTCCAGATATTTTTGATTCATCAGCAAAATTAAATTTTCAGAGGCTCAGTTTCTCTTCCATTTTCCACTCTGCACTCCCCACTGTTGGCTGGCACCATGATGGCTGGCAGGCTTCCAGATATTACAAACAGACATGACAACATCCACAGAAAATAATAAAGGAGAGCATCTCCTGTGACAGGAACAAGGAAACATTTCCCATTAGCCAGCAGTGTACATCTGCTTTTAGTTGCTAAAATGGGTTATATGTAATTCCTGAAATAATCATTGGTATTACTTTAAATTAACCATAGACTCTGAAAGGTTTTATTTAAATAAAAAATCAGACTCTTAAGTTTCATTAGCTTTTTATATATATGTGAGACATAACAAGTGATCCTTTATTTTAAAAAGTAAAATTACAAATATGTATAAATTTCATAAGACAATTTAAATTAAATGTATATATTAAGACCACCAAACATAATTTCAGCTTTTTAGAGATTAATGTTAATTTTTTTTTTTTTTGAGACAGAGTTTCGCTCTTGTTGCCCAGGCTAGAGTGCAATGGCGCAATCTCAGCTCACCGCAACCTCCGCCTCCCAGGTTCAAGCAATTCTCCTGCCTCAGCCTCCCTAGTAGCTGGGATTACAAACATGTGCCACCACGCCCGGCTAATTTTGTATTTTTAGTAGAGATGGGTTTCTCCATGTTGATCAGGCTGGTCTCGAACTCCCGACCTCAGGTGATCTGCCCGCCTCGGCCTCCCAAAGTACTGGGATTACAGGTATGAGCCACTGCGCCCCCCTTAATGTTAATTTTTAAAAGCAAAAATCCTGAAATATAAAGTCTATATTGTTAGAACCTTTACTAGGAATTTTTTGTGATGTAGAATATTATCTGATTGTAGATGTAGGGGACAGGGAAAATATTTTTGGTCTAACCTTGTTAAGTATTTTTTCTTCCAGACTCAGAGGAGTCTACGCTTAATTTCTGGAATTCTGTTAGTTAACCTGACTGAGAAGGCCAAGATTTACAATGTGGAAATGAAACCAAGGTGTAATTGGAATTCGGGTGTGAAGGGGGCCAGCCCCTCCACAACCTGTGGGTGTTTCTCGTCAGGTGGGATGAGAGACTGAGAAAAGAAATAAGACACAGACAAAATACAGAGAAAGAACAGTGGGCCCAGGGGACCAGTGCTCAGCATACGGGAGGACCCGCGTGCCGGCTCTGGTCTCTGAGTTCCCTCAGTATTTATTGATTACTATCTCTACCATCTCGGAGAGGGGGATGTGGCAGGACAACAGGGTAATAGTGAGGAGAGGGTCAGCAGGAAAACATGTGAACAAAGGTCTCTGTGTCATAAATAAGTTTAAGGAAAGGTGCTGTGCCTTGATGTGCACGCACACAAACATCTCGGTGCAATAAAGAGCAGTATTGCCGCCAGCATGTCTCACCTCCAGCCCTAAGGCGATTTTCTCCTATCTCAGTAAATAGAACATACTATCGGATTTTACACTGAGACATTCTATTCCCAGGGATGAGCAGGAGACAGATGCCTTCCTCTTATCTCAACTGCAGAGAGGCCTTCCTCTTTCACTAATCCTCCTCAGCACAGACCCTTTACGGGTGTCGGGCTGGGGGACAGTCAGGTCTTTCCCTTCCCATGAGGGCATATCTCAGGCTATCACATGGGAAGAAACCTTGGACAATACCTGGCTTTCCTAGGCAAAGGTCCCTGCGGCCTTCCGCAGTGTATTGTGTCCCTGGGTACTTGAGATTAGAGAATGGTGATGACTTTTACCAAGCATACTGCCTTCAAGCACTTTTTTAACAAAGCACATCCTGCACAGCTCTAAATCCATTAAACCTTGAGTCAACACAGCACAAGTCTCTGCAAGTACAGGGTTGGGGTTAGGGTTACAGATTAACAGCATCTCAAGGCAGAAGAATTTCTCTTAGTACAGAACAAAATGGAGTCTCTTAAGTCTACTTCTTTCTGCATAGACGCAGTAACAGTCTGATCTCTCTTTCTTTTCCCCACAGGGTGAACATATTTACTTTTTTTTTTTTTTTTTTTTTTGAGACGGAGTCTCTCTCTGTCACCCAGGCTGGAATACAGTGGCGTGATCTCACTGCAACCTCTGCCTCCCGGGTTCAAGCGATTCTCCTGCCTCAGCCTCCCAAGTAGCTGGGACTACAAGTGTGCACCACCGTGCCCAGCTAATTTTTGCATTTTTAGTAGAGACAGGGTTTCGCCATGGAGGCCAGGCTGGTCTTGAACTCCTGGCCTCAAGTGATCCACCTGCCTCCACCTCCCAAAGTGCTGGGATTACAGGTGTGAGCCACCACACCCAGCCTCAGTTCATTTTTACAGCACACATACATAGCACGAAATTCAAAAGAAACAAAAATCTTATCTCTCACCTTTTCTGAAGCTATAAAATCATCCATTTCAGAGACGACTACACTTTCCAGCCTCTTCTGTGTTCTTGAGCAGACAGTCCATGTACATAGCAGAGTACATTGCCTTGGGGTAGACATTCAAGACTTGAAAGTATTCCTTTAATATCTCATAATTCAGTGTTAGTCATATACCAGTGTCATTATGGATTTCATCAGTAAAAATTTTGGTTCAATTTATTTTCACTGTACCCAAGTGTTTACTGTGGAGGAAGGGTCTGCAGTGTCCTTGGCCACATTTTAAAAATATGGTTCATTCTGGACTGTTTGCCCAGATCTCTGCCTGGTGCATAAGAGATATTGTGGCCTCCACCACTATCACCACTGGGATTCTCTTCACCTCTCTCCTCTACTGAATTTCTTGTTTTCTACTCATTCATTTTGGTGGAAAACCCCTTCCACTTGCTTTCTTTGAAGAGGTGACTTGGAAATAATTCACGTGGTTGAAAGGATTTTATTCTACCTTTCTGTTTTTGGTGTCTCCCTATTCTTGGCCAGCAGGTTCCTAGGCATGTTCTTTTCATAGTAGATGACAGAAACACAAGAGGCTGAGCCAAAGCATGTTTCAAGTATCTATATCCATTGTAATCCACCCAAATTCTGTTGACTAGACACATGGCCAAGCCCAACACCAATGGGGCAGGGATGAGCTCTGCCAAGGGCGGAGAGTAAGGGAAGAATTGTGGCAAATACTCTAAGCTACCAGATTCATACCAACTGTGAGTCAACACATTCCACTGTGGGGGGCAACTGAGAAATAATCAATGGTTTCATTGAGAATAGTTTATTCCCATGACTTTAGTCAACTGGAAAATATAAACCTTTACTATAAAAATGTTCCCGGTTGGGCCGGGCGCGGTAGCTCACGCCTGTAATTCCAGCACATTGGGAGGCCAAGGAGGGCGGATCACAAAGGTCAGGAGATAGAGACCTTCCTGGCTAACATGGTGAAACCCCCTCTCTACTAAAAATACAAAACATTAGCCGGGCGTGGTGGTGGGAGCCTGTAGTCCCAGTTACTCGGGAGGCTGAGGCAGGAGAATGGTGTGAACCTGGGAGGCGGTGCTTGCAGTGAGCCGAGATCGCGCCACACTGCACTCCAGCCTGGGCGACAGAGTGAGACTCTGTCTCAAAAAAAAAAAAAAAAAAAAGTTCCTGGTTGTTACATGAATATATAAAATTTATATCTATTTTGTACACGTTTAACAATAGCAAAACAGTTGAGTAAATGATTCTATATTAATATTGCTTAAAATGAGTCTTATGGCTTGTAGCAGAATGATTAAAGTCACGAAGTATGTCTGTTCATGAATAATTGTGGGGATAAAAACAGGAAGAAAGGAGAAAATCTGACCATTTTGGTTTGAGTGAGAAGGAGAAAGATTTTAGGAGAACATGTCTTGTCTGTAGGTGTTAGTTTTGGAATTATTTCTATAGCTGCAGACTTCTAGAGATAATTTACAGTGAATGTTGCGGTGGTCATTCAACAGTGGAAAATCTGTGCGTCACTGCCCCATCTCCATAGTACAGCTTATTAAACTAAAAGCAAAGCAGTGTGCTCAAAGCAAAGCTAATTTTTTCTGTCTGTGCAAACTTGGGCATGATGCCTATGTATTCTTTCTACATTTCCTCTTGGGATGTTACTAAAAGTTTCCAGTCTGCATCAGGGACTCATATTACAAAAACCGTATCCTCAATTTCTGTAATTTGTAGGTTAATGTTTTGGGTGGGGACATTTATCCTGCACACAGTCCTGTGCCAGGACAGAAACAGTCAAAAGTCAAGAACTCTACAATGAGCAGAGATTCAGAATCAACTAGAGGCTTTTTCTAGGGGGAAAATGCCCTCCAGTCTCTGGGGGGCATAAATGGTAAAGGAATCAGACTCTTTTCTAAAAGAAGTGCAGTGATGTGTGTACCAGGGAATAGTGTGCTTTTAAACTGCAGTTGTGCTTAAAAATTACTTTGCAAAATTGCAAATTGGCATTTAGCAGGAATGGGAATCTATCTTCCTTATAGAGGCTCTCTGAGATGCCTTCTGTCTGTATACACTTGCATTCCTGTATCCAACTGAAAAACAAAATTTTGAAGGGATTTGAAATATCCTTCTTTCTGTCCTTGATCCCTTATTATCTTTATAGAGCAATGGGATGAGGATGAGAGAGGTGGGAGTAACGATGACTCTCTGCCCCTGGGATTCAGGAAACGAATAATGGGTGGGTTTAGCGAGATAAGGATAAATAGGTATATAGAGGTGAAATTATTTTTCCACATAATTTCCCATAGCAACAGTGGCTCCAGGCCTTGTATTCTAGAGAGAATGTCAGTGGGGTTTTTTTTTTGGGGGGGCACAAACTTAGGGGTTTCAAATTTCTTTTTTTTTTTTTTTTTGTGAGACGGAGTCTCGCTCTGTCGCCCAGGCTGGAGTGCAGTGGCCGGATCTCAGCTCACTGCAAGCTCCGCCTCCCGGGTTTACGCCATTCTCCTGCCTCAGCCTCCCGAGTAGCTGGGACTACAGGCGCCCGCCACCGCGCCCGGCTAGTTTTTTGTATTTTTAGTAGAGACGGGGTTTCACCGTGTTAGCCAGGATGGTCTCGATCTCCTGACCTCGTGATCCGCCCGCCTCGGCCTCCCAAAGTGCTGGGATTACAGGCTTGAGCCACCGCGCCCGGCGGGTTTCAAATTTCATGATGAGATGGAAGCAAGATTAACAAGCTAATTTTATATTGGTGCATTATTTCTTTTGTTAGTTATTTAAGTGTCTCTAGTGCTAAGCCCCTGCAAAGGCTTCCAATCACAGTTGGAATCAAATTTAAACTCATCATTAATTCCTACAGGTCATATATGGTCTTGCGTACAGGATTCTGACATTATTTCTATGACTCCCCTCCCCTCACTGCCTGCCATGGTCTACTATACTCCATCCAGGATGAAGTATTTCTGTTCCTTAAAAAATAGCAAGCTATCTATCACTTGCCGGCCACTCTGTTGGAATGCACCTTCTCGGTTTGTAACAGGCTTCTTGTAATTCAGGTCTCTGCCCAAATGCCACCTGATTGAACAGGTCTTTCTTGACCACCCACTTGATTAGCCCCACCCTTCTGTCAGTTACACTCTTCCGGATTATTTAAAAAATTTTCCTCATTGCACAAACACTAAGTGACATTCTTTTATGTATTTATTTATTTAATTTTTTGAGATGGAGTCTTGCTCTGTTGCCTGTGTTGGAGTGTGGTCGCATGATCTCAGCTCACTGCAACCTCTGTTTCCCGAGTTCAAGCAGTTTTCCTGCCTTCGCCTCCTGAGTAGCTGAGATTACAAGCATGTGCCACCACGTCCCGCTAATTTTAGTATTTTTAGTAGAAATGGGGTTTCACCGTGTTGGTCAGGCTGGTCTTGAACTCCTGACCTCAAGTGATCACCTACCTTAGTCTCCCAAAGTGCTGGGATTACAGGCTTGAGCTACCGTGCCCGGCCAGGCATTCTTTGATTTTAAATAATGTGTCAGAGAAAGTGACATTATTTGTCCCCATGCTGATTGTCTACACTCTTGGTTATAAGTTCCACAGGATCAGGCAATATGCTTCTCTTGCTATCATTGTATCTGCAGTATCTAGAGAAATGTATGGCTCAGAAAAGATGCTCAAATATTTGTTAAAGGAATAAAAGAGAAAATGGATTGATTAATATTTAGACTCTAAATAGAGGTGGAGTACTGCTGCCTCCTTTAGAGAATAAAACTCAAGGCTCTGAATAGTATGAGTTTCTCATATTTAGGGAAGGAAAATATGTGAGGACCAAAGTGGAGTTAAATGCACTGAGGAACCTAATATTTATAAGGATGCAATTTGGAATAATATTACTTCCTGGATTTAATTAACTTCTGGTAATTTGAATGTAGTGTGAAGGAATCAACCCTTATTCTTTGATTCGGGAACTCACGCCACACAAAATAGTGCAGTGGTTGAGGGCATTATCTTAGAGACTAAACCTCCACCACTTACTAGTAGTTTACTTAATGTCTTAATCTCAAGTCACTTAATCTTTAGTATCTATAATAGAGATATAACAATAGTATTAACTATGTCATAGCACTGTGGAGGGTATTATATGAGTGAAAACATGTAGCATGGTTAATGCACTGCCTGTAAGTTCTGTATAAAGGCTTCCCACAAACCTCTAGATCTGGCTTGCCAAGACTGTAAGTGGCATCCAAAAGGCATGGGCAAAAGCCCTGAATCCATACCTTTTCTGAAGTCTCATATTAGTTCTAATAATTTATCTGATGATTTTTTGGTGTTTTCTTAGTTTATTATATTATCTAAAATATTAATTTTATCGTGTTCTTTTTATGTATTTTCTTTCTCTGGCTTTATTTATATATTTTTTTGAGATAGGGTCTTGCTCTGTTGCCCAGGCTGGAGTGCAGTGGTATGATCATAGCTCACTGCAGCCTCAAACTCCTGGGCTCCATTGGTCTTTCCACCTCAGCCTCCCGAGTAGCTGGGACTACAGGCACAGGCCACCATGCCTGGCTGGTTTTTAAACTTTTTGTAGAGACAAGGTCTCCTTATGTTGCCTGGACTAGTCTTAAACTCCTAAGTTCAAGATATCCTCCTGCCTCAGCCTCCCAAAGTGTTGGGATTACACGCATGAGCCGCCATGTCTGGCCCTCTTTTTATTGCTTTAAAGCAGAGGTCCCCAAGACTGTTAGGAAGTGGGCCACACAGCAGGAGGTAAGCAGTAGGAGAGCAAGCAAAGTTCATCTGTAGTTATAGCCACTCCCCATCACTCACATTACTGACTAAGGTCCCCTTCTGTAGATCAGTGGAGGCATTAAATTGTCATAGTAGCATGAACCCTATCATGAAATGTGCATGCAAAAGTTCTAGGTTGTGTGTTCTTTATGAAAATCTAATGCCTGCTGATCTGTCAGTGTCTCCCATCACCCCCAGATGGGACTGTCTATTTGCAGGAAATCAAGCTCAGGGCTCCCACTGATTCTACATTATAGTGAGTTATATAATTATTTCATTATATATTATAACGCAACAGTAATAGAAATAAAGTGCACAATAAATGTAATGTGCTTGAGTCATCCCAAAACTATCCCTTCCCTGGCCCCAGAGCACGGAAAAATTGTCTTCCAGGAAATCGGTCCCTGGTGCCTTTAAAAAGGTTGGGAACCACTGCTTTAAAGTGTTGGACAGGAGCTCTACTACTAATTTAAAAGAAGCAGTAATGAAGGACATTCTTGCTTTTTTTCCTGGTATGAAGTGAAATGAAATAGATTTCCCCAGTATTAATTTTTGCTAAAGGTTTTCTGACTATAACCTTGAATAACTCTTGTGAATGACAGAATTTCATTCTTTTTATGGCTTAGTACTCCACTGTGTATATATATATACCACATTTTCTTTATCTATTCATTTGTTGTAGGACACCCAGGTTGATTTCATGTCTTAGCTATTATAAATAGTGTTGCAATAAATATGGGGATGTAGATGTCTCTTGGATATATGGATATCCTGTCCTTTGATAAATGTCTGGGTGTGATTGCTGGACCGTGTGGTTACTCCTCTTCATAGGTTTTGTTGAGGAGCCTTCATACTGTTCTCCATAGTGGCCATACAAGGTTACATTCCAATCTGTCAAAGAAAAATTTCTGTTAGGTATGAAAAAATATTTCTATCACAATAGATGATACACCAGCTGTATTAGGTTAAAAATCTGAATTCCTTGAAATTTTAATGCAAGAGACTGATGTCTCCCTAACTGCTTTGCTCTACTGTATAAAGAGTATACCTATGAAGTATATACATGTAAATATTATGAATCATGACTACTTCATGGAACTGTTAAAAGACAGAGGCCAGGCGTGGTGGCTGACGCCTGTAATCCCAGCATTTTGGAAGGCTGAGGTGGGTGATCATGAGGTCAGGAGATCGAGGCCATCCTGGCTAACATGGTGAAACCCTGTGTCTACTAAAAATACAAAATATTAGCCAGGTGTGGTGGCAGGCACCTGTAGTCCCAGCTACTTGGGAGGCTGAGGCAGGAGAATGGAATGAACCCGGGAGGTGGAGCTTGCAGTGAGCTGAGATCGCGCCACTGCACTCTAGCCTGGGTGATAGAGCAAGACTCCATCTCAAAAAACATAACAAAACAAAACAGAAATAGAGAACAATTTATCTTATGTTCTTTCCCAATGCTCACCTGTTTAATGGTGTAAGAGATTTACAAAGATTTCTTGTACTTCGAACTCCGGTTCAAGACTTCCTTTAAGGAAAGTTTCCCAAACATTTAATAATCAAGGAAAAAAAGACAGTGATTTTTTTCTTACCAGTATCACATTGCGTATGAATAAACAAAATCTGAAACTCCAAGGAAAGGAAAAGCTTTTTTTGTGACCTAGTCAAAATAATAGGAACATTCATTGAAATGAAAACTTTTCACAGTGTAAGTTCATAAAAATGATTTTATATATTTTTCTAGTATGAATCAATATATAGAGGATTTTAACAGGACTCAAAAGCCTTGTGAAAAGATGCATGCAATGAAGACATAGGTAATCTTAGTAAAGAAATAGGAACTATAAAAGTACTAAAGGAAAATTCTAGAACTGAAAAATGCAATATCTGAAATTAAACAATTTGATAGATAGGCTTGGCAGCAGAACTGAAATGATAGAAAAAAAGAATAAGTGAACTTGAAAATAGAGTAACAGAAGTTGTCCAAGCTGAAGAACAGGAAAAAATTACTGAAGATAAATAACAAAGACAGTGACCTGTGGGACAGTACCAAAAGACTTAATGTATGAGTAGAGTAAATGCAGAAAAAATATTTGAAGATATAATGGCCAAGAATTTCTGGAATTTGGTGAAAGGCACATGTGTACAAGTTTCAGAGGCTCAGAGTATCCCAAGCAGAATTAACACAAAGAAAACCATACCTAGGCACATCATATTCAAACAGCTGAAAACCAAAGGTAATAAGAAAATCTGGAAAGCACCCAGAGAAAAAGGACACATTACATACAGAGAAAAAACAATTCAAATGACTTCTTCTTGCAATCTATGGAGACCTGAAGACCGGAAGTCAGTGATTTTTATATATATGAAACAATGTATATCTCTTTACCTTTATAAGTATATATATGTGTGTGTATTCTTTGTGTGTGTGCGTATACACACATATATATTCATATATCTCCAAAAAACTGCCAACCCAGAATTCTATAGCTAGAAAAAATCCTTAAAAAATAAGGGCATTTCAATAAAAGAAACTATGAAAATTCATCACCAGCAGATATTCACTCCAAGAAATGCTAAGTTAAGTTCCTCAAACTGTAGGGAAATGACACCAGAGAAAAAGTCAGATCTCTGGAAAGAAATAAAGAGCATGGGAAATAGTAAATATTTGGGTAAATATAAAAGATGAGGATTTTCATCTTAATTTCTTTAAGCAACTGGACGTAGCACTGTGTGCCTATAGTCCCAGCTACTCCAGAGGTTGAGGCAGGAGGATTGCCTTAGCCCAGGAGTTCAAGGCTATAGTGTGCTATATCACATCTGTGAATAGCCACTGAATTCTAGCCTGGGCAACATAGCAATACCCCATCTCTAAAAATAGAATACAGAAGACTGTTTAAATTTCCAACATGACTTTCCATGGATTACTTATTTAATTGCAAAGAAAAAATTCACCCATACAATGGAAGGAGCTGGTGGTCAATACATGAATCAAGGGATAAAACATAGTTTCACTTGTAGGCCACCTGACATTTTACAATATTAAGTACACAATACTATCTATGAAGTAGTCTTTTAAAAATATTTAATCTGAAACCCAATCAAGCCTCTAATCATAACCTCCAGGTCACAGTAAATATAGAGGACAAAGAAACAAGTTAATCACACCTTCAGAAACAATAAGACAAACACAGGATGTGCAACACTATTTAGGTCAAATCTAAAGTCTCTAAAAGTCTATGTCACAAAATGATGAAGGGTAGGCTCTTGACTAAAACAGACTTAATAAGTCATAATCATATAAAATATATGAGATTAGTTTAGTTCTTGGCTTGTAAAAAAGCCAGTCTAAAAGCCATTATTTTAAAAATTGAAGAAATTTGCAAATGGAGTAAATATTTTAAGACATTATAGGGTTACTTAATTTTTTATGACAATAGTTAAGTAGACATCTAGAAGATTAATTTTGATCCTAGCAGTTGTACGTTGCTTTTTAGAGGTGAATGATACCTAAAATATTCGCTCAAAAAACAGGAAAAATTATGTATGTAATATATATATATTCATGTGTAATAAGTATGATATATATGTCTATGTATATACATAGATATGAGACATGTATGGGTATATATGTATTTGTGTGTATATATGTGTTAGTATATACATATAAAAAAGAGAGACATCAGATGTACTAAAACTAGGTGAGGGGCAAACAAGCCTTCATTGCACCAATGTAAACAGTTACCTTTTCTCTAAGTATGTAAATCTTAACATTTTCATAAACTTGGGGAAACTTTTCCAAGTTAATATCTGTCTTTTGGCTACCTAACTGCTCATTTCTAATTTATTTTAATTGTAGAGGATGTCAAATGTATGTTATCTGTATTACAAAATTTGTGAAAAAATTTATTTAAACCACTCTCTAATTTTCAACAGCTATACTTTCATTATTCAGTAAATACACAGTATTTATTCCAGCATTAATCTTCAGGGGTATGAATTTTGAATTTAAAAATTTCTCATTTAATATATTCTACAGGATTTTGTCCAGAAAAAATTATATGAAGTGATGATAGAACATTTTCAAAATATCACGCTCATAGGTCTTCCTTCTATAAAATTTATTTTTAGTAATTCTAACAATTATCATAAAAATAATATATTTAGTAAGCAAATACTATGTGCCAGATGCCTTTCCAAGTGTTTATATTCTATATTAACTAGTTTAATCTTCTCTATAGGCTGGGCGTGGTGGCTCACACCTGTAATCCTAGCACTTTGGGAGGCCAAGGCAGGTGGATCATGAGGTCAGGAGATCAAGACCATCCTGGCTACATGGCAAAACCCCATCTCTACTAAAAAAAATACAAAAAATTAGCCAGGCATGGTGGCGGGTGCCTGTAGTCCCAGCTGCTCTGGAGGCTGAGGCAGGAGGATGGCGTGAACCTGGGGGGCGGAGCTTGCAGTGAGCCGAGATAGTGCCGCTGCACTCCAGCCTGGGCAATAGAGTGAGAATCCGTCTCAAAAAAAAAAAAAAAATCTTCACTATAGCATCATAATAGTGACAACGGTAAAAGATGTGCCATGGCTAAAGGCTTTCCCTCTTATTACATTAAGAATCTCTCACCACGGTGAAATCTTTGATGTTGACTAAGTTGATAGCAATGACTAAAGGCCTTACCAGATTCTTTGCATTTGTGTGGTTTCACACCAGTATGAATTCTCTGATGTTGAGTAAGTCGATCACTACGATTAAATGCCTTACCACATTCTTTACATTCATAGGGTTTTTAACCAGTATGAATTCTTATGTTGAGAAAGATCTGAGATAGAACGAAAGGCCTTCTTACATTCTTTGCATATATAGGGTTTCAAACCAGTATGAATTGTCTGATGATAAATTAGTTGAGAATTAAGTCTAAAAGTTTTTCCACATTCCTTACATTCATAGGGTTTCTCCCCAGCATGAATTGACTGATGTGTCTTAAGGTCTCTAACATGACTGAAGGCCTTCCCACATTGCTTACATTCATATGGCTTCAAATCAGTATGAATTATCTGATGTTGAATAAGATATGAATGAAGCTTAAAAGTCTTCCCACATTCTTTACATTCATATGGCTTCTCACCAGTATGAATTCTCTGATGCTGTGTAAGTTGAGAGCCTCTACAAAAGGCCTTTCCACAATCCTTACAATCATAGAGTTTCTCACTACTATGAATTCTCTTATGTTTAAGAAGGCTTGAGCCCCTACTAAAAGCCTTTCCACATTCCATGCATTCATGAGGTTTCTCACCAGTATGATTTCTTTGATGTTCAACAAGTAGATAGCTGCGAACAAAGGCCTTTTCACATTGTTCACATTTATATGGTTTCTCACCAGAATGAATTTTCTTATGTTGGTAAAGACCTGAATGATGACCAAAACCCCTTCCACATTCTTTACATTTATAGGGTTTCACACCATGATGAATTTTCTGATGCAGACACATATGTCGATATAATCTAAACGTTTCCCCACATTCCTTACATTCAAAGGGTTTCCAGCCAATATGAATTTTCTGATGTTCTATAAGTGAGAATAAAGTCTAAAAGACTTCCCACATTGCCTACATTCATAGGGTTTCATACCAGCATGAATTATCTGATGCTGAATAAGCTGTGAATAAAACCTAAAGGCCTTCTCACATCCATTGCATTCATAGGGTTTCAAATCAGTGTGGATTTTTCAATGTCTAATAAAATGCTGGGAAACTACAAATGCTTTTCCACATTCATTACATTCATAGGGTCTCACACCAGTATGGTCTCTCAGGTGTTCAGTAAGGTGTGACTATTTTCTAAAGCCCTTCTTATATTCCTTACACGCATATGATTTCTCTTTTGTGTTATTTCTCTGATGTAGGGGAAGGGATTTATGTTTTCTGAATATCACTTGACTAAAACATCCCACTTTAGGTCCCTATTGTCTCCCAAATTCAATTGTGTACCGTGGGTCATTTCTGAAAATAAACCTCATAAGGTTGAAGGTTTTCTTTCTTTTCAGTGTCTCCTGATGGTATGCATTTACCTCATAATTTCTTTTTTCTGAAGACAACTTGTCACTTTCAGTTGTGAAATCAAGGTCTGGAAGAAAATGAAAAAACAAATGCTATTTTCCAATAATAGGGGTAGGGAGAGGACATCTATATTAAAAATAGTGATAAACTAAAAGTGTATATCTTAGTAGTAAAAGAGTTTAGAAAATTCTAAAATACTGCCATGCAATTTTTAAAAGGCAAGAAGGGCTCAGAAAATTATGAAAGTGCACAGGAGGATGCAAGATTTATGAGTAGGCAAAGAAAAAGTCACTAGTTCACTGCTCTTGACAGAAGACTGAACATACAGAAGATTGTGAAAATCAGTTCAAAAAAGGAGGGCAAATGAGGAGGAATGTGAAATAGGTTCCAAGAGACAGCTTTCTGAGATAGGAGGTTTCAGGATAAAAAATGAAAATATTACATGAATTAAACAATCACAATATGTCAGAAAAGCAAAAGAGACATCTACTCACCTGGGCCATGGTTTTAGAAATGCTAGATCTCTTCAGGTATCCTCTACCAGAGAAGCAGAGTTCAGAGAAGCCAAAGCTAGGTAATCAAGGCATCACCTGCCAAAAGATACGTAACTTTACTGAAGAGATGATGTTTATAAGCAATAAGATACTGTCATTTTACAGGCATTTAGTTGTCAGATTTAAAAGGTTGATGATATACCACATATTAGTGAGGTTGTAGGGCAAAGTGCATTCTTATGGTGTCCTGTAGACTTGTGAAAATCAAGGGCATTAATACATGTAGGCAAATCTCTGCATAAGAAGAACTTAACCATGTAAGGTCATTTCTGAGACTCTGTCCAAAGGAAATAATTATAAAATGTGCTTGAAGATGTATAAAGGAATGTGATGATACATATTAGTTGTAATGAAAAAAGCTGGAGAAAAATCTAAAGATACAAAGATGGGTAGTTAATTAAATAAATGACTGTGTATTCACATAATGGAAAATAAGGTAGATATTAAAAACCATTGTGTAGATCACTGGTTCTGAACAGGCAATGAATTTGTTCTTAAGAGAACATTTGGCAATGCCTGGAGACACATTTGGTTGTCATAATGTAGGCAGAGGTGTTAAGGTATCTAGTGGGAAGAGACCAGGGATGCTGCTAAACAATGTACAATGCACGGGAAAGTCCCTAAAACAAAGAATTAGGTAGCCAAATATGTCAGCAGTGTCAAGGGTGAAAAACCCTGAAGTAGACTCATTAAAGGAAGATAACATAATCCAGAGTCTCTATAACATATAATAGATTATGCCAACACATGATAACTGCTAAACATGAAAAAAACAGGAAAAAGTTACTAATGAGCAGGAGAAAACAAAATATAAACAGAAACAGACTCACAAAGAATCCAGATATGGGAGCTAGCAGACAAGGGCTTGAAAATGTGATTAACATGCTAAAGAAAAGAAAGGAAAAGATGAGCAAAATGGAGTAAATCAATAGAGTATCAGATCTGAAAAGACAATCACATGAATATTTTAGAATTATAAAATTAATTAAGAGCTTATTGGGCTGGGTGCAGTGGCTCATGCCCGTAATCCCAGCACTTTGGGATGCCAAGGCAGGTGGATCATTTGATGTCAGGAGTTTGAGACCATCCTGGACAACATAGTGAGATCCTGTCACTACTGGAAATACAAAAATTAGCCAGGTGTGGTGGCACTCGCCTGTAATCCCAGCTACTTGGAAGGCTGAGGCAGAAGAATCACTTGAACTGGGGAAATGGGGGTTGCAGTGAGCTGAGATCGTGCCACTGCACTCCAGCCTGGGTGACATAGGGAGACTCCGTCTCAAAAAAAGAGCTTATTATGCAACATTAAGTCAAATTTACAATGATGTTTCTTTCAAAAAATCCTCTATGTTTATTATTATTATTTTAGAGATGGGGTTTTATTCTGTCACCCAGGCTGGAGTGCAGTGGTATGATCATAGCTCACTGCAGCCTCAAACTGCTGGGCTCAAGTGATCCTCACACCTCAGCTTCCCAAGTAGCTGGAATTACAAGTCTGAGGCAATGCACTGCGCCTCAAATTAACAACAATCTTATGCAGAGAGGGGAAAAAAAGAGAACACAATTGAAAAGAAAAATTCAAGAAACAGTGAAAATGTGACACTGAACATCTAGAAGAAAATAAGAGAGAATGGGACAGAAAAATTATTTAAAGAAATAATGAACAAAAACATTCCAAAGCTCAGGAAATACCTTGATATATAAATAAAAAACTTGTCAAACCTAATCAAAATAAAATGAGGAAATTCACACCTAGAGATATCATAGTCAAACTGCTGAAAAACAACATTGAAAAACATAACTTAAAACCACATAGTTAAAAAAAAAAAAGCTGTCAGCTATAAGAAAACAGTAAGAAAAATGGTTGACTTCTCAATAGAAACTATCATAGCCTAAAGAATGGAACGTATATCTTTAAAGTGCTGAAAGAAAAAAACTGAGAACTCTGAATTTTATACCCAGAGAAAAATTTTTCAGAAATAAAGGTGAACTAAATACTTGTTGAAACAAATGCTAAGAGAATTCTTTATCAATAGATCCACAATATAATACTAAAAGAAAGCATTAGGCTAAAGGAAAGTAATCCCAGATGGAAGCATGAATATGCAAACAAGCAATGAACAGCTGTAGATGGAGTAAAGACATGACTGATATGACTAAACAAATGAATTATTTAAAGCAATGAAAATAATAATGTTTTATGGGGCTTGTAATATAGGATCGAGGAATGACAATAAAAGCAAAAATGATGAGCAAGGAGGTTAATGGAGTTAACATATTAACCTCTATTAATGACTACTGAAAGGTCCTTGCACTATGGGGACTCTATTAAAGACACATATTATATTATAATATCTCAGCGGCCAGGAGTGGTGGCTCATATCCGTAATCCCAGTACTTCGGGAGGCTGAGGTGGGTGGATCACCTGAGGTCAGCCTGGCCAACATGGTGAAACCTCGTCTCTACTAAAAACACAAAAATTAGCTGGGCTTGGTGGCATGCCTGTAATCCCAGTTACTTGGGAGTCTGAGGCAGAAGAATTGCTTGAACCTGGGAGGTGCAGGTTGCAGTGAGCCGAGACTATGCCACTGCCCTCCAACCTGGGCAACAGAGTAAGACCCTGTCTCAAAAAATAAATATATAAAACAAAAGAATATACAAACATGTACAATTGAAAAACCTGATAGACGAGGCCAGGCATGGTAGCTCATGCCTGTAATCCCAGCACTTTGGGAGGCCGAGGAGGGTAGACCACCTGAAGTCAGGAGCTCGAGACCAGCCTGGCCAAGATGAGAAAATCTCGTCTCTTCTAAAAATACAAGAATGAGCCAGGCATGGTGGCGGGTGCCTGTAATCCCAGCTACTCGGGAGGCTGAGGCAGGAGAATTGCTTGAACTTGGGAGGTGGAGGTTGCAATGAGCCGAGATCGAGTCATTGCACTCCAGCCTGGGCAAGAGGGAGACCCCATCTCCAAAAAAAAAAAAAAAAAAACCCAAAACAACAACAACAAAAAATTGACAGAGGAGATGAAATGGAATAAAAAAAAAAAAAAAACTGAATTTATACAAAAAAGTCAGGAAAAGAGCAATTTAAAAACTAAAGAATGAGACAAACAGAAAACATATAGCAAGATGGCATTCTTAAACCAAAGTAATTATAGTAAATGTAAATGAACTAACCATTGCAATTCAAAACCAATATTAGCAGATTAGGTTAAAAAGAAAAATAGGATCAATTAGGCTGCTTACAAGAAACGTTCTCTAAATGTAAAGACACGTGTGTTTAAAAACATGGAAAAATCTATCAAACAGTATTCAGAAGAAAACAGACATAGCTATACTAATAACAGATAAAGTAGATTTTAATGCAAGAAGTATTGTAAGTAATAAAGAGGGTCATATTCTGCAATTCAGCAAGAATACAATGGTAGGCCTATATTTGTATGTACCTAATAACATAGTTTCAAAAAATATAAAATAAATGTCAACAGAATTAAAGGAGAGACAAATTTGAAATTAAAGTTAGAGATTTCAACACTCTCTATTGGTAACTATGATAGGAACATCAAAAATAAATCCACAAAGGCATAAAAGTTTGAACAAGATTAACCAAATTAAACCAAATGAACATTATACTCCCAAACTGCAGACTACACATTCTGTTCAAATGATTACATCATATTTATCAGAATAACATTCTGTGCTATAAAGCATCTATAAATTACAAAGGATTAATGTAAAACAATGTATATTTTCTGAGCCTTTACAATTAGCTTAGAACTCAAAAAGAAGAGGTTCTCAAATATTTCCAAATACAGACAGACCATGGAGATATTGCTGGCTTGGCCCCAGACCACCACGATAAAGAGAATACTGGAGTAAAGTGAGCCACATGAATTTTTTGGTTTCCCAGTGCATAGAAAAGTTATGTTTATACTGTACTATTAAGTGTGTAATAGCATTATGCCTAAAAATTAAGGTACATACCTTAATTTAAATATACTTTATTGCTAAAAAATGCTAATGGTCATCTGAGCCTTCAGAGAGTCATAATCTTTTTGCTGGTGGAAGGTAATGCCTTGATGTTGATGGCTGCTGACTGATCAGTGTTGCTGAAGGGTGGGATGACTATGACAATTTCTAAAAATAAGACAGTAATGGGCCAGGTGCAGTGGCTTATGCCTGTAATCCTAGCATTTTGAGAGGCCGAGGTGGGTGGATCACGAGGTCAAGAGATTGAGACCATTCTAGCCAACATGGTGAAACTCTGTCTCTACTAAAAATACAAAAATTAGCCTGGCACGGTGGCTCACACCTGTAATCCCAGCACTTTGGGAGGCCGAGGTGGGTGGATCACAAGGTCAGGAGTTCAAGATCAGCCTGGCCAACATGGTGAAACCCTGCCTCTACTAAAAATACAAAAATTAGCCAGGCGTGGTGGCGGGCACCTGTCATCCCAGCTACTTGGAGGCTGAGGCAGAGAACTGCTTGAACACGGGAGGTGGAGGCTGCAGTGAGCCGAGATCGTGCCACTGCACTCTAGCCTGGGCGAGAGAGAGAGACTCTGTCTCAAAAAAAAAAAAAAAAAAAAAAAAATTAGCTGGGCGTGGTGGTGCACAGTTGTAGTCCCAGTTACTTGGGACGCTGAGGCAGAAGAAGTGCTTGAACCCGGGAGGCAGAGGTTGCAGCGAGCCGAGATCACGCCACTGCACTCCGGTCTGGGTGACAGAGCAAGACTGTCTTAAAAAAAAAAAAAAAAAAAAAAGACAATAATGAAGTTTGCCACATCAATTGACTCTTCCTTTCCAAAAGATTTCTCTGTAGCATGCGATCCTGTTTGATAGCATTTTACTCACAGGGAATCTTTTTTCAAAATTGGGGTCAATCTTTTCCAACCCTGTTGCTGCTTTATCAACTAAGCTTGTGTACTATTCAAAATTATTTGCTTTCATTTCAACAACATTCACAGCATTTTCACCAGGAGTAGATTCCATTTCAAGAAACCACTTTAGCTGCTCATCTGTAAGAAGCAACTCCTCATCCATTAAAGTTTTATCATGAGATTGCAGAAATTCAGCCACATCTTCAGGCTCCATGTCTAATTTAAGTTCTCTTGCTATTTTTGCCACATCTGCAGTTACTTCCTCCACTCAAGTCTTGAACCCCTCAAAGTCATCTGTGAGGGTTAGAATCAGCTTCTTCCAAACTCCTGTTAAACATTTTGACCTCTTTCTATGAATCAGGAATGTTCTTAATGGCATCCAGAATGTTAAATCCATTCCAGAAGCTTTTCAATTCACTTTGCCTAGATCCATTAGAGAAATCACAATCTATGGCAGCTAGAGTTTTATGAAATGTATTTCTTAAAAAAATAAAACTTGAAAGTTGAAATTAATCCTTGATCCATGGGCTGCAGGGTGGATGTTGTGGTAGTAGGCATGAAAGCAAAATTTATCTTTTCCATACATCCCCATCAGAGTTCCCGGGTGAACTCTGTCGATCAGCAGTCATATTTTGAATCTTTTTTTTTTTCTTTCTGAGCAGTGGGTCTCAACAGTGGGTTTAAAATATTGAGTAAACCATGCCATAAACAGATGTGCTGTCATTCAGGCTTTGGCACAACAGTCCCATTTCTAGAGCACAGGCAGAGCAGATTTAGCACAATTCTTAAGGGCACCAGGATTTTCAGAATGGTAAATGAGTATTGCCTTCAACTTACAGTCACCGGCTGCATTAGCCTCTAACAAGAGAGTCAGCCTGCCCTTTGAAGCCAGGCATTGACTTCTCTCTAGCTATGAAAGTCCTAGATGGCATCTTCTTCCAACAGAAGGCTGTTTTGTCTACATGGAAAATCTTTTGTTTAACGTAGCCACCTTCATCAATTATCTTAGCCAGATCTTCTGGACAACTGGCTGCAGCGTATACATCAGCACTTGCTGCTTCATCTTGCACTTTTATGTTATGGAGATGACTTTTTTCCTTAAATCTTATAAACCAAGCTCTGCTAGCATCCAACCATTCTTCTGTAGCTTCCTCACATCTCTCAGACTTCACAAAATTGAAGAGAGTTAGGTCTTTGCTCTGGCTTTGGCCTAAGGGAATTTTATGGCTGGCTTGATCTTTTATCTGGACCACTAATCTTTCTCCGTATCAGCAGTATCTCCATATGACTCGAGTAGCACTTTTCATTTCCTTCAAGAACTTTTCCTTTGCATTCACAACTAGACTAACTGTTTGGCACAAGAGGTCTAGCTTTTGGCCCATCTTGGCTTTTGACATGCCTTCCTCACTAAGCTTAATCACTTCTAGCTTTTGATTAAAAGTGAAAAATGGAGGACTCTTCCTTTCATTTGAACACTTAGAGGCCATTGTAGGGCTACTAATTGGCCTGATTTCAATATTGTTGTGTTTTAGGAAATAGGAAGTCACAAAGAGAAGAAGAGAGACAGGAATAGCTGGTTGGTGGAGCAGTCAGAAGACACAGAACATATATTCATTCAGTTCACCATCTTATATGAGTGTGGCTCATGGTGTCCCAAAGCAATTACAACAGTAACATCAAGGACCCTGATCACAGTCACCGTAAAAATAATGGAAAAGTTTTAAATACTGCTAGAATTACAAAAATGTGACACAGAGACAGAGTGAGCACACACTGTTGAAAAACAGAGACAATGTACTTGCTCAATGCAGGGTTACCACAAATCTCAATTTGTAAAAATTGCAATATTTGCAAAGTGCAATAAAGCAACATGCAATAAAATGAGATGTGCCTGTGTAAAAGGGATGCTTCTAAATAGTTACTGGTCAAATAATAAATCAACGGAAGCTAGAAAATATTTTGAGTTAAATGATAGTGAATGTAAGATATATCAAAGCTTGTGAGATGCAGGTAAACCAATGTTTATGAAAACATAAGCTTTAAATATATGTTTTATCAAAATAGAAAGGCTGAAAACCAGTGATATACATCAAGAAGCTTGAAAAGGAAAAGCAAATTAAACCTATAGAAAGTATAACATACTAAAAGTAACGAATAACAGAAAAAACCCAGATATACAATAAAGAAAAATCAATAAAGCCAAAGCTATTTCACTGAAGAGATTAATAAGAATAATAAACTTCTAGTTACACTGATCAAGAAAAAACTGCTAATATCAGGAATATAAAAGAAGATATCACTACATATTTTACAGGCATTAAAATCAGAATTGTATGAACTTCATAACTTTTTAATAAACTTGAAAATTTAGATGAAATGTTAAAATTCCTTGAAAACACAATTTGAACTGATGTAAGAAATTGAAAATCTAAATATTGTTTTATTTATTAAAGAAATTAAATCTGTATTAAGGATCTTCTCACAAAAATAATGTCAGGCCAAGAGGATTCCGTGGCGAATTCTCCCAAACATTTAAGAAACGAAAAATGCCAATCATACTCAACTGGGTTCCCCAAGTTTCCCCTACTCTCTGTGTTTCATAGAGTGCCTTGACCTCCCTGTGACCTGTTCAGTTGCATGTTTTCCCCTGTAGGTTTGAACCCAAGGCAAGGCCTTGAACATTCCTAGGCACTGGTGAAGTTGTGTAGGTTATGACCTGAAACAGTGAAAGATGAAAATGTGTTGCAAGCTAGCTGTGATCCTGAGCCAAATTTCTTAAGCCCTCATGTAAATTTCATTTTTTTTTTTTTTTTTTTTTTTTGGAGACGGAGTCTCGCTCTGTCGCCCAGGCTGGAGTGCAGTGGCCGGATCTCAGCTCACTGCAAGCTCCGCCTCCCAGGTTCACGCCATTCTCCCGCCTCAGCCTCCCGAGTAGCTGGGACTACAGGCGTCCACCACCTCGCCCGGCTAGTTTTTTGTATTTTTTTAGTAGAGACGGGGTTTCACCGTGTTAGCCAGGATGGTCTCGATCTCCCGACCTCGTGATCCACCCGTCTCGGCCTCCCAAAGTGCTGGGATTACAGGCTTGAGCCACCGCGCCCGGCTGCCCTCATGTAAATTTCATAACCCAGCCCATTTATTGTGGACATACCTAAGCAGATAGGTCTTCGTTAAAATTAAGAACATCTATTTATAATAAGACATGATTAAGAAAGTGAATAAGAAGCACAAGAACTCTTTCCTCTCTCCCTCTCTACCTCTCTCTCTCTCTCCCTTCCCCCTCCCCCTCCCTCCATTTCTCTCCTCCTCCCCGCTCCTTTTTATGTCTGTATACACACACAAAAGACTTGTGTTCAAAATACATTTATAAATTCCTACAAATCAATAGGAAAATGACAAATCAAATTTAAAAATGGGGAAAATAGTTGATTGACCCAAGAGTATATAAAAATAGGTAATATCATATGAAAAGATGTTAACATCATTATCAGGAAGATGTAAATAAAAATAACAATGAGATACCACTACACATGCACCAGGTTGGCTAAAGTTAAAATGTCTGACAACACGAAGTATTGGCAAGTTTGAGGAGCAACTGGACCTTATACACATTGCAGTTGGAATGTAAACTAGGTAACACGCCCTCCCTTTGGTATGTACCCAAGAAAAACAAAAACATATGTCCACACAAAGACTTGTAAAGGATGTTCATAGAAGTTTTATTCATAGTAGTCAAATACCAGAAACAACCTTATTTTGTCCAGCTGAACACTCAGCTGGAGTCACTCCATCATTCTCATGATGATAGGTTTGTAAATATGATTACATTTATAAAATATATGTATTTATCAATATAGAGAGAAAAACTGACATCAATAAGTTGAAAAAAGTATGGAAAACATAAACCCGTATATTAACTTACTTAGTATTTATTTTACAGTCCTGGGTTTCTGCCTTTTCCTAAAAGTATATTTCATAAAATTAAACCTTTTCTTAAAAAAGCAACTATCTTACTTATTCCTATTTTTATTTATTCTTCCTTACTGGATACCAAGTCATTTGAGGATAGCAACTATATCTTTTTGTCTTGAGACGTAGTTAGATAGATTTCTGAATTTTTAACAGAGCAATCTTCTTTCTGAACAGGTGGGAAAAAATCCTCCCCGCCTTACCTTGTAAATATCTTTTGATCCGGAGGAAAAAGCTTAGAATACTCTAGAACAAAGGTCCTCTAAATATAGTCCCTGGGAACTTGTTACCAATGCAGATACTCGGCTGTACCTCAGACCTACTGAATTAGAAACTCTGCCGCTGGGGCCCAGCAAACTGTTTGAACAAGCCCTGCAGGTGATTCTGATGCATCCTACATTTGAGAACCAACGCTGCTCTAAAAACTGCTGCTGTGTTTTATTGAAAGCTTTTACTTTATTTTCATCAGTTCCCATTACCTGAATCCACCCTATGATTCGTTTGCCTGTAGAAAAGTTATGTCAGTGTAAATCGGAGACTCTGATATTTTGTATGCATTACTGGTAGTCTCAAAGCTGCTTCCTATTATATATTCCTGATAGATGGGTTTATTTTACTTCTGTATCTATCCTCCTAATCACAGGGTCCTGCAAACAGTTGTTAAGACATCTTGTTCCATTTAATGTCACTTTGCATTTAACATCATTAGAATAAAAACTCTAAGGTGTAAGACCCATTTTCTTTCACTGAATTCTCACAGTTTGATCATATCCTGACAATGCTGCTATAGTCAGAATAATGTCTCTTCCCTGTGAACTCCCAAGACAGGTCATCTGAATTTCTCTAGTGGCCTTTCACATCAACTATCTTTCTTATCCCTATTCTGATTTCATTTTCCTTACTGGATACCAAGTCATTTGAGGATAGTAACTATATCTTTTTGTCATTGTATCCCAACAAGTACAAGCATATGGTAAATATCTGATATTTGACTCACATTTTGAAACTAGGGTTTATACTTAGGGAATGGCTATAAAAGGATGCAAAGATCTCTGCAAAATGGTGTTCATTATAGACTAGTTTTTAGTCAACAATTAGAAATATAATAGCTCGCAGTAGGCAAAACGTTAAATTATGAAGAGAAGGGCTTAAGGGCCCTGAAAGGAGGCTGTAATGGCATATTCACAGATATGTCACTGTTAGGACATTTCCAAAGAGAAGAAAGGGTTTCCTGTCTTTAAAATTAAAGAGCATTTTACGAGTAATGAGGAAATATAAACTCACCTGGACTTTAGCTTTCAGATGTGTAACAAAAATTCTTTCCTCTTTCAGGATCATTTTTTTTTTTTTTTTTTTTAACAGAAGGGCAGCACTGGAAAAGAGAAGGCAATCATGAGACATCTGGGGTTTCTTGGATAGCACAGTAACTTAGGAAATACCCTCAATGATCATACCTGCTCAGCTACTTCACTGAGCACAACCAGATGGGAAGAGGAGGGAAACTGGAACAGTGTTGACCTTCCCAATACAAGAGAGGCCAAGGTCACTGATGTCTAGGGTGGAACCTGTCTCTAATTCACAGCAGGTTCCTGGGCTGGAGCTTTAGAAAGGCTATAGTTACAAACATAGCTGGCTTCTCGGAGCTTCCAAGGGGGAAATATCCAGGAGGGATTCCCATTGCTGAGAACTCGTTATCGAGTCTTCTCAGAGCCTGCCTTGAGGCCGCAGCCAACTTCAAAAATCTCATCTCAAGATCAAGTCTGTGTTTTCTTGCTGGGATTCTTCCTGCCTCCATGGATCTGGCTTCTCTCTTTATCTGCTGCAGATCCCAAGTGTCTGTGAGGCGACAGGGCTGAGGAATCTGCAGAGCCTAGAGCCTGGAGTCACAGTGACAATTCACACAGGTACACAACCCTATTCATTCGTCTAACACATACACACACATACACAACACTATTCGTTCATCACACCCACCCACCCACACACACACAACCACACAGTCTCTCACAGGCACACACAATCTCCTCCTCTGCTGCTCAAGAAGACAGGCCTGAAATTCCACTGAAACTCCAGGCATGACACCCTCGTCCACGCCCTGGGTCTTCCGGTCTTCAGCGCCTCTCACCCTCATCGCCGGTTCCATTCCAACCAGGGACCGTGGAAGCCTCCGCTGATTTCTTTTCTGTGGACACGATCTACTCACCACGTAGGGCCTACAACCGCTCGGACACCGGAAAAAGACCTAGAGCTCGAGGGCGATCCAAGCACGGTGACTTCTGGGAAATGTAGTCCATCTGGAACAACCATGTCCACGGCGCCCGCCATTCTGTAGACTATGCTCGGAGGGCGCATGCGCAAGAGCTTGGCCCTCTGGACCGTTGGTTGACTTGCACCGTTAAGGGCTATGATTTCAGGTCGTCCTGCGTGTTTAGAGGAGGCGAGTGGAATCTTGAGTCTTGGCCGGAGAATGCAGAGCACGGGTATGCAGACCTCAAAGCCTCAAACCTGCGTGTGAGAGAAGGTGGCGAGCTCCAGAGTACGGTCCGCGGTTGGTACTCTAGGTGCGAGCTCTCTGAGAACAGGGGCTTTTGTTTTTCGCGCTCCCAGGTAGCGCCAGCGCCTATAGTAGCTCCAGGAGCACAGCAGGCGTTAAGTGTGCATTAGTTTTCCAGCAAGAATGCCTGTGTGTTTTATATTTTCACTCTGTGACATTGTGGAATTCACTGCGTGAGACCATGAATGGGGTTGTATTCCTGATTATGGTTTGTTTCTAAGTGTGTTACTTTGGACATAAAATGGTTTGTTTCAGACTTTGAGATTATATAAATTTTTAAAGCCCTCTCCCTTCACTCCAACTCCCACTCTGAAATTTCCCATGCCCATTTGCCATCCTCTCACTTAAAATACGAATCTGGTTGATTTGTCCAAGGTGCATACTACTACGGCCTACTTATCCATTAGGCAGAATGGGCGAAGTACCAAGAGCCCACAGAAGTGTTTTCTTTCAAAATAAGAAAATGAATTTTAAGGTCAAAGAAACTTAATATCGTAGTTTACTGGCGAGTGTATAAATTGATACAATCACTTTGGAAAACTATTTGGCAAGATCTGTTGAATTCGAATATATGCATTTGCTATAACCTAGGAGTTCCATTCTTTAACCCAAAAGTGTGTATACATATTCACCAAAATACATGAATGGGGATGTTTGTGGCATTGTCATTTTAATTGGAATTGCATTCAATATATGGGTACTTTTCAGGAAAATTGGTATTTTAAACGTTGTGAAAAGGCTGGGTGTGGTGGCTCATGCCTGTAATCCTAGCACTTTGGGAGGCCAAGGTGGGTGGATCACTTGAGACCAGGAGGTCGAGGCCAGCCTGGCCAACATGGCAAAACCCCATCTCTAGTAAAAATACAAAAATTAGCCAGGTGTGGGGGCACGTGCCTGTAGTCCCAGCTACTTGGGAGGCCGAGACAGGAGAATCACTTGAACCCAGGAGGTGGAGGTTGCAGTGAGCCAAGATCATGCCACTGCACTCCAGCCTGGGAGAAAGTGTGAGATTCTGTCTCAAAAAAAAAAAAAAAAAGAAAGAAAGAAAAGAAAAAAAGAAAATTGAGAAGGGACTTCCAGGAAGATGGAATAGATGTACTTTTTTCTATTCATCCAATGAAGTACAATCAAAACCCTGGGCATTGGTTATTAAAAAAAAAAAAAAAAAAGAGAGAGAGAGAGAGAGAGAAAAAGAAGACTGAGTGGTAGAGAAAAGGTAGACTGGTGCTGAGTTCCCTTGGTTTTCTTTGTGCCTCCTTTGTGCCAGACTGAAAGCCAAAGAAGCCAGCAGTCCCAGTACACCAATGGGCACAGACAAAAAAGTCCCAGCAAAAGCCTGCTCTCTTTAGCCAAAAGACAAGGAAGAGGGCAGCCTAGCAAGAAGGAAAACTTTTAGACAATTACTGCCGTGCTCTAGTCAAACACCACAGGAAAAACCTTCACCACTATCCCCAGCATGCAAGCAAAGACCCATGCTTCCACTGTTGCCTGGAGAGTTAGGACTTTCCTCACCACACAGTGAGGAATGAGGCCACTCCCCACCCCTTAACCCAGTGCTAACAGTAGAAACCACATGGAGTGCAGTAATAAGGCACTCCGTTCCCTCCAAAGAAAGGTATCAGTGGAGGTCTAGTGGGAACTCCCATCCCTGCAACTAGTAATAAGCATCCCCGTGGGTATCAATGGAGGCTGAGTGGGAAATCTGGATTTCTGTCACCACCTCATAATAATGAGGCAGGACCCAATTCCCCTACCACAGTGATGTCAGAGGAGAGCAGGTGATATAAACTGAATTGTGTACTCCACTCCCTGAGTTCATATGTTGAAGTCCTAACTCTCAGTACCTCAACATGTGGACTGTATTTGAAGATAAGGTCTTTAAAGAGGTAATTAAGGTTAAATGAGGTCTTTGGTATGGGCCCTAATCCAGTATGATTCGTATCCTTATAAGAAGAGGAGATCAGGACACAGATACTCAAAGGGTGTGTGAAGGTAGCACGCCTCCCAGAAGAATATGGCCATCTACAAGCCAAAGAGAGAGGCCTCACAAGAAACAATACTGCTGACACTTTGATATCAGACTTCTACCCTTCAGAACTGTAAGGAAATTAATTTGTGTTGTTTAAGCTGCCCAGTCGGTGGTACTTTGTTAGGTATTATCCAAAGCCTCACATCATAAAACCAAAAATGTTCAGTTCTAACAGAAAATCACTTATCACACCAAGAACTAGGAAGATCTCAAACTGAATGAAAAAGACTCAATAGATGCCTACACTAGGATAGAAATACTAGAACTATTTGACAAGAATTTTAAAGCATCCACCTTAAAAATGCTTTAGACAGTAATTATGAACATGCTTGAAACAAATGAAAATATAGAATGGGTCTCAGCAAAGAAAGCAAAGATATAAAGGAACAACAAGGAATTCTGAGACCTGAGAAATTTAGTAACCAATTAAAAACTCATTGGATGTGTTCAGCAGAATGGAGAGAACAGAGGACAGAATCAGGAAACTGGAAGACAGAACAGTAGAAATGACCCAGGATGAACAACAGACTGGATAAAAGACCAAAAACACAAAAATGTGTAAAACTACACAGAAGTTGAAATAACAATTATAGTCAAACATAGCAACATTCTGCTGACACTAATTGATAGAATAGATGAAAAATCAATAAGGACAAAGAAAACTTGAACAATATTATCAACCAATTAAATGTAATTGACATAACATTCTGCCAAACAACAGCAAATTGCCCAATTTTTCCAAGTACATATGTCAAGATAGGCTATAACCTGGACCATACAACAAATCTCAGAAGCTTTATAAGGATTCAAGTTATATAGAATTTGTTCTCTATTCCACAATGGAATTAAATTAGGAATCAATAACAAAAAGACAGCAGGAACTAAATAACCTTTTTTTTTTTTTTTTTTTTTTTTTTTGAGACAGAGTCTCGCTGTGTCACCCAGGCTAGAGTGCAGTGGTGCAATCTCAGCTCACTGCAACCTCCACCTCTTGAGTTCAAGCGATTTTCCTGCCTCAGCCTCCTGAGTAGCTGGGACTACAGGTGTAAGCCACCACACCCGGCTAATTTTTGTATTTTTAGTAGAGACAGGGTTTCACCATGTTAGCCAGGCTAGTCTCCAACTCCCGACCTCAAGCGATCTGCCCTTCTGGGCCTCCCAGAGTGCTGGGATTACAGGTGTGAGTCACCAGACCTGGCCAGCATTTCACAGTCAATAGGTCAAATACAATAAAATTAAAAATAAAAACAACATATGAAAACATATAGGATGTAAATAAAATAAGACTTCAAGGAAAATTTATAGCATTAAATGCCTGTATTAAAAGAGAAGAGTGTTTCAGTGACTAATACGGTTTGGGTTTCAGATGATCTTCTTTTGCTCTTGTTTCTTAAGATAAACACTATTAGTCCATCAGTGACTGATATGGTTTGCATCTGTGTCCCCACCAAATCTCATGTCAAATTGTAATCCCCAGTGTTGGTGGTAGGGCCTGGTGTTAGGTGAATAGATCATGGGTGTGGAGTTCTCATGAATGGTTTAGCACTATCCACCTTTGGTACTGTATAGTGAGTGAATTATCAGGAGATCTGGTTGTTTAAAAGTGAATGGCACCTCCTCCCTCGCTCTCCTCCTCCTGCTCCAGCCATGTGACTTGTGCCGTAAGTAAGAGCTCCTTGAGACCTCCTGAGAAGCAGAAGCCACTGTGCTTCCTGTACAGCCTGCAGCACTGTGAGCCAACTAAACCTCTTTTCTTTATAAATTACTCAGTCTTAGGGATTTTATAACAGTGTGAGAACAGACTAATATAGTGGCCTAAGCTTTTACCTTAAGAAACAAGAAAAAAAGAACATCTGAAACCCAAAGTAGGCAGAAGAAAGGAAACAAACAAACAAACAAGACAGCGAGAAAGAGAGAAATCCATGAAATATGCATACCTGTTCATGATAAACAACACATTCAACAAATTAGAAATGGAAGAGAACTTCTTCAACATGATAAAGGGCATCTATAAAAAACCCACAGCTAATATCATACTTAATGGTGAAAGAGTACTAAGATCAGAGACAAGACAAAGATGTGCACTCTCACCACTTTTTTTTTTTTTTGAGATGGGAGTCTTGCTCTGTTGCCCAGGCTGGAGTACAGTGGCGTGATCTCAGCTCACTGCAACCTCCACCTTCCAGGTTCAAAGGATTCCCCTGCCTCAACCCTGCCTACCCCTCCTGAGTAGCTGGAATTAGAGGCGCCTACCACCACGCCCGGCTAACTTTTGTATTTTTAATAGAGATGGGGTTTTACCATGTTGCCCAGGCTGGTCTTGAACTCCTGACCTCAAATGATCTCCCTGCCTCAGCCTCTCAAAGTGCTGGAATTACAGGCATGAGCCACCATGCCCGGCCAACTCTCACCACTTTCATTTGATACACACTGGGGGTTCTAGCCAGGGCAACTAGGCAAATAAATGAAATAAGAGACATCCATATGGAAATGAAGAAGTAAAATGAAGTAAGGCTATATTTGCAGAGATGATTTTATACACATAAAGTCCTAAAGAAATCACAAAAAACTAGTAAGACTAGTAAATGAGTTCAGCAAAGTTACAGGAAGATAATATGCAAAAAAAATTGTGTTCTTACACACTAGCAATGAATAATCAAAAAAATGAAAGGAAAACAATTCCATGTACAATAGAATTTAAAGGAAGAAAATACTTAGGAATAAAGTTAACAAATGAAGAGGAAAGTTTGTACACTGAAAACTATAAAACATCATTGAAATAAATTAAAGATGACCTAAATAAAAGGAAAGACATCTGTGGTTCATGGATAAGAAAAGTTAATGTTAAGATCCAATCCCTCCCAAATTGATCTATGGATTCAATGCAATCCTTATCAATATCCTAGCTGGCTCCCCCCCCCCCCCACCACATCCAGAAATTGACCAGCTGATCCTAAATTCATATGGAGACACAAGGGACCCAAAATAACCAAAACAACTTTAGAAAGGAAGAACCAAGTTGGAGGACTCAATTTCCCAATTTCAAAAGTTACTAGAAAACTACAGTGTGGTACTGGCATAAGGGTAGACATACAGATGAGTGGAATAGATTTCAAAGTCCAGAAATAAGTCCTGACATTTATTGTCAATTCATTTTCAACAAGGGTGCTATGGCCATTTAGTAGGGGAAAGAATAGTCTTCTCAATAAATGATGGTAAGACAACTGGATATCTGTCTGCAGAGAAAGAATGAAGTTGGAATTCTACTTTATACCATACACAAAAATTAACTCAGATCACTGACGTAAACATAGGAGCTAACACTATAAAACTCTTCAAAGACAACACGGGCAAATCTTCATGAGTTTGGAATAGGCAGTGATATTTTAGATACACCAAAAGCACAAGCAAAATAATAAATAGGAGTATATCAAAATTAAACCTTTTTACTACAAATGATACCATAAAGAAAGTGACAAGATACCCACTAAATTGGAGACAATATTTGCCCATCATACGTATGACAATGGACTAGTATCTAGAATACAAAAACTCTTAGAACGCAACAATAATAATTTAAAAAAAAAACAGATAATCCAATTTCTGGAAGTCAGTCCGATTTCTGGGAGGATCACTCCCATCCTCACAACAACAAAAAACTAAAGAAATTAATTTTTTCTGGATCTGTCAGATAATAGAGGTCAAAAGGCAAACCACAAGCCCTAAATCTGGAGAGAAAAGCAAATAGAGATCAGCTTACTTGGAGCAGGATCAAGTAAGACCATTTAGGCAGGGAAAGAATATTGGTAACTAAGTGTTACCAATAACACTGCTAATTAAGTATTACCAGCTAATTGGTAATATTTATTAGCAGTTTAATTAAGTATTACCAGCTAATTGGTAACTAAGTGTTGGTAACTGTTACTAATTAGCTGGTAATAAGTAATTAGCAATGTTATTGGTAGGAATGCTTAATTGGTAATTTAGAGAATTCATTGGAGGCTAGCTTCAAAAATCTTCCAGGGACCCAGTCTTAGGGGGAGCTTCACATTTTCATGAAATTTACCTCCAGTAATGCTACTAGGTTCTCATGGTGAATACACAAGAAAAATCTCATGTTTTGGAGGAGGATAAAAGTAACTATTTTGAAATACACTGAGAGTGTTCCACGTAACAAAGGACTGCTCTCCAAGGGAAATGACTTTATCAAATACTTATATAACTTGGGAGAAAGGCAATATGCCAACTCCTGCCCTCTTTAGCCTTCCTGTCTCACCTAAGGGGAAAACAGAAAGACTAAGAACTGCGTCTGAAGGTCACAGGCCAGGGACTCAGGCCTACTAAAAGACAGATTAAATCGTATGATTGTAGAACACTTTCCCTCTCCCCACACTTTACCACATATCAATAGGATTCTTGTGTAACAACAGGATAATAAAACTGAGAAGGCTGCAAGACACAGATTCTGTTTTTAAACTTCTTAGGGAAATTCAAAGACAACAGGGAGGGAAAAAGAAGGGACATGAGAGAAAAGTAAAACTGCAACCTTTGACACCTTCAGCTAAATCAAACATTAAACACAGCCCAACACCTAGCCAGATTAACATAAAACCTTACACTTAACTGAAGCTCCCACACTGCCTGCTATATAGCTGTCTACAGTCATGTATTTTCCTGTCCTGCACAATGTAATCACACTCTGCAAGAAGCTAAAGCTTACTGGCAGGCCCTTACTTATCTAGGTATATCCAAACCCTGATGAATGACAGCACACAGGGACCTACCATTGCCAATGACCTACTCTGCTGCATCAAGGAACTGCAGTAGATTTGTCCTTGTCCCATTCTATTGGCTCCTCATGTGATGCCCTTTTGGTGTAAGCCAATGCCCTATAAACTAGCCAACTTACACCCATTGGTGCCCCACCACTTAATTTCATCCTTTGGGTGAAATGACCCCCACACAAAAGCCTTTAAAACTATACCTCCCTTCATGCTTAACGCTTGGGACCTGGACATGATAACTACTCCCTATGGTCTCCACAGTGACCTCCACCACTGCATTAGCACGAGTCCCATTGTCCAGCAATCCATGCTTCACTCTGCACTATTCCTTCGTCATGACACCACATCCTACTTTCTTCAACTTGCCAGATAATACATGTGAAACAGCAACAGAACATGTCATCCAAGAAATAAAACTCCAACAACGCTGGGCCTGCCAGCAGGCGTCCCAATCTGGGTAACCACTCGTACAACTAATTTCCACACTCTTGGGAGGTATTTGATATCCATACTACTATCTAGTTGCCATCCTCTCTGGTCACCCTCCAGCTCCTTTACTTCCCCAGGCACTCCCTCAACCTCACCAAGGTTCTTCCTCATGAAATTTCCCTTCACAGTCCCACCTTTCCTGCCCTCTATCAACGATAGTATATAAAGCCATTGAAAGTACAAGGGTCTCACACGTATGCACTGGTGAATGCCCTTCCCATAAAAGGGGATACCAGGCCACCTTTTTATATATTATAAATTGGGCCTCGTCACAATCTCTGGTATAATAGGCATAAGTCTAGATCTTTTCAGTTCTGTAGCAGACTTCGTTCTTAGAGCTGCTAAACAATGTCACAATTCCTGGCAGACCATATATACCAAATAGCCCAAGATTTAGAAGCCCTTAATGAGATAAAGCTCTGTAGCTGTCATGGTAGTTGATAAAATACTGCATTAGATGAACTAGTGGCATCTCAAGGTGGCCCTCTGAAGGGAACCTCTGGCTGCGTGTAGGTCAATAAAAACAGGAAAGCTCTCCGGAATCATTCAATAGACAAACCAAAACAGTCAACGATGTTACTCAGTTACTAAAATGTAGCAAGAGTTTCTGAATCCCCATTTCTTCTCCTGACTGCCTCCTTCTGCCTGGATTAACATCATCTGGTGCCACATTATCTTACAGGGAGCTATCATCGTTGTTGGCCTAATTTTATTGGGTCAACTTTGCATATTTGGCCTCTCTCAAATGCAAGTTTATTTACAGGAAACCTGGGAGTTTGCTGCTAACCCAAACATCAGGGGTGGATTGTTAAGATTGGAGGAAACTTGGAGTTTGACTTAGTGCAAGCCACCTCTAGGTATCTCTTGCCTATGTCCAGTCTCCCTCACAATCCTGATAACGTTCACTTACTGCTCCACAAGTGCATATGCCCTCCACCACCTCTTTTAAACTCTGTGCTGGCAGGACATCCCCCTTTATAAACTGACTGAACACTGACTATTCTTCCTCTCTGTTTTGGACCTTTTTCTGGGCAGCCCTCCCACCCCTGTAATCATCTTTCTTTGATCATTCCAAAGGACTACTGTCAGGAGTTTTGACATACAAACCTAATCTTGGAAGGACTTTTGACATTCAAACCTAACCTTGGAAGAAGTTTCCCCATATCATAGTAGAGGGGCTGTAATAGGCATATAAATTGGGAGGGAAAAGCACATTTTTTTTCCTTCTTGTTTTTTTGCAGATGACAGGATTGTCTACACAGAAAATCCCAAGCAATCAATAGAACAGCTACTTAAACCAATAACTAAGATTGGCAAGATCATGGGACACAAGGTCAACATAAAACAATCAACTGTATTTCTATATATTGAAAAAGAACAATTGAAAATTGAAATTTGAAAAACAGTACTAATTTAGAACCCCCAAAAAAGGAATGTGTAGGTATAAATCTAACAAAGTATGTGCAGGATCTGTAGGTTAAAACTACAAATTACTGAAGAAATAAGGGAGTCCTAAACAAATAGGCAGATACTGTGTATATGGTTTAGAACATTCTCAGTATTGCTAAAATGTCAATTGTCCCCAAACTCATCTATAATATTCATTGTAATCTCAATAAAAATCCCGGCAAATTATTTTTACAGATGACAAAGCTGATTCTGGAAATTATGATAAGGCAAACAAATTTGATAGCCAAAATAAAATAATGAGTTGGAAGACTCACACTATCTGGTTTGAAGACATTATATACAGATACAAAAGTCAAGATGTGCAATATTTGGCAAAATGATAGACACATAAATCAATGAAACTGCACTGAGGCCAGAAAAAGACCCATACACGTATGGTTAGTGGATTCATAAAGGTGCCATGGCAATACTGAAAGAATAGTTAATTGGATTCTCATATGCAAATAGTGGACCTCCGTTATATAAAGGTTCACATCTTACATAAATACTAACTCAAATATATCATAGACCTAAATATAAAACCTGAAAACATAAAAGTTGTGATAAAAAAAGTGGGAGAAAAATCTTTGTGACCTTGGATTAGGCTGAGTTCTTTTATTTGAAACCAAAAGCACAATCTACCAAAGACAAAAAAGGAACTTCATTAAAAAAAAAATTTCTAGTGTGAAAAATACTGTTAATGGAATAAAAACACAAGTCACATAATGGTATACAATATTTGCAAAACACATAACTGACAAAGATATCTATCCAGAACATATAAAGAACTCTCAAAAATCAATAACAAACAACTCAGGTTTTAAAAAAATGGACAAAAGATTTGAACATATTTCACAAAAGAAAATAGGCATATGGGTAGCAAACAAGCAGTAAAGATGCTCAATGGCCATTAAGGAAATGTAAATTAAACCAAAATGAAATCCCAGTATAAAACCTTTGAAATCCTAATAACAAAATAAAAACAAAACAAAACCCTGACATACCAATTGTTGGTGAAGTTAAGGTACTGGGACTTTCATACACTGGTAGTAGGAATGTAAAATGGTACAGTTATTTTAGAAAAGTCTGTCAGTTTTTCATAAATATACTGTTACCATACAACCCAGCAATTCCACTCCTAGATATTTACTAAGACAAAAGAAAATGTGGATACACAAAACTGTTTGCAAATGTTGACAGCAGCTCTCTTCATAATCACTACAAACTGAAAACCCAAATATCCCACCAGTGATAAATGTATAAACAAACTGGCACATCCATATGACTACTATTCAGCAATAAAAAGAAATGACTTCTGTACTGATACATGCAACAAGACAGATGAGTCTCAGAAGCATTAAGTGAAAGGTGCCAGACTCCAAAGGAAACATACTCTAGGATTCCATTTATATGACATTCTGGTAATGATATAAACTATACAGATGGAAAATAAGTCAGTGGTTGACAAGGGCTGGTGATGGGGAGAGGGACTGACTAAACAGAACAAGCAAGTTTCAGGGCAGGGGGTGCTAGAACTGTTGAATGTCTTGATTGTGATGGTGGTGTTCATATGACAGTACTTGCCAAAATGCATGATGATACACTAGTCAGTTTCACTGTATATAAATTATTCCCTAATAATGTAAAAAAAGTCAGTTTCACTGTATATAAATTATTCCCTCATCTGTAAAAAAATAAGGTTAGCTTGTATGATTTTCATGGATGCCTTTTATGAAAAATTTTTTCATCATGAGTGGATGCTGAATTTTGTCAAATGTTTTCTCTGAATCTACTGAGATCATCATACATTTGATCATAAGAATCTAGATATAAGAGTACATACTAAATCCATAGGAAGCTCAGGAACAGACCTAAGTAATTTATGGTATAGAAATCATAATACTTGGCACTGGAGGTGGGATTGACTGGAAATGGGCACAAGAAAACTTTTTGGTTTAATAGACATTGTATACATGGATCTTGGTGATTATTACATTTGTCAAAATTCAGGAAGCCATAAACTTGAGACTTGTGCATGTTACTGCATGCAGATTACACCTCAATAAAGTACTGTTAACATACAAAATTTCTAGTTGCTAGCCAGAAACTGATCTCTGGACCCACTAACAAGCTGCAACCTTCAGTTTGATAAACACTCATCCACGAGACCTGCAAAAATGGGAAAATCAGGCCATATGACTAACTTATATATCTTCCAAGCATTGCAGAATTCTTCTTCTGAGTACAATTTTAGAGAAACTTTTAGAGATAAATGTCAAATATTACTGAATTTCAAGTATGACAGTAATTTCAAATATTACTGAAAAATTACAATGTGTTAGGCACTGAAAAGGCAGAGTAGATTTGGCAGTCAACAAAGTCCCTACCCTCTTGGACCTTATATTCTAGTGGAATAGCGTTCAGCATTCCCATCTTAGTACTTCTGGTTTACTCCAGATCAGACTCATCCTTCCTGATCCTCTTGTCTGCATGTATCAGCTAATGGTCAGTGTTCTGAATGCAGTCCATATGTCTCCACTCTTGTGAGGTTTCTCTGCTGTGTGGTCTCCCAATCACTCGGCCGAACTACTGACTTTATAAAACAAATGTTTTGTCTATGATAGCTCTGATAATTAAAATATTTCAGCACCCATCTGAGATAGTAAAACATATTTTATCGAGTTTTCCTGTGTGAATCCTCTGATAAAGGAAAGTCCTTGTCACCCTCATCATCAACATGGACTCGCTGATGAATGATAAGACTTGAGCTCCAACTGAAGCCCTTCCCACACTCCTCACATTTGTATGGTTTTTCTCCAGTGTGAACTCTTTGATGGGCTTGAAGGTATGAGCTCCAGCTGAAGACTTTCCCACATTCCTCACATTTGTATGGTCTCTCTCCTGTGTGGACCCTCTGGTGGGCCTGAAGGTAGGATCTTTGCCTGAAGCGCTTACCACACACATCACATCGGTATGGTTTTTCTCCTGTGTGGACTCCACGATGTGCCAGAAAATTTGAGGCCCGACAGAAGCCCTTCCCACACTCCTCACATTGATAAGGTTTCTCTCCAGTGTGGCACCTCTGATGGGCTTGAAGCTGTGAACCTACACTGAAGCCTTTCCCACACTCTGCACACTGATATGGTTTCTCTCCAGTGTGGACTCTCTGATGCACCTGAAGGCTGGAGAACTGACTGAAGGCCTTACCACACTTCTCGCATTTATAGGGTTTCTCTCCTGTGTGGATTCTACAGTGTACATTAAGATCTGAGCTCCGACTGAAGCCCTTCCCACATGTACCACATTTGTAGGGTTTCTCTCCAGTGTGGCCTCTTTGATGGGCCAGAAGATTGGAGGCCTGGCTGAAGCCTTTGCCACACTCCTCACATTTATAGGGTTTTTCCCCTGTATGGACTCTAAAATGAATGTTAAAATCTGAGCTACGACTGAAGCCCTTACCACATGCATCACACTGATATGGTTTCTCTCCAGTATGGCCTCTTTGATGGTCCAAAAGATTTGAGGCCCGGCAGAAGCCTTTCCCACACTCCTCACATTTGTATGGTTTCTCTCCAGTGTGGCTTATCTGATGGGCCTGAAGGTGTGAACCCACACTGAAACCTTTCCCACACTCCTCACATTTATAGGGTTTCTCTCCTGTGTGGATTCTACAGTGAATGTTAAGGTGTGAGCTGTAACTAAAGCTCTTGCCACAAGCATTGCATTTGTATGGTTTCTCACCAGTGTGGATCCGCTGATGAGCCTGTAGTCGTGAACGCCAACTGAAGCTCTTCCCACACTCTTCACACTTATATGGTTTCTTTCCAGTGTGAACTTTCAGATGAACCTGAAGATACGATCTCTGACTGAAGCCTACCCCGCACTCCTCACATTTATAGGGTTTCTCTCCCGTGTGAACTATCAGACGAGCTTGACAATGTGAGCTTTTCCCAATGTTCCTCCCACACTCTTCATATTTGTATGGATTCTCTCCAGTGGGAACTCTCTGATGATGGTGAAGATGTGACCTCTGACTAAAACTCCTATAAGCTGCATCATCTGTGTATGATTTTGCTCTACTGTGGACTCTCTGATGGGCTTGAAGACTTGAAAACCGACGGAAGGCATTATCACATTTTTCACATTTGTAGGGCTTCTCTCCTGCATTAGCCCTTTGGTTAATTTGAAGATGAGGGCTCCAGCTGAAACTTTTCACACAATGTTCTCCTTTGTAGGGTTTTTCATCAGTGTGGACTCTGTGGTGAACTTGAAGATGGGAACTTTGATTACTGAATCCCTCGTCTTTATAGTGCAAATCATCTCGTTTTTCCAACTGACAGCCTGTTCTTTGAACGTTTACCACAGAATCTTGATACTTGGTTAACTCTCTTGTAATCTGTTGCCAGATCTGGGAGCAGAAAAATTCTTCATGAGACGGGTACCTTAATCCTACTTCTTGAAGAGTCTCCATCTCTTTTAGATTCTTGCCTCCTAAAAGGATAAAGAAAATTTGGAGATGGAGCATGTGAATAATGTTTTGTTCCAAGATGTCAAGTTTATAAACTCAGGCCCACAGCCTAAGGCTTCATTGAACCAGGAGAAGGTTCCGTTTCTCATTATCATCATGTACATGTACCAAGACACCAAGAGGGAGTCATCAGGTTCTCATTCATTACACATTGATGAGACCTGCTTAGAATCACACTAAATTTCTGTGTGAGCTACCAGGTAAAAATGTGGTGGTTGCAGAACAGGAAACATGTTTCCTAAGAAATCTTTACCAAGAAACTGCACCTTACTAAAAGCCTAATTTTTTGCTATAGCAGATGTCTAATGAATAGCTTCCACAAAATTTGCCTACTGCATAGACATCTGAACAAAGTGGCCCTGTTCAAAATGTCTAGCAAAACTCCTACCATAAATTATCAAAAACCTTTGCCTGGGATTATTTCATTGGAAGTTTATTCCAAGATTGGGAGATTTTGAGGCACTGTGCTAGTTAGAAAGACATACATTTTTCAGAAAATACCTTATCACCTAAGTTAGGGTCCCCAACCCCTGGGCCGTGCACCAATACCAGTCCGTGGCCTGTTAGGAAATGGGCCACACAGCAGGAGGTGAGCAGGAGGCAAATGGCCATTACTGCCTGAGCTCCACCTCCCATCACATCAGTGGCGGCATTAGATTCTTATGGGACCGTGAATCCTATTGTGAACTGTGTGTGTGAGGGATCTAGGTTGCGTGCTCCTTTTGGGAATCCAACTGAGGTCTGATGATCTGAGGTAGAACAGTTTCATTTCAAAACCATCCCCCCGCCCCCAGTCTGTGCAAAAACCATCTTCCAACAAACCAGTCCTTGATGCCAAGATTGGGGATTGCTGACCTACATACCTAAAGTTCAAGTGTAAACAGATAGTGGTCCTTTACCTCTTGCTAGGAAATATCCTCCATGAGAACACCTGGGAGAAGAGGTTTATGGTAATAACATACATTATTCTAAAACCTAATAGCAATTAAAGTTTCCATAACCACCAGGGGAGTTTCACCATGTTGGTCAGGCTGGTTTTGAACTCCTGATGTCATGATCCATCCGCCTCAGCCTCCCAAAGTGCTGGGATTACAAGTGTGAGCTACCGTGCCTGGCCCTTTTTGTTTTTTTGAGACAGGGTCTCACTCTGTCACCCAGGCTGGAGTGCAGTGGCGTGAACCTGGCTCGCTGCAGCCTCAACCTCCTGGCTCAAGTGATTCTCCTGCCTTATCCCCCCAAGCTGCTGGGACTACAGAGGCACACCACCACACCTGGCTAATTTTTGTATTTTTTGTAGAGCTGGGGTTTCACCATCTTGCCTAGGCTGGTCTCAAGCCCCTGAGCTCAAGCTATCCACCTGCCTCCGTCTTTCACAGTGTTAGGATTACAGTTGTGAGTCCCCATGCCCGGCCCAGTGAGGCCTCTTTCCCACTCAATATCAAATAGTAAATTCTCCCCATCTACCTCACTCCCCTGGCAAGTTCCATTCACGTGTTTTGTTTTGACAAAGCACGTATTACCCTCTGACAAACTAAATATGTCCCTTATTATTTTTTATGTCTCTGTTGAACGGATGTTGCCATCCATGAGCACAAGCATTTTATATCATTCACCACTTTATCATCACCCAAGAGCTCCGCCTGACACACAGTGTTCAATAGATGTATTGAATAAAAGAATTCCCACTTGTCTTCTCTAGGAGACTTTGAGCCAAATTACAAAAGTGAAAGAACTTTTTCAAGTAAACTATGCCTAATGGGAAAGGGACTGGAAAGAGCGATTCTTCTGGGAAGTTTTAAGGTTTTACTGGATGCAGGGCTAAGCTAAGTGGATAGTGCTGATGAGAAAATCATGCTGATCACAGAATCATGGTAACAATTACCTAGGAAAAAAAAAAATCGTAAGGCAGAAAAGTGGCCAGGGTATCTAGGGATTGATTGCTTCTAAAATTTTTGTTCTCTCATTGTTTTTGAAATTTTTCCTTTTTCAAGTAGGAGTCAATATTTAGAGACTCGGGAATAATGTTGTCTCTGAAAGCAGACTATGAAAATGGATGGATGTAAATACATTTTTCTATATGGATCACGCCATTGTTTTTCAAACTGAAGGCTAGGACTATTAGTGAGTTTGAAATAAATTCAGTAACTTGTGACAAGCATTAACAGAATAGAAAAATATTAGATGTGTTTTGTAAGCAGTAATGTATTTCTCTGCATAAATTATTGTTTAAGGCCACACACACACACATCTACCCATATGTGAATGTTTATATTATTTATGATATAAAATGTATTTCTTATTGTAACTCATACTCAAAAGTTTGACACCTCCTAGCCTAAATGATTAAGAAAGGTATTAATTTCTTAATCAAATAAATTGTTCAAATAGAAAGTTATATTGTAATAATGGAAACTTGGAAAACAGATAAATGTGTTTCCTTTAAGTTGAAGCCTACTTAGTTTGTCATGTCTGTATATATTTTGCAAGTTTTGACTTTTATGTTTATTCATTTTTTTTGAGATGGAATTTCACTCTTGTTGCCCAGGCTACAGTGAAATGGCGCGCTCTAGGCTCACTGCAACCTCCACCTCCCAGGTTCAAGTGATTCTCCTACCTCAGCCCCCCGAGTAGTTGGGATTACAGGCGCCCGCCACCATGCCCAACTGAGTTTTGTATTTTTAGTAGAGACGGGGTTTCACCATGTTGGCCAGGCTGGTCTGGAACTCCTGGTCTCAGGTGATCCACCCACCTCAGCCTCCCAAAGTGCTGGGATTACAGGCATGAGCCACTATGCCTAGCCGCAAGTTTTCACTTTTAAATGTGACTTTTTTTTTGTCTTCCTGAGAATGTGTCAATTTGAGTAGGGCAATTTCCCTATTTTGCCCAGGTTATAATGTTTCTAATTGAAAATGATATGTTAGCCCCTTATTACAATGAAGAGAAAACTAAAATCTACCTTCTTTAGAATATGTTTATTTAATGGCTATCTTCTATAACATTTATTTGCTTAGTGGCTAATTTTGTAGATAATAAAGGCATTGCCATACATACCATATTTGAATAGGGATGTCTAAAATGAGAAGTAACATTCTTTTCTGTAACTCTCTTTGGAAGAGGGGGATGGTTGCCACAAAGAACACTTTTAAAGGGAAAGACTTAAAAGCTATTCTCTAAACATTATTTTTTCCTTGTGTAAAGTGATTTTCTTTTATAGAGACTTGCCTCAAAAGTGGCTATGAGAATCTTTATTCTACAAAGTAGTTCTTCACCAAGTGAGCAAGATTCACTATTAATGGCTACAGGAAAGCCACAAGGGGGAAATGATACTCAATTTGATTACAACTAAAGCTAAGCTTTCATTAGATGTGGGTGCTATGGTCTCAATGTGTGTGCCCTTGCCATTTGTATGCTGAAATCCTAACTCCTAAGGCATTAGGAAGGTGATTAGGTCATAAGGGCAGATCTTTCATGAATAGGATTAGTGCCCTTATAAAAGAGGCCTGAGAGAGATTTCTTGCCCCTTCCATTTAAGGACGTAGCAAGAAGGTGCTGTCATTGGATCAGGAAGTGGGCCCTCAGCAGACATCGAATCTGCTGATGCCTTGAACTTGGACTTCCCAGCCCCCAGAAATGTCAGAAATAAATTTCTGTTGTTTATAAATTCCCCAGTCCATACTATTTTGTTTTAGCATCCTGAACAAACTAAGTGGGTTAATGAATACAGATCTTCATATATCCAAAAGCACCCAATAAATTAGAATTAGATTAGATATTTATCAGGGGGAAAAAACTGTTCTAGACTATGCCTTCATCACATATTTTTGTTTACCAACCTTGGAATATCTCCAAGACTAATAGAAAAAAGTCCAGCAGCCCCAGCCCCTCCTCACCTGAGGAGTTATCTCTCTGGGTTGCCATCTTCATCATCCACAGCTTTTCTTCTCTCTCTAACTGGGGCAGACCATCTGGTGTGGACTGATGCCCTGTGAAAAGGCAAGGACATAGGTTTATAATTAATACATTAGAGGCCAAAATTACTAAAAATTCTTGTCCTCATTTCATCGTCTTCAGGACATCAAAATTAGTGTTTTCCACACTTCTAATCATGACCCATTGGAGGAAGTATATTTCATGCAAAGACCCAAGATATGCAGATATAAGTATAAATTACTAGAAAAAAAATATGTTTTCATCATACCCTCTCCATTGTCTCTCACATTCTTCTTGGCAACAAGACATAGTCTTTGCTGCAATGTGCAGTTATTGCCAAGTGCTCTGACATTTTCTACCCCATTTTATTTCATTAAAAAAACCAATGGTACAATTCATCAAATGTATATCATGAGCCATTAATTGGAGATGACCACAATTTGAGAAAGTATAAAAGTGTATAGTTGTCATGCTGTCAAGTTATAGTTCATTAACAAAATACACACTTTTGCCAGGGGGAAAGACTAAAAATTCCATATCTGTCTTATGATGGATGATTAGAAAACTGAAAACCAGTTCAAGAGCTCCAAAGCCCTGTATACCCAAGGACAGAGAGACACCGGAGGGAGACAATGTTCAGTCAGAGAATGCCTGTCCTCACCCACTGAGACCACATTCCTGAAGTTCTCCAGCATCACATCTCGGTACAACTTCCTCTGGGCAAGGTTCAGCAGTCGCAGCTCCTCCTCAGAGAAGACCACAGCCACGTCCTTGAATGTCACTGGCTCCTACAACATCAAACACACTCCACCTAAATCTTGCAATATAGGTCCACTGGAAGACAGATAGCACTGAGAAATGTGAAAAAGATGTGTAGGGAAAGGTGCCAGATTCTTAAGAGACCATACTCAACTTTACTATCATATAGTTAAACATTCCATATAAAGTGTATTATATTTTAGAGATTTTTCCTTTTTATAATAAATGCTGTAAAGAACAACTTTTTACATAGATATTACCCACCTATTTTCTTAGGTAAGTTCCAAGAAGTGAAAAATCACAATGTCAGAGAATATGCAACTTCCAAATTATGATGTACGACAGATCTTCTTTTCAATTTTTCCCTATCTTATCCTATCCCCAAGAGAAAGTAAATATCATTGATTCTCCATACCATATATAACATTGAATATAACTGACTTTTTCAAAATCCTAGGCAATCTGTTCAGTAAGAAACAACTTGGTTTTTTGGTGTGTACTTAATTAGTAAGATCATATTTTCATATATTTACTGGACATCTTTATTTTTCTTTGGTATCTCGCCTGTTACTGTCCTTTTATTGATATTCCATTTAGAGTTTTATCTTACAACTCTGTAAAATTTCTAGTGATGATTTTAAGTCTTTTTTTTTTTAGCATATACGTTGTTGTTCACCTACATTTTGCTGGTGTCGTATAGCTTTGTGTAGAGGAGGGTTTCTCAAACTCAGCACTATTGCTATTTCAGGCGGAATAGCTGTCTGCTGTGTGGGGGTGTCTAGGGCACTGTAGGGTGTTTTGCAGCATCCTTAGCTTCTACCTACTAGATGCTGGTAGCACCCCTGACCTGTGGTACCAAAAATGTTTCCAGATATTGCCGGGGAGTGGGGGGCGGGGTGGTAAAATCACCCATGATAAAGAATCACTAGCATATCGTATAGTTTGTTTGTTTGTTTGTTTGTTTGAGACAGAGCCTTGTCTGTTCCCCAGGCTGGAGTGCAGTGGTATGATCTTAGCTCACTGCAATCTCCGCCTCCTGGGTTCAAGTGATTCTCGTGCCTCAGCCTCCCAAGAAGCTAGGATTACAGGCATGCACCACCATGCCAGGATAATTTTTGTATTTTTAGTACAGATAGGGTTTTGCCATGTTCGGCCACGCTGGTCTCGAACTCCTGACCTCAAGTGATCCACCTGCCTCAGCCTCACAAATTGCTGGAATTACAGGTATAAGCCATGGTGCCCAGCCAGCATATCATATTGTTTTAATCATATGAACGCTGTTCATCCCTGGAGCCCTGCACATTCAGGTGCCCTAAATGAATGACAGTGATCATAGAGAAGAAGAGGCCACTGGAGAGAGAATCAAGTAGAGGTGGTATTATCTGAGGCATCTTCTACTAACCAGGACAAGCTAGGCACCCACACAAAAAGGGCCAGGTCCTCTGAGTGAAGAATTCTTTTCCTTTGCCTCTCTCTCTTCAATTAAGTAAAAATCCTGGAGTCTTTTGAAATCAGTTGGATCTCTGGTATCCTAAGTGAAACTAAGCAACTTTCCACAATTCTACAATCTTGTTTCTTTGTAATTAAAATGCGCATGAGACCAAGTACTGCCTCATAAAGTTGGTGTGAGGAATAAATACAGTAAGAAAAGTATCTGGTAAGTCCTCTTGTACTACTGGACTTCTAAAATTAAGTACATTATTACTTGAATAAAATAAGTTAACATAAGAGTAAAACAATACAGATCAGTAAATAAACATACATAGGGTACAACTCAGGCCTGGGTAAGAAAAATCTAGCTTTCTTACATGGAAATACCTAATAATGTTTTCTCTGATCAGAGATATCATGTTGCACGATGTCATATTTGAATCATTGATATACGAAATACCCAAAGTACCACATATCAAAAGTACTTTTTCAATATAGTGTTTCTATAACATTAAAAGTAAATAATAGCAAAACTCCTTCAAATTGCTTTTTGGAAAAAAATGGTTATTTGTGGGAAAACTGTAGTAACCGTTTTCAGTAAAAATTCTAAACTACCTAAATGTTGATGAATGAGGAGAAAAGTTATTTCACACACACACCACAGAGTAACATCAATTCAAGGGACTATAAAAATATGCGGCAAATAATATTAATTAGAAAAGGTGTAACTTGAACATTTTATCTATACAATGCTTACAAATACACAGAATACATCTGAGGAAAAGAACATGGAAAATCAAAACAGTTGTTTTGTAAGGGAAATAGTAGGAAAATGAGAGATTTTTATTCTGTTACTGACTTTTCTATGCTTATTTATCAAATCATAAAGTCATAAAGTGAAGCAAGAAAAATTAACACAAAAGTAAAAAGCAGCAAGCATCTGGCACACAAGAGGTTCTTAAATGTCTACTGTTCTCCTTCATCTTCCTAACAAAAAGAATAAGGTGTGTGTAATCTTTCAGAAATGAGATGACAATTTTTATGGAGAAAGGGAGGTCCAACTCACCTTAGACTTCGTCATTTTGTCCTCCTCCTTCTGGAGAAGTGCCAAGTCTTAAGAGGGAAGGAGAAAACAAGGGGGAAGGAGAAAAAAGCCATGAGAGTTTGGCCAAGGATGTCACTAACCCACATAGCTGTTTTTTAAACATGAAATAGCAACAGTGTTCCTTCCTCAGGCTGGCTTGATGAACAGAGACTAGGCTGGATTCCAGATACTACTTGTCCCTCTGACTGTAAGACTCTGGCAAGCGAGTGACCTGCCTGACCACACACAGTGTGCCCCTAACATAGTATCTCCTTGTGGCTCTCAGGGTATGACTGATTCTAGGGGGAGTAGAAATTGAGAGTAAAATGCTCAGATTAAGAGTAACCTCTGGGGCCAAGTGCCTAGATTTATGGCATTGTTATTTGCTATGAAATCCTGGACAAATTATTAATATCTCTGTGCCTCAGTTCTTTCACGCCATAAAATGAAGAGATTAACAATGAGAGAATTAACCTCATAGGATTGTTTACGAATTAAATGAGGGGAAAAGCTCAAAGAACATTTTCAGGGTACCTTACTTCTTAGCTGCAGAAAAGCATATAACATTCAGTAACATAAAACCTGTCCTCATTAATGGTTTCTACCAATATATATATATATATTTTTTTGGAGACAGGGTCTTGCTCTGCTGCGCAGGTTGGAGTGCAGCGGCACAATCATGAACTCATACCTGGGCTCAAGCGATCCTCCCACCTCAGCCTCCCAAGTAGCTGGGACCACAGGTGTGCACCACCATGTCCAGCTAATTTTTTGACTTTTTGTAGAGACGAGGTCTTGCTATGTTGCCCGAGCCGGTCTCGAACTCCTGAGCTCAAGTGATCCTCCTGCCTCAGCCTCCCAAAGTGCTGGGATTACAGGTCTGAGCCACCACACTCAGCCAATGAATTTTTTAGTAGAGGTTTGTGCTTTAACCTTGCCTTTAACCTCTGAAATACCTGTTATTCTCTCTTGGTTTCCCACACTTAATTTGAGGCTTTTGCAATAATACTTAAGATTACAGAGGTCCTTCCTATCCATAGTTTTGCTTTCTGTGGTTTCAGTTACCTGAAGTCAACTATGGTCCAAAAATAGGTGAGTAGAGTGCAGTAAGATATTTTGAGAGACAGAGAGACCATGTTGATAGAACTTTTGTTACAGTATTTTATCATTATTCTATTTTGAGTTATTGTTAGTCTCTTACTGTGCCTAATTTATAAATTAAGCTTTATCATAAGTATGTAGGTAAAGGAAAAACATAGTATATTGAGGCTTCGGTAATATCCGAGGTTTAAGTCATTCACTGGGGCTCTTGGAAGGTATTTGCTGTGGATAAGGGGGGACTACTGTACATAGATGACTGCTTTTTTGATAGTAAAATACGTAGCATAAAATTTACCATTTTAACCATTTAAGTGGTTACGTTCGGTAAGTACATTTACATTGTTGTGCAACCATCACCACCATCCATCATCAGAATTTTTTCTGTACCCATTAAGTAATAATTCCCCATTCCTCCTCCCAGCCCCTGATAACCACGTTCTCTCTATGAATTTGACTATATGGACTGGTTTCTAAAAGGTATAAGACCCTGAAAAATTTGGCTGTGCATGGTGGCTTATGCCTGTAATCCTAGCACTCTGTGTCCAAGGTGGGAGAATTGCTTGAGGCCAAGAGTTCAAGACCAACCTGGCCAACAGGGCGAGACTCTATCTCTAAAGAGAAAGACAAAATCTAAAAAAAAAAGACCTTGCAAAATTTACTTTAACAGTACGGCCTTAAAAAGATTATCAGAGAGACAGAGGAAATTGAATAAAAAATCGTGACTCTGCAAGATTTATGCAGCTATAAATTAGATAATCAATGTCACTGAAATTAACAAGCTACAGTAAGTACAGTAATAACAACAAAAATGGTGATGTTTAACATATGAAGAAGCTGGTCCATGATGTTTCATTAAGGTACTTCACACATACCTGTGAAGAACCTACTGTTGCATCAGTTGTGTGACCTTGGTC